>NC_047038.1:34579742-35185705 GCF_011762595.2 Tursiops truncatus
TCTTTGAAAACAGTGTAAGGTTGGATTTATTCCCAAGCTGAAAATCTTCCCAAGCTGAAAATCTTCTCCTGTGTGAAAGGAAGTCCGTTCATTCAGCTATGGTTGCTGATATATGGATTTGTTTCTACCACCTTACTTTGTGTTTCCTAATTGTCTCACTTTTCTATGCATTCTTTTCTTGATTGATTGAGGATTGTTTGTTTTCTCATTCCATTTTCTCTACTTCTTTAGAAGGATAAAATCTATTTTTATTCCTTTAGGAATTATTCTTGAAATTTTAACATCCATGCTTAACAAAGGTTAATCAATCTTAATCTACTCCCAAAGAACATTAGGACTTCAGAACACATTCAGATCATCTCTCATTACTTATATGCTATTGTGATCCAGTATTTTGTCTTTCTCCTTTTTATAAAAGCATTGTAAATGAAATATTTTAATATTTTATAATGTGGAATTGTCTAACTGATCACCCTGCTTCCGTTCTGGCATCCTTCAGGTCAATTCACAGTAGAGCAGTCAAGGAATCATTTGTCTTAAAAAAACCAAACTTTACTTGTATTAAAATTTATAATATGCATGTAGAAAAATACAGAGACCTCACATGTACAGCTTGATGAATTTTACAAAATGAATACGTTCATACAACCATCCAGATCTAGAATTGGAAGATTACCAGCATCCTAGAAGCATCCTTTGTATCCCCTCCCAATCCTGAGACCCTTTGTTCTCCCCTATGGGAGCCACTATCCTGACCTGGAACACCATAGATTAGTTTGTCTAGTTTTGAATTTCATGTAAAATGAAATCATGCAGTACACATTCTTTTGTGTTTAGCTTCTTTCACTCAACATTACCCATATGAGATTCATCCATGTTGTTTAATTTAACAGTAGTCTGTTCAGTTTCATTGCAGTGTAGTATTTCACTGTATGAATGTATGAAAATGTATCCATTCTACTATTGATAGACATTGGGCCTTTCTCCAGCTTTTTGCTATTTTAAATAATGTTACCAAGCACATTATCGTATATATTTTGGGAGCACATATGTATACATCTCTGTATGATATATCCCTAGAAGTGGACTTATTACAAGATAGGGCATGTATAGGATTATTTTGAGAAGAGGCTAAGTGGTTTTTCAAAGTATTTGTAACAATTTATATTTTATACTGATGATGAACATCAGTGTATGAGTTGCTCAATATCCTCAATTCTTTCTAACTTTTACTTTTGAGATAATCTTAGACTTACACAAGAGTTGCAAAAGTATGACAGAGGTTCCTGTTATCTATTGCCTAGATTCCCCTTTAGTAAACATCATACAAAATCATAATGTATTTATCAAAGTAAAAAATGAACTTTGGTATAATACTAGTAATTAAACTACCCATTTTACTCAGATTTCACTAGTCCTTACTAGTCCTTCTATTAATGTCCCTTTTGTGTTCCAGGATCCAATCCAAGGTCCCACAATACACTTAGATGTCATGTCTCCTTAGTTTCTCCTTTACTTGGTGACCTTGTCTTTCATGATCTTCATATTTAAAAGGTACTGGTGGATTTGAATGTAGAATATCCTTTTATTTGTGTTTCTCAAATATGTCTTCATAATTAGATCAAGGTTATGCATTCTTGGGAAGAAAGCTGCAGGGATGATGTTCCCTTCTCAGGGCATCAAATCAGGTTAATGATGTTGAAATACATTCATCTTGATGATAACTTTGACCATTTGGTTAAAGTGTGTGTCAGTTTCTTCATTGTAAGCTTATTGTTTTCCCCTTTTTGATGAATAAACATATGGAGGAAGATGCTTTGAGAATCTGCAAATACCCTGTTTAAATTTTCACCATGACTTTTCACATCCATAGGTGAATCCTGCCTGCATAATTAGTACCGTGCTCTTCTAATGGTGATTTTGAATTTTCCTCATTTATTACTTGTAATTTTTACAAGGAAGCATCATACCTTTTATCTCACTTATTCACATTTTTATTTATATTAGTATGAACTCATGGATATTTCTTTTATTTTATGAGTTAGAATCCAGTACTATTGTTTCTTTTCTTTTTTTATTACTATATTTATTCTTATATTGGTAGCCTTCATAACTTTATTAATTAATTAATTTTATTTTTGCTGTGTTGGGTCTTTGTTTCTGTACGAGGGCCTTCTCCAGTTGTGGCAAGCGGGGGCCGCTCTTCATCGCGGTGTGCGGGCCTCTCACTCTCGCGGCCCTTCCTGTTGCGGAGCACTGGCTCCAGACGCGCAGGTTCAGTAGTTGTGGCTCACGGGCCTAGTTGCTCCGCGGCATGTGAGATCTTCCCAGACCAGGGCTCGAACCTGTGTCCCCTGAATTAGCAGGCAGATTCTAAACCACTGTGCCACCAGGGAAGCCCCTGTTGTTTATTTCCTTACTCAAGTTTTTATCTCAGCAATAAGGAGCCAAAGGGAGGATATTACCCTCATTCTAAAAAAAAAATATTTTTGCATACTTTTTTTTCCTCCTGGTACCACAAGATGCTTCAGGTTCCTCTTGTGTCTTCCCTGCCTTACCCCTGGAAACAACCACTTCATCAAGAATCTCTGGTTGCTTTTATTGTAGAATAATATTTAGAAACCAAAACATCTGATACTAGTTGTTCTCACGGCCGCAGGGATGTCCTTGCTTCTAATAATTCTTGTCAATAGAGCTAGGAAATGTGTATATGTATACAAATCCAGGCATAAACATATATCACTGTTTATCTATTTATCAATCATCTATCTAATATATGCTTCTTTATGTATCTATCTTAAATAAAATCCAGGAGTCCACACTGACGGCTATGACTCCAGCACTCCAGTGTTCATGCTACTGTTCTCCATTTCTTTTTCTTTTAATTAATTTTTATTGGAGTATAGTTGATTTACAATGCTGTGTTAGTTTCTGCTGTACAACAAAGTGAATCAGCTATACATATACATATGTCTACTCTTTTTAAGATTCTTTTCCCACATAAGTCATTACAGAGTAATGAGTAGAGTTCCCTGTGTGACATAGAGTCAGGTATCTGACACAACGTTTTCTTACAGAAGAGTTCCATCACCCCCAAATTCTCTTGTTGCCTCTTTGTAACTAATATGCAGTACCTTCCCCATTCCCAACTTACTTCTTTTCTGTATCTGTATTTTTGCTTTATCCAGTGTGTCGTATAAATGGAATCATTCAGTTTATAGTCTTCGGGGTCTGGTATCTTTCACTTGGTAAAATGAACTTATGATTCATCTATGTTGCATGTTTGTTCCCTTTTATTGCTGAGCAGTATTCCATTGTATGGATGTACCACATTTTGTTTATCCATTTGCCATTTGAAAGATATATGGATGATTATGTCTTTCAAAAGCTGCTATAATGCAAAAAGCTGCTAAAAATATCTATATACAGGTTTTTGTGTGAAACAGTTTCTATTTCTTTTAAGTTAATACCTAGAAGTGAGATTGCTGGGTCATATGGTATATATATGTTTAACTTTATAAGAAAATTGCCACACTGTCTTTTAAAGTGATAGTACATTTTAAATTTCCACCAGCAATGTAGGAGCACTCCAGTTGTTATACATCTTTGCTGGAACTTGGTAGTGCTATTTTCCTTTTTAATAAGAATGGGTGGTATCACATAGTTTTAATTTGCATTTCCTTAATTAACTGCTTATTTGCCATTCACATATTCTCTTTGGTGAGGTGTCTGTTCAGATCTTTTGCCAATTTGTTTTATTGGGCTGTTGTTTTATTACTGTTGTGTTTGGAGAATTTGTTTTATAGTATAAACACAAGTTCTTTATCAGAAATGTGATTTGCAAATGTTCTCTCCCTTTCATTCTTTTAACAGTATATTTAGCAGAGCAAAAGATTTTAATTAGATAAAACTCAATTTATCAATATTCTCATTTACAAACTGTGCTATTAGTGGCATATCTAAAAGCTCTATCAACAAAACCAAGGTCATTCAGATCTTCTCTTATATTTTCTTTCAGAAGTTTTAAAGTTTTATATTTACATTTAGGCCAATGATATGTTTTGCATTAACTTTTGTGTAAGATGCGAGGTATGGATTTCCTGTTGATATCCAATTATTCTAGCACCATTTATTGAAAAAACTAATCTTTCTCAATTGAATTGCCTTTACATATTTGTCACAAATCAATTAACTATTTGTGAGGGCCTATTTCTGGGCTCTCTATTTTGTTCCATTGATTTATATGACTATCCTTCACCAATACCATACTTTCTTGATTAATGTAACTTTATAGTAAGTCCTGAAATTGGACAGTGTGATTCCCAGAATTTAGTTCTTCTTTTCCAGAATTGTTTAGCTATTCTAGTTTCTTTAGAATCAACTTGTTGGTATCTACAAAAAGTCTACTACAGTTTTCATTTGTATTGTGTTAAGTCTGTGGATTAAATTAAATAGAATAGTATTCAGTGTTCTAACACATGAATACAGTATATTTCTCCACTTACTTAGGTCTATGATTTCTTTCATCAGTGTTTATAATTTTTATCATACAGAACTTGAGATTGTTTTTAGATTTCTATCTAAAATTTTATTTTTTCAGTGCTACTGTAAATGGTATTTTGAAAAATTTCAAATTCATTGCAAGCATACAGAAATAAAGTTGATTTTTGTATATTGAACTTGTGTCCTGCAGTTTTTCTAAGCTCATTTACTAGGAGCTTTTGTATAGATTCTTTGAGAAGTTATCTACAAAAAGAGACAGATTTTATTTCATCTTTTCAGGCTGGATATCTTTTGTTTCTTTTCCTTGCCTTTTTGTACTGGCTAAGACTTCCAGTGTGTCATTGAATAGGCGTGATGAGAGAAGACATCCTTACCTTGTTCCAGATCTTAAGAAGAATACATTGTTTTTCATATGTATCATGGTAACTTTTTTTTTTTGAGATAGCCTTTTTCAGGTTAAGAATGTTCCCTCTATTCCTAGTTAGCTGAGACTTTTATCACAAATGGATGTTGAAATTTATTAAAACCTTTTTCTCCATGTATAAAGATGATCATATGTATTTTTTCCTTTAGTCTCTTAATACGGTGAATTATGGTGCTTGATTTTTAAATATTGTACCAGGTTTACATTCCTGGAAAAAGCACCTACTTGGCCATGATATATTATCCTTTTTATATATTAGTGGATTTAATTTGCTAATGCCTGTATTTATAAGGTTTATTGGTCTACAGTCTTCTTTTCCTGTTATGCCTGTTTGGTTCAGGAATTAGGGTATGCGTGCCTCACAAAATGAGTCGTGAGTTGTTATCTTCTATTTTCTGGAAGAGATTGTACAGAATTGTAATTATTTGTCCTTAGTAGAATTCAGTGGTGAAAGCATGTTCTGGATCTTGCTCTTTTCTTTTTCTTAAGATTTTAAACTTCAGTAGAAAAGGTTATCTATTTCTTCTCAAGTGAGTTTTGATAGTTGGTGTCTTACAGAAATTGGCCTATTTTATCTATGTTTTTGAATGTGTGCATATAGATTTTTCTAGTATTCTCTTTTAAGGTCTATGGAGTCTATAATAATATCACCTCTTTACTTCTGATATTTGTAATTTTTATTTTCTCTCTCTTTTTTCCCTTTAAAAGTCTGGTTACAGGTTTATCAGTTTTATTGATTTTTACAGTATTAATTTTTGTTTTCATTGTTCTTTTTTCTATTTTTTTAAATTTCATTGATTTCTGCTATTAACTTTAATATTTACTTCCTTCTGCTTAATTTGTGGTTAGCATGCTCCTCTTTTTTCTACTTTCTTAAAGTGGAAACCTAGATTACTGACTGAGAACTTTCTACTTTTCTAATATAGCATTTAATACTATAAAGTTCCCTGTAAGTACTGTTTTAGCTGCATCCTGCAAATTTTGCTATGTTGTGTTTTCATTTTCAGTCAGTTCAAAATATATTCTAATTTCTCTTGAGATTTCTTCTTTGACCCATGTGTTACATAGAATTATATTGTTTAATTTCCAAATACTTTAGAATTTTCTATGTATCTTTCTGTTATTGACTGCTTCTTTAGTTCCATAATGATCTGAGAACATACTTTGTATGAATTTCCAATGTGGAATTGAAAAATGTGTGTATAAACACATTTATATCTATATTATGGTGCTATTGTTGGTAGAGTGTTGAGGACTCTCAAGGTTCCATCACCAGACAATCTTCTATTCTCATTCTTATGCAGACTCCTGGCTACAACTATCATATACATTTTGAGAACTGTATCTCTGCAGGATAGATACCTATTTTTTGTCCAGGCTTTTGTGTACACTCAAATATTTATTGCACTTCTTTTCTTGGAAGTCACAAAGACTCTTCAAATTTAATAGGTCTCCAAATTATTTATAACAAATCTACTCTTCTTATTTTGATGAGTATTATTTTCATTATCTACCCAGTTGCCCAATCCAGAAATATGTGGTTCATCCTTGACTCTTTCCTTACTTATCTCCCATTCCAATAGGTCATCAAATCCACCAATTTTCTCTTCATCACCATAAACAGTCTTTCTTATTTCTTACCCTGATTTTTCAGTAGTATCCTAATATTTCCTGTCTCCAGACTTCAATTTCATCCAATTTAGTCTCCATAACATTATTGATCTATTTGAAACATAAATTTAACAATTGCCTTTCACCCATCTCTCCTTAAATTTTTCTGATTTTTGCTTGCATTACAGTTGTTAGAATAAGCAAACACTTTAGCCTAGCACAGTAGGTTGTTCATAATCCAGCTCTTCCCTGCTTTATGTCAGTTTTATCAAGACTATTCCAGTCTGCTTCCACCTTAAATTTTGACCACACTGAACTACTAGCAAAACCTTTCCTACCCTCATCTGAAATAATTTCATCTTGTACATTACTTTTGCTCCATAAATTTATGTTTAATCACTTAATATATCACTATAATTGTTTGCTATTTTGTGTATCTCCCCTATTAGATTATGAGATCTTTCAATTTAGGGACTGTAATTTCATCATCTACACATCACTTCCTTATACCCAGCAGAGTATCTGACTCATAATAAATACTTAATAAATCTTGCTTTGAATGAATGACTAAATGAATGATTTATTGAGTAAAAGAATAAGCAATTGAGCCAGGACTGGAAACCACATATCCTACTTCCAAGTAACACACTGACTTTATTTTCAGTAGAACAATAGTTACTTATTGCCTTGTATACCATTTCAGTAAAGGATAGGTCTTACTTTATAAATGGGTAAAATAATATTTGCTCTTTGATTTTACTTTTTTAACCATTTGTGAATATCAAAAGGATTATTTGGTCTCAAAAGAGGACTGTTTTGGAAGCCCTGTTCGTGGCCTTCCTATTTATTTCTACCTCCAACTCAACATTCTCAACATGAATTATAAGAAATACGAGAGTTTAATATTAACTGTTATGATTTTATTTTTCCTTCTCATCCCTTTTCTTACTGAGAAGAGAATTATGTGCATAATGCCCTCCTTCCTGAATGAGGAGGATAAATGGAATGACGTATTTTCATTCATTGAATATGGCACATTTCCTCTTAAGAATTAAGTTAATTTCCTCTTCAAAATGTCCCTCTCCACCATCTCATGGTGTTCCCCTAATTTCAGATACTCATTCACAGAATAGGACAATATTCTGCATGGAATAACAAAAATGAAATGTAACAAAGATGGAAAATCAGATCTGGCATTTGGGAGACAGTTCTAATGTGGCACAAATTCTCACATTCTAAGACGGCTGCAAAGTTAATAGACTTATTGCATGTCCTGTGGCACCCTGGTACAGAAAGAACTGATAAGGAAACAAGTTAGCTGAAACAGAGTTAAGACACCTCCTTTGTAGTGATTGATTAAAATTTGGTTCACCTTATATTATTTGTGACTGATGCAAAACAAGGAGTCAAACCAATTAAGGTCATTAAAGAGCCCAGAGAACTTTACTCCAAAAATCATGTTTACCATTGCTTCCAACTTAAAAACATTGTTCTCTGTTCACCTGAAATTTCCACTTCACTCACCCTATTCCTTGAACAGAAAACCTCAGAATGCTTTCTCATGATTAACCTTGCTTTGCTCTCTTTCCTATCCTATCTGCTCTCCTCACTGTACCCCACACCCAGCAGATCTTTTTAACATCAGCTTCATTTAATTATCAGTTTAGCACCTTCTCGTAAGATGATCATCTGCTGAGAAAACCATCATCTCCCCAGCTCTGTTCCCTTTACCTACGGGAATCACTTTCACAGGTATTCTGCAACAACAGGGTGACAAGTGATGGTCCTGATTCTGACCCTTCAAGCTATATCCCTCACCTCTTTTCTTCACTATGCATGCAATTCATGCGCATTAGGACCTGTTAAAAGAAATGCAGTACATCGGGAAGAAGTAGCCTTACTGTCCTCTACAGTGATCAGGGAACACCCAAAAGAAGTGCTTCAGTCAGTGCTGGCACCACTTTTAAAAGGGGACATTGTCAAACACGAAGTAACCAGTCAAACACGAAGTAACCAGTGTTCAGGTTACTCAGGAGTATTAAAAAGATATCAGAAGATAGTTGGAGGGCTCTTCAATACGGAAAGGAGATTTCAGGAAGGTCATGTGTACTGCTTTTCCATACTTGAAGGGATTAAATCTATTCTGCATTTCCTTAGAGGTCCAGACCGAGTCAGTGGGTGAAGATTATGTGGAGACCGTTGTAACTCAATTTAAGGAAGTAAATCCTATTGACTCAACTTTACTGCATATTCTGCTCTTTCCACTTCCCTTCCCCAGGCCAAGACACCACCATCACTCACACCAACTGCATCAGTAAACTTCCTGGTCTGGTGTTTCTGCTTCTACTCTTTTTGTCACTCTAATCCACCATCTAAAGAGCAGCCAGAGAGAGATTTTTTTTTTCTTTTTCTTTTTTTTTTCTTTTTTTTTTTTGCAGTATGCGGGCCTCTCGCTGCTGTGGCCTTTCCCGCTGCAGAGCACAGGCTCCGGATGTGCAGGCTCAGCGGCATGGCTCATGGGCCCAGCAGCTCCGCGGTATGTGGGATCTTCCCAGACCGGGGCACGAACCCGTGTCCCCTGCATCGGCAGGCGGACTCTCAACCACTGCGCCACCAGGGGAGCCCCAGAGAGAGATTTTTAAAAACAAAATCATGTTGTGCATTTTCTGCCTAAACCCATTCTAGTATCTTCTTACTTAGTATGAAAGTATACAATTCAAGTTCTTTTCCATTGCCTCCAAGGCCCTAAATGACACAGTCCCTGCCCACTACCTTTTGCCCTCTTCTTCCCTGTTGTTTCCACCATACTGGCCATTATTCTTCTCTAGGAATATGCCAGACTCCTTCCCAATTTCAGACCTTTGCGCTGGCTGTGGCCCCTAATGCTCCCACTGCTGACTCCTGATTGTTATTTAGCATCAACTTAAATGTCACCTTCTAACAGAGACCTTACTCAAGCCAAAGGAACTCTCCCTTGTCGTTGTAATTTATCTTTATTTTACTTTTCCCCATAACCATGATCACTCCCTGAAATCATCCATTCTACTTACTTGTCTTCTAACTATACAGTATTAGATTCATGAGAGCAGAACTTTGTTTTAATCACTACCACTCCTAGGACAATGTCTGACCCATGACAGAGGATCAGTAAAACTTTGTTGGTCTTGGTTACCTCTCCAGCCCCTAATACTCTAAGATTCCATGATTTGAGGTCTCATTATTGCTTTTTTTTTTTTTTTGGCCTTGCTGCGCAGCATGTGGGATCCTAGTTCCCTGACCAGGGATTGAACCTGTGCTCCCTGCAGTGGAAGTACAGAGTCTTAACCACTGGACCACCAGGGAAGTCCTAGGTCTCATCATTCTTAATTTCATCATATCTGAAAACAACTTCAGTGCAGCTTATTCCTTAAGTGAATGCTTATTTACATTTAAATATTGTATCTGCAGCATATTTTATCTACCACATGATAGCACAGTAGTTGAAAGTGTGATCCTGGAGTCCCTTGGACTGTGTGAATTTCCAAGACTAGGTTCTAACTAGATTCTGTCGAGTAACATTGCAATAGTTATTTAGACTCTATATTTTAAATATTTTCATATACAAATTGGGGATAATAAAAGTGCCACCTCATAGTGTGTTTGACTAAGTAAACAAGACATATGTAGAGTACGTAACACAGTATGTGACATAAGCTACATTTTCAAATATTAGCTATTCGTGGTAGTAGCAGTTTTAATGTTTTTACACAATTGTGCACCTGTCAAGTAGGTCCTTTTATATGAGAATAAGTCAGTACCAAGGTGAATTGAATAATGGCCAAGAATTTAAGTATGTCTTTAAAGTTGTTCAGTCCAGAAAAAGAAATGTATACCACTTGTCAATGCCATCCTTTCTAACCTTACATGTTTATTTTGACAGGTGATAAGTTTTCTGATTACTTCAGAGAGAAAGAGGGGGGAAAAAAAGAGAGATTTGTTAAGAGTATTTCCATCTTTTAACCCTTATGTAACTCAGGAATATTCTCATTCTAAGAGATCCTGGTGCAAAAATAAGATTTTAGCGTGATGATAAACAACTGTACTCATATTGTATATATATATTCTAACTACTTTCACTTGTATGTGTTATTTTTATGATAAAAAAGGAAAAATACACTGATTTTTAATATGAAAGTGAGATAATTTAAAAATACCAGTAACTACGTAATCAACGTTATTTAGCAAGAGAAATGAACCCTGCATGTTCTTGTCTGCATTCATAAGAGCATATAGAAGTCAATACAAGACATACATAATTATGCATATCTACTAACTGTTACAATTTACCTTAACTATTAATTCTTCTTCATTCATATGAATAATTAGAATTAGCTCTATTTTCAGTTTTTTAAAGTGTTTTTGAGAACTAGCTCATTTCTAAGGACTAAATACGTTTAATCTATGCTTTTTCATCAATGAGATTGTTCTGCTTTCTATTTTTCTTTGTACAACATATTAAGTAGCCAACCCACAGCCAAGAGTTAGGCTCTTGTCAAGGAATAGCAAACTTATAGTCCTAACTCTTGTCAAGGAATAGCAAACTTATAGTCCTGTCAACACATATTAGCAACTGTGGACAATCTCTAGCTACCTATAGATTTCATGCATATTCATATTCTTAATATTATAAATATAATGTTTTGTTGAAAAGTACATTGGTTCCATCCTATTTAGTAAAGCTCTCTCCTTTACTAAAGAATAGGTGATTATTCAGCTTATCCTGTACATTGTATTTTTTTAGCATGGTAACTATGATTTCCTTAGCAAGGTAAATTTCCTTTGACTTGTGAGAAAAGTAAATTAGAAAATGAACCAAATTATTTTCAATAGGAACTCAAGGAAACATGCTTGCAGTAGTTTCAACAAGTGCCCTGTTAGTTAAAAGAAAATGATGTGTGGGCTGAGTATCTAACTAAGCTCCTAATTTCTCTGCACATATTTATCATTAACCTATAAACCTAACTACTCATTTTCACATCTGGGTGTACACTGTGGTTATTATTACAGAATCAGGTATTTCACCAGACATACTTTTTTAGCACACAGCAAACATAGTGTGTTTGACTCTTTCATTCAACTCTCAACAACTAATGCTTAAGTCAAGTATGCATTTTCCAAAATTTAATGAAACTACTATCAGAATAGAATGTCAAGGTGCCAGCTGTCTCCTGTTTGGCTTTCTGGAGATTTATTTATTGATTAAGTGGCTTGCATCTCTACAAGGCCACCACTCACTTTTCTAAGGCCTTGACCACAGACCAATCTATTACTTGGCTGTTGAATTTTCAGCAGGCAGTGTCTACTTGAATATAATCTACCAAAAGTTCAGTCTTCTGATATAAGCCACAATAAATCAGTGGATAGATACTTAACCCTCCCAGAACTCAACCTAGAGGAAACAATTCTTCTCATGCTCAAGGAGTCATAACAACAGCTGAGAAATGCTTCAGGGAGAGCCGAATATGCCTATTGATGGGTTATTTAAGCTTTGACTAAGTAGGAGTTTTATGTTGAGGATACTCATGAACCATGATTTACAATTTTCCTAGTAGGCTATATTGCATATGTGATGATCCAACTACATGTGGAAGTTTCCTTTGTATGTGAGGGATTCTGGCAGTGACACCTACCACTCTTGATAGACAGGAAGCTCTTGATGATAGGACTCTAGGAGGATTTTTCCCTCCTTCTTGGCTACATAGGCATTTCTCCCTTGTCTATACACTCCCTTTGGAGTATCTTTATTTTGAACAGTGGCAAGCATTTGGGATATAATTAACTGGGGTTACAGGATTAGGGTTAAGGAATTGAAGTGTTCTGTGAGTTGGTGATGATGGCCTTCCTCTAGGGGCACATATACCCTTCTTCCTTGTACTAATGAAGAAGTATGCAATGGGTACTGCCATTTCTTCTAAGCCTAGGATCTCAGTGATGTCACTTCAACTTCTCAAGCCAGGTAATAAAAGATGTGGTAATGGAAGGGAATGGAGGGAACTCAGAGAGAGAGAAACAAAAGGATAAAGGCTATGCTGTACACAAAGCCCGGAGAAGAAATTTGTAGACTTTTATCATGATTTCAAAATAATAACACTTACCATTTACCAAGAAGACAGTATACCATAGCTGAAATATTGTAAGAAGGAAAGAAATTTGGTACGCTAAACAGTGCAAATGTATACAAGTGACAACATGAACAGTCAAATTTATGGGGCTGGGCAGATAGAATGGGAAGTAGATAGAGGTGGCATGATGACAATGTCATCCATGATGAATAGTATTCAAGTGCTTATTTGTGTTTTTTCCCATATTGATAAAACAACAGTCATTTTGTACTGAATTTCAATCAAGGGTGCAAGCTAGAATGATGAAGGTAAGGCAACTGGTCATGGTTACATGCTTTAAGTTGGGTGAATAGACACAGATGGCATCAGATACCACTGACATGTTGAATATTTGGGACATCTGTGTCATTAATCATGATTATTTTTTCCATTAATGCATTAGGAAGAAATAAGACATTTTCTTTCTAAAAGAAGTCTATCGAACAGAGATTATTTATAGACATTCACATGGAATATCTGACACACAACAGGATAAAAGTAATGGTACATTCAACTAAGTATAAATCTGTGAGTAGATGAAGTTAGATGCCTTGGAAACAAAGTAACAGGTTATGCAGAAGAAATGTAGTCAAATATACAGGGGTGGGATAGTTGGAGTGAGGTATCACACCTACATAGCTAAAAAGCTGAACACTATGGGTAGCAGCTAATTTGCAAAAGGACGCACACATAATGGTAAGGGAAACGCAGGTTCCTACAGAGGTACCATGTTGAAAGATAATATCCGCAATCCAAATCTGAGCACCATGATTATAATCAATCATCTTCCAGAGTTTCCAGTGCCCGGTTCTGGAGGGATATATTATATCCCTCTGTGCTGAAAGTCCGTGGAATATTTTTGTCTCTCATTTTGAGCATTCTGACATACATACCAAGAAAAGGCCATTTTAATATCATTATCAATTAGCATAATCAATAAGTCACAGAAAGAGTACAATTCTGGGCATTCTGTTAAATTGGTTGAATAGATGTGGCACTGCCTTATACACATATCTTTGTGCAAGACTTGGTATCTGGGAGATAAAAGGGTGGGAGGTATGGGGAAGAGGTCAATGAGACCAGTGAGAGTCCTGGATCAAGCTGGAACTAAATTGATTAGCAAGAGGGCAAATAAGGAAACAGGACTGATATGTGTTAAATGTATGCTGTGTGCTACACTTTGTCATGTATTCTACATATTCTATCTTAATACATAAAAAAGCCATTTTAACCCTTTATTCCTACACTAGTCTGAAAGCTGCTCTGAAGTATCACCTGATAATGTCTTCTCTGCCCTTTAAGCTGTGCTGAAAGTCCCTGCAATTTTAAAGTCTGTCATTTTGAACATACCCCCCCCCCAAAAATATTTAATGACCATCATCACTAATTAGCACTTACCAAATATTCACAGAAAAAGTACGAGTGTGAACATTCTGTTAAATTGGTTGAATAGGGCTGGCACTGCCTTACAGGCAGTTTAAAAATAAATTTTATAGCTATGTTCTAATTAAGAAAGTAATATATAATAGTATAAAAAACTGGAAAATACTGAGAAGCATAAAGAAGAAAGTAAAAGTCATCCAGAAGACTCTCACCTATATTTGACCATTATTTATAATATTTGACCAAAATTTGACCACTATTTATATATTAGTACATTTCTATTCCTCTTCATATAAACATGCACGTTTTAGCATAGTTGAGAGCATATGATACATAAAATGCTATATTTTACTTTTTCATTACCCTTTACTTTTAAATAATTTCTTGTATTAAGAACTTCATAAAACGTAATTTTGATGCTTATATATTTTGTGTACTATAAATTATTGAACCATTCATAGGATACTATTTTTTTCCTAATTCTTTATTGTTTCAAATAGTACTGTGGCAACTGTCTTCCCTCCTCTTTATTTGTTCTTTCAACAAATTGTTATCAAACGCATTTTATGTGTCAGGTACCTTATGCCAGGCACTGTGCTGGGCTTTGGAGGTACCAAAGTGAATAAATGAGGAGGATAGCCTATAAACACAAACAAGTACACTAAAGTATGATAAATGCTAACATAATATTGATATAAATCTATGTTTACATTTCTAATCACGTATTATTGGGTCAGTGTGAAAAAACATTTTGAAGACTTTAGCTGTGTGCTGCCTAATGGTTTTCCAGAATGATTCTCTCAATTCACGAATGCATTGGGAGTGTGTTAAGATCACATTTCTCACCAAACCACTATTAGCATATTATTAACATTTGATAAATATTTGATAATTTTATAAGTAAAAATATTTCCTAATTGACTTATTTCTCATCTCCTTATTAGTGAGGTTAAAGCATATTTTCATATGCTAGTCAGCTTTTTCTATATCTTTATGAACTATTAGTCCATTATCTTTTCATATTATCTCATTGCAGCATTAGTATTTTTCTTATCCATATGTATGTTCTCTTTACACAGGGAAGTTATTTACCTTTTTTGTGATATGATTTTAGTAAATATTCATACTCAATTTTTATGCCCTTAAATTTTATTTATATTTTTGCTATGCATTAAATTTAAAAATGTACATGTTTATTTTGATATTTTATTTTGTGATTTATTTCCACACAGAATTATATATTTTTTCACAAGCATTTAGTTGAAGGATGTATTTAAGTGTTTCTCATTCATATATAACTTTTTTTTTTCCAGTTGTAAAGACAGTTTCTCATCTAGGTCACCATGAGATACAGAGGGTTTATTGACTGGTACTAGAATGGGTCAGGGGAGATATCAGGAATGTAGGGAGCTCTGGCAATCTGCTGGTTCTAAGCATCTCCCTCTGGTGGAATTTCAAGTATCTCCAAGTATAAATTCCCCCCTATAACTTGGCCTCGTCATGATCCCACATGACCTCCACTTACTTCATTCTCTCTCTCTTTATATAGACTGTTCACATTTGCTGACTGAAGCTCTCCATGTTTGCCTATTCAGATTCCAAAGACCATGGCCCACTTCATCTTTATATACCAGATCTCAATCTAAATAAATTGCTGGTCAATATATAGATTGGCTGTTCTTGTGTTGGGGTCCACCCTTTGACTACTCAGCTGGGACGAATAGGAAAGGAGTGTAGTGCCAGTGAGTCAAATTGAACAAGATTTGTCTGTGGGCTGGCGGGTATCCCTTAGAATGGATTGTGGGTGTTGGAAGTCCTGTGATTGACACTGCTGTCAAAAAAAACAGTTGCAGGTAGAATGTAATTGAGCATTCAGGAGATGATAGTCCTAATCTCAGCTCTGCTGCCGACCGGCTCGGAGTCCTTATTCAAATCTCTTAACCTTTCATAAAGCACAGTTTACTCATCTGAAAAGTGTCATAATTCTATAGTCTTTAAGGTTCACTCCAATTCCAAAATTATCTACAGTTCTTTTATACAGTATTTGACCATCTGAAAAAAAAAAAAAAAAGGAAAGCAGTTCTCTCTATTCCGTAAAGCTGCTGACTTTGATGAGTAATCAAAGCACTAGTGAGTATTAGCATCACTTAGCTGTGAACTGAATGAAGCAACATATTTCAGAATATTCAAGTCTTGAGGTAGTTTAGAGAACTGATATTCAGGAGGAATAAATATGCAGAGTCTTTGGCTGATTACAAGGTAGTTCAGTTAATAATATGGTGTGAGCAACCCATTTATTATTTTATTTATTTCTTTTGAACTCAATAATAAAATCTCCTAAATTCCTGCAGAGAACAATCGGCACAAAATGCTCCTCGAACTACCAAACCTAACAACACTTAAAACACAAAATCAGTAATGTCAACAGAAAAACTTTTAAGGGCAGGTTTGTTATTCAGGGATGATCAATGCTAGCTGCCATAAGAACCCCCAAATCTCAGTAACTTAGTAAAGTAAGTGTTTATTTCTGGATTATATCACAGTTTGGATATTTGATGTGTGGCCTTTTGCATGATGATTAAAGGATCCTAGCCCTTTCCATCTGTGGCACTGCTGTCCTCTAGGCCTTCTTCAAAGTTCTCCATAGGTTTCTCTGCTTTGAACTGGCAACAAGCAAAGAGTGAGTGAGTGGAGCTCTTGGTCAGCCCTGGAAGAGGTATAGAATACTTCCACTCATGTTCTTCCAACAGGAGGCAGGAGCACAACCCTACCCTGAACGCAAGGGACTTTGGGCAACAGAGTCTTCCTATGTGCCAGGGGAGGAAGCAAGACTGATAACGTCTAGCCAGTCGGCCACAAAGGGTGAAACGTGAACTATATGCTAAAATGAATACTCAAGGGACCACACAAAATGAAGTTTCTATCTTATGCCTGCACCAATAATAATGAAATTGTCTGAAGCAAATTTACTTCCTAGAAACTGAAAATAAATTTTTATATAGAAATAAAAATAATTTACCAAGATAGTTTGGGGGAATTCTTATTGATCAGGGAAAAATGTTGATAAAGTTTACATCAGGTGATGACATTTAGCACAGATTTTGGTGATATTCTTCCCAAAGTAAATTTTTTCATGAATTCTTTACCATGGAATTTTAGATCTCAGGCACATTGATGTAAGGTGACTGCCAACAACACTGGCAATGTCTAGGAGGAAGTGTTTTCATATTGGTAGAGATACACATTATAACAAAAGGCTCAGTAGGAGAGTCTGGATTTTTACATGATATTATTTTGTACACAGATGTCAGTCACCTTTTTACAGTTTTTGTTCTTAGTTTCACATAAGAAAACAAACAATAAACTGTATTTATTTTATCTTCTAACTTCATTCATCGTGGTATCCTGAATTACTCCTCATACTTGATTTTTCCGTCTCCTTTCTACTCATCCTTCATCCATACCCCTAAACAGAGTATTTTCCCCTGTTTCTACTATCTTATTCTTTCTTTATGAATTTTTTTAAGGCTTCCAGTAGACTGCTTAGCATCTTTTCCTTAAGCTATATCCCTATTCCCAGTACTTTTGTGACTTGTCTATCAGTTACACTTACCCAATGATTCAGAGTATATTAAAAAAATAGAACTTTAATTACTGTTAATTAGATGATCTATATACATTCTGTCATGCACAGAAAAACAATATTGTTGTTTTGAATATGGGAGTAATTTCTGCCACATTCAGTTGTGTTGTGCAATGCCATGTTAACCAACAAAAGAAACCAGTGCTAAAATTCTAATCTGAAATGATTTTGATTTTTTATAGTGTTTTGTTTTCTGGCTGATTGATCAATATATGTATATTTAAATTTAAGGTTTCCTAGATTCAATTGTTTGGGGCATGAAGGTGACATTCTTTTCATTTCATATGCGTGACATAATTCTTTTCCTCAAATAGATAGCATAGAAGCAGTATCTTACATCTTTTTCCTTTCAGATACAACCATTGCTTTGTCAGAAAAGCAGAATATAAAGCTTATTCTCCATCATCTTGGTTAGAAGCCCATTTATCAATAAATAGTCTTCCTTAAGTTGTCTTCATTTTGTCACAATAAACCATCAACAATTCCAAAGAATGTTGCAATTAAAATATTTTTCAAGAATCATGGTTGTTATGGATACTGCTGAATATTCTACATTGTGGAATGGTGCATTATTGTGAGATCTAATATTTATCAACCCTTAACCCTATTAAGACCTTATTAGGAAAAATATGAAATTTACATTTCAGTCTCAGTTCCACAATTCTGAATAACAGCATCAGGTAACAGCTCCTAATGGAGTCATTTTGAATTGAACATTTAGTAAAAGAGAATTATCAGTATAAAATTGAAGTTTTGCAATCTCAATAATTAAATCCACTGGCTTATCCCCTCTTGTGGTAATAAAACATTACTGTAGCCATTTTTACAATTGATCTACACTAACTGAATACCTACTAAATACAAAACATTGTTTATTTTGCCTATAAAAAAATGGGCATAAGCTGATTATTTTTCAGCTTATGGAAAGACAACCTAGATATGAAAAGAGCTGGGTAGAAGGACAACAGAATTTTGAGGAGGAATTTTAAGTTGTAATTCCTACCTTTACTCACATTGTGCTGCATGGATTATTGTCTACAGTAAGAAAAAAAAAATAGTACCACCAGCCCAGCACCAGTGACAGATGGTGGGAAAATAGCAGAATGGAATTCGTGCTTAGCTGGGGTAGAAGGTAAATAACAACAGATTTTCAGGCATTTTGACTGACTCCTGAGAATCCCCTCTTCCCCACTATCCCTGCCAGGACCAGACAGGAGGAAAGGAGGATCCCCCAAGAGTAGAGTTGCTGACTGTGGGGAGAGATATGCAAAGAGTGGTTCAGCTCAGATTGTAAAGTTAGAAAATCTCAAACTTGAGGTGAATCCCTCCACCTAATACCACAGAATGGAGAGTTAGTGGACCAAAAACTTAATATAAACAAAAAGTTAAGTATAAGGCAAGCATAATCAGCATTCTCCAAGACATAAAGGAGAATATTGGAAAAGAGAAGCAGAATAACATTTTAAAGAAAAAAATAAAGTACTCAGTAGAAGTTTAATTCTCATTAAAACATGAGAATGAGTACAACTGGTTAACAAATTAGTGACTTTAAAGATTAAGTTGAGGAATTCAAAAAAGTTATCAGGAAGGGACAAAGAAAAAGAATAGTAAAACAAATTAGGGAAGTGAAGGAAGGGTGTGCAAGTGTTAACTTCCACATTAAAGGTTTTCCAGAAAACCAATTGGAAAAAGAAATGGCAGGGAGGATATATTTGAAGAAATAATGACCTAGAATTTCTAAGAATTAAAGAGAGAGAAACATTGACAAGTTTCACAGTAAACATTGACAAGTTTCATAGTACCACAGCTTTAGGACAACAAAAAATACAAACAGGGCTTCCCTGGTGGTGCAGTGGTTGAGAGTCCGCCTGGTGATTCAAGGGACATGGGTTCGTGCACCAGTCTGGGAAGATCCCACATGCCGCAGAGCGGCTAGGCCCGTGAGCCATGGCTGCTGAGCCTGCACATCCGGAGCCTGTGCTCTGCAACAGGAGAGGCCACGACAGTGAGAGGCCCGCATACCGCAAAAAATTAAAAAATAAAATAAAAGAAAAAGAAAAAGAAACTTGATATGTCCAATGGAAGGTATGAAAGGAGAATTAATGTATAGAAAATATGTAATAGAAAGAAATCAATAAAATATGAAGATAGAAATGAGTGCTAGCAACAGTTGTAATAAATGTAAATGTGTTAAATTCACTGACAAAACAGATCTTTAGAATGAATTAGAAAAACATCATCCAACAATATACAAAATATAAAAGAAACACTTCAAATAAAAGATAGTGAAAATTGAGAATAAAAATGGGGCTTAAAATTACAAAAAAAAAATGTATTAGGTTATTAGAACCAAGCCTCTCATTGTAGGCAACTAACAAACGCATTAAATATTAAAATTATTTTTATATTCCCAGAAGAGTTGATAAGAACAAGCCAAAATTGAAGGGAAAATAAGAACCAAGAGAAGTAAGCAAGTACAAAAGCTATTTTGACTAAAATCTGGCAAGTTTGAAATATGCCTCTACTTTAGGAACTCCACTTTTCTACTGAGGTTCTTTGTCCACACATGCAGAAATCTAGAAGTCTCTGGGAATATAGTCCCTTTTTGTACAGCCCTTGCCCAGTGGCTGGCAGATACAGGAGTATGACAGCTTAGTTTCCTTGCCTTAGATATCTGAGACGTGTAACTTCAGAGTTCCTCCGTAGGATCAGGCTGAAGCTATGCTCTACAGGTCTTTGAGATTATACTCCTGCTTGGCTTTCTTCTCTTCCCTCTCCTGCTTCCCTTTCATATAAACATATGAGCAATGTGTGAGGTTTACAGTGAGCAAGTCTTTTATGCCTAAAACAGCTGTGTGTGTATTTGGTGGTATATTTGGGAAATGAGAAAACAGAGAGAAGGTAGGGATTGTTAAAGGAACAATTGTGTCACTGGGCATAAGATTGAAAAATTAAGCTGGGACTGAGTTTTGCAGCATCATTAACACTAAACTAAGTAGATTCAGTTATTCTCCAGGTAATGAGAAGTCAGTGAAGGCTTTTTAAGAATAGGAGTGATGTGATAAGTTCTATATTTTACAGCAAAATTGTTGGAACCATGAAAGATAGCATGCAAGTTTTTATTGGAGTCCAAAGAAAAAATGATGAGGAATTGAGCTGAGTCAGAGACTAAAGAGGAGTGGATGAATGAGAGACAAATTTTAGTGATACAATTTACAAGACAAGTTTACCATTTACATGTGAGAAAGGGCAGGGGGAAGAGTTAGAAATGACTTCAAAATCCTTCATTTTTTAATTTAGGTAGCTTATTTATTGATATATGGAAGGAAAAATGAGGAACAAGTTTTGACAAGAAAGATATTGAGTTCAACTTTGCATTTTTGAGATACATATTGAATAACCATGTGAAGATAAATAAAACCTGTAAAAGGGAGTCTGTAATTAGAGTTTAGAGATTGGTAAAATTTTATAAAATGAGAAAACGTGAAAGCTGAGGGGAAAATCCTGGGTAAAAACAACATGTAAGGAGTAGAAGCAAGAGTTGAGCAAAATAGACATAGCCAAGAGGAAATAGCACTAGATAAGAGGAGACTACGGTAGTATCATAAAAACAAATGAGAAAAGGGTGGAAAATATAGGGTTGTTGCTATAAAATGTTGCAATAAGGATTGAAAATGTGCTGTTCTGCATGGCAATTAGAATGTCGTCGATAACTTTTCTTCGTACAGCTTTAAGAGAGACTTAAAAGTAAAACTAGAGACTGCTCTTTGAAGAATTTGGACTGTGAAGAGTGAGACAATGTCAAGAAATGATCTTTTTTCAAGAATGGGGATAACTAAGCATGATTAGTTATGGCAGTTAGGAGAATAAGAAGAGGCCAATGGAAAGGTGGAGGTTGAATAAATGAAACATTTGATTAGAAAATATTTTGAAAAAGGTATGGCACTGAAATTGAATTTATGTGAGCTAACACATAAATGTTGCTCTAAAGGAGTCCATCAGCTGATTCTGAAATCCACATGTAAATTCAAGAGACCAAAAATAACCAAAGCAATCTTGAAATGGAAGAAAAAAGTTGTAGAACTCAGTTCTAAAACTTACTTACAAAGCTACAGTAATCAAAAGGTGTGGTACTATCATAGACATATACATCAATGAAATAGAAATGAGGGTCCAGAAACTAACACTTACATCTGTGGTCAACTGATTCTAACAAAGATGCCAAGGCAATTCAATGGGGAAGGAGTAGTCTTTTCAATCAATAATGGTGGAACAACTAGATATCAAGATGCAAAATATTGAATCTGGACGCTTAATTCACATCATACACAAAATTTAATGCAAAATGGGCCAAAGACCTAAATGTAAGAGCCAAAATTATAAAGTTTGTAGAAGAAAACACATGAATAAATCTTTGTGACTTTGGATTATACAAAGATTTTTTTTTTAGCTATGAGATGAAAAGCACAAGCAAAAAAATGAAAAAATGATTAACTGAATAGCATCAAAATTTTAGATTTTTGTGCTTCAAATGACATCATCAAAAAATTGAAAAGAGAAAATATTTGCAAATCCTGTTTTCCATGAGAACTGTATCCAGAATATATGAAACTCATTAACAAAAAAGGATTGGAAAATATTCATAAAGATACAGGAACATCTAATAAGTACATTAAAGATGTTCAGCATTATTAATCATCACAGGAATGCAAATCAAAGTCAGAGTGAGATATCACTTCACAACTCACTATAATAGCTGTAGAAAAAAAACAGTAAAAAGTTGGTGAGGATGTGAAGAAATTGAAACCCTCAAACATTGCTGGTGGGAATGTTAACTGGTGCAGCTACATTGGAAAACAGTGTGGCAGTTCCTCAAAATATTAAATATAAAGTTACCACATGATCTACAAATCCACTCTTAAGTATTTACTCATAAGAAACATGTCTACATCAAAAGTTGTACACAGATGTTCACAGGAGCATTATGCATAATAGCCAAAAAGGGGAAACAACCCAAATTTCCAACAGTTGCTGAAGGAATAAACAAAATGTGGCATATCTCTTCAGTGGAATGTTATTAGGCAATGAAAAGGAATGGAGTACTGATAACTGCTACTATTGAATGAACCTGAAAACAGTATGCGAAGTAAAGAAAGCCAGTCATAAAAGACAGTAGAGGGCATGATCCCATTTATATGAAATGTCTAGACTAGGCAATTCTATAAAGACAAAAAGCAGATTAGTGGTTGTCTGGGGTTGGCAGTGGGGAGGTTGAATAAGGGCAAATGGGAAGTGAATGCTAATGGACATAGATTTCTTTTTGAGGTAATGGAAATCTCCTAAAATTAGATTGTAGTGATGATTGCATAACTCAGTAAATAAACTAAAAAAAATTGAACTTTTTAAATGAGTGAATATTATGGTATAATTTTATCTCATTAAGCTGTTTAGAAGGAGTCCACCCTATTGCTGCTTATCACAGAAAATGTGCTACTTAGGTTCTAGTAGAAAGGCTTTTATTATTTTGGAATTTTTCCAAAGGCTACTCTCAGTTTGGGCCACATAGTGAAGGAATTTAATACTACTGTTTAGGAAGATTGACTAAACTGTGGATCTGAGTTGTTGCTGGACTGTTCTACAACTCTACTTTCACCATCAGAAGAATGAAACAAAAGCAATGGAACCAAATAATTTTTAGGATGAAAACTCCATATTGCCTATCATGTGTTTACAGTTTGTTGACTTGATGTTCATTATCGATTGGATTTTCTTTTGTACTTGAATTTTATCTCTGCTTCTACTCTGAGATTATGAATGAAAGCTAGTATTTTTCAACTTCACTCTTAAAGGTAAATTGACCTGCAAAGATTTAAGTTTCACAACTGAGGTCAGTGCACTGATCAATCTGGCTTGGAGTGCTAGACAATAGAAAACATAGATGATAAGGTTGTGTCAATCTCATTCATGCTATTTTGATTTACTTTAAGGGCTAAATTAATATTTTTTGACAGGACAGTAAATTCTCACTTTTAATTATAAACTAAGAAAACAGGATTATGTTGGATAGTCTTTTTTTAGTCTATTATAATGCATGTATTTCTAAACACAAATAATTTTTTACATTATTTTAAACAGGATTTAGAACTGCTCAGAGCTTAAATATCATGGCACTCAGATTCTTAAAACAGGACCACTATCCTAGGTGTTATGGACTGAACGTTTTTGTACCCCCCCAAATTCACATGTTGAAATCCTAACCCCCAATGTGATGGTATTGGGAGGTGGGGCTTTGCGGGGAGTACGGGCATGAGAGTGGAGCCCTCATGAATGGGATAAGTTCCTTATGAAAGAGACCCCTGAAAGCTTTCTAGTTCTCTTTTGCCCATGTGAGGATATAAGGAGAAGTCAGCAGTCTGCAATCTACAAGGGGGTTCTCACCAGAACCTGACCATACTGACAACTTGATCTTGGATCTCCAGTCTCCAGAACTGTAAGAAACAAATTTGTTATTTATAAGCTACCCAGTCTATGGTACATAGACAACCTGTTATAGCAGCCTGAACTGACTAGGATACTAGTCAATTCACTTGTACAAAAATTAAAAAATCAGTTTATAGTTTGTACAAATATACACCAAAGACATCTACTTAGGATCAGATAACATACAAAAACCTTTGTTTCTCAATGGGTATTGTACTATTTGTTCATTTAGTGCAAAAGCTTGTTAATAGAAGTGTGTTTTGATCCAACTGCATTTAAATTTTCCCAGAATGTGAAAACCTTTGTTATAAGATGCTTAGGAAAAAAAGCACTCAAAAGCAAAGCTTAGATCTCTGATAAAATTCAGAGTCAAACAAGAGACTCTCTCTACAGTGAGCTGAAGTGTCAAAGGGCCACACCAAGGTAAGATTCATTGGAATAACACAGCCTGTAGTAAGTCACAGCCCAGGTCATGAGTTTTTATGCAATCTCTGGACTTGAACTGGCAGTACCCCAAAGCAAACACAAGCTCTCCTTGGAGGAAAGTACCATTATTGTAGTCTTCAAACTATTTCCCAAATAATTTTTCAAATACAATGTCTAGAATGTAGTAAAAATATCAGGCACACGAGGAAATAAATTCTATGAGTCATAAAACACAAAACAGAAAACAGTTTAATGAAGGCCTTTGACAGAGAATGTAGGTAAATTACAACAAAATTGGAGCCTATTACCCACTCAGCTATAATAAAAATAAAGAGTGTGTAGAGTTATGGATTCAGGAACATATCTAGGGACAAGTTAGAACAAAGAGCACTAACTTTTAAAAGTTTATAACTTCAAAGAACAAGAGAAAAATGTTTTAATTTTTCTTTTACATAAAAAGAACGTCAAATAATTTGACCTAAGTAAAAGAGGGATAGAAAACTTTCTACCTTTTCCTCACTTAATTAGATCCTCTCGTCGTGGAGGGAAGAATTATGCTTCGCTTTCGGATTCCATCATTATGAATGAATGAACTGTTGAGGAAAATGTTGCTTTAAATGAAGTAACATTGAGCTTATATTAATTGTGACCAGTATGTAAATAATTTTTTAATTGATTTTCTTCAAGGATCAGTTGAGATTTTAGGCTAAGCAGGAGTTACAAATAGGATCAAAGTCACAAGGTGATGAAAGTAATAGACAAAGATCCCTGTTGAAAGGTTTAAGAATTCATAGGTGTAATAGAGACAATGAAAAGGATTAACAGTACTTGTATAGGTGGAAATATTTCCTCTCTTTCGGTAGTTTCTAATATTAGTGCTACCAAGGATCATTTTTTATTATTAATACCCACAACTTTGGGTATTAAAAATATTTTATTCCTCAAACTTAAGAAGAACTCAATTCACTTTTCCACAGTCAAAGGCATATATAATTGGACGTCAGATCAGCAAAAAATTAACAATAGACTACAGGGTTGATGTAGACAAAAGCCAATGTTCTAATTTTTTTATTCATTCATTTACTTTTTTCATTCATTCTCCTATTCATTCCTGAATTCATTAATTATGGAGTGGTTTTAATGTATCAGAAACTATGCTGGGCTTGTAAATCTCTATTGTGGTTAAGTACAAGGTTCCTAAGAGCTTGTTGACATATTAAAAATTACTCAAGGACTCCCTACTACAAAGTTTGTAAATTGCAACTTTTGGAGAGCCTAATGTTTTATATGGAAAAATTGAGACGTAGAGAGGTTGATTTGCCCCAGATTGTCCAGATAATTCATGGTTGTATTAGCACGAGGTACAAAATGAATTGTAAATATATTAGAAATTCTTAAAAAATTAAAGACAACTTTTTTGTCTTCTCTTTTGGGATCTGTCATTACACTTGGCTAAAGAATTGTTGCAGAATAGTTTGTACAATAACTTTCAATTGTACTAATCAGCAACAATTTTTCTCTCTTAACCCTAATCAGAGAAACATACTTCTGGGTCTCAGTCAATTGCAGTTGCTTGTAAATGGCCTTTGACTGATTAGTATAGTCAGGCAAGTTGTCATCAAGCATGTAGACATAGCCCAAGATAGTTTGAAGAGATACTGCAGCAAGTGATCTGTGGCAGTAGATCAAGACAATTGCTGTATGCCAGTGTTGAACAGTAAAAAAAAAAAAAAAAAAAAAAAGTAACCAAACAGGATATTTTTGTCAATTGTTCGAGAACCGATCTGGCTGAAGTCTACTTAAATTTTAAAATCAGATGAAATCAGGACTATTCCACCTTCCTGTTGGTAGATAACTTCTTAAACATTCACACCCTACACTTTTAATAGAAACTGACTGTGTTTTTATTATTTATTCATCCCAGGATGCACTTATAAGTATGAAATATCATTATTTGAGTTTGTTATACCACTAGCTTTAAAATTTTATAAGTTAGTGAACAGTTGACAAATTGGATAAGCTAAGGAGGTTTATTGTTGTAAAAAAAAGTGTATCAGTAAGAAATACGCTCGGTAAAATAGGAAAACTAAAGACTGTAAAATTTACCAAGAGCATTTGATTAAAAAATGTATTTTTCAAGCTTTCAAATATTAAATTTGTCTTAATGTCTGAAAAGTGTTTTAAAAAATTCTAAACCAGGAGATTTGTTTCATTTTTGTCTTTGCAAAAATAGTTACCTCACTTTTGTTTTCATATGTTCCCATTTGTAAGGATACAATTCACATGCCTCAAAAAGGAATTTATAATGAGTCATGGCTTTCTGATTGACTAGGTATGGATACTAGATTTTTTCCTTTTTTTTCATAAGAAATATTATTTTGATAAACACCTTAGAGGCCCAACAAATACCTTTTATTGGGAAAAGCTCTGAAGAGATTGTTACACTGGATTTAGTTTTGATCACCAAGGAATCTTGTTCATGGTGACATGGCCATAAAAGAAACCTTGTGAAAAAATATAAGAATTGGAAAAACGCTAACATTCACAAGGACCTTTACATTTTCAATTAATTTAATAATTGTTAATATTAAGTACCTCTTAAGTGCTAAGCACTAAAAGTCTCTGCAGAAAAAAAGAATTAGGTAAAGGCCTTGCCTTCTAATGTCTTATTGTTAAATGGGGGATGCAGATATGATAACAGGCAATTACAGTACAGTGTGCTGAATTTCACAGAAGGCTATCATGAGGGAATGTAGGATGTAGGAGAGGTGCCTAGTTTAGGTTTGGAGGATCAATGAAGCCCTCTCAAGGAGATTATTTCTAAGGTCTGAGGGATGAATAAAAGATAACAAGAAGGTTGAGAACAAGAAGAGTGTTCCCAATGAAGAGGATTTATGTAAAGGCTAGGAATCATAATTATGAATATACAATAGATCTTCCCACTGCTTAGAAAGGATGGTGAGATGCTAACAAATACAGACAGGAGGCAGAATCATTCCACTCCTATTTTGCATCTGTCCTTGTCATTATGGAAAAGTTATTATCAAACTAGAATGAAAAGAAAAACACCATTAAAAGTGAATTGCAGTCCCAGAAAAAATAGATTATCAAGTCACCGAGACATTTTAAATGAATTCTAGCTTGTAGCCATAGATAAATTATATCCCAAAGTTTTGAAAGGGCTTATAGATGTAATCACAGAATGATTGCCAGCAATCTACAGAAATCATGGAGGAAGGGAGTGTTGCCAGGAGATGTGATCTGAGTGAATGTCATACCAATTCTCTCAAAGGTAAAACGGTAGATTCTAGAAACTATTAGATCAGCAGTGTTGATCTTTAATAGCATTCTAGAATGGATTACTCTAACAAGGAATTGTGAGTATTTAGAAAATAATGAAACTACCTGTAGGATCCATTAGTTTTCCATAGGTTGAGTTACCTGGGAGATTTCAGGAGGTTGGGAAGTTGCACTATTTGTATCTAATTAAGGATTTTGATGAAATCACTCAGGATGTCCTTGTGGAGTGGTACAGAAATATGTCAGTAGGGGTAGGTGGATATGTAGCTGGTTGAACACTGCGTGTAATTAGTAATTTGGGGTTAGCTCGCAGGGAGATTTCTCAGGCTGTGTTTCATGGCTTTGTCCTTGGTCTTGTCTTGGTCTCATTTTAAAATCTAATCTGATTAAAGAGACATCAGTCTGGAAGGAGGAAGTTCATATATTGACTGATAGAAACAGAATTCAAAAATGCCTTAGAACAACACATAAAAATCTGGACTTTGAGATTTGGCAACAGAAATGCAGGTAAAGTTTTGGTTTTGAAAATCAGTTACCTAAGAGATTTTTAAAGTTCATCTCAAAAGCAATATAAAGCAAAATGAAACTCTAGGTCCTTTTGTTAACCACAAAATCCAACAGTTGTACCTGCTTAAACAAAAGGGAATTCAAGCTAAGACTGTATTAATAGAGGAACAGTTTCCAAATGAGGGGAGTGGCAATAATACTGATTTCGAATATTTCACTGAACTTGGACTCTGGTCAGACTCATCTTGAGTATCACATACAGTTACAGATGCAAGATACGGCTATTTCCTCAACGTCCATTCCACCTGCCCTGTTGATACCAGCAGTAAAGTTTGAGTGGGCTTGACCTCACTCCAGCTTCAAGGGTAGGCAATATCCAGCGAAGGCCAATCAGGAAAATTCCATCTTCCTTTGCACTGTAATTGGTTTAATTAATCCAGGCCTAAGCTTATCAGTGTGTGGCATTTGCCTGATTTTAGGGATTGGTTCAGGGGTGGCCAATTGATGTAAACCTCAGTGTTTTCTTTTTCCCAGCAGTTAACGGGAAGCAACCTGCCCGTCCTGCTGAATGAGGCATCAGGCAGCACTAATTGCTACTGGCAGGCATCCAACAACTATGAGGGAAGTCATCAGTCTGAGGAGAAAGTTCATAAACACAGAGATAAAGGCAGAGAAGAGCAAAGCAATGGAAAATGGACTCAGAGCTCTGACCAAACTATGCCTAAATTGCCCTGAGGCTGGAGTTTTTAGTTATTCTTTAAGCCAAATTGAGTTGTTGTATTTTGTTTGTTTGTTTTTTAATCACCTTTAACTGAAATCATTCTAACAAATCCAAGGGCAAAATTCTAAGATTATTGTCAGAGCAGAGTAAGGCCATGCCATAGGAAGAACGTTTAGAAGAACTCGAGAAGAGGGAAACTTCAGTCACATGTGCTGTTTAGAAACATCTGCCCCATGGAAGGGAGAGTGGATTGTTGTTTCTGTTTGAGAATGCAAGGCTAGGACTGTTGCCACAGAGTTGTGGAAAGGCAAATTTTGACTCAATATAAGACACTGAGAATTACTCTTTCAAAGAACATTTCTAATTTTTAGAGGCATTCCATTGTAGAAAGAGCTGTTTGCCAATTATTGGAAGTGCTAAAGCAAAGAATAATGAACCATCTGTAAGTTGTATTCAGTTCCAGGATTGGATGGTATTTTGCCGTCCTTCATTATTTATATGAAGGTAAGGTAGTTGCTGGATTAAGAGAGCTTGATTCCTGCCTTGGCTTCTCTATATGACCTGACCTATGTTTTCTCTGGGTCTGCATCCTCATCCGAAGAGTGAATAGGTTAGAATACATGGTTTCTAAAACTCCTTCCAGCTCTAAAACTTTTTACCACCCAAGGAAAATTACTGGAAGTGTGGCAGCAAGACTCTTGACCTGCTACCTCTCAAGTCAAATCTAAAAATGGGAAATTAGAATATCACTTTCCCATTAGTCACATCACTTCTCAAAGTTAGAATGAGGGATTGCCTTGGGAAATACCACCTAGATCTAATTTCTGAAGATATTATGAGCATATTTCAGAAATGGAATCTTCTATTGAGTGAATTATCAAAAATTCAATCAATTAACAAGAAGTTATTGAGCACTTACACCCCCAGGCCTGTGCTAGGCACAATGATAGAGAAAATCTTACCTGTCTGGCTTTGTCTAAGATGCAAAGTAAATCATAAGTTTTCAGTGCAGTACATTTTCTGTTATCTAGAGGCCACATAATAAATAACTCCCTTAGCTTTTGCTCTTAGTACTGAATCCAGGATACTGCTAAGATTTTTAATACAGAAAGAAAAAGAGAAGAGAAATTATCACTTTAAGTGCTTATTAGATTCTTTTGAGAGTTCCAGAAAGATCCTTTAAATAAAGACTATAAATTTGTTTTATATTACATACTCATGTGTAATAACATACTGAAATTATATTAAACAATAGATAAATGTTTTTATACTAACTTATTTAAATGTATACTTTTTAGGAAACATAAATCAGCACAGAGAGGGTTTATAAACATCCTAGGTGTCCGTCTATAAATTCCTGCTATGTATTCATTACTGAACAGGTGCTATGAAATCTGTATAAAATATAGTTCCTGCCTCTTAGGAATGGATAATTGGAGGAACCAAAATTGTTGAATGAGCTTTTGAATAAGTTTGGTGGACATGTGCTCATCTATGTGGTACAGGCCATGGGTGTCACAGGAGCACAGAGGAGAGGGAAACAAGGGATGCAAATAGGAAGCTAACATGGAGATAGTGGGTCTTAGCTGGGCCTTGAAGGACAGGCTGAAATTTAAGAGGCAGAAGTGGTGAAGAATGCTGCTTAGGTGAGAAAAAAAAGAGTTATGAAGGCTCAGAAAACATAGATTTTCATATGGCTATGAGGATACTGACCTTATTAGACAGAAAGGAGATCTCACGCATCTGGCACGAAAGGGGGCAACCCACCTTGGACAGGCGGATGGCAGGCAGGACTCAGCAGCAGTCTTCCCTCCCAGAGGGAAGGGGAGATTTCCAGTTATACGGGGAACTACCTCAGGTTGGCTCATTAGTTACCAGGGAAACCAGCAGAGGGGCACGGCCCTCCTAGCCCCTCAGGCTAAGTGCCTTCACGGTGCGGAGGTCATCCCTTTGTTAAGCTATCATTCTGATCTAAAGACTAAAACAGTCATTGGCTGGGACTGGGGACAAGTATGTAGGCATTAACTGATTAGGCCCTACAATTAAGGGGAGAGGTCAGTCCTGTGAGTGGGGTGTAGGTGCAGGTTGGGCAGGGGATGTTCCGAGAGAAAGTAAAAAGCCATCTTGGGTGGTCTGATCACACACTGGTGTTAATATTAATTTAAGTAGCCATGGGCCATCATTCTAGAACTAAACTAATGCTTCCTTTTATAAGAATGAGATGGAAAAATGAAAGAAATTATTTGTTATTGATCATAGCAAACTATCCAGAAGGTAAATATGCATAAAAGTTTGCAGAAGATCCCTTACTTTTTAAATATTCTTTTCATCTTTTAATCTTGGGTGACATGTGCAGACAGCTCAGGCTTTCCTCTTCTGGTTTGTCTTGCCACCAGGAACATTGGACACCGGGGTATAGTTTGCTCTCTCTATATTATATGTTGTATGTTATGGATGTGGTTTTGGACTACGTACATGATTAATAATTTAAAATTCAATATGCTGAGAAATGCAGAATTAATGATGGGAATCCAATAAGAAAGTGAAGATGTTATGTCTATTACTTATTTCTGCAATCAATTGTGCTGATAGGTGCACAGTTACTTTGGGGAGAATAAAACTACTGGGATAGATCTTGAGAGGAAAACAGTAAGAGCTGAAAATTAAAAAAAAACAACAACATTGGATATAGGTTCATTTGGTTTTATTTTGTTTAAATTTTTAGGATATATAGTAGGATTTCTAAATGATATTGAGAGTTAATTATATTGTGAAATAGAAAAAAATGTGGTTGGGAGGCAGAGTAGTGTGCAGGGATGCAAGCAGGCTGGAGGTTTGCAGGTAGGAGGGTGAGAATGGTCTATTTTTATGGATTCTTACCGTTCAGGAAACGAGGCAAGATTATCACCTATGCAGGATGAAGCAGGTGATATTTCAGATTTGTGGAGGGAGGAAAGTCAATGAAATCGTTATCTTGAACTGGTAGAGAGAACTGATTAGTAAAATGTAGAGCTACTAGACAGTGCTGAGGTTTGCTTTCATATAAAGGAAGCCCGACTACATATTTGCTTCAGGTTCAGCTTCACAGGCTTGTAAGTGTAGGCGAAGAACTAGATTCAACTGGGATTAGAATTGTGTCAAGCAAGAAAGACTGAGAAAGAAAGGGGCAAGGAAATAGAGGGTGTATTCAAGGGAGCAATTGTAATAATAATGCATGGAATCCAAGACAATAAGAAAGTAGGGAAGTGGTGTGGTAGAACAGTTGTGGGAGTGGAGGTCCTAGAACTTTGAAATGGAAAGATGAGAGGTAGTGATTACACTGTGGGACATTTGAAACAGATTGGGAAGATGGGACAATTACTGGTAATGACAAAATCTAGTGGGCACTCAAAGAGGTACATGGTAGAGGGGATGGCATCAGGGAACTGTGAGGCCTTGGTACTGAAGGGATCTTCCCCATATCTATTGCAATCACCAAGACTGATAACAGGACTAATAATGCAAGGAAAAAAAAAAAAAAACCAGTGAGCTAGGAGTTAAAATCTTCACTGAATGAGAGGCAGTGACTGGAAAGATGGAAGATAATGACACCAAGTGATGGGAGGCAAAGGACACAGTTATTAAGAGAATGGACTCTGGAGCCCAACTGCCAGTGTTCAAATCCTGGCTCTAACATTTTCTAGCTGTTTGACTGTGGACAGCTAACTTAACATCCCAGTTACCTCAAATGCATCTGTAAAATAAGGAAAGCAATATACATAACTCACAGCTTTGTTGTAAGGATTAAATCAGATCAATGCCTGGCAAAGAGTAATCAATATATAAGTGCTATTAGCTTGTGGAATAAACTGAGAGGTGGGATTTTCAGAGTGTGTGTGTGTGTGTGTGTGCGTGCGTGTGTGTGTGTGTAACCGTGTAAGCATGTTTTTATCAGGGATCATCCAGGAATGAGCAATAAAGAGCAAGGCCCAGCAAGACATGAGGTGTTGGAGAGAAAAGAGATGCCACTTGAGAAAGCTTCAGAGGAAGCTGTGACCTTAGGGAGAGTCGAGTTTCAGTGAGAGCGCAGAAGTGTGGAAGCTCAGCAGAGGCTGCAGATACAGAGCTTAGCTGATAAGGGACATAGTTCTGGAAGGCACCAGCCAAGGATTTAGGGTGGTGCAGAGGAGAGGAAGACTGGGTCAGATTGTAGGGAATGTACAGAGCCAGATAGGGACAAGTGTCCTTATAATGATGAATAACTTGTGCGATTTGGGCCGGTTCTGCTGAGTCAGGTAAACTGATAAGGTGAGGTATGAGGCTGACAGGCCTGATTATACTCCCTCTGGTGACAAGTCTCCCCCAGTTGCTCAGAAGATGGTGTGTGAAAGTCCTACAGAAGCCTGGCAGAGCTCCTCTGTAGCCAGTGTGTAGGCTAGAGGAGTCATCGCCAGGCAGAGAGGCAGAAGAATTCCAGGTGAGTGATGAGAAGTTCATTCACTGGTGCCTCAATAAATTGAGCTGTTAGAAACTCAATCCTAACAGCTAGTTCAGGTCCCCAAGACTAGATCAAAACACCATTATACATTTTCAAAGCACCTGTATTCTTCAAGGCACATAATAGTAATTATATACTTAATTATATGTTTATTTACTTAATGCCTGTTTCCCCTCACAGAATGGGCAGGAAGTATGCCTCTTCTATTCCCTGTTAGCGCTTCAGAGCTTTGTACGTGTGGTGGGCACTATATCTGTGTCTAATCCATATCTATGCATCTGTTTCTATGCCTCCCTTTACATCTCTATCTACAGCATCTGTCTTTGTGAGAGGGTTATATTAGAGGTTAAGTTGCCACAATAGATTTATTGGCAATGATCATATCTAATTTCAAAGTTTCACTCCCTAAGCTGGCTGCCTCTGTGTTCACTTATCCACGGTGAATCAAGGTTGTGTTTGGAAAAGCAGTACAATGAGTAATGGAGGTCTGGTCTCCAGCTGTCCTGAGAGTTTTACTAGCAGCATCTTTCTAGACTTTCCTCAAGGGAAAAAAATGGGGACTTGACCTAAGGAATGAAACAGTCTTTGAACTGTTTCAACTTGATTAGCAGTGTGTGATGAGTCTAGAAAGAATAAAAGTTCACTTGAGACGTCCTTCTCATAGCCTAAATTAATGGACAAAGAAATCTTATTTTTATGTTGCCTGGAATTGTTCAGTGAGTATTTCATGTAAGTACTTTTTTTTTTTTGGTTCCCCAACTAGATCATTATTCCCTAGTGACAAGGAGTGTCACTCAGGCTAGAGACAGCTAAGCCTCATTTGGCCAAAGCCAGTAGTTTCTTATTATACTACGCGAGCTATGTTTGGGCAAGTCAGAGTGGTGTCACGTAATCCTACATGAAAAAGGCCATCTTGTGGTCAGGGCACTGTGGTTAATGGGTGAGGAAACAAGGTTACAGAGCATTGCCACCTTTGTAATGGGGCCTTCTGGAATTAATGAGGCTGTGTTCTCAGGGCAAATGGGATGAGAGCAGACACTAGATCATTTACTGCTGCATCCTCCATAGTGCATAATACTGTCGACAGTGGCTATGGGGTACACGTTAATAATTATTTTTCTCAGTGACTGGAAATAGTGTATTTTTTCACTGTCACATTCTCAGCTGCTCTAGCGTTACTCTTTTGTACGTGTCGTAACACCCTCAGTTGAAGCTGACAGTTTTCTAGAGTTGAGAACGCTATTAGGAGACTTTGCTGAAACAAGGCAGCTTGTAGTTTGTTCCCTGGGCTTCTTTCACTACCTCTAAATGAATTAACAAACAGTTTAACAGAAATGTCTGCATTCAAATTGAAGAAAAGGAAAAGAGAAGGCCCAGGTAGGGATTTCATGGAAAAACTATAGTGCTTTGCAAATAGCTGGAGTCCAGTGATATTGAAGCAGTGACCCAGGATGGACCAAGCTAGAACAGGTAACATCACAGATTCAGAAAAAAATGGCAGGAAAATGAATAAAAAGAGATGGTGGGAGGAACAGGTGTTGGAGCAAAAAATTAAGGGACCTTGGGATCAGCTAGACCTGAAACAATTTGCACATTTGACCTTGTGTTCTGTTCTTCTCATCCTAGCTTTGTCTGTTTATTTGGCTGAAATCTGTGTCCCAACGCAGCTATTTTAGGTGGGTTTGAAAGTGTGATCATAGAAACTCTGTACATAGAGGCTTGGTTTAAATCCACTCAGCTCACTCCATCCTACCCCTCTAATCCTGTCACTTCTCCAGCTGACAAGCCATATTGGCAGAGGCTGAGAAGGAAGGCTAACTTGTTCTTGGCCTTTCTTCCTACAAGCACATTCTACGCGCACAAACAGCACACGAACACAATTCCGAAACGCTAATGCGGAGTTTTAATATCTGGTACTCAAATGGCAACATCCCAAAACATGCTATGTTGTCTTAGTAAGACTCTTGAATAAATTGTTGTGCTCTATTCTCTATGATGACATGCTTGACTCTCATTCCTCAAGGATGATACTACAGCCTCCAGTCTCCCTGCCACTCTCCCCTCACAGCCTGAGCCATCTTTTCAAAAATGTGAATCACGTGGTGGAACTTTCCTGCCTAAAATAGGCTTCTTGGAATAAAACCCACATCTTTAGTCTCCAAGGTACTGAATACACTTGCCTCCAACCTCCTCTCTTACTGTTTCATGAAAAGCCATTTCTCGCCAAAGAACCTGTGCACTGACTTGTCCCTGCCTGGAATGCTCATCTTCCACTGATTATTTTTTGAACTTATCGATATTTCTAATTACTTCAATAATACACATGATTGCTTTTTAAATACATTTTTAATGTTTGTCTCTCCCACTAGAATGAAAACTGCATGAGGACAGGAACTTTGTCACATTCATTCATTGCTCTATCTCTAGCACCTAGTACAGCATTTAAGACATAATAGTTAACCTACAAAATATTCACAGAATGAGTGAATACTAGCTTAAAATTCTCAAAGCATCTTCATTGTCATGAAAGTATCACTTTTTTCTTGAACTGTCTTATTACATTTTTTTCTTATTACATTTTTTCTTGGACTGTCATTACATTTTTTTCTTTACATTCATTTCTTTTTTCTTTAGCTTATGATTGCTTATGAAACGCATATTTGCCTTTCTGACTCCACATTTATAATTAACTATGGGCTGCCTAGTGTTGTCCCGCATAACTAGGAATAATCCTATTTCTAATATTGATTATTCTCTAACATGTATAGTATCCATCAGGCTTCCCCCCAGTATTACCTTGTGACCTGGGACACTGGGTCCAGCTCTGAGCCCTGCACTTAGAGGTCCTCACCCTGCCTCTCTGCCGACCTCATCTATGGGATCAGAGTGCATGAGGTCAAGGGGATGTGCTCACTCACACCAGAGCACTGCGTTCTTTGTGGGTATTTTCACTTTTTTTTTTTATTGAAGTATAGTTGATTTACAATGTGTTAATTTCTGCTGTACAGCAAAGTAATTCAGTTATACGTATATCTACATTCTTTTTTAATATTCTTTTCCATTATGGTTTATCATAGGATATTGATTATAGTCCCCTGTGCTATACAGTAGGATGTTGTAATCCATTCTGTATATAGTAGCTGACATCTGCTAACATCAACCTCCCACTCTAAACTTCCCCCCTCCCCCTCCAACCTTCCCCCCTCCCCCTCCAATCTTCCCCCCTCCCCCTCCCACTTGGCAACCACATATCTGTTCACTATGACAGTGAGTCTGATTCTGTTTTGTAGATAGGCTCATCTGTGTCATAGTTTATTTATTATTTTTTTTTACATCTTTATTGGAGTATACTTGCTTTACAATGGTGTGTTAGTTTCTGCTTTATAACAAAGTGAATCAGTTATACATATACATATGTTCCCATACCTCCTCCCTCTTGCGTCTCCCTCCCTCCCAAACTCCCTATACCATCCATCCAGGTGGTCACAAAGCACCGAACTGATCTCCCTATGCTATGTGGCTGCTTCCCACTAGCTATCTATTTTACGTTTCGTAGTGTATATATGTCCATGCCACTCTCTCACTTTGTCACAGCTTACACTTCCCCCTCCCCGTATCCTCAAGTCCATTCTCTAATAGGTCTGTGTCTTTATTCCCGTCTTACCCCAAGGTTCTTCATGACATTTTTTTTTTCTTAGATGCCATATATATGTGTTAGCATACGGTATTTGTCTTTCTCTTTTTGACTTACTTCACTCTGTATGACAGACTCTAGGTCCATCCACCTCACTACAAATAACTCAATTTCGTTTCTTTTTATGGCTGAGTAATATTCCATTGTATATATGTGCCACTTCTTCTTTATCCATTCATCCGATGATGGACACTTAGGTTGTTTCTATCTCCTGGCTATTGTAAATAGAGCTGCAACGAACATTTTGGTACATGACTCTTTTTGAATTATGGTTTTCTCAGGGTATATGCCCAGTCGTGGGATTGCTGGGTCATATGGGAGTTCTATTTGTAGTTTTTTAAGAAACCTCCATACTGTTCTCCATAGTGGCTGAACCAATTCACATGCCCACCAGCAGTGCAAGAGTGTTCCCTTTTCTCCACACCCTCTCCAGCATTTATTGTTTGTAGATTTTTGATGATGGCCATTCTGACTGGTGTGAGATGATATCTCATTGTAGTTTTGATTTGCATTTCTCTAATGATTAATGATGTTGAGCATTCTTTCATGTGTTTCTTGGCAGTCTGTATATCTTCTTTGGAGAAATGTCTATTTAGATCTTCTGCCCATTTTTGGATTGGGTTGTCTTTTTTTTTGTTATTGAGCTGCATGAGCTGCTTATAAATTTTGGAGATTAATCCTTTGTCAGTTGCTTCATTTGCAAATATTTTCTCCCATTCTGAGGGTCTGTTGGTCTTGTTTATGGTTTCCTTTGCTGTGCAAAAGCTTTGAAGTTTCATTAGGTCCCATTTGTTTATTTTTGTTTTTATTTCCATTTCTCTAGGAGGTGGGTCAAAAAGGATCTTTCTGTGATTTTCGTCAAAGAGTGTTCTGCTTATGTTTTCCTGTAAGAGTTTGATAGTGTCTGGCCTTACATTTAGGTCTTTAATCCATTTTGAGCTTATTTTTGTGTATGGTGTTAGGGAGTGATCTAATCTCATACTTTTACATGTACCTTTCCAGTTTTCCAAGCACCACTTATTGAAGAGGCTGTCCTTTCTCCACTGTACATTCTTGCCTCCTTTATCAAAGATAAGGTGACCATATGTGTGGGGGTTTATCTCTGGGCTTTCTATCCTGTTCCATTGATCTATATTTCTGTTTCTGCACAAGTACCATACTGTCTTGATTACTGTAGTTTTGTAGTATAGTTTGAAGTCAGGGAGTCTGATTCCTCCAGCTCCATTTTTCATTCTCAAGATTGCTTTGGCTATTCGGGGTCTTTTGTGTTTCCATACAAATTGTGAAATGTTTTTGTTCTAGTTCTGTGAAAAATGCCAGTGGTAGTTTGATAGGGATTGCATTGAATCTGTAGATTGCTTTGGGTGGTAGAGTCATTTTCACAATGTTGATTCTTCCAATCTAAGAACATGGTATATCTCTCCATCTATTTGTATCATCTTTAATTTCTTTCATCCGTGTCTTATAATTTTCTGCATACAGGTCTTTTCTCTCCTTAGGTAGGTTTATTCCTAGATATTTTATTCTTTTTGTTGCAATGGTAAATGGGAGTGTTTTCTGGATTTCACTTTCAGATTTTTCATCATTAGTGTATAGGAATGCCAGACATTTCTGTGCATTAATTTTGTATCCTGCTACTTTACCAAATTCATTGATGAGCTCTAGTAGTTTTCTGGTAGCATCTGTAGGATTCTCTATGTATAGTATCATGTCACCTGCAAACAGTGACAGCTTTAGTTCTTCTTTTCCGATTTGGATTCCTTTTATTTCCTTTTCTTCTCTGATTGCTGTGGCTAAAATATCCAAAACTATGTTGAATAAGAGTGGTGAGGGGCTTCCCTGGTGGCGCAGTGGTTGAGGGTCTGCCTGCCAATGCAGGGGACACGGGTTCGAGCCCTGGTCTGGGAAGATCCCACGTGCCATGGAGCGACTGGGCCCGTGAGCCACAAATACTGAGCTCTGTGCGTATGGAGCCTGTGCTCCGCAGCAAGAGAGGCCGCAACAGTGAGAGGCCCGCGCACCGCGATGTAGAGTGGCCCCCGCTTGCCACAACTGGAGAAAGCCCTCGCACAGAAACGAAGACCCAACACAGCCAAAAATAAATAAATGAATAAATAAATTTATTAAAAATAAAAGAGTGGTGACAGTGGGCAACCTTGTCTTGTTCCTGAGATTAGTGGAAATGGTTTCTGTTTTCACCATTGAGGACGATGTTGGCTATGGGCTTGTCATATATGGCCTTTATTATGTTGAGGAAAGTTCCCTGTATGGCTACTTTCTGCAGGGTTTTTGTCACAAATGGGTGTTGAATTTTGTCAAAAGCTTTCTCTGCATCTCTTGAGATGATCATATGGTTTTTCTCCTTCAATTTGTTAATATGGTTTATCACGTTGATTGAGTTGCGTATATTGAAGAATCCTTGCATTCCTGGAATAAACCCCACTTGATCATGGTGTATGATCCACTTAATGTGCTGTTGGATTCTGTTTGCTAGTATTTTGTTGGGGATTTTTGCATCTATGTTCATCAGTGATATTGGCCTGTAGTTTTCTTCCTTTGTGACATCCTTGTCTGGTTTTGGTATCAGGGTGATGGTGGCCTCATAGAATGAGTTTGGGAGTGTTCCTCCCTCTGCTATATTTTGGAAGAGTTTGAGAAGGATAGGTGTTAACTCTTCTCTAAATGTTTGATAGAATTTGCCTGTGAAGTCATCTGGTCCTAGGCTTTTGTTTGTTGGAAGATTTTTAATCACAGTTTCAATTTCAGTGCTTGTGATTGGTCTGTTCATATTTACTATTTCTTCCTGATTCACTCTTGGCAAATTGTACATTTTTAAGAATTTGTCTATTTCTTCCAGGTTGTGCATTTTATTGGCGTAGAGTTGCTTGTAGTAATCTCTCATTATCTTTTGTATTTCTGGAGTGTCACTTGTTATTTCTTCATTTTCATTTCTGATTCTATTGATTTTAGTCTTCTCTCTTTTTTTCTTGATGAGTCTGGCTAATGGTTTATCAATTATGTTTACTTCTTAAAGAGCCAGCTTTTAGTTTTATTGATCTTTGCTATCGTTTCCTTCATTTCTTTTTCATTTATTTCTGATCTGATTTTTATGATTTCTTTCCTTCTGCTAACTTTGGTTTTTTTTTTTGTTCTTCTTTCTCTAATTGCTTGAGGTGCAAGGTTAGATTTTTTATTCGAGATGTTTCCTTTTTCTTAAGGTAGGATTTTATTGCTATAAATTTCCCTCTTAGAACTGCTTTTGCTGAGTCCCATAGGTTTTGATTCGTCATGTCTCCATTGTCATTTGTTTGTAGGTATTTTTTGATTTCCTCTTTGATTTCTTCAGTGATCACTTCCTTATTAAGTAGTGTATTGTTCAGCCTCCATGTGTTTGTATTTTTTACAGATCTTTTCCTGTAATTGATACCTAGTCTCATAGCATTGTGGTCCGAAAAGATACTCAATACAATTTCAATTTTCTTAAATTTACCAAAGCTCAATTTGTGACCCAAGGTATGATCTATCCTGGAGAATGTTCTATGAGCACTTGAGAAAAATGTGTATTCTGTTGTTTTTGGATGGAATGTCCTATAAATATCAGTTAAGTCCATGTTGTTTAATGTATAATTTTAAAGCTTGTGTTTCCTTATTTATTTTTATTTTGGATGATCTGTCCGTTGGTGAAAGTGGGGTGTTAAAATCCCCTACTCTGAATGTGTTACTGTCGATTCCCCCTTTTATGGCTGTTAGTATTTGCCTTATGTATTGAGGTGCTCCTATGTTGGGTGCATAAATATTTACAATTGTTATATCTTCTTCTTGGATCGATCCCTTGATCATTATGTAGTGTCCTTCTTTGTCTCTTGCAATAATCTTTATTTTAAAGTCTATTTGTCTGATATGAGAATTGCTACTCCAGGTTTCTTTTGATTTCCAGTTGCATGGAATATCTTTTTCCATCCCCTCACTTTGTCTGTATGTGTCCCTAAGTCTGAAGTGGGTCTCTTGTAGACAGTGTATATATGGGTCTTGTTTTTGTATCCATTCAGCCTGTCTGTGTCTTTTGGTGGGAGCATTTAATCCATTTACATTTAAGATAATTATCGATATGTATGTTCCTCTTCCCATTTTCTTAATTGTTTTGGGTTTGTTATTGTAGGTCTTTTCCTTCTGTTGTGTTTCCTGCCTAGATAAGTTCCTTTAGCATTTGCTGTAATGCTGCTTTGGTGGTGAACTCTCTCAGCTTTTGTTTGTCTGTTAATGTTTTAATTTCTCCATCAAATCTGAGTGAGATCCTTGCTGGGTAGAGTAATCTTGGTTGTAGGTTTTTCTCCTTCATCACTTTAAATATGTCCTGCCACTGCCTTCTGGCTTGCAGAGTTTCTGCTGAAAGATCAGCTGTTAACCTTCTGGGGATTCCCTTGTGTGTTATTTGTTGTTTTTCTCTTGCTGCTTTTAATATGTTATCTTTGTATTTAATTTTTGACAGTTTGATTAATATGTGTCTTGGCATGTTTCTCCTTGGATTTATCCTGTATGGGACTCTCTGTGCTTCCTGGACTTGATTAACTATTTCCTTTCCCATATTAGGGAAATTTTCAACTATAATCTCTTCAAATATTTTCTCAGTCCCTTTCTTTTACTCTTCTTCTTCTGGGACCCCTATAATTCGAGTGTTGGTGTGTTTAATGTTGTCCCAGAGGTCTCTGAGACTGTCCTCAGTTCTTTTCACTCTTTTTCTTTATTCTGTTCTGCAGTAGTTATTTCCACTAATTTATCTTCCAGGTCACTTATCCGTTCTTCTGCCTCAGTTATTCTGCTATTGGTCCCATCTCGAGTATTATTAGTTTCATTTATTGTGTTGTTCATCGTTGCTTGTTTCATCTTTAGTTCTTCTAGGTACTTGTTAAATGTTCCTTGCATTTTCTCTATTCTATTTCTAAGGTTTTGGATCATCTTTACTATCATTATTCTGAAATCTTTTTCAGGTAGACTGCCTATTTCCTCTTCATTTGTTAGGTCAGGTGGGTTTTTATCTTGCTCCTTCATCTGCTGTGTGTTTTTCTGTCTTCTCATTTTGCTTATCTTGCTGTGTTTGGGGTCTCCTTTCTGCAGGCTGCAGGTTCATAGTTTCCAATGTTTTTGGTGTCTGTCCCCAGTGGCTAAAGTTGGTTCAGTGGATTGTGTAGGCTTCCTGGTGGAGGGAACTAGTGCCTGTGTTCTGGTGGATGAGCCTGGATCTTGTCTTTCTGGTGGGCAGGTCCACGTCTGGTGATGTGTTTTGGGGTGTCTGTGGACTTATTATGATTTTAGGCAGCCTCTCTGCTAATGGGTGGGGTTGTGTTCCTGTCTTGCTCGTTGTTTGGCATAGGGTGTCCAGCACTGTAGCTTGCTGGTCGTTGAGTGAAGCTGGGTGCTGGTGTTGAGATGGAGATCTCTGGGAGATTTTCGCCATTTGATATTATGTGGAGCTGGGAGGTCTCTGTGGACCAATGTCCTGAAGTTGGCTCTCCCACCTCAGAGGCACAGCACTGACTCCTGGCTGCATCACCAAGAAGCTTTTATCCACATGGCTCAGAATAAAAGGGAGAAAAATTAGAAAGAAAGAAAAAGAAATAAAGTGGATAAAATAAAATAACATAACATAAAGTAAGATAAAATAAAGTTATTAAAATAAAAAATAACTATTAAAAAATTAAAAAAAACAAACAAACAAAAAAAAAATGGACAAATAGTACCCTAGGACAAATGGTGGAAGCAAAGCTATGCAGACAAAAATCTCACACAGAAGCATACACATACACATTCACAAAAAGAGGAAAAGGGGAAAAAATCATAGATCTTGCTCTCGAAGCCCACCTCCTCAATTTGGGATGATTCGTTATCTATTCATGTATTCCACAGATGCAGGGTACATCAAGTTGATTGTGGAGCTTTAATCCACTGCTTCCTAGGCTGCTGGGAGAGATTTCCCTTTCTCTTCTTTGTTCGCACAGCTCTCGGGGCTCAGCTTTGGATTTGGCCCCGCCTCTGCATGTAGGTCACCGGAGTGCGTCTGTTCTTCTCTCAGACAGGACGGGGTTAAAGGAGCAGCTGAGGGCTTCCCTGGTGGCGCAGTGGTTGAGAGTCCGCCTGCCGATGCAGTGGACACGGGTTCGTGCGCCGGTCTGGGAGGATCCCACATGCCGTGGAGCGGCTGGGCCCGTGAGCCATGGCCGCTGAGCCTGCTCGTCCGGAGCCTGTGCTCTGCAACGGGAGAGGCCCAACAGTGAGAGGCCCGCATACCACCAAAAAAAAAAAAAAAAAAGGAGCAGCTGATTCAGGGGCTCTGGCTCACTCAGGCCGGGGGGGAGGGAGGGGTGTGGATACGCAGCGAGGCTGCGGCGGCAGAGGCCGGCAGGACGTTGCACCTGCCTGAGGCCCGCCGTGCATTCTCCCGGGGAAGTTGTCCCTGTATACCGGGACCCTGGCAGTGGTGGGCTGCACAGGCTCCCCGGAAGGGGGGTGTGGATAGTGACCTGTGCTCGCACACAGGCTTCTTGGTGGCAGCGGCAGCAGTTTTAGCGTCTCATGCCCGTCTCTGGGATCCGCGCTGTTAGCTGTGGCTCGCGCCCATCTCTGGAGCTCCTTTAAGCAGCGCTCTTAATCCCCTCTCTTAGCGCAGCAGGAAACAAAGAGGGAAGAAAATGTCTCTTGCCTCTTAGGCAGGTCCAGACTTTTCCCCGGACTCCCTCCCAGCTAGCCGTGGTGCACTAACCCCCTGCAGGCTGTGTTCACGCCGCCAACCCCAGTCCTCTCCCGGCGCTCCGACTGAAGCCCGAGCCTCAGCTCCCAGCCCCGCCCACCCCGGCAGCAGAGCCAACAACCCTCCTGGGCTGGTGAGTGCCGGTTGGCACCGATCCTCTGTGCAGGAATCTCCCTGCTTTGCCCTCTGCACCCCTGTTGCTGTGCTCTCCTCCGTGGCTCTGAAGCTTCCCCACTCCGCCACCTGCAGTCTCCGCCCCTGAAGGGGCTTCCTAGTGTGTGGAAACCTTTCCTCCTTCACAGCTCCCTCCCACTGGTGCAGGTCCCGTCCCTATTCTTTTGTCTCTGTTTATTCTTTTTTCTTTTGCCCTACCCAGGTACGTGGGGGAGTTTCTTGCCTTTTGGGAGGTCTGAGGTCTTCTGCCAGCGTTCAGTAGGTGTTCTCTAGGGGTTGTTCCACGTGTAGATGTATTTCTGGTGTATCTGTAGGTGAGGTCTGCTTTCAAGGGAACATCCCCTGGGAAGAAATCCATGCAGACTCAAGAGAGGGAATTGAGAGGTCAGTTCTGGAAGCTGGAAATCCAAGATCAAGATGCCAGCAGGTTTTCTTCTTCTGAGTCCTCTTTCTTTGTCTTGCTAATGGCCACCTTATTGCTGTGTCCTCACCTAAATGTCCCTTTGTGAACATGAGCCCTTGGTATTTCTATGTGTGTCCAAATAACCTCTCCTTCAAAGAAATTGTTCTGTCTGTGTCATAGTTTAGGTTCTACATATAAGTGATATCATATGGTATCTGTCTTTCACTTTCTGACTAACTTCACTTAGTATGATAATCTCTAGGTCCATCCATGTTGCTGCAAATGGCATTATTCTGTTCATTTTTATGGCCGAGTAATATTCCATTGTATATGTACCACATCTTCTTTATCCATTCCTCTATTGATGGACATTTAGGTTGTTTCCATGTGTTGGCCATTGTGAATAGTGCTGCCATGAACATAGGGGTGCATGTATCTTTTTGAATTATAGTTTTATCTGGATACATGTCCAGGAGTGGGATGATATGGTAATTCTATTTTTAGTTTTCTGAGGAACTTCCATGTTTTCCACAGTGGCTGCACTAACTCACATTCCCACCAAGAGTGTAGGAGGGTTCCCTTTTCTCCACACCCTCTCCAGCACTTGTTATTTTTAGACTTTTTAATGATGGCCATTCTTACCTGTGTGAGGTGGTATCTCATTGTAGTTTTGATTTGCATTTCTCTAATAATTAGCTATGTTCAGCATCCTTTCATGTGCCTGTTGGCCATCTGTATGTCTTCTTTGGAGAAATGTCTACTTAAGCCCTCTGCCCAGTTTTCGATCAGGTTGTTTGTTTGTTGTTGTTCAGTTGCATGAGCTGTTTGTATATTTTGGAAATTAAGTCCTTGTCCATTGCATTGTTTGCAAATATTTTCTCCCATTCCATAGGTTGTCTTTTCATTTTGTTTATGGTTTCCTTTGCTGTGAGCACTGCTTTCTTGATCACATTTCACTACATAGGACCCTGGACTTTCATGCTCAAGTTTCCCAAGCCATCTTCCAGGTCCCATGGGACCCCTTTCTTCAAGACCTGGTCCAGTGTGCACCACACCCCTTGGCCTTGGAATAACTGTTGCCATAGGTGTGAATGGAGCTTGATCAAGCAGGCCAGGGTGTGCACATGCCTGTGTGTAGGACTGGAAAGACCAGAGCTGGGGTTGGATAGAGAAGTGGGTGTGCAGCCATCAGTAATCCCAAAATTAGAGAGACTTGGTCCCTTGTGTAAAGAGGGCCTTGCTTCAGAGATTTATTCCAAGATTTTTGTTGGTTTGTTCTATAAACTTGGAGTTAGAATAAGCAGACCAGTCATAGAAAATTAAGATAATAAACAGACTAGTCATGGAAAATTAAAAGAAAACTGAAGAAAGTGTGCTGTTAATAAGAGGCTCTTAAGAGTTAAAGAAACCCTAAAGTGAAAATTATATTACCAGGAAGGTGATTTATTTATTGTTTGTTTGGCCAGAGTATAAAGATTTTTAGAACACCCCAAGTTGTATATTTTACCTTTTCTCATGAGCCAGTTCTTAAGAAAGGATGGAAAGTTACTTCCTGTTTCTTCATAAGTGTTCTCACAGAATTTAATACAGACTAGAAAGTGATTTTTTAAATACTTTATGCCAGCCTTCCTGAAGTTATGCTCAGCTGTACTGATTGCCTCTGTGGCTATAAAGTGGCAAAATTTGTGATTTGAGAGCAAAATAATGACATGTTCTTATCATTCCCTGAACCTACCTTAGTATTTCATGCTCAGGGTGGAAGGATGGCTACGGAGCTGTTTTCGTGGACTAGCTCTTGCTCCCTTCCTGAAAAGACATGAAAGTGGCCTTTTGCTCTAGACTAAAGGATCCGCTATCTAAATTTATATGCATTCCCTCCTTTTATTCTGGTTTATGTCCACACATGCAGGATTTAAGCAGTATGAAGTATGTATCCCCAAAAAACAGAATCATAGAAAAATAGAGAACATATAAGTAAACTATTAAAACATTTGCATTTTGCAGAGGGCCTTAAAGTGATGAATCTTATGATTTAGTTATGTAGATAACAGTTATCATCGTGCATACTTAAAATTGTCTGACTGGAGATACAAATGTTAATTGTATATCTTTTTAACAATTGATTTTAACACTATACAGTTGTCGCTTAGAAATTCTTATTAGTTTTTTAATCACAGAGATAAGGTAATTGTTAAAAACAGAAATGAAATCAGTAAGGACCGGATCAGGAAGGTGAAAGTGAGTAAGAAAAATAAAGGGGCTAAACAGAAGTACAGTTGGGTCTATTGCTGAGGCCAATAAAAGTAAACAATGCAAATTATCCTCACTAGGCTGAAGGGATTTGCAGTGTTAAAAGGCCTCCTTTCCATTATAAAACAAAATAAAACAAACACCTTCCTTTCTCTGTCTACAAACTCAAAAATATCATTGTCTCCATTTGTCCTAGGGTGTGTGATCAGATCAGGATGTTTTGACAGTCCAAATGTAGATTAGGGCAAGGATAATATAAGTCACAGATTTTGCTAATGGAATAAAAAAATAAGCATCCTTATTCACGCACATTCATATTTCTCAAATTAGCTGAAGTAAACTATACAAAATGGCATCTTTGATTTATAACATACCTATTTTATTTCTTCTAATTTGAGCAACTTTGCAAATTACAAGTTATTATTGGTTTATGTAATTTTCTTTTGAGATATGGTATTTTAACTGTTTTATCTTTGATTAGTAAATACAGAGTTTATACAGGTGTAGTGAATTCTGCTGAGCAGGCATGAAAGTTTAGACATTAAACTTTTGAACTATTACATGGGAGAGTTTAGAGTAGGAAGAGATGGTAGTGAAAGTGTATCTTTGATAGTGTTACAGACGAAGCATCATGGAGTCCAAAATTTTTGACAGCTATTTTCAGGTGCTATATTGCCAATCTGGTACCGTCTCTCTGCCAAAAATCCACGTGCTTATGTGAACACATACTCAATGCCATAGAACAGATTAGAAAATGCACAAGAGATGTCATTCCCCAGGAAATAAGCAGCTATGGTTGGCATTTTGCAGAGCATATTGAAATAAAGTACACCTTACATTTCAGGATGACATGGACCAGGCATAGAACTATAGAAATACTGTTGGTGAAATCTGAAGTTTGAGATCTTTCTGCCAGAGAGACTGAAATTAGGCAACGTTCAGTATAGATTGGCATGGTACACACATATAGGCTCAGAATGTAAACATTCAGACAAAACTGGTTTAGAATACAGTTCCCTAATGTGGATGGCCTGGAAATTAATGCAGAATCACTCTGCATATTATTTCTAGTTCTTGAAAATACAGCCAATTAATTTTTTGAAAATCTATCACTCCTAATAAGTTGTATGTAGTTTTTTTTTTTAATTAATTTATTTATTTTTGGCTGTGTTGGGTCTTCGTTTCTGTACGAGGGCTTTCTCTAATTGCGGCAAGTGGGGGCCACTCTTCATCGCAGTGCGCGGGCCTCACCATCGTGGCCTCTCTTGTTGCGGAGCACAAGCTCCAGACGCGCAGGCTCAGTAGTTGTGGCTCACGGGCCTAGTTGTTCCGCGGCATGTGGGATCTTCCCAGACCAGGGCTCGAACCCGTGTCCCCTGCATTGGCAGGCAGACTTTCAACCACTGCGCCACCAGGGAAGTCCTGTATGTAGTTTTTATAATTTGTATTTTGTGTTGTGGAATTATTCATTCTCGTGTAATTTTGAGGATTTAAGAAAAAAATCCTGATTAAAAAATGGGTTTAAAAAGTAGGTATGTATAAGGAGAATTTTTAAATTGCATAAACTCACACTAGAAATTACACTTAGGATTCAGGTGCTTAGATTTGAAAAACAGGTAATAATTACTCCAGCTGAATGGTGTTTGAATGGAATAAAGTTTATTATTTTCTGGGTGGGTTTCACATAATCCTTGAATGCATAGGATAAAACAGGCTGTAGTCTATGGTTTTTGTACCTAAAATCAATCAAAGTTTCCCAGGATGAAATTTCTATTTTGTTTTTTTCTAAAAATTCATGAGTCACAGAACAAAATAATGACAGAAATAACTTGGCCCTAGGTCTGCTCCTTAACTCTCCCTCCCAATGGTATCATTTTTGTGGGGGACAGAATTAGAAGTGTAATATGATACCACTTTGACAGACTGGGCCTAAGAGCTAATTGCTGCATTTCCTAAAGTGCAATCTAAATATTCCTCACCTAGCTTCCCAGGATATCTCAACTGATTAGGAGTGTGGTTACCAGGCAAAATGCAAAAGTAAGGTTTAAAAACATTCTACTTCCTGTTCACGATGGAATTTAGTTGGTCTGATAAATCATGTATGTGCTATCAATTCTCTCTTTTATTGATGATGGGTCAATAAAAGCATATGCAGTTTTAACTCTACAAATGAACATATCATACTTTGGATGTAAAATATTAAATTTGAAAAAATGTAAGCATCCATTATTCAAAATGCAAGTAGGTGGCTGTGTTGAAATACTTGTGTTTCCCAGATGCAGCCTGTTCTCTCATACCACTTTGCCTCCACACAAGCTCCCTAGAAAGATCTCTCCCCCTGTTCTAGTTTGGCTAATTCCTGTTCATCTGTTAAAACTCAGCTTGGCCATCACATTTTCCAGGCATCCTTCTTTAATATTCTTCTGCCCAATTCAGCTAGTCGATTTTGGATATTCTTCCTGTGTAATTTTGTCTGTCATAAGACATTATCATCCAATATTGCATTCATGGCTTAGTTTATCTGTCTTACCAGAGAACACCAAATTTATCTTTTAACTCTGAATTATCAAGGCTTAATAGAGTACCTGGTAGATAATAGGTGCTCAATACTAGTTGCCTAAGAAATTAAAGTTTAGAAGAAGTACTACAGCATATCAATGATGCAAGGAATCAGGGCAGGCTTCTGATAAAGCCTTTGATGTGTTAAATGGTGAAATATTAGTTACCATCAGTGGAATTGTCTTATTACTGGATACCTAGAACAGGTCATACTTTATGAACCTCATGAATGTATAGTTCTGCTGAAGAGCCCTCTATTAGATGAGACCGAGTTATCTTTAACCAAGAAGACATTGCTGGCCTTAGAGCTAAGCTAACTTAAAAAGGTCATAAAATGGAAGACTGTTGATGCAGGTTTCTAAAACACCAATATCATCATCATCCTGGTTAACATGTACTGAATGCCTATGCTGCAACAGGCACCATTAAGCATTTTCTGTGAATAATTTTTATTTGACCATCACAACAGTCTTATGAAATAGTCATTGGTATTTTATACAAACTATATATAAGAAAACTGAGGCTTAGGGAGAATAAGTAACTTGTCCAAAATCACATAGTAATTGTGTGAGGCAGAATTCACACACCAGTCTATTTGTCTCCAGTGCCCATGATCTTCACTGTTAGGCTATCCTGTTTCCATTATGCACAACACAGATGTGTCCACAGGTATTTCATTTCCTTACTGCCACTACCAGGTATTTTCTACCTTTTCCCCTTCACATCAGTGGATCCTGTAACGGCCTGTGATTCCCGAAACCAAAATCCCGCTTCTTATCTTTCCCAATGTTCATTTGGAAGCAAGAATAATTGATGAGGTTTGGACAGAATAAAAGTTTGGTCCTTCCACTTTAAGCTCCCACTTGTAATCCTCCAGCTCCTTCTGCTCTAGTATTAATTATGCAGAAGGGAACATAGAATTAAAATGCGAGGGAATGGGTGGAGAGGGGGAAGTAAACTCCATTCTGCTTCTTTAATCCTGATCTTAATTGCCATAGTTGACACTTCTACTGAAGCATTGCCAATATAGACTGTGTGTTAAAAGGGAAAGAGTGGGCTTCCGTGGTGGCACAGTGGTTGAGAGTCCGCCTGTCGATGCAGGGGACACGGGTTCGTGCCCCGGTCCAGGAAGATCCCCATGCCGCGGAGCGGCTACGCCCGTTAGCCATGGCCGCTGAGCCTGCGCGTCCGGAGCCTGTTGCTCCGCAACGGGAGAGACCACAACAGTGAGAGGCCTGCGTATCGCAAAAAAAAAAAAAAAAAAAAAAAAAAAAAAAAAAAGTTTAAGGATGACAAAAGGGGATAGTGTGGAAAATATGAGGTTAAGTACCATTCAGCTTTGTTTCTTCTGCCTTCTACCAGCCAAATTCCCCTTATTACCACATCCACTTATCCCTTGTAGAAATAAACATTTCTATTGAAGTGATATACATATAAAAGTACACAAATCATAAGTGTACAGTTTGATGAATTTTCAAAAAATGAACACACATTTGTAATCACCATCCACATCAATAAACAGAACATCATCAATACATTGTGGCTTTAAATTGTATTTTCCTGACGACTAATGAGGAAAAACACCTTCTCATGTGATTAACAGACATTTCAATAACTTATTTAATGAGAGGATTCTTCAAGTCTTGCCTTTTTTTTTTTTACTGTGTTGTCTTTTTCTTATTAATTTGTAAGGTTTTAAAAAATATTCTTGACATAATCCTTTATCAGTTGTATGTACTGCAAATATTTTCTCCCCCTTATTTACTTGCCTTTGAATGGTCTTTAATGAACTTAGCTTTTTAATTTTTATGTAATTTTTAAAATAATTTTATGTAAGCCATAAAATTCTAATGTAATACAATTTATCAATAATTTTCTAATACTACATTTTGTGTTCTGTCAAAGAAATCTTTGGCTTCTAATAAATTATAAAGCTATTTTCTTCTCTTCCAGAATCTATATTTTCTCTCATAAATTTATATCTATAATCCAACTAGAAGTGATTTTTGTGGGTGGTGTAAATTGTGCAAGAATCATTTTTTCTTCTGAACATGCAGGTAACTCAGAATTGTTTATTGAAGAGTCCATCCTTTCTCCACAGCGCTGTGTCATCTTTGCCCTAGTCAAGTGTTGGTGTAGGTGAAAATCTGTTTCTGGATTTTTTTTTTTGCTCCCTTGGTTTAATTTTCTAAATGTCAATACCACTTTCCTTCAATTAAGGTAGCAGTGCAAGCCTTCGAAATTTGTTCTTCAAAATTTGGCTACTTGTGGCTCTTTACATTTCCATTAACATTAAAACCGATTGTCCATTTTTAAAAAAACAAAGTATCTGTTGGAATTTGTACAGGATCTGCATAAAATAGGGAAATCAATTTGCAGAAAATTGAAACCTATAAATACTGTCTTCCAACCCAAAAACTTGACATAACCTCTCAGTTTTCTAGGTCATTTTAATACTTCTCACAATATTTTATTGATTTATGTGTTGAGAAATTTTACATATTTTGTCCTATTTCTTTGTTGTTTGAGTTTTTGATACTATTTCAAATGTCAACTGTTCGTTTCATTTTCTAATTGGTGGTACAGTACATATAAATGCCTTTGCTTTTTTTATATTGTCCTTCTGTGCAAAGGCATTGCTAAAGTCTCTTATTTAATAATTTAGCTATATATCATTTTAGATTTTCTAAATGTACTATCATGTAAACTGTGAATGAGTTTTATTTCTTCATTTTCCATTCTTGAGCATTTCCTTTCTTTCCTTCTTCTCCTCCTCCCTCCCCTCTTTCCTCCTTTCCTCCCTCCCTTCCTTTTTTCTCTTGTTTTGTTTTTGCCTTTATTATACTAATAGGGACCTACAACATGAGGAGAATATAAGGAGTGATAGTGTACATGTTATCTCATCCTAGTCTCAGGGGGAAAACTTTTAATACTATATAGCATTAATACAAGGTTTGCTGTAGATATAATTTTATAAATACTCTGTATCACGTAAGTTTTCTTCTAATTATAGTTTTCTGAGGTATTTTAATTTTGGTGTTTAATTATTTCAAATGCCTCTTTTGCTGCTATTGAGATCATCATATGAGTTTTCTTCTTTATTCTGTTAATGCAGTTAATTATTTTAATTTTAGAATGCTAAAACCTTGCTTTTTGGAATAAATATAACTGTTGTAATATAATTTTAATATACATTTGAATTTGATTTGCTCATTTTTTTTCAGGTTTTGCATTGTTCATGAAAGATATTGGTTTGTAAATTTTCATTCTTAAAAATGAACTAATCATTTGGCATCAAGATTTCATCAGCCTTAAAAAGTGACTTGTGAACTGTTTGTTTTGTTTTGTTTTTATTATTATTTCTTGGACTAGTCTGTAGGGATAGTTGTTATTTTTCTTAAAATATTTGAAAGAAATCACTATAAACTTGTCTGGTTCTTACATTTCTTTGATATTATTGGAAGATTTTAGTTTCAATTTCAATTTGTTGAATAGATATAGAACAAAGTTGTTTATTGCATGTTTCTATCTTTTATAATAAAATCTGTAAAAGAAATCCATCTATTTGTTCCTTATACTAGTAATTAGTACTTTCTTTCATATATAAAATTTTAAATGTTCATTTTTAGAATATAAAAAAGCAATTAACTTTTGTATCTTGACTGTGTATCCTGTGACCTTTCTATACTCATTAATTCCAGGAATTTTTCTGTAGATTCTTTGAGACTTTCTACATAGACAATTATGCCATCTATTAACAAAGACAATTTTATTACATACTTTTCAATCTATAAATCTTTATTTCACTTTCTTATCTTATTGCACCACAACTTCCACTGTGATGTTGAATAGGAGTAGTGAGAAAGGACAGCTTTGTCTTGTTCCTGATCTTAGTGGGAAGGCATCCAGTTTTTCACCTTTAAGCATGATACTAGTTTTTCTATAAATGTTCTTTATCAAACTGAGAAAGTTCCTCTCTAGTTCCAGTTTGCTGAGGGTTTTTTTTTTTTAATCATGAATGGATGTTAGATTTTGTCAAATGCTTTTTCTGCAACAATTAAGATAATCATATGATTTTTCTTAAGCCTGTCGATATAGTGGATTGTACTGACTGATTTTTGAACCAGGCTTGCATACCCAAAATAAATCCCATTCGGTCATAGTACTTAGTTTTTATACATTGTTGGATTCAATTTTCTAGCATTTTGTTGAGGATTTTTGCATCTATGTTCATGAGAGATATCATTCTGTGGTTTTCCTTTCTTATAATGTGTTTATCTGGTTTTGGTATTAGGGTAATGTTAGCCTCATAGAATGATTTAGGAAATGTTTGCTCTCCTTCTATTTTCTTGAAAAGATTGTGGAGAACTGGAATCATTTCTTCCTTAAATGTTTATTACAGCTCACCAGTGAAACAATCTAGGACTGGTGTTATCTTTTTTGAAATATTATTAACTATTCAATTTATTTAATAGAAATGTTTATATTATTTGCTTTTTCTTGTATAGGTTTTGGTAGTTTGTGTTGTCAAGGAATTAGTTCATTTCATTAAGTTATTAAATTTATGGGCATAGAATTGTTCATAATATTCATGTTATCCTTTTTTTTTTTTTCGGTATGCGGGCCTCTCACTATTGTGGCCTCTCCCATTGCAGAGCACAGGCTCTGGACTTGCAGGCTCAGTGGCCATGGCTCACTCCGCGGCATGTGGGATCTTCCTGGGCTGGGGCACGAACCCGTGTCCCCTGCATCAGCAGGCAGACTCTCAACCACTGTGCCACCAGGGAAGGCCCATGTTATCCTTTTATTGTCCATGAGATCACTAATGATTTCTCTTTCATTTCTAATAGTGATAATTTGCATCTTTTCTCCTTTTTCCTTTGTTAGCCTGGCTAGAGTTTTATCAATGCTATTAACCTTTTCAGATTTGGGGTTGATTGGTTTTACCTAATGTTTTTCTTTAATATTTCAATAGCTTCTGTTTTTATTTTTATGGTTTCTTTTCTTATGCTTGCCATAGGTTAAATTTCTCTTCTTTCTCTAGTTTTCTAATGTGAAAGTTTATATTACTGATTTTAAATCATTCTTCTTTTCTGATATATGCATTTGATGTTATAAATTTCCCTCTAAACATTACTTTCACTGAATCCCATAAATTTTGATAAGTTGTATTTTTTTTATTTTCATTTAGTTCAAAATGTTTTTTAATTCCTCTAGAGACTTTCTGATCCATGTGTTATTTAGAAATATGTTTATTTAATCTCCAATGTTTGAGGATTTTTTTGTTATTGATTTATAATCCTATTGTCATCTGAGAACATACTTTGTATGAGTATTATGCCTTTAACTTTAATAAGGTGCATTTCACAGCCTAGAATGTGGTCTATCTTACTGATCCACGTGAGGTTGACAAAAATGTGTATTCTGCTCTTACTGTGTAGAGTTTTCTATGAATGTCAGTTAGATCAAATTTACTGATAGTGTTGTTTAGATCAACAGTGTTCTTAATGGTTTCTCTGCCTGTGGTATCTTATCAATTACTGAGAGGTGATGAAGTCTCCAATTACAATAGTGGATTTGTGTATTTCTACTTTCGGTTCTGTTAGTTTTCCCTCATATTTTGATGTTCTGTTGTTAGGTGCATACACAGTAAAATTGTTATATCTTCTTGGAGATCTTTTTTTTAGTATGTAGTGTCCCTCTTTATCCTTGATAAATTTTCTTGCTCTGAAATTAAAACAGATAGTCCAGCTTTCTCTTTAGTAGTGTTAAGATGATGTATCATTCTTCATTCCTTTACTTTTAATTTACATGAATGCTTATATTTAAAGTGTGCTTCTTATAAAGACATACAGGTGGTTTTTTTTCTAATTGGAGTATAGTTGATTTACAATGTTGTGTTAGTTTCTGCTGTACAGCAAAGTGAATCAGTTATACATATACATATATCAACTCTTTCTTTAGATTCTTTTCCCATATAGGTCATTACAGAGATTTGAGTAGACTTCCCTATGCTATATAGTTGATCCTTATTAGTTATCTATTATATATATAGTAGCGTGTATATGTCAATCCCAATCTCCCAATTTAACCCTCCCTCCCCTTATCCCGTGGTAAACATAAGTTTGTTTTCTACATTTGAAACTCTATTTCTGCTTTGTAGATAAGTTCATTTGTACACATTTTTTTAGCTTCCACATATAAGCAATATCATATTTGTCTTTCTCTGAGTTACTTCACTTAGTATGAGAATCTAAATGTCCATCCATGTTGCTGCAAATGGCATTATTTCATTCTTTTTTATTTCTGAGTAATATTCCATTGTATATATGTACCACATCTTCTCTATCCATTCCTCTCTTGGAGGACATTTAGGTTGCTTCCATGTCCTGGCTATTGTAAATAGTGCAACAATGAACATTGGGGTGCATGTATCTTTTTTTTTTTTTAAACATCTTTATTGGGGTATAATTGCTTTACAATGGTTTGTTAATTTCTGCTTTATAACAAAATTAATCAGTTATACATATACATATGTTCCCATATCTCTTCCCTCCTGTGTCTCCCTCCCTCCTACCCTCCCTATCCCACCCCTCCAGGTGGTCACAAAGCACCGAGCTGATCTCCCTGTGCTATGTGGCTGCTTCCCACTAGCTATCTACCTTACATTTGTTAGTGTATATATGTCCATGCCTCTCTCTCACTTTGTCACAGCTCACCTTTCCCCCTTCCCATATCCTCAAGTCCATTCTCTAGTAGGTCTGTGTCTTTATTCCTGTCTTAACCCTAGGTTCTTCATGACATTTTTTTTCTTAAATTCCATATATATGTGTTAGCATACGGTATTTGTCTTTCTTTTTCTGACTTACTTCACTCGGTATGACAGACTCTAGGTCTATCCACCTCATTACAAATAGCTCAATTTCGTTTCTTTATATGGCTGAGTAATATTCCATTGTATATATGTGCCATATCTTCTTTAGCCATTCATCCGATGCTGGGCACTTAGGTTGTTTCCATCTCCGGGCTATTGTAAATAGAGCTGCAATGAACATTTTGGTACATGACTCTTTTTGAATTATGGTTTTCTCAGGGTATATGCCCAGTCGTGGGATTGCTGGGTCACATGGTAGTGCTATTTATAGTTTTTTAAGGAACCTCCATACTGTTCTCCATAGTGGCTGTACCAATTCACATTCACACCAGCAGTGCAAGACTGTTCCCTTTTCTCCATACCCTCTCCAGCATTTATTGTTTCTAGATTTTTTGATGATGACCATTCTGACTGGTGTGAGATGATATCTCATTGTAGTTTTGATTTGCATTTCTCTAGTGATTAATGATGTTCAGCATTCCTTTATCTGTTTGTTGGCAGTCTGACTTCTTTGGAGAAATGTCTATTTAGGTCTTCTGCCCATTTTTGGATTGGGTTGTTGTTTTTTTTTGTTATTGAGCTTCATGGGTTGCTTGTAAATTTTGGAGATTAATCCTTTGTCAGTTGCTTCATTTGCAAATATTTTCTCCCATTCTGAGGGTTGTCTTTTTGTCTTGTTTATCATTTCCTTTGCAGTGCAAAAGCTTTGAAATTTCATTAGGTCCCATTTGTTCATTTTTGTTTTTATTTCCATTTCTCTAGGAGGTGGGTCAAAAAGGATCTTGCTGTGATTTATGTCATAGAGTGTTCTGCCTATGTTTTCCTCTAAGAGTTTGATAGTGTCTGGCCTTACATTTAGGTCTTTAATCCCTTTTGAGCTTATTTTTGTGTATGGTGTTGGGGAGTGTTCTAATCTCATTCTTTTACATGTACCTGTCCAGTTTTCCAAGCACCACTTATTGAAGAGGTTGTCCTTTCTCCACTGTACATTCCTGCCTCCTTTATCAAAGATAAGGTGACCATATGTGCAGGGGTTTATCTCTGGGCTTTCTATCCTGTTCCATTGATCTATCTTTCTGTTTTTGTGCCAGTACCATACTGTCTTGATTACTGTAGCTCTGTAGTATAGTCTAAAGTCCGGGAGCCTGATTCCTCTAGCTCCGTTTTTCGTTCTCAAGATTGCTTTGGCTATTCGGGGTCTTTTGTGTTTCCATACAAATTGTGAAATGTTTTTGTTCTAGTTCTGTGAAAAATGCCAGTGGTAGTTTGATAGGGATTGCATTGAATCTGTAGATTGCTTTGGGCAGTAGAGTCATTTTCACAATGTTGATTGATTCTTCCAATCCAAGAACATGGTATATCTCTCCATCTATTTGTATCATCTTTAACTTGTTTCATCAGTGTCTTATAATTTTCTGCATACAGGTTTTTTGTCTCCTTAGATATTTTATTCTTTTTGTTGCAATGGTAAATGGGAGTGTTTTCTGGATTTCACTTTCAGATTTTTCATCATTAGTGTATAGGAATGTCAGAGATTTCTGTGCATTAATTTTGTATCCTGCTACTTTACCAAATTCATTGCTTAGCTCTCATAGTTTTCTGGTAGCATCTTTAGGATTCTCTATGTATGTACATAGGATTCTCTATGTATGTCATCTCTATGTATGTCATCTCTATGTATGTCATTCTCTATGTATGTCATTCTCTATGTATGTCATCTGCAAACAGTGACAGCTTTACTTCTTCTTTTCCTATTTCATTTCCTTTTATTTCTTTTTCTTCTCTGATTGCTGTGGCTAAAACATCCAAAACTATGTTGAATAAGAGTGGTGAGAGTGGGCAACCTTGTCTTGTTCCTGATCTTAGTGGAAATGCTTTCAGTTTTTCACCATTGAGGATGATGTTGGCTGTGGGTTTGTCATATATGGCCTTTATTATGTTGAGGAAAGTTCCCTCTATGCCTACTTTCTGCAGGGTTTTTATCATAAATGGGTGTTGAATTTTGTCAAAAGCTTTCTCTGCATCTCTTGAGATGATCATATGGTTTTTCTCCTTCAATTTGTTAATATGGTGTATCACGTTGATTGGTTTCCATATATTGAAGAATCCTTGCATTCCTGGGATAAACCCCACATTATCATGGTGTATGATCCTTTTAATGTGCTGTTGGATTCTGTTTGCTAGTATTTTGTTAAAGATTTTTGCATCTGTGTCCATCAGTGATATTGGCCTGTAGTTTTCTTTCTCTGTGACATCCTTGTCTGATTTTGGTATCAAGGTGATGGTGGCCTCGTAGAATGAATTTGGGAGTGTTCCTCCCTCTGCTATATTTTGGAAGAGTTTGAGAAGGATAGGTGTTAGCTCTTCTCTAAATGTTTGATAGAATTCACCTGTGAAGTCTTCTGGTCCTGGGCTTTTGTTTGTTGGAAGATTTTTAATCACAGTTTCAATTTCAGTGCTTGTGATTGGTCTGACCATATTTTCTATTTCTTCCTGATTCAGTCTTGGCAGTTGTGCATTTCTAAGAATTTGTCCATTTCTTCCAGGTTGTCCATTTTATTGGCATAGTGTTGCTTGTAGTAATCTCTCATGATCTTTTGTATTTCTGCAGTGTCAGTTGTTACTTCTCCTTTTTCATTTCTAATTCTATTGATTTGAGTCTTCTCCCTTTTTTTCTTGATGAGTCTGGCTAATGGTTTATCTATTTAGTTTATCTTCTCAAGGAACCAGCTTTTAGTTTTATTGATCTTTGCTATCATTTCCTTCATTTCTTTTTCATTTATTTCTGATCTGATCTTTATGATTTCTTTCCTTCTGCTAACTTTGGGTTTTTTTTTTTTTTTTGTTCTTCTTTCTCTAATTGCTTGAGGTGCAAGGTTAGGTTGTTTATTCGAGATGTTTCCTGTTTCTTAAGGTGGGCTTGTATTGCTATAAACTTCCCTCTTAGAACTGCTTTTGCTGCATCCCATAGGTTTTTGGTCGTCGTGTCTCCATTGTCATTTGTTTCTAGGTATATTTTTTATTTCCTCTTTGATTTCTTCAGTGATCACCTCGTTATTAAGTAGTGTATTGTTCAGCCTCCATGTGTTTTTATTTTTTACAGATCTTTTCCTGTAATTGATATCTAGTCTCATAGCATTGTGGTCAGAAAAGATACTTGATACAATTTCAATTTTCTTAAATTTACCAAGGCTTGATTTGTGACCCAAGATATGATCTATCCTGGAGAATGTTCCATGAGCACTTGAGAAAAATGTGTATTCTGTTGTTTTTGCATGGAATGACCTATAAATATCAATTAAGTCCATCTTGTTTAATATATCATTTAAAGCTTGTGTTTCCTTATTTATTTTCATTTTGGATGATCTGTCCATTGGTGAAAGTGGGGTGTTAAAGTCCCCTACTCTGAATTTGTTACTGTCGATTTCTCCTTTTATGGCTGTTAGTATTTGCCTTATGTATTGAGGTCCTCCTATGTTGGGTGCATAAATATTTACAATTGTTATATCTTCTTCTTGGATCGATCCCTTGATCATTATGTAGTGTCTTTTTTGTCTCTTCTAATAGTCTTTATTTTAAAGTGTATTTTGTCTGACATGAGACTTGCTACTCCAGCTTTCTTTTGGTTTCCATTTGCATGGAATATCTTCTTCCATCCCCTTACTTTCAGTCTGTATGTGTCTCTAGGTCTGAAGTGTGTCTCTTGTAGACAGCATATATATGGGACTTGTTTAGCCAATTAATTTAGCCATTTAGCCAATCTGTGTCTTTTGATGGGAGCATTTAGTCCATTTATATTTAAGGTAATTATTGATATGTATGTTCCTATACCCATTTTCTAAATTATTTTGGGTTCGTTATTGTATGTCTTTTCCTTCTCTTGTGTTTCTTGCCTAGAGAAGTTCCTTTAGCATTTGTTGTAAAGCTGGTTCTGTGGTGCTGAACTCTCTCAGCTTTTGTTTGTCTGTAAAGGTTTTAATTCTCCATGAAATCTGAATGAGATCCTTGCTGGGTAGAGTAATCTTGGTTGCAGGTTTTTCTTCTTCATCACTTTAAATATGTCCTGCCACTCCCTTCTGGCTTGCAGAGTTTCTGCTGAAAGATCAGCTGTTAACCTTCTGGGGATTCCCTTGTGTGTTATTTGTTGTTTTTCTCTTGCTGCTTTTAATATGTTATCTTTGTATTTAATTTTTGACAGTTTGATTAATATGTGTCTTGGCATGTTTCTCCTTGGATTTATCCTGTATGGGACTCTCTGTGCTTCCTGAGCTTGAATAACTATTTCCTTTCCCATATTAGGGAAGTTTTCAACTATAATCTCTTCAAATATTTTCTCAGTCCCTTTCTTTTTCTCCTCTTCTTCTGGAACCCCTATAATTTGAATGTTGGCACGTTTAATGTTGTTCCAGAGGTCTCTGAGACTGTCCTCAGTTCTTTTTATTCTTTTTTCTTTTTCTGCTCTGCAGGAGTTATTTCCACTATTTTATCTTCCAGGTCACTTCTCCATTCTTCTGCCTCAGTTATTCTGCTATTGATCCCATCTAGAGTATTTTTCATTTCATTTTTTGTGTTGTTCATCATTGTTTGTTTCATCTTTCATTCTTCTAGGTCCTTGTTAAATGTTTCTTGCATTTTGTCTATTCTATTTCCAAGATTTTGGAGCATCTTTACTATCATTATTCTGAATTCTTTTTCAGGCAAACTGCCTATTTCCTTTTCATTTGTTAGGTCTGGTTGGTTTTTATCTTGCTCCTTCATCTGCTGTGTGTTTTTCTGTCTTCTCATTTTGCTTATATTACTGTGTTTGTGGTCTCTTTTTTGCATACTGCAGGTTCGTAGTTCCCATTGTTTTTGGTGTCTGTCCCCAGTGGCTAAGGTTGGTTCAGTGGGTTGTGTAGACTTCCTGGTAGAGGAGACTAGTGCCTGTGTTCTGGTGGATGAGGCTGGATCTTGTCTTTCTGGTGGGCAGGTCCACGTCTGGTGATGTGTTTTGGGGTGTCTGTGGACTTATTCTGATTTTACGCAGCCTCTCTGCTAATGGGTGGGGTTGTGTTCCTGTCTTGCTCGTTGTTTGGCATAGGATGTCCAGCACTGTAGCTTGCTGGTCATTGAGTGGAGCTGGGTTCTGGCATTGAGATGGAGATCTCTGGGAGATTTTCGCCATTTGATATGTGGAGCTGGGAGGTCTTTTGTTGACCAGTGTCCTGAAGTTGGCTCTCCCACCTCAGAGGTACAGCACTGACTCCTGGCTGCAATACCAAGAGCTTTTCATCCACACGGCTCAGAATAAAAGGGAGAATAAGTAGAGAGAAAGAATTAGAAGTAGGAAGAAAGAAAGAAAGGAAGGAAGGAAGGACAAGAAAAGAAGGAAAGAAAGAAAGAAAGGAGGGAGGGACAATGGCAGGAAGGAAGGAAGGAGGGAAAGAAGGAAAAAAGAAAGAAGATAAAGTAAAATATAATAAAGTTATTAAATTAAAAAATAATTATTATGAAAAAATTTAAAAACAAAAACAGACAGAACCTTAGGACAAATGGTAGAAGCAAAGCTATACAGACAAAATCTCATACAGAAGCATACACATACACACTCACAAAAAGAGGAAAAGGGGAAAAAACCCATAAATCTTGCTCTCAAAGTCCATCTCCTCAATTTGGGATGATTCATTGTCTATTCATGTATTCTACAGATGCAGGGTACATCAAGTTGATTGTGAAGCTTTAATCCGCTGCTTCTGAGGCTGCTGGGAGAGATTTCCCTTTCTCTTCTTTGTTCTCACAGCTCCCAGGGGCTCAGCTTTGGATTTGGCCCTGCCTCTGCGTGTATGTCGCCGGAGGGCGTCTGTTTTTCGCTCAGAAAGGACGGGGTTAAAGGAGCAGCTGATTCGGGGGCCCTGGCTCACTCAGGCCGGGGGGAGGGAGGGGCATGGAGTGCGGGGTGAGCCTGCGGCGGCAGAGGCCGGCGCGACGTGCATTCTCCCGGGGAAGTTGTCCCTGTATCCCGGGACCCTGGCAGTGGCGGGTTGCACAGGCTCCCCAGGAGGGAGGTGTGGATAGTGACCTGTGCTTGCACACAGGCTTCTTGGTGGCAGCAGCAGCAGCCTTAGCGTCTCCTGCCAGTCTCTGGGGTCCGCGCTGTTAGCTGTGGCTCGCGCCCGTCTCTGGAGCTCCTTTAAGTAGCGCTCTTAATCCCCTCTCCTCGCGCACCAGGAAACAAAGAGGGAAGAAAAAGTCTCTTGCCTCTTTGGCAGCTCCAGACCTTTTACCGGACTCCCTCCCGGCTAGCCTAGCCGTGGTGCACTAATCCCTTCAGGCTGTGTTCACGCTGCCAACCCCAGTCCTCTCCCTGCGCTCTGACCAAAGCCCGAGCCTCAGCTCACAGCCCCGCCTACCCCGGCGGGGGAGCAGACAAGCCTCTCGGGCTGTTGAGTGCCGGTCGGCACTGATCCTCTGTGCGGGAATCTCCCTGCTTTGCCCTCCGCACCCCTGTTGCTGCGCTATCCTCCGCGTCTCTGAAGCTCCCCTCTCCACCACCTGTAGTCTCTGCCCGCGAAGGGGTGGAAATCTTTCGTCCTTCACAGCTCCTTCTCACTGGTGCAGGTCCCGTCCCTATTCTTTTGTCTCTGTTTTTTCTTTTTTTTCTTTTGCCCTACCCAGGTACGTGGGGAGTTTCTTGCCTTTTGGGAGGTCTGAGGTCTTCTGCCAGCCTTCAGTAGGTGTTCTGTAGGAGTTGTTCCACGTGTAGATGTATTTCTGGTGCATCTGTGGGGAGGAAGGTTATCTCCGTGTCTTACTCTTCTGCCATCTTCCCCTCTTCCCTCTGCCTGGGGAGAAATTCCAGCAGCAGGTATGGGTGACACATCCTCTTGTTTAGCAGGTGGTAGCCTGGCAACTCCTCTCCATTCTCTGATAAAAATATAAATTTTCCTTTGCTTCTGAACCAAACTCAGTTTTGGTCTGTTGACTCCAATGACACTGGGCAGGGGGACCCTTGTTGGGGCCCACTCCAGCCCGCCAACCACAGGACTGTCGCGGCTTCGGCCGCCGGGGCCCCTCCAGAGACGGCAGCCTCAGTGAGGCCGCCCTCCCCTCAGCCTCCGGGGCAGTTCTGTGATGGTGGAGGGAAGAGACCCCAAGCTGTGGGAGTTCCAGCTCTGCGGAAATGCGGGCTCCGTTCTGGGCCTATCTTTTCAAATTATGGTTTTCTCTGGGTATATGCCCAAGAGTGGGATTGCTGGATCAAATGCTAGCTCTATTTTTAGTTTTTAAAGACAGTTCTCCATACTGTTCTCCATAGTGGCTGTATCAATTTACATTCCCACCAACAGTGCAAGAGGGTTCCTTTTTCTCCACACCCTCTCCCACATTTATTGTTTGTAGGTTTTTTGATAATAGCCATTTGGACCTGTGTGAGGTGATACCTCATTGTAGTTTTAATTTGCATTTCTCTGATGAAAAGATGCTCAACATCACTAATTATGTGCTTTTTGGCCATCTGTATGTCTTTTTAGAAATGTCTATTTAGATCTCTTGTCCATTTTTGGATTGGGTTGTTTGTTTGTTTGTTTTTATATTGAGCTGCATGAGCTGTTTGTATATTTTGGAGATTAATCCCTGGTCGGTTGCTTCATTTGCAAATATTTTCTCCCATTCCAAGGGTTGTCTTTTTGTTTTGTTTATGGTCTCCTTTGCTGTGCAAAAACTTTTGAGTTTAATTAGGTTCCATTTGTTCATTTTTGTTTTTACTGTTATTTGGAAAATAAGTTTACTGGATATAGATCTTGCTGTGATTTATATCAAAGGGTATCCTGCCTATGTTTTCCTCTAAGAGTTTTACAGTATCTGGTCTTACATTTAGGTTTTTAATCCATTTTGAGTTTATTTTTGTGTATGGTGTCAGGGAATGTTCTACTTTCATTCATTTACATGTAGCTGTCCAGTTTTCCCAGCATCATTTATTGAAGAGACTGTCTTTTCTCAGTTGTATATTCTTGCCTCCTTTATCATAGATTAGGTGACCACAGTTCATGGGTTTATCTCTGGGCTTTCTATCCTATTCCTGATATATATTTCTGTTTTTTGTGCTAGTACCATACTGTTTTGATGCCTGTATCTTTGTAGTATAGTCTGAAGTCAGGGAGCCTGAATCCTCCAGCTGTTTTTCTTTCTCAAGATTGCTTTGGCCATTCGTGGTCTTTTGTGTTTCCATAAATTCTAAAAACAAATTGTTCTAATTCTGTGAAAAATGCCATTGGTAATTTGATAGTGATTGCATTGAATCTGTAGATTGCTTTGGGTAGTATAGTCCAAGTATAGTCCAATCCAAGAACATGGTGTGTCTCTCCATTTGTGTCATCTTTTATTTCTTTCTTTTACCAGTACCTTATAGTTTTCTGAGTATAGGTCTTTTAGGTAGTCTTATTCCTATGTATTTTATTCTTTTTGATGCGATGGTAAATAGGTTATTTTTTATATATTCTAAAAATCTGTCTTTTAATTGGTGTTATTAGACCATTCACATTTAAAGTAATACTGATATAGTTGGATAAATATTTGCCATGATTATAATTATTTTCTATTTGTTACATTCATTCTTTTTTTCCTCTTTTTCTGGCTTTTTCTTGTTTAATTGAACATTATATATGGTTCCATTTTCTCTCCTCTATTTATTAGCATATCTGTATATTGGTTTTTAACCAATCTAATTCCACTTTCAAATAACACTGTACTACTTCAAGTATAGTACAAATAACTTACAGAGTATTCACAATTCCTCCCTCCCATTCCTTGTGATATTGCTGTTTTTATTTATTTACAGACTATAATTACCCAAAACATTATTACTATTATTACTTTAATAAAGGTTTTTGTAGCTCAATTGAGAAAAAAAATATTTTACCTTCATTATTTCTTCTCTTTTATTCTTTCTTTATGTAGAGTTGAGATTCTTGCCTATATCACTCTCTTCTCCTAAAATAGTCTTCTAAAACATCTTCCAATACATGTCAACTCCCTCAGGTTCCCATACAATATGAGGTAAGCACTATTCTTCTGCTGGAGAGGAATTACCTCAATTTTTGTTTGTTTGGGAAAGATGTTACTTCTTCACTTTTGGAAAATAAGTTTACTGGATATAGAATTTTAGGTTAGTGATTTTTTTCTTTCAACATTTTAAATTAAAAGAAAAATTTACCCCACTCTCTTGCCTGCATGGTTTCTGCAGCGATTTGCTATATACTATTACTCTTGTTCCTTTGTAAGGAAGGTTTATTTTTTTTCCTCTCCTCTGGCTTCTTTCAAGATTTTCTCTCTTTTAAGTTGATATGTTACACAGAAACATTTGTGGTTCTACAGTTCTTATTTAAAAATAGCAAATATCTTGACAATTTTTGTTCATACACCTTACATCATGTAAAATTTGAGGTCCAAATTTTTATCTCCATCTTATAGACATTCAAAGAGGCATTGAGAGTTAGTAAGTGATTTGGTAGTCTCCAGAACCAGTGCCCAAAATTACTATGCTATATTTGTTCCCACTAGTAGTATCATGTCTTTTCTAAAATAGTCTAGTAAAAGCAAATGCTGAATGACCAGTCTCCTCATATCAAGCTCTCATCTTTTACTGTGTGGGCTTCTTATCTCCCAGGTTCCATCTCTAAGTCCCCTCTGGATTTCCCTCCTTGCAGCAAATAAGAAATCAATGCTAAGCAGTATGTAGTTACCATCATCACTGTCTTTCTTATTGTATAGGTTGCATGTCTAAATATAATGATAATGTATATTTCCTTCTTGTCCACTTGTAACAAAATTCTAATTATAACTACCATACAGACATAATGTTGCTTCAATACACTACCACAGATTTTCAATTTAAATAATATCCAGGTATAACTTACCCATTAGAAAAAAAAAAAGCATGAAAGAACTTACACAGTAGAAACACTGCTTTTTGTGTATGCCTATAATTAATGACCCAGTATCCTTACTGTATGATCAGTGAATGAAAAAATGGCATGGAAATCCATCAAGTTTCACAAAGAGATCCATCAGTAATGTGTAATTTTCATTTGTTAAATTTCCCCATGATTAATGTCAAATTCATAGTTGTAACATTTGTTTTTACATATCTCTAGACAGGAAAGCCACATGAGGTCATCCTCCTTCCTTGTATCTTTAGTTCTGATCTGGAATAATGCATATTATCCTCACCTAGGGGTTCTCAGGCTTCAGAGGGCTTATTTAAGATGTTTCTCTATGCAAATGAGATACAAAATATCTTCTTTCCTCTTTAATAATTTTATCTGATTATCTTGATAGCATTTTTTATACATCTTGCTTACTGGTTTACTCCAATGAAGTCCATGCTTGGGTCATCCAGACTTTCAGTCAGTGTTCTCTTTCAAAAAACTTAAAGAGAAGGGAAGTCCAGAATGTACTCCTTCTCCCCACCTTCTATGCATTAATGTTATGTAATATTTTACTTAGTCAAATTTGTTAGAGTTTAGGTATTTATTTTTACAATTGAGACTATAATAGAAATGTAATAAAGCATTTTATATCTATTTTTTTAAGAATTCAAAATATATGAACTGAAAAAGAAAAGTAATACTTACAAGAAAATCTCACCATCCACTTCCCATACCACCCCATTGCAGCCTTTGGTATATTTCAGGTCTGAAGGCTTCTCTTTAATTCCAGAGCAGAAGATAAAGAGGGAGTTAGAGCTTAGAATTCTAAATATAAAACATAATATATTCATCAAAGACATAAAACAAACACAATCAACTATATGTTTAGGTTAGTACAGAGAAAGAGATCACTGATTTTAAATTATCACATATAGAAGGAAAATGTACAGAAGGAAAATGGAGAAGGGAATCATTTTTGCAGAAAATACTAGAAGCTAACTAGTATATAGATATAATAGTCAATCTTAAAATGACCAACCACTCCCTCCTCTCCATGAACCGCATATCATGTTAAGAGGAGCATTTATTTCTCCACCCCTTGAATCTGGGATGGCTTTTGATCAACAGAGTGCAGAAAAGGAGGCATTGAGAGACCATCAGTTTCTGCTTCTCTACCCTTGAAATGTTCACACTTAGGGTACTCCCTTTCAGAAACCAGACACATTGAGAGGTCATATGGAGGAAAACTTAAGAGACCTACTTGCCAGCAGTTCTCAGCCAAAAGCTAGCAACAGCTGCCAGCCATGTGAGGGAGCAACCTTGCATATTATAGCCCATTCAAGCCCCCATATGACTATAGCCCTAGTTGATGTCATGTGGATAAACCATCCAACTGTGTCCAATCTACTCACAGAATGGTGAGAGACTGTTAAGTCCCTAAGTTTTGGGGTAGGTTTCTATGCAGCAGTTGATATATAAATATATATGATGGAAATAGTTGACCAGGGTGTGAACTTGGTAAACAAAGTCTGGTATAGAAGTAAACATATTAGGCTGACGATGGCAAAGGGAATTTAAGATAAATACTTGGCTAATATATGTATCCTAGTTAAATAAAATATCCTCATACAGGATACAGATTTTTTTTCATTTTAGGTATTTGAAAGTAAAGGAGACAAAATTTTGGAAAGCATCTCTTCACAGTGCAGTTGCATACCTAATGTGCAAAGAAATAGAAGAGTTTAGTGATACTTGATAAAAGCCAAATTTTCTATGTTATTTAAAGAGAAAAAGCACAAAAAGAAGGGAAAAAATCCTTACATATAAGTTATTTTAAAAAGAAAATTATCAAAAGTTTACTGAAAAATATGGAGGCAGGGGGAAGAATAGAAATGTAATTCTGGGATGAAAAAGTAACTTTCAGTAACAGAAGTGAAACGAAGTTTGAAGGTGTCACCATGTGCCCTTTTCTCTCATAATCCTTTTTTCATATATGTTGTGGAAATTACCATACTCAATTTTAAATGATTTGTTCATATGTGTTTCATATCACTAAACTATAAACATTTTCAGGGCAGAGATTAGTCCTATTTACATTGTTATCACTAGGATAATATAGACAGCAATGGATGGGTGTTTAGTGAATGAATGGATGAATAAATGATTTAGTATAAACTGATATGTGAAATTAGTTGTGAAATGCAAAATCAACCTATTGGCAGAAGCAGGTCCTTTGTCAGAGATGCCTGTGTTATTTTTATGGGGTGTTCTAATTCTCTTGACTTAAGACTCAAAGAAAGCTGGAAAATGCTCTCTTCTAGAGAGCCCAAGAGACTGACCATAATATATAAGGGAGAATGTGAAAAATGCATTTTTTAAAAATCAACAAATATATACACTAAAACCTAAAGTTTTACAACAGCTCTTAGAGTTGCAAACAAACTAATTCTCAATATATACCAATCATTTTAAGTCACTGAGCACCAACTATGTGCTAAGCATTTTATCTGGAGACATGCATGTGGATACCCTATGGTCCCTGCTCTGAAGAGGTCATGGGATATTGGGCAAGATTGAAATGTAAGAAGGGGGTCATTAAAAAAGTGCCTACACATGCAAAGGGATTAGTCTAAAGTCCTTTGATTTTATTATCTTTTTATAAGCACACACTGAGGAGTAGTTTTATTCCCATTTGTAGTTAAAATATTAGGATGAGATTCAGTAACTTGTTCAAGGCAACCTAACAAAATGAGAGAGCCAATATTTAGAAATCCATTCTTTCATTTTTCTCTCTCTCCAGCCCCCAAACTATAAACGGCAATACCATGAGTTGAAAGAATTGACATAAGTCTATGCAAGGTGCTATGAGGGCAGGAGCAAAGCTCACTTGGAATAAGGAACCTCTGCCTATATGGGATGCTATGATAAGGCTGTCATTGTGTCTGCACCCCTATTCTCCCCTGCTCTCCACTGGCGTGGCTATTCTGCAGGAGCATAGAATGGCTAGGAACTTGTGGAGTTGTGCAGATTTGGGCTTAATCCTGGTAAGTGTGGTAGATGTGTGACTGTGGAGAAGTTACTTAGTCCATCGGAGACTTTCTTTCCTGTCCATAAAATAGGAATATCCATGTGTACATGATATAGCTTTATGAGGATCACACGAGATATGTTAAGCACTTAGTACAGTGCCTGGTGTAAATACCCTCTTGGCAAGTGGTGAGAGTTAGTCTAATGAATTTTTCATTATAGCTATTTTGATTTGTGGTTGGTTGATCTGATTCTGTGGGTCTGGATAGGATGTTTTCCCAGAGATCCATGATATTGGCAGATACTCTTAGATACTTTTGTTAAAATAAGGAAAGGGACTTCCCTGGTGGTCCAGTGGTTGAGACTATGCACTCCAATGCAGGGGGCCCAGGTTCGATCCCTGGTCGGGGAACTAGACATTGCATGCTGCAACTAAGAGCCCGCATGCTGCAACTAAAAGATCCTGCATGCTGCAACTAAGGAATCCCTCATGCTGCAACTAAAAGATCCTGCACACGGCAACAAAGATCCCACATGTTGCAACCAGGACATGGTGCAGCCAAATAAATAAATTAATAAATAAATATTAAAATAAGGGGAATCTTGGAGCATCTTTTCTCACCTGACCAGTGATTACAGACTTTAAATTTCAGACCATATCTCCAGGAATGAGGTATTAAATATCCTTTAGAATCCCAGACCCACACTTTATGATCAATTTTTTTCCACATTCAGAGACAAGAAATCATTCATGAATGAAGGCTTTGCTTCACATCATGGGACAATTTCTCCCCAGCCTCTCTGGTAATCATCTTTCGCCTGTAGTTCTAGTGAAGCAAGCAGCATTGGCTCAGTTTGCTAGGAAAAGTATTCCCTAAGCATGTATTCTTCACAGCATTAAAAATAGAGTGTTTGATCAGGGCTCTTTAGGCACATTTACTGGTTAATACTTTTACTCAGCCCGTGAATCTGAACAGAAATAGTTAATTTTCAGAAGGCTGTAAATAAAAAAAAAAAATTCAGTGCTTATTTCCACCCCAATCCTGGCCTCATCCCAGCCAAAACTAGATCTTCAAAAATCTAGAATATTAGAGGTCTGAGGGTCTGCCTTCAATTCTCCTGGGCAGCAGGACAAGGAGGGAGGTCAGAGCTCAGAATCCTGACTCCAGATAACAAGAGTGGCACAAGAAACATAGGAGAAAAGACATGAATTCACTAAAGGGTAACAGCCGGAGCAGGCACTTACCAGATGAACTGGGAAGGAAATGTCTTAGAAGGCCTTCAGAACGTGGAGGAAAAGGAGCAGTTAATCCGAAATACAAAATTGAAAGGCACGGCAGATGCACGATTCTAGTCTTTCAGAGAAGATTCCTTCCAGAATTCAAAAGCATCTAAAAGAAGCAAGACAATTGGTTGCTGGGCTCAATATGTAAACACAGTGCTGGTTGACACAGTGAAGATGTTTGTTAGAAAAGTTAATGCAATGTCAGGGTGGAAGATCAATGTTTAACCTGATTTCATTGCAATTATTGGCCTGCCTTGGAATACAGAATGGAAAATTAGCAAACCAGAAAAAGGAACATGTAAGGGACTTTTTCATAAGCAAGCTGTCAAATCATGGACACTGATATTTGTGATTAAAAAAGAAGTCAAGAATTACTTGCATTTTTAGTTAATGCATGCCCTTATAATGTATATGCACATATTTTTATTAATTTGTGGAATATATTGAAATTTCTATTTGCCGCAATATCCAGGTAAGGTCACAGAATGTTAGAGATTCACTGAGTTCAGTTCTCTGATTTTACAGATTAAACCCTAGGGAACAGAGCTGCCACATGACTTTCTGGAAGTTAGTCAAGTGGAAGTAAGGTCACTGAAGTGCAATGACTCATTTTACAGGTGAAGAAAGAGGGGCAGGAGACCAGTGGAAAGATTGTTGCCTGAGCCATGACTCCAGTCTTGTGTTATTACCTGATGAACCTGTGCTTGATATATGAGGCTTTCTCACTGTAAAAATTCCCTTAGAATTCTTTGATGAAAATATCCTGTGAGTGTTATTTAATCCTCATCATACTGTACACAAAATAAAGATCATTTTCCACAGTATAAAAATCAAAATATATACATGATTGCTGGACACAGAGATGAGTTAAAAGAGCTTTTTGATGCCTCCACATGAACTCTAGCTTCTCTTTTTACTTGATAATTTGGATAAAATCTAACGAAGTTACTGTAATCTTTTTCTACAGTGATTATTAAAGCTGATATTTCAGTCTATATTTAAGAAATTCTTACTGGGAAAGGAAACTAAGAAGTGTTTTGTTTTGTTTCCATTGTATCATACTTCAGAAAGAGGAACACTCAGAAAAGAAAATGCTGTGTTTCCTGGGCATGAGGACGCCTGTTCAGGGCCCTGGGAGAGTGAAGCGCGCGCTTCTGTACAGCAGTCCAGGGTTGACGTCACAAAGCCCCTGCTGCAGAGCTGGGCCCACCCGCGGAGCATACTCTCATCCCAGGCACGATTAGTACAACCCCCAGTGCAGCTGTCCATTGAGGGTGACCAATTGAAAAACAAGGAGTCAGCCAATTAATTACACTGTCAGCAATAAATGTAACAATGGGCTGTAGTGGCAATTCCGTCCCGTGATGCATCCAGGCAGCCATCTGTACGTCTGTCTTCTCCGTCCACTGGGCACTTGTTGCTGCAGAATTGGTTTAGACAAGTGGCTTAGCTTGTCAGGTAGCAGGCAGGAACTGCCTCTCCTCCTCTGTGAGGCTGTCTTCATTAAGTTTTACTTCTATCAGAAGAATCAACTATGAGTACAAATTGTGGATTCAGCAACAGCCCTGGCCCTAATGATAAATAAGCAGATCACTAATTCAATCTTGTGTTTATTCATTTACTAACATTTGTTGAGAGACTTCTGTTTACCAGGCACACACCAGAGAAGTAAGTATGTGAAGAGAACTGAGTCCACCTATACAGCAAAAGTTAATGTACGTTGACATAGCATCACTAGGGATATCTGTGTATTTTGTGGCCAATGCACTGGATAGCTGTCCCTTAGAAAATTCCATTTTTATGACCCATGTGGACAATTAAAATTGCTGAGTTCTTCCTTTTTTCCCCAACTGTTTTTGCTACTCCTTTTTCTTTGAATTCTTTGAATCAGTTTTGAAGATGCTTATTTAAAAAATTAGAATAGAAAGGCAGCACAGAGAAGTCTTATCTAATACTTGTCAAATTAAGAACAGTGAAGCCTGTTACTTTATGTTATTGATTAACATCCCCTTAGCCAAAAATGTGAATTGCTGATTTGTTAACCATATCTTAATTTCAACTTGATTTCATCAAATTCCAGAGGGATATCACTCCAGTCCCACTCCTCAGTACCAGCACATACCTGAAAATCATTTAGATTGTTCTCCTGTTCATGCTCAGAGGGAGCATTTAGAGTTTAGGATTAAAACAGCTGAAGAGCTCTGAACAAACATTACTCTAAGACGATGACTTCTATTTCTACTTTCCATTGGATCATCTTTCTTTTTCTATGGCTCTATTTCTAATCTTTTTCCCCCATTACTAACCAGATCTGGGCTTCTCATCTCTAATACCTAGCCATAAATGTGAAGCACAAGTAAGTATTTTAAATGAATGAAGCTGAAAATTTCCTGTACTTAATATTAAAAAGCAGATGGGACACATGTTCTATATGTGTCTCTTGCTAGAGGCGCCCCGCCGCAACTTTTTTTTTTTTTTTTTTTTAACAGATCAGAGCTTTTTGCTAAAATGAACAGGAAGCAGAAGGAGAACCAGGAGGAGAAGAATGGGAATTTCAATCTCCCTGGAGTCCATTTTGCCCCAAATAGGTTTTATGCTGAGTTGACATTTTAAAAACACCCTATTACTCTGATGAGAGGAAGAGAACACACTGACATGGGATTTGATGCAAAATGTAGATTTGGGTGGAAATGAGTTTTAATGATGCTGTAGTAACTGTCTTGTTCTTTGAACATTCAGGGAAGAATGAAAATAAAAATAACCTTTTATTTCTTTCCTCCTTTCTTTCTTGCCTCTGTCTCTCTCTTTTCATCCTTTCCACCCTTCCTTTCTTCCATTTTTTCTTTTACCTCATGTCTTTAAGCACTTAGCATGTGTCAAGACTGTGCAAGATGCTGGTGAAAAGGAATGACATGGCCTGTGCCCTCAAAGACCTTATAGTACAGTTGGGAAGACTGACAAGTCAAAAAACAATTTTGGACTTCCCTGGTGGCTCAATTGGCAGAATCTGCCTGCCAATGCAGGGGCATGGGTTCAATTCCCTGGTCCAGGAAGATCCCACATGCCACGGAGCAACTAAGCCCATGTGCCACAACTACTGAGCCTTTTCTCTGGAGCCCTTGAGCCACAACTACTGAACCTGCATGCTGCAACTACTGAGGCCCGCATGCCTAGAGCCCGTGCTCTGCAACAAGAGAAGCCACCGCAATAAGAAGCACGCGCACCGCAACGAAGAGCAGCCCCGCCCCTCGCTGCAACTAGAGAAAGCCCGTACTCAGCAACAAAGATCCAACAGAGCCAGAAATAGATAAATTAATTAAATTTTAAAAAAAAAGCAATATCAATTCCTTGTTTAAGGGCCCTCTACCAGGATTTTATGAGAGAGATGCTCTGGGCTTCCCTGGTGGCGCAGTGGTTGGGAGTCCGCCTGCCGATGCAGGGGACACGGGCTCATGCCCCAGTCCGGGAGGATCCCACATGCCGCGGAACAGCTGGGCCTGTGAGCCACGGCCCCGGAGCCTGTGCTCTGCAATGGGAGAGGCCACAACAGTGAGAGGCCCGCGTACCGCAAAAAACAAAAAGAGATGCTCTTTTATAAGAGAGGTGCCTAACCTAGACTCGGCAGAGTCCTCTAAGCAGAACTCAGAAGATATTTTCAATTTTGAACTCAGAAGATTTATTAAGCACTAGTTAGGTAAATAGAAATGTGAATTATTTCAGGGCATTGGAAATATCAGGAACAAGTCCACAGAGCAAAGAGAGAACAGGACTTTCAAGATGTCTTTTTCCTGTCACCCTTCCCCCACCTAATTATGGAAAATCTTGTGAGTTCTAGGAGTGTGTGTCTATGTGTCTGTCTGTCTAGAATAAAGAGAATTACACTTGTCTAGAGAATGTAGGATTGTCTGAGAATTCTGCTTTGAAATTTCTGGAGAGGAGAAAGGAGTATATACGGATGATATAATAAAAACTACTATTTACTTGGTGCTTTAAGATGTGACAATCACTGTGTTAAATTATTTATTGTAATTTTAATTTAGAAATGTATTACTACTACTACTACTACTACTACTACTACTACTACTACTACTACTATTTGGTTTATAAACAAAGAAGGTAAAGCTTTGAGGGTTTAAGCAACTTGCCCAAGGTGCCATTGAGGCAGGTCTCAAATCCACCTGTTTGGTTTGATAATCTACCCTTTTCATATCTTATACTGCCTTGTGAAAATAAAAAAAAAATAAAGATCTAAAAGAGCAAAAACAGGGCTTCCCTGGTGGCGCAGTGGTTGAGAGTCCACCTGCCGATGCAGGGGACATGGGTTCATGCCCCGGTCTGGGAAGATCCCACATACTGCGGAGCGGCTGGGCCCATGAGCCATGGCCGCTGAGCCTGCACATCCGGAGCCTGTGTGCCACAACGGGAGAGGCCACAACAGTGAGAGGCCCACGTACCGCAAAAAAAAGAAAAAAAAAAGAGCAAAAACAAAGACACAAACAAACAAACATACTTAGGAGGAGGAGCAGAAACAGTAGCCACATAACACTTCCCTGTACGCTTGACATGTAAGGCCCTGTGCAGGGTACCTTGGCAAATATATGAAATAATTATATAATTATTTTATTTTTATATAAAATGGTCTTATCTCTAATATTTTACAGTTTAGAATGTGGAGATGAGAAGTATATATATAAAATAATTCATAATACTGAGGAGTAGTGATCATAAATAACATTTGAACTGTAATTTTCAATTTCTAAAATCGTCTTCACATAAATATATTATTTTATAAAAGTATGTAAGATGGTTATGTTATTCAGTTTTGGCTGAAACCACGCTATGTGACAATCCTCAAATGTCAATGGCTTATAACCTCAAGCATTTTTTCTCTTGACATTTGATCTGTGGGTTGTTTTTGTTTCTCTGATCTCATGTGGGCTTGCCTGGCTTTGAGTGGGTTACTCTTGACTGCAGCCTTCCATTTAGGTTTGGTTCAGCTTCATTCATTTGTCTTCATTCTGAGGCCCAGGATAAAGCTATAGCTTCTTGGGGCATGTTATTCACAGAGTGGATCATAGGAGCACAAAGGAAGGCAAATAGAACCATGGAAGCATGCTTAAAGTATCTGCTCACGTCATGTCTCTTAACCTTCCATCAGCCAAATCAAGTCACATGGCCAAGGCCAACATCAGTGGGAAGAGGAAGTGTGTTCCACCCACAGTGGCAAGGAATGCAAAGTCACAAGGCAAAGGATGTGGATGTATCATCCTACTGCAGGGAGGAAAAGAAATGAAGACAGTAGTCCTACAAATGAGGACAGAAATCCAAAGAGTGTAAGTGGCCTGCTCCTGACCACACAGTTAATAAGTAGAGGAGCTGGGATTCAGGTCTTCATCTTTGGGTTCCAACGTGTATGTGCAAAGTGCTCTAAAAAGGGAAAATGATTACTTAAGCCCAGGGAGTCTAAAAACTTTTCTGGAAGGGTGAGATTTGATATAGATATAGATATCATTTGATATAGATATGAAAATATACATAGATATTAATAGGTTAATTATACATGCTTGTTTACCTGAGACAGTCCCTGAGTAATCACTTCTCTTCCTACCTGCCTCACCCCAACCCCACCAAAGGGTTCCCGTTTGGAAGATAAATTGTACAATCACTTTAGGTTCTAAGAAGTGGATCAGAATAAGAAGTGTGTTCCACTGAAGTAGAACCTTGTATATAATTCCTGAAAAAAGGCAAAAATACACATGGTATATTCAAATGCAATGAAGAGACTAGTTTGTTTGGTATGGAGGCTATAAGTTGGGGAGTATTTGGAGAAATTTATTGGAGACACAGCTGAGACCAATTTGTTGGTTGCCAGAGAGAGAAGATGGGGTTTATTTTCATAGTAGCCACTGAAAATATAGGAACAGGATGGTGGCAATATTACAGGTGGTGATTTAGAAAGATAAATGTAAGACAAGTTGAATAAAAGTATAGGGTAAAGGAACCAGTTATTAAACAAAATCAGTAGTCTTGATATGAGTCCATGATAGTCTATACCAAATATACCACTCAAGTGGAAATGTAGAGAAGGCAGTTGAATATATGGAACTGGAGCTCAAGGAGAGGTCTATGTTAGAAGTATGATTTTGAGAGTCTAGTCTTGACATTCAATGTGTGACCTTATACAAGTTACTTAACCACTTGAAACTTCAGGGTCTTTGTTGTCCAATTTCTTAAGAAAAAATAAAAGTCACACTTCCATGAAATAGCATGGGTCCACTCCTCCAAAAAGAGTTAGCTATGATTATTCATTTCTACATTAAGCAAGCAAACATTTATTGTATTCCTGCTATTGGCAGGAACATTGAGTTATTGGCACTGGAGGATTTTCTTTGAGGAATGCATTGCTCACTAGAAGTAGTTCTACTCTTATGAGCTTATGGTCTAGGAGGGATACACTTGATAAGCCAAAATATACAAAACAGGGGGACAGAAAAACACTGTTGAATTTTCGGGTGGGAGTTATTTCCAGTTGTGGGAAGCATTTACAAAGAAGGAAGCAAATGAGTTGGGCCCTGCTGAATTATTGGTATCTGGATATAGAAAGAAGATGGGATAGAACATGTGTAACAGAATGACCAATATAATAATAACATTTTGGGGGGAGGAGGAAGATGGCAGAAGAGTAAGACGTGGAGATCACCTTCCTCCCCACAGATACACCAGAAATACATGTACACGTGGAACAGCTCCTACAGAACACCTACTGAACATTGGCAGAAGACCTCAGACCTCCCAAAAGGCAAGAAACTCCCCACGTACCTGGGTAGGGCAAAAGAAAAAGAAAACAGAGACAAAAGAATAGCGAAGGGACCTGCACCAGTAGGAGGGAGCTGTGAAGGAGGAAAAGTTTCCACACACTAGGAAGCCCCTTCGTGGGCAGAGATTGTGGGTGGTGGAGGGGGCGAGCTTCGGAAGCCGAGCACAGCAACAGGGGTGCAGAGGGCAAAGCGGGGAGATTCCCGCATAGAGGATCAGTGCTGACAGGCACTCACCAGCCCGAGAGGCTTGTCTGCTCAACCGCCGGGGTGGGTGGGGCTGGGAGCTGAGGCTCAGGCTTCCGTCCAGAGCGCACGGGGAGAGGACTGCCAGTGTGAACACAGCCTGCAGGGGTTATTGCACCACGGCTAGCCGGGAGGGAGTCCGGGAAAAGTCTGGAGCTGCCGAAGAGTCAAGAGACTTTTTCTTCCCTCTTTGTTTCCTGGCGCACGAGGAGAGGGGATTAAGAGCGCTGCTTAAAGGAGCTCCAGAGACGGGCGCAAGCCGCAGCTAACAGCGTGGACCCCAGAGACGGGCGGGAGACGCTAAGGCGGCTGCTGCCGCCACCAAGAAGCCTGTGTGCGAGCACAGGTCACTGTCCACACCTCCCTTCCGCGGAGCCTGTGCAGCCCGCCACTGCCAGGGTCCCGGGATCCAGGGACAACTTCCCTGGGAGAACGCATGGTGGGCCTCAGGCTGGTGCAATGTCACTGGCCTCTGCCGCCGCAGGCTCGCCCCACATCTGTACCCCTCCCTCTCCCTGGCCTGAGTGAGCTGGTGCCCCTGAATCAGCAGCTCCTTTAACCCCGTCCTGTCTGAGCTAAGAACAGACACCCTCCAGCGACCTACATGCAGAAGCGGAGCCAAATCCAAAGCTGAGCCCCGGGAGCTGTGAGAACAAAGAAGAGAAAGGGAAATCTCTCCCAGCAGCCTCAGGAGCAGTGGATTAAATCTCCACAATCAACTTGATGTACCCTGCATCTGTGGAATACCTGAATAGACAACGAATCATCCCAAATTGAGGAGGTGGACTTTGAAAACAAGATATATTATTTTTTCCCCTTTTCCTCTTTTTGTGAGTGTGTATGTGCATTCTTCTCTGTGAGATTTTGTCTGTATAGCTTTGCTTTCACCATTTGTCCTAGGGTTCTGTCCATCCGTTTTTTGTTTCTTACTTAAAAACTATTTTTTCTTAATTATTTTTTCTTTTAATAACTTTATATTTTATCTTATTTTATTTTATCCTCTTTCTTTCTTTCTTTCTACTATTTCTCCCTTTTATTCTGAGCCGGGTGGATGAAAGGTTCTTGGTGCTGCAGCCAGGAGTCAGTGCTGTGCCTCTGAGGTGGGAGAGCCAACTTCAGGACACTGGTCCAAAAGAGACCTCCCAGCTCCACGTAATGTCAAATGGCGAAAATCTCCCAGAGGTCTTCCTCTCAAAACCAAGACACAGCTTCGCTCAACGACCAGCAAGCTACAGTGCTAGACACTCTATACCAAACAACTAGCAAGCCAGGAACACAGCCCCATCCATTAGCAGAGAGGCTGCCTAAAATCATAATAAGGCCACAGACACCCCAAAACACACCACCAGATGTGGACCTGCCCACCAGAAAGACAAGATCCAGCCTCATCCACCAGAACACAGGCACTAGTCCCCTCCACCAGGAAGCCTTCACAATCCACTGAACCAACTTTAGCCACTGGGGACAGACAACAAAAACAACAGGAACTACAAACCTGCAGCCTGCAAAAAGGAGACCCCAAACACAGTAAGATAAGAAAAATGAGAAGACAGAAAAACACACAGCAGATGAAGGAGCAAGGTAAAAACCCACCAGACCTAACAAATGAAGAGGAAATAGGCAGTCTGCCTAAAAAGGAATTCAGAATAATGAGAGTAAAGATGATTCACGATCTTGGAAATAGAACAGAGAAAATGCAAGAAACATTTAACAAGGACCTAGAAGAACTAAAGAGGAAACAAGCAATGATGAACAACACAATAAATGAAAATAAAAATACTCTAGATGGGATCAATAGCAGAATAACTGAGGCAGAAGAACGGAGAAGTGACCTGGAAGATAAAATAGTGGAAATAACTACTGCAGAGTAGAATAAAGAAAAAAGAATGAAAAGAACTGAGGACAGTCTCAGAGACCTCTGGGACAACATTAAACGCACCAACATTCGAATTTTAGGGGTCCCAGAAGCAGAAAGGAAAAGAAAGGGACTGAGAAAATATTTGAAGAGATTATAGTTGAAAACTTCCCTAATATGGGAAAGAAAATAGTTAATCAAGTCTGGAAAGCACAGAGAGTACCACACAGGATAAATCCAAGGAGAAACATGCCAAGACACATATTAATCAAACTATCAAAAATTAAATACAAAGAAAACATATTAAAAGCAGCAAGGGAAAAACAACAAACACCACACAAGGGAATCCCCATAAGGTTAACAGCTGATCTTTCAGCAGAAACTCTGCAAGCCAGAAGGCAGTGACAGGAGATATTTAAAGTGATGAAGGAGAAAAACCTACAACCAAGATTACTCTACCCAGCAAGGATCTCATTCAGATTTGATGGAGAAATTAAAACATTAACAGACAAGCAAAAGCTGAGAGAGTTCAGCACCACCAAACCAGCTTTACAACAAATGCTAAAGGAACTTCTCTAGGCATGAAACACAATGGAAAGAAAAGACCTACAATAACAAACCCAAAACAATTAAGAAAATGGGAATAGGAAGATACATATCGATAATTACTTTAAATGTAAATGGATTAAATGCTACCACCAAAAGACATAGACTGGCTAAATGGATACAAAAACAAGACCCATATATATGCTGCCTACAAGAGACCCACTTCAGACCTAGGGACACATACAGACTGAAAGTGAGGGGATGGAAAAAGATATTCCATGCAAATGGAAATCAAAAGAAACCTGGAGTCAGAATTCTCATATCAGACAAGTAGACTTTAAAATGAAGATTATTGCAAGAGACAAAGAAGGACACTATATAATGATCAAGGGATCGATCCAGGAAGAAAATATAACAATTGTAATATTTATGCACCCAACATAGGAGCACCTCAATACATATGGCAAATACTAACAGCCATAAAAGGGGAAATCAACAGTAACACATTCATTCAGTAGGGGACTTTAACACCCCACTTTCACCAATGGACAGATCATCCAAAATGAAAATAAATAAGGAAACACAAGCTTTAAATGATACATTAAACAAGATGCACTTAATTGATATTTATAGGTCATTCCATGCAAAAACAACAGAATACACATTTTTCTCAAGTGCTCATGGAACATTCTCCAGGATAGATCATATCTTGGGTCACAAATCAAGCCTTGGTAAATTTAAGAAAATTGAAATTGTATCAAGTATCTTTTCTGACCACAATGCTATGAGACTAGATATCAATTACAGGAAAAGATCTGTAAAAAATAAAAACACATGGAGGCTGAACAATACACTACTTAATAACGAGGTGATCACTGAAGAAATCAAAGAGGAAATAAAAAATATACCTAGAAACAAATGACAATGGAGACACGACGACCAAAAACCTATGGGATGCAGCAAAAGCAGTTCTAAGAGGGAAGTTTATAGCAATACAAGCCCACCTTAAGAAACAGGAAACATCTCGAATAAAAAACCTAACCTTGCACCTAAAGCAATTAGAGAAAGAAGAACAACAACAAAAAAAAAAAACCCAAAGTTAGCAGAAGGAAAGAAATCATAAAGATCAGATCAGAAATAAATGAAAAAGAAATGAAGGAAATGATAGCAAAGATCAATAAAACTGAAAGCTGGTTCTTTGAGAAGATAAACAAAATTGAAAACCATTAGCCAGACTCATCAAGAAAATAAGGGAGAAGACTCAAATGAATAGAATTAGAAAAGAAAAAGGAGAAGTAACAACTGACACTGCAGAAATACAAAAGATCATGAGAGATTACTACAGGCAACTCTATGCCAATAAAATGGACAACCTAGAAGAAATGGACAAATTCTTAGAAATGCACAACCTGCCAAGACTGAATCAGGGAGAAATAGAAAATATGAACAGACCAATCACAAGAACTGAAATTGAAACTGTGATTAAAAATCTTTCAACAAACAAAAGCCCAGGACCAGATGGCTTCACAGGTGAATTCTATCAAACATTTAGAGAAGAGTAAACAACTGTCCTTCTCAAACTCTTCCAGAATATAGCAGAGGGAGGAACACTCCCAAATTCCTTCTACGAGGCCACCATCACCTTGAGACCAAAACCAGACAAGAATGTCACAAAGAAATAAAACTACAGGCCAATATCACTGATGAGCATAGATGCAAAAATCCTCACAAAATAATAGCAAACAGAATCGAACAGCACATTAAAAGGATCATACAGCATGATCAAGTGGGGTTTATTCCAGGAATGCAAGGATTTTTCAATATATGCAAATCAATCAACGTGATACACCATATTAACAAATTGAGGAGAAAAACCATATGATTATCTCAATGGATTCAGCGAAAGCTTTTGACTAAATTCAACACCCATTTATGATAAAAACTCTGCAGAAAGTAGCCATAGAGGGAACTTTCCTCAACATAATAAAGGCCATATATGACAAACCCACAGCCAACATCATCCTCAATGGTGAAAAACTGAAACCATTACCAATAAGATCAGGAACAAGACAAGGTTGCCCACTCTCAGCACTCTTTTTTTTTTTTTTTGCCGTACGCCGGCCTCTCACTGTTGTGGTCTCTCCCTTTGTGGAGCACAGGCTCTGGATGTGCAGGCTCAGCGGCCACAGCTCATGGGCCCAGCTGTGCCACGTCATGTGGGATCTTCCTGGACTGGGGCATGAACCCATGTCCCCTGCATTGGCAGGCAGACTCTCAACCACTGCACCACCAAGGAAGCCCCATCACCACTCTTATTCAACATAGTTTTGGAAGTTTTACCCACAGCGATCAGAGAAGAAAAGGAAATAAAAGGAATACAAATTGGAAAAGAAGAAGTAAAGCTGTCACTGTTTGCAGATGACATGATACTATACATAGAGAATCCTAAAGATGCTACCAGAAAACTACTAGAGCTAAGCAATGAATTTGGTAAAGTAACAGGATACAAAATTAATGCACAGAAATCTCTGGCATTCCTATACACTAATGATGAAAAATCTGAAAGTGACATTAAGAAAATTCTCCCATTTACCATCACAAAAAAGAATAAAATATCTAGGAATAAACTTACCTAAGGAGACAAAACACCTGTATGCAGAAAATTATAAGACACTAATGAAAGTATTTAAAGATGATACAAAAAGGTGGAGAGATAGACCATGTTCTTGGATTTGAAGAATAAAAACTGTGAAAATGACTCTACTACCCAAAGCAATCTACAGATTCAATGCAATCCATATCAAAGTACCACTGGCATTTTTCACAGAACTAGAACAAAAAAATTCACAATTTGTATGGAAATACAAAAGACCCTGAATAGCCAAAGCAATCTTGAGAAAGAAAAATGGAGCTGGAATCAGGATCCCTGACTTCAGACTATACTACAAAGCTACAGTAATCAAGACAGTTTGGTACTGGCAGAAAACAGAAATATAGATCAATGGAACAGGATACAAAGCCCAGAGATAAACCCACGTACATATGGTCACCTTATCTTTGATAAAGGAGGCAGGAATGTACAGTGGAGAAAGGACAGCCTCTTCAATAAGTGGTGCTGGGAAAACTGGGCAGGTATATGTAAAAGAATGAGATTAGAACACTCATTAACACCATACACAAAAGTAAGCTCAAAATGGATTAAAGACCTAAATGTAGGGCCAGAAACTATCAAACTCATAGAGGAAAACACAGGCAGAACACACTATGACATAAATCACAGCAAGATCCTTTTTGACCTACCTCCTAGAGAAATGGAAATAAAAACAAAAATAAACAAATGGGACCTAATGAAACTGCAAAACTTTTGCATGGCAAAGGAGACCATAAACAATACCAAAAGACAACCCTCAGAATGGGAGAAAATATTTGCAAATGAAGCAACTGACAAAGGATTAATCTCCAAAATCTACAAGCAGCTCATGCAGCTCAATAACAAAAAAACAAACAACCCAATCCAAAAATGGGCAGAAGACCTAAATAATCATCTCTCCAAAGAAGATATACAGACTGCCAACAAACACATGAAAGAATGCTCAACATCATTAATCATTAGAGAAATGCAAATCAAAACTGCAATGAGATATCATCTCACACCAGTCAGAATGGCCATCATCAAAAAATCTAGAAACAATAAATGCTGGAGAGGGTGTGGAGAAAGGGAACACTCTTGCACTGCTGGTGGCAATGTGAATTGGTTCAGCCACTATGGAGAACAGTATGGAGGTTCCTTAAAAAACTACAAATAGAACTACCATATGACCCAGCAATCCCACGACTGGGCATATACCCTGAGAAAACCATAATTCAAAAAGAGTCATGTACCAAAATGTTCATTGCAGCTCTATTTACAATAGCCAGGAGATGGAAGCAACCTAAGTGTCCATCATCGGATGAATGGATAAAGAAGATGTGGCACATATATACAATGGAATATTACTCAGCCATAAAAAATAATGAAATTGAGTTATTTGTAGTGAAGTGGATGGAGCTAAATTCTGTCATACAGAGTGAAGTAAGTCTGAAAGACAAATACCATATGCTAACACATATATATGGAATCTGAGGGAAAAGAAAATGTCATGAAGAACTTAGGGGTAAGACGGGAATAAAGACACAGACCTACTAGAGAATGGACTTGAGGATATGGGGAGGGGGAAGGGTAAGCTGTGACAAAGTGAGAGACTGGCATGGACATATATACACTACCAAACGTAAAATAGATAGCTAGTGGAAAGCAGCCGCATAGCACAGGGAGATCAGCTCAGTTCTTTGTGACCACCTAGAGGGGTGTGATACGGAGGGTGGGAGGGAGGGAGACGCAAAAGGGAAGAGATTTGGTTATATATGTATATGTATAACTGATTCACTTTGTTATAAAGCAGAAACTAACACATCACTGTAAAGCAATTATACTCCAATAAAGATGTTTAAAAATAAAATATAAAAAATAACATTTGGGCTTCCCTGGTGATGCAGTGGTTGAGAATCTGCCTGCTAATGCAGGGGACATGGGTTCGAGCCCTGGTCTGGGAGGATACCACAAGCCACGGAGCAACTAGACCTATGAGCCACAACTACTGAGCCTGCTCGTCTGGAGCCTGTGCTCCACAATAAGAGAGTCCATGATAGTGAGAGGCCTGTGCACTGCGATGAAGAGTGGCCCCTGCTTGCCACAACTAGAGAAAGCCCTTGCACAGAAACAAAGACCCAACACAGCCAGAAATAAATAAATAAACAAATGTAGGGTTTTCAAGAAAGAAAAAAAAATATTATTAAAAAAAATAACATTTAACTTTCAGCTTTATATCCTAACAAATAACAATCCATTCGTTAAGTTTAGTTTATCTTGTGGTTATATGAGGAGAATTAGTGGGAAATAAGCTTGGGAATGAGGTCATGGAGAGACTTAATGCTTTAAGTGTTAGGCTAAGTAACGTAAAGGAGCCACACTGACAGATTTGAGGGAAGAGGAAGGAATGACACTATTAGAGAAGTACATTATTTAGAAATATTTTGGCCATATTTTAAATGAGTTAGTATAAAAGGAGGCTTCCGTTAGGAAGTTCTTGCAATAACTTGAGAGAAATAATAAGGACCTGAACTAGGATATAGGCAATGAGATTGCAGAGAAGAAGGTGGATGAGGGAAATATTAAAAATATAGATTCAAAAGTGTTAAGAAAATGGCTGGATTGGATTGTGGGGTTCATGGAGCAAGGGAAAGAAAACAATCACTGAAAGTGCTGAAGTTTCAAATGTATGAAACATTGACAGAAACAGTGAGGATAAAATTTGTGTAGAAAAACAAGTTCCATTTTGGCTTATCGGATTTTGTGTGTAAGTGGAATAGCCAAGTGATATTTATCAGATGAGATGAAATGTGGGTCAAAAACTTAGGAGAGAGGAAAAGTCTGAAGATATTAATCTAATTACCAAATACATGGAATTCAAGTCATTAGACTGTCAAGGAATGTCAGGAAGAAAATGCAAAGAGAAGAAAAATAAATTTAAGGACAAAGATGGAGAATAATAACCTTGAGAGGGTAAGAGGAGGTCAAGAAAACATGAAGACATGAACTAGAAGGAGAGCCATGAAGAGGTAGTGCCAGGTAAAGGACAGAAGGATATGGAACCTTCCTAAGGAAATCATGCTGGGAGCTGCCAGGGGAAAGAAGAAAGGAAAGAAAGTCCACCATCTTGGTATTTGTAGAATACATTGAATTTGACTTGGTGGTGGAATGATCACAGAGAGATTCAAAGCAGCATCAGAAAGTTTGGCCGTGTTGAGTTAGACCTGTGAGTCTTTTTTTACAGAATATTTTTCTCAGATAAAGCTGAGAAAACAGCACCTGGTGAAGAAAGTTTAATTAGAACAGAACATCGAGGCCAAAAGTTAGAGACAAAAGGAGGATGTGAGTGAACCTTTCTGTAGTTGTTTCAGGGATAAGTAAGTTTAAAATATAACAGCTTACCTACTGGGGTTCACCAGGCTCATAAGGAACACATAGCAGAAGTTTAGTCTTAAAGATATGCCTGGATCTGTATGCTCTGGATCAATATCTATTACTTAAGTACTCCTGCTTGCCTCCACTTTTATTTTCACCAATAAACGCTTTCACTCAAACTTTATTTTCTGGAAAAAGACCATTTTTTAAAAAGTCAACATTCTAGTGTACTGACAGTAGTTCTTCATAATTTTCTGTTTTGATTTAACTCACTCAAAGCTAAGGTCATTTCTCTTGGAATGAACTAGCCTTGGCTTTTGTTCAGACTGAACTTATTGAGACTTCAGCTTTCATTTAGAGATGAGGGTTCAGAACCTGCACAAGCTCCACTGGATGTGTGTGGTAAAGGCAGGAAATCTACTTTATGACAATGTGAAGTGAACAGGTCACAGCAACAGGAAGGCATATGTCCCATCTTGGGGGCACTCTTCCTCAGTTAATGCTTATTTGTTGCTCATTCAGTGGACCTCACTATAATATATACCACTGGGGATTTTATGACTTAGGAAAAACCTGTTCTCTGTTCCCAAGGATTCTCTGAAGGGATCTAAAACCATCTGTAAGATTAGGTAATAGTCTATCATGCTATAGAAGAGGGCTCTGGTTCCTTTACTAAAATACTTAACCTTACAGAAGATACTGGATGTTTTCAAGAGGAGAAAAGCATAGGGTAGTACCTTACATCTTCTGTATTTTTCCAGAAGGATAGTATTTCCAGGTTGTTGCCATTTATTTTGTCCAGTTTCTTCTTTGTGTGTGTGTCTTACTAGAATGCATCTTACTGCCTACTGCTCTGTTAGAACCAGGTAAGAGCTTAGTTCTGTAGCTTCTTCCTGGTTTGCTCCTTTGGAGCTGCACCTATCAATTTCTGCCCCATCCCTTTTTATCCCTAATAAATATGCCATGATATTATGGATGTCTCCATGCATGTATAACTTCTCTGTTCTCTTACATCTCCTACTTCTTTCTTAAGTGATACATATTCTTGAGCTTCAACTCTGATTCTTCCATTAGTGCAGACTTCCCAGTTCCCTGCATGCTATAGCAAATTTATGGCAGGAAATATAGTATGATGGAAAGAAGTCAGGAGTGATTAATCAGACTGGGGTTTTGACTTCATGTTTTTTACTTTGAGTAAATTTCAATCTTCAGAGTCATACTTTTCCCATCCATAAGATAAAAAGGTTGAGTTAGATAATTTCTAAGAACCAAGGCCGAACCAAGACTTGGCATCTCTCCTTGCCAAATGATTTGGCAGTCCTTCAAACTGATAATCTTCAAAAATTGTTCAACATGTATTCAGTACAGCCAAGGTCTATAAGGTCAATGCTGCAAGGATTTATTTTCCCCACTTGAGGTCCCTGTCTATATTGGCAGCAATGAGATCAATTTATATTTTCCCAGTTATATGAGGACTCCCTCACTCTTGTTAACTGACCCTTTATTTTTTATGAATTCTTGCCCTGTTTCAGCACCCTTTTTAGAGCAATACTCAAAAGTACCCCTTACTATAGCTCTGATAAGGTCCCTTGGATTCTCTATGATCTGCATGTGCCTAATTTAACCAGTGGCTCCCTGTCCTGCCTATATTCTCCTGCCTGGAATATCTTCACTCTTCCTCTCCCTTCTTTATCCAAATGGTCCAATGTTGTTTTCTCCTATGGACAGCTTTCCTCCAACTTCTTGACATAATTAAGTATTCTAAACTCTGTGTTCCCATGTGCTTTTTCATACCTCTTTGAAAAATTACTTTGTTGCTATGAGTTATACATATATATATATATATATATATATATATATATATATATATATCTTTGTTAATAAACTGTGAACCTGGGGAAGTTAAAATCCACGTATTTGGTTTTGTGTCTTATGTCTCTAGCTTTTAGTCTTTGTTAGTCAACTACTGCTAAAATGATGCTATACAGCATAATAAACATCTCAAAACTCAGTGGCTGTAATAATGAATATTTATTTTTTATTTATGCACCTGTGGACCAGCTGGGGGGATGCTGTTTTAATCTGCAGGTCTGTGGGCTGGCTAGGGAATCTCTGTACCATATTACCATATTCTTTAATTTTTTTTTAATGTAAAATTTTTTTCAGGTTTATTGAGATATAATTGACATATAACACTGTGTAGGTTTAAGGCATACAATGTACTGATTTGATACACTTATATATTGGGAAATGATTACCACCATAGCAGTAGCATCACATCACATAATTACCATTTCTTTTTGGTGGTGAGATCATTTAACAAATTATTAACCTGTTGACCAGAGACATATTAATATGTCTTTTGTTACCCAAATGTGATTGACCGGAAACGTTTTAATATTCATTTACATGACAAATCATCAGCCACATGCATTCATTTCTGCAAAAATCCCCCGGTCAATAATGAGTTAAGATCTACTCTCTTAGCAACTTTCAAGTATATAATACTGTATTGTTAACTCTAGTCACCATGTTGTACATTATACCCCTAGAATTTACTCATCTTATAACTGAACATTTGTACCCTCTGACCAACATCTCTCCATTCCTCCCACCCTCTAGCCCCAGGTAATCACCATTCTAGTCTCTATTTTAATAAGTTCAGCTTCTTTAGATTCCACATATAAGTGATATCGTACAGTATATGTCTTTCTCTATCTGACTTATCTCATGTAGCATAATGCCCTCACTCCAGGCTGGATTTGAAAAGATGGTGGAGTAGAAGGATGTGAGCTCAACTCTTCTTGCGAAAACACCAAAATAACAACTGCTGAACACCACTGACCAAAAGAAATGCTGGAACCTACCAAAACAGATATCTTACACCCACAGACAAAGAAACCACAATGAGATGGTAGGATGCATAAAATAGTGATAAAATCAATATCTAGTGGGTGGACAACACACAAACTAGAAAATAATTATACCACAGAAGTTCTCCCACAGGAATGAAAGTCCTGAGCCCCATGTCAGGATCTAAAGCCTGGGGTTCTGGCAACAGGAGGAGGAGCCCCCAGAGAATCTGGCTTTGAAGGCCAGCAGGGTTTGATCCCAGGAATTCCATAGGAATGGGGGAAATTGAAACTCCACTCTTGGAGGGTACACATAAGGTCTCAGGCACACCAGGAACAAGGGGAAAAAGCAGTGACCTCAGAAGTGCCTTGGCCAGACCTACCTGCTAGTATTGGATAGTCTCCTGCAGCGGGTGGCTATGGCTCACTGCAGGTACAAAGACACAGGCAATGGTAGTTCTGGAGAGTACTCATTGGCATGATCCCTCCTGGAGGCTGCCATTTTCTCACCAAGACCTGGCCCCACCCAACAGCAAGTAGGCTCCAGTGCTGAGATGCCTCAGGCCAAACAATCAACAGGGTGGGAACACAGACGCACCCATCAGCAGACAGGCTGCTTAAAGTCTTCCTGAGCACATGGCTGCCTGCTAAACACACCCCTTATCCTGGCCTTGCCCACCAGTGGGCAAGAACCAGTCCCTTCCACCAGAAAGCCTGCACAAACCTCTCATTCAGCCTCACCCAGCGGGAGGCAGACAGTAGAAGAAAGAAAAACTATAATGCTACAGCCTGCAGAACAGAAACCACAATCACAGAAAGTTAGATAAAATGAGACAGCAGAGGAATATGTCCCAGATGAAGGAACAAGATAAAAGCCCAGAAGAACAACTAAGTGAGGTGGAGATAGGCAATCTACACACACAAAAAAAAAGAATTCAGAGGAATTATAGTAAAGATGATCCAAGATCTCAGAAAAAGAATGGAGGCACAGACTGAGAAGATACAAGAAATGTTTAACAAATATCTAGAAGAACTAAAGAACAAACAAACAGAGATGAACAATACAATAACTGAAATGAAGAATACACTAGAAAGAATCAATAGCAGAATAACTAAGGCTGAAGAACAAATAAGTGAGCTGGAAGACAGAATGGTGGAATCACTACCATGGAACAGAATTAAAAAAAAAAAAAAAGAATGAAAAGAAATGAGGAAAACCTTAGAGACAACATTAGACATGCCAACATTCACATTGTAGTGGTCCCAGAAGGAGAAGAGGGAGAAAAAAGACCTGAGAAAATATTTGAAGAGATAATAGCTAAAAACTTCCCTAACATGAGAAAGGAAACAGTCAACTAATTCCAGGAAGAGAGTCCCAGGAAGAGTAAACCCAAGGAGGAATATGCCAAGACACATAGTAATCAAATTGACAAAAATTAAAGACAAAATATTAAAAGCAACAAGGGAAAAGCAACAAATAACATACAAGGGATTCCCATAAGGTTATCAGCTGATCTCTCAGCAGGAACTACACAGGCCAGGAAGGAGTGGCACAATATATTTAAAGTGATGAAAGGGAAGAACCTTCAACCAAGAATACCCTACCTAGCAAGGCTCTCATTCAGATTCAGTGGAGAAATCGAACACTTTACAGAAAAGCTAAAGCTAACAGAATTCATCACCACCAGACCAGCTTTGCAACAAATGCTAAAGGAAGTTCTCTAGGCAGAAAAGAAAAGGCCACAACTAGAAACAAGAAAATTACAAATAGAAAAGTTCACCAGTAAAGGCAAACATAAAGTAAACTAGGAAATCATCCACACACAAATGTGATATCAAAACCAGCAATCATGAGAAGAGGAGGGTGCAAAAGAATTATACTGGAAATGTATTTGAAATTAAAAGACCAGCAACTTAAAATGATCTTGTTTATGTATAGACTGCTGTATCAAAACCCCATGGTAACCACAAACCAAAAATCTACAATAGATACACACAAAAAAAAGAAAAAAAGGAATCCAAAAACAACACTAAAGTTAGTCATCAAATCACAAGAGAAGAGAATAAAAGAGGAAGTGAAGAAAAAATACCTACAAAAACAAATCCAAAACAAAATGGAACATAAATATCAATGATTACCTTAAATGTAAACAGATTAAATTCTCCAACCAAAAGACACAGACTGGCTGAATGGATACAAAAACAAAACCTGTATATATGCTGTCTATAAGAGACCCACATCAGACCTAGGGACACATACAGACTACAAGTGAGGGCATGGAAAAATGTATTCCATGCACATGGTAATCAAAACAAAGCTAAAGTAGGAATACTCATATCAGACAAAACAGACTTTAAAATAAAGACTGGTACCAGAGACAAAGAAGGACATTACATACTGATGAAGGGATCAATCCAAGAAGAAGATATAACAATTGTAAATATTTATGCACCCAACATAGGAGCACCTCAGTATACAAGGCAAATGCTAACAGCCATAAAAGGAGAAATCAACAGTAACACAATAATATTGGGGGACTTTTTAACATCCCACTTTCATCAATGGACAGATCATCCAGACAGGGAATCAATAAGGAAACATACACCTTAAATGACACATTAGACCAGGCAGATTAAATTGATATTTATAGAGCATTCCATCCAAAAGCAGCAGAATACACATTCTACTCAAGTGCACATGGAACATTCTCCAGGACTGATCACATGCTGGACCACAAAGAGAGCCTCAGTAAATATAAGAAAATTGAAATCATATCAAGCATCTTTTCTGACCACAGCACTATGAGATTAGACATCAACTACAAGAAAAAAACTGTAAAAAACCCACAAACACATGGAGGTTAAACAATATGCTACTAATCACCCAATGGATCACTGAAGAAATCAAACAGGATATCAAAAAAATACCTAAAGACAAATGAAGATGAAAGCACAACCATCCATAACCAATGGGACACAGAAAAAGTAGTCTAAAAGGGTAGTTTATAGCAATAAAATCTTACCTCAGGAAACAAGAAAAATCTCAACTAAACAACTTATTCTTACACCTATAGAAATTAGAGTAAGAAGAACAAACATAATCCAAAGTTAGTAGAAGGAAAGAAATCATAAAGGTCAGAGCAGAAATAAATGAAATAGAGATGAAGAAAACAATAGAAAAAGTCAATGAAACTAAAAGTTGGTTCTTTGGAAAGATAAACAAGATTGATAAACTTTTAGTCAGACTCATCAAGAAAAAATGGGAGAGGGCTCAAATCAATAAAATTAGAAATGAAAAATAAGTTACAATGGACATCACAGAAATACAGAGGATCATGAGAGACTACTACAAGCAACTATATGCTTCTATATGCTACTATAAAATGGACAACCTAGAAGAAATGAACAAATTCTTAGAAAGGTACAATCTCCCAGGAGTGAACAAGGAAGAAATAGAAAATATGAACAGAACAATCACAAGTATTGAAATGGAAACTGTAATTAAAAGTCTTCCAACAAACAAAAGTTCAGGATCAGATGGCTTCACAGGTGAATTCTACCAAACATTTAGAGAAGAGTTCTATCCTTCTGAAATACTATTCCAAAAAATTGCAGAGGAAGCAACACTCCCATACTCATTCTATGAGGCCAACATCATCCTGATACCCAAACCAGACAAAGATACCACACAAAAAAATTACAGGCCAATATCACTGATAAACATAGACACAAAAATCCTCAACAAATACTAAGAAACAAAATCCAATAATACAATAAATGGATCATACACCATGATCAAGTGGAATTTATGCCAGGGATGCAAGGGTTTTTCAGTATCTGCAAATCAATCAGTGGGATACACCACATCAACAAATTGAAGAATAAAATCCACATGGTCATCTCAATAGATGCAGAAAAGGCTTTTGACAAAATTCAATACCCATTTATGATAAAAACTCTCCAGAAAGTGGGCATTGAGAGAACATACCTCAACATAATAAAGGTCATATATGACAAACCTACATCTAGCATCATAGTCAATGAGGGAAAAGGAGAAAGCATTTCCTCTAAGATCAGGAACAAGACAAGAATATCCACTCTCACCACTTTTATTCAACATAATTCTGGAAATCCTAGCCATAGCAGTCATAGAAGAAAAAGAAATAAAATGAATCCAAATTGGAAAAGAAGAAGTAAAACTGTAATTGTTCACAGATGACATGATACTATACATAGAAAATCCTAAAGATACTACCAGAAAACTACTAGAGCTCATCAATGAATTTGGTAAAGTTGCAGGATACAAAATTAATACACAGAAATCTCTTGCATTCCTATACACTAACAACAAAAAATCAGAAAGAGAAATCAAGGAAACACTCCCATTTACCACTGCAACAAAAAGAATAAAATACCTAGGAATAAACCTACCTAAGGAAGCCAAAGACCTGTATGCAGAAAACTGTAAGATGCTGATGAAAGAAATCAAAGATGACACAAACAGATGGAAAGATATACCATATTCTTGAACTGGAAGAATCAATATTGTCAAAATGACCATACTACCCAAGGTAATCTACAGATTTAATGCAATCCCTATCAAATTACCCATAGCATTTTTCACAGAACTGGAACAATTTTTTTTTTTTTAATTTGTATGGAAACACAAAAGACCCCGAATAGCCAAAGCAATCTTGAGAAAGAAAAACGGAGCTGGAGGAATTAGGTTCCCTGATTTCAGATTATACTACAAAGCTACAGTCATCAAAAAGTATGGTACTGGCACCGAAACAGAAATATAGATCATTGGAACAGGATAGAAAGCCCAGAAATAAACCCGGGCATCTATGGTCAATTATTCTACAACAAAGGAGGCAAGGATATACAATGGAGAAAATACAGTCTCTTCAATAAGTGGTGCTGCAAAACTGGACAACTACATGTAAAAGAATGAAATTAGAATACTTTCTAACACCATACACAAAAATAAACTTAAAGTGGATTAAAGACCTAAATGTAAGACCGGATACTATAAAAACTCTTAGAGGAAAATATAGGCAGAACAGATTTTGACATAAATCGCAGCAATATCTTTTTCAATCTGCCTTCTAGAGTAATGAAAATAAAAGCGAAAATAAACAAATGGAACCTAACTCAAAAGCTTTTGCACAGCAAACGAAACCCTAAACAAAATGAAAAGACAACCCACAGAATGGGAGAAAATATTTGCAAACAATGCAACCAATGAAGGATTAATCTCCAAAATTCAGAAAGAGCTCATGTGGCTCAATATACAGAAAAAAAAAAAAAAAACTCTCAAAAAACAAACAAAACAACCCAACCCAGTCAAGAAATGGGCAGAAGGCCTAAATAGATATTTCTCCAAAGAAAATATCCAGATTGCCAAGAGGCACATGAAAAGATGCTCAACATCACTAATTATTAAAGAAATGCAAATCAAAACTACAATGAGATATCACCTCACACTAGTCAGAATGGCCATCATCAAAAAGTCTACAAACAATAAGTGCTGGAGAGGGTGTGGAGAAAAGGGGACCCTCCTACAATTTTGGTGGGAATGAAAATTGGTGCAGCCACTGTGGAGAACAGTATGTAGGTTCCTTAAAAAGCTGAAAATAGAGCTACCACATGATCCAACAATCCCACCTCTGGGCATATATCCAGAGAAAACCATGGTTCGAAATGATACATGCACCCTAATTTTTATTGCAGCACTGTTTACAATAGCCAAGACACGGAAGCAATCTAAATGTCCATCGACAGATGGATAAAGAAGATGTGGTACATATATACAATGAAATATTACTCAGCCATTAAAAAGAATGAAATAATGCCATCTGCAGCAACATGGATGGAGTTGGAGATTTTCATACTAAGTGAAGTAAGTTAGACAGAGAAAGACAAATATCATATATCACTTTTATGTGGAATTTTAAAAAAAAATGATACAAATGAACTTATTTACAAAACAGAAACAGACTCACAGACTTAGAGAACGAACTTATGGTTACATAGGGGGGAAGAGTCAGGGGAGGGATAGATAGGGAGTTTGGGACTGACATATACACACTGCTATATTTAAAACAGATAACCAACAAGGACCTACTGTATAACACAGGGAACTCTGCTTAATGTACTGTAATAACCTAAATGGGAAAAGAACTTGAAAAAGAGTAGATGCATGCATATGCACAACGGAATCACTTTGCTATATACCTGAAACTAACTCAATGTTGTTAATCAACTATACTCCAATATAAAATTAAAATTTTTAGAAAAAAGAAAGAAAAAGATACAGTCACTCCATCCATGTTCTCACAAATAGCAGGGTGACCTTCTTTCTCATGGCTGAATAATATATATATATACACACACACATACATATATATATATTTCATATGTGTGTATACACACACACACACCCTCCCCCATATACCACATTCTGAGGCCCACTGCATAGAGAAACAGTGGTTATTCTTTTCGTGGAAGTGGCAGCAGTACAAGCACTAATTAAATCATGACCACTCTATCCTATTGTCTAAAGCAAGAAGCATGGCCAAGTCAAAAGGCAGGGGGAATAAAAACACACTCCTCTCACCATTAGGCCATGAAAAGGATAAGGATGCATTATATACTATAATGGTGTGAAAAATTAAGACCACAAATTTAATCTACCACAGTACGTGACAATATGTTTGTAGTTGAATGAATGCACATGCATGAAAACATTTCAAAGTTACAGGTGATTCAGTAAGGATGTAATTTAATAAGTAGGAAAAGATCGGGGCAAAGTGCTAATCTGAGCTGCAAATTGTGCTGCTGTTTGAGGCTGTTCATTGATTAGTAAAATCGAAGCCAAATGACATGACCCAGTCATGCCTAGTGGCACCACAAGGTCCTGGAAAACTGCAGTGTCTGTAGTGATTCATTCCTTAATCTAGACCTAAGCTCAGGTACGAAAGCAGCCTATTTTATGTCCTGAGAGCAACAGAGTATAAGGGAGAAAAGGAAAGCAGAGGTAATTCCTGTTTTCTGTATAAACCCCCGACACTAAGGATAGGAAGTGATTTCCCTTTATTACCGCTCTGCCCTTTACTTTCTGAGATGCCACAGCCCCGCTCCCACGGCAAATTCTCACTGGGATTAGTTAGCAAGAGATGATTCTTCTCTTTATTAAAGAGAACAATATACCTATCTTAACAAACCAATGATTATTTTGGTTCTAAAATGGGAGGGAATATGACAGGTCAGTAAGTAAACTGTGAGTCTGGATGGAGGGATAACCTCAGAGAAAGGGGAGTGTGCGAACGAGGTAAAATGGCCATGTAGGGCTTTAATATTTTATATGTTTATAGAAAGACCATGAGAACTTCCCAAGCAAGGAGTAGTGTGACAGACACGTGAGAATTAAAGTCCTATGTGAGCTTTTCAGAAAGCCGGCTTCTAAGAGAAAGGGAAGAGAAGGAACAGAGAGATTTGAGAGTGCACTTCACCAGGAGGGAGCACTCCACAAAGCCGGCTCCCAGAGGAGTCCGATCACGGTGGAAGCGGGGAGCCAGGTGGGAACGCAAAGCCCCCAAGGCACTCCGCCCAGCTGATGTGAGGAGACAGGCGACACAGCAGGAACAGCTTCAGCCAGAAGTCAAAGGAGGGTCCGGAAGGAGCACTATTTTTTCAGAGAATAAAAGGAGGTCGGAGGCCTTGACTTGGCGAGTGCAGAGAGGCTGGATCAGAGACTCTACAGTTCCAGAATCCAGGCCTCTAAGTGCCTGCAGTTTAGAGAGCAGAGATGACAAGGAAGGCTAGGATGGAGTGGGCCACCTTAAAACCTGTGCCACTCTGAGCGATTGGGAGACATGTCGGTGATTTTTCCTTCCCGTGTGTAGTTTGGACGTTAATATGCACGTATGTTCTCAAAAGTCATGAACCAAGAGGGAAATGGAAAGCCACAGAAGAAAAAATGAGGGAAGGCAGGAGGCACCCCAAACGTAAGTTTCCTTCTCTTTCCTCCGACTTTCCTTCTTCTTTGGCAATTTAAAAAATAGCCACAGTAGGTCTTCCCTTTCCCTTAGGATAGGATTTTGCGAAAAGTAGTTTATAAATTATTGCAGAGCACTCGGAAAGCATCAAGCACTTAATATCATTCCAAACCAGGCCAGGCACAGCAAACCTGCTGAGTGTTGTGGGGAATTTCTTTGGGGTTTCAAATCCCAATGAGAATGTGAAAAGCCCAGTACTTTTTCCTTTACTTGAACTTTAAGTTAGTATGTGCATAAATAAGTAAAGTAAGGCTATTTGACTCTTTCCCAGACAGAAGAATAGGAACCCAGAATCTCTCCTATATCCATTTTCATACCATTACCTGTACATCTCTCTCAGCCTCAATTTTTAAGTGTTTACTTTCAGGGTTGGGGGAGGAATAACGAAAACAATAAAAAGTAAAATGCTAAACTGCCTGAACAAACCTGTACCCATATGAAATCTACTTATCTTTCCTTGCATTCGTTTGTTAAAATAAACAAGAAAGAAAAGACAGGAAGAACGGGTAAGGATCAAGTAATCAATCAGCATACATATTTTGGAAACCCTGTCTGTCTGGTGCTGTTCTAGGCACCCTGGAGCCAACTCAAATGTAAAGTGAGACTCATCTTTACAGAGGTTACAATTCAGTGGTAAAGATAGAATGACTGCAAGTTCAATGGAATGAAAAATACAAAAAAAATGGTGTGGTACTGATGTGTGTGTGTGTGTGTGTGTGTGTGTGTGTGTGTGTGTGTGTATAAGCAATTTTCTGACATAAGACACATAACTGTTAGTCTTTTCTAACAGCTAGAGCAGCATAGAATGAAAGGCAAGAGATTCCTATATCAGGAAATTCTTTCCAAAGCCATTTCAGCCATGATATTTGAATTACAGATGGCCTCGATTATGGAGAGGGGGATATGTGTGTTTGATAAGAATAGAAACAGAAATGCCATATCAAAACAAAATTGATAAGATTTAATGAATGACAGTCATTTTTAACAGTGACCAGGCTTCTTCAGTCTTCCAAGGCAACAGAAATAAAAACAAAAATAAACAAATGGGACCTAATCAAACTTACGAGGTTTTGCACAGCAAAGGAAACCATAAACAAAATGAAAAGACAACGGGAGAAAATATTTGCAAACAATGCGACTGACAAGGGCTTAATTTCCAAAATATACAAACAGCTCATACAACTGAACAACAAAAAAACACACAACCCAATCAAAAAATGGGCAGAAGACCTAAATAAACATTTTTCCAAAGAAGAAATACAGATGGCCAATAGGCACATGAAAAGATGCTCAACATCACTAATTAATAGAGAAATGCAATTCAAAACTACAATGAGGTACCACCTCACACAGGTTAGAATGGCCGTCATTAAAAAGTCTTCAAATAACAAATGCTAGAGAGGGTGTGGAGAAAAGGGAACCCTCCTACACCGTTGGTGGGAATATAAATTGGTGCAGCCACTATGGAGAACAGTAGGGAGGTTCCTCAGAAAACTAAAGGTAGAGCTACCATATGGTCCAGCAATCCCACTCCTGAGCATATATCCAGACAAAACTATAATTCAAAAAGATACATGCACCCAATGTTCATAGCAGCACTATTCACAGTAGCCAAGACATGGGAACAACCTAAATGTCCATCGACAGATGAATGGATAAAGAAAATGTACATATGTACAATGGAATATTACTCAGCCATAAAAAAATAATGCCATTTGCAGCAACATGGACGGATCTAGAGATTATCGTACTAAGTGAAGTTAAGTCAGACAGAGAAAGACAAATGCCACATGATACCACTTATATGTGGAATCTAAAATATGACACAAATGAACCTATCTATGAAACAGAAACAGAATCACAGACATAGAGAATAGACTTGTGGTTGCCAAGGGGGAAGGTGTAGGAGAGGGATGGATTGGGAGTTCAGGATTAGCAGATGCAAACTGATAATATATAGAATGGATAAACAACAAGGTCCTACTGTATAGACAGGGAGCTATATTCAATATCCTGTGATAAACCATAATGGAAAAGAATATGAAAAAAGAATGTGTATATATGTATAACTGAGTCACTTTGCTGTATAGCAGTAATGAACACATTGGAAATTAACTATACTTCAATAAAACACAAAACAAAACAGTGACCAGGTTTCAAATGTGTGGTGCTTTCCCAAATCAATACTGAAGAAGGTCTAAGGAAAATTTTGTCCCTGCCTTGCCAGACCTCTGAAAATGCCCAAAGAGGAAGTATGCCAAGTGAGAAAAATTGGCCTAAATAATTTTAAACTAGGCATTCCTCTTTACCTAAAATCTGTCAACTGCTTTAATATATGGAAACATACAGTGAGAAATAAATGTTGGAAATGAAACAAAATAATTTTAAACCCAGACTCTGTCTTTCCAGCCTTGTATTGCCTCATTCATCTGTCTTGCCCTACCTGCTTTCTCTGAGTCACTTAAATGTCATTTCGTTAGCATCCACCAAATATGTTCTTCTTCACATCTGTGTCCTTGCCTTTATGCTATGCACATTTTTACACCTGGAATACTTTTCCCCACAACCACAACCGACTCCCACATTGCATTCTTCAAGGACCGGCCCAGACAACGACCACTATATGAATGAATCTCCTTCCGATGCCCTCCTGCCACTCATTTTTCTGGGAATAAGCAAACATGCCCTTTTCTGGGGTCCCCCAGCAGTTTGAACATATTTCTATCATATTAATTTCCAGATTGCTCTATGTCAATACAAGTAGTTGTGTACATAATTTTGCTCACTCTCTAGACTTGAATTCTTTGAGGGCAGGCATCCTGGTTTTTCCAGATTTGTATTCCTGGAGCATAGTATAGTGTCTGGCAGTTAGCTGGGATTCAGTAAACAATAAAGGACTGAAAAAGAGAGAATATATTTTTAAATGAGGCATTATAGTGTAGGGAAGAAAAAAAGAGAGGTTATCTCATATTAGTATTCATACCAGTTTTGAAATTCACTTTCTATTTTAGTCTCTCTCTCTCTCTCTTATTTGAAACTTCAAGCTAAAAAAATAGAATCTTTCTAGGTCATAGGCCTGACAGAGTGGCTGTGAGTGCCTTGATGTTTCCTGGAAGAAAGTTTGTAGGCATGTGCCTGTAAAAACTGAAGAAAAGGCATGGAAAGGTGATATTTTCATTAAGTGAATGATAAAATATATATCTGTATACATAAAATGTATCAATGCCTATATGCAAATGAAAAAATAGCACAAAACCCATTTCTACCAAAAAGTAGCCTTTGCTTCAACATTTAAGCTACTAATTAATTTTAATTTACTCAAGGGACATCTAGATTATTCATTCTCTAGGTCTTTGGCTTCCTCACCTTCTCCCTACTGCTGCCCAGATTTTGATAATTTTACTATTTCTTATACAGCAGAATATAAGTGATGCTAAGAGAAAAATAAAACAGGAAAATTTGAAATTAATCCATTTTATTCTAAGGACTTGATTTGGACAAATATTTGGGGATTTAAATTTATTGATTACTTCTGAAATGTTTAAAATTGAGCACATTTATTCATCATATTGAGTCCAGACCCAGGTGCACTTGAAATAATGCATCTCTTGAAGTATTTAAAACTATTTCAAATCCAATTCCTGCTGGTCTGATGTGATACTTAAGTCCCCAGTTAGCAATAACCTTGGGGCTTCAGCGTAGTTGTATCACACTTCCAGGATCATATTCAGTGATAACATACTGGGGTTTTTGCAGGGAAGCCTTTTAATCTTGTATCTGTTCTTACAGTTCGTCACGCAGGCATCTATTTCCCCTGCCTAATGGGCCATTCAGTTCCAACTTCTGCTGTTTCTGTGTCAAGCTTGGGGAACAGGAATCTTGGTACAGACTTGAGACCCCGATCATGCACAGCTCTCCCCACCTGAGTCTTGCTGGCTACCAGGAAGCCAGGGTGGCCCTCCCACCCCAGGCCCTAGCCAGACCAGGCCAATACACCTCTCTTGTTCCCTCATCCTCTCAACAGACAGAATCCCTTTTTAGTTTGAAAGAATTCTTTCTCTTTTAAGTTTCTTAAAGACATGTGCCTCTACTTATAACTCCCTTTCCCTCCTGGGCCTTAGGTTTGGGAAACAAACGCTGCTTTGCTGCTTTCCACTCTGCCACAAACATTCCTCATTGCAATAAGCAGTGCCTCACATGTTTGAATTAGGAGAAAGGAAAGGGGAAAATAGAGGGAAAGACATTTTATCTCAAAAGAGTATCCAGCTACAATAAATATAAGAGTTGCTAAGTGGAAGAATGAATTTATCTTGTTCTCAGAATCACTAATCAACAATTGCAGACTCTCTCCACCACAACCTGTTGTTCCCTGAAAATGCAACAATTTGGCTCCCGTGAAGAAATTAAGGAAACAAGGAACTGAAATTGTATCAATTTCATTACTTACATTTCTTTAAAATACAACAAATGATGTGTGAAATTATACAATTCTTATATGAATATAATTTGTTAATTAATATTTCCCCTAATAGTTAACTAGACAGTTCTTGCTTGGCAAATTTTTATATTACTTTTCACTCCCTTAGGCAACATATATCTCTTACTACTGAGCATGTTTTTGGCCCAGATTATGATGCTTGTCTTGGCAAATAGAGGGTTATAAACCTAATGATCAATTTTCCATTACGATTGCTCCTCTCTATCAGGAATATTGGGCTTCAGAGGAAGTTACTTTTCTAAAAAAAAGAAAATACATCAGAATTTTGATACCTAAAAGGAAGATTATAATGAAAGTATCTTCCTCTAAGATGAACTCAGAGAAGTGGAAGTGATCTTATCATTTTAACATATCAGGAAACTAAGCATGAAGAAAGTTAAATTTTTGTCATATGACTAGTTGATGGAAGAAAAGGAGCAAAACCTTTCTTATTTACTAACATCATCAACATTTTAAGCTTTATAAAGCACTTTCATATGCTGTGAATTTTCTATACAAACTGCATAATTATCTAAATTATGCCTTACTTTACCCTCATTTATATATAAAGAAACAAAGTCAGTTACTAAATAAGAAGCTAAAACCCACATAGCTAGAAAGAACATGTAGGTCTCTGATTTCAAATACCATTTTATTTGCAGTAAACAATCAGGATTTTCTAGATTACAGATTTTTACCAGACTATGTGATTGTCCATTTCAAATACTATTATATAAAATAAGAATTACTAGTTTAGACAATACCTCCTTTGGTAACCTCATTTTCTGCCACACCTACTCACACACATACATTTCGTGCAGGACACACAGGATGGATGGCATGCTCATGAGTGACCCAGGGTTATGTATAATTAGCAGTTGGCACACTGACTTTATCCTCATCTGTTCCAATTAAGAAAGTACCCAGGGGCTTCCCTGGTGGCGCAGTGGTTGAGAGTCTGCCTGCCGATGCAGGGGACACGGGTTCGTGCCCCGGTCCGGGAGGATCCTACGTGCCGCGGAGCGGCTGGGCCCGTGAGCCATGGCCGCTGGGCCTGCGCGTCCGGAGCCTGTGCTCCGCAGCGGGAGAGGCCACAACAGTGAGAGGCCCGCGTACCGCTAAAAAAAAAAAAAAAAAAAAAAAAAAAAAGAAAGTACCCAGAGTGAGCCAAACCATGGGATTAAAGGTATAATCCTCCAGATTCCAAGTCTGGCCAAGCCTTTTGACACAGTGCAAGTAGTTAGGGTCCAACTACAGAGTTAGAGGGAAGATTCCACACAACTCTCACCTCTGACATTGGGTTTCCCAAAATTACTCTCACATTTGGTAATTCACTTGAAAGACTTGCAGAACTCAATGGATCCTATTGTATTCACAGTTATGGCTTATTATAAGGAAGGTACAAATTAGAATCAGCCAAAGGAAGAGGCACATGGGGAGGGTCCCAAATGCAAAGCTTTCAGTGTCCTTAGGATGTGTCACCCTCCTGCCATCGATGAGCAATAATACACAGAGAGTACTGCCAACCTAAAAAGCTCACTCATGCTTTGGTACCCAGAGTTTTTATTGAGACTTCGTAATGTAAGCATGATTGTTTGATTGATGGTCCAAATAGTTAAACTCTGTCTTCAACCACCCTCAGTTCCACTAGAGGTTGGGCAGATATCACGTGACCCAAAGGGTTTACCAGGAATCCCCTTGTTAGCATAAATCTGCCAGGTTTTGTCTGAGAAGCCCACCATGAATAACAAAGACACTCCTATCATTCAGGAATAGAGTGACACAGAATAGAGAGATTACTTCTCAGGAGCTAGGAACGATGGCCAGACTACTCTTTGGGACAAATCCAAATCTTTACTACACAAAAGGTCAGAATGGAATAAAGTACTGAGGGAGAGCTTTGAATTCTCTCTAATTTATTTCAATAGGTGAGTCAGTCACAAACCTCAGCATGTATCAGTAAATATTATTAGTAACAAGTTACGTCACACCTCACAAATGATTGCCACCCAGCCTTTCAGTGTGTCTGCAGTAGAGTGACAGCTGCTGCTCTAGTCACTCAGGAACTCACTGCATTCCCTTTTCTCTGTACCCAGGCTCACACTGGAATCTCTTCATTGAAAACACTTCTCAACACCACAGTCTACATAAGAAAAACTCTTACTCTTACATTCTCTAAGATAAGGGTCAATTGTCATCTCCTTCTTGAGACCATTCCCAAGTTTCTCAGGCAGCAGTGTCTTCTATGAGCTAGGATACCAATATTGGCAAAGCTTGGTCCTCCTCTAAGACACAAGCAGTACATTTTTCCTAGCAGATTGTGAAAATGTGAAGGTAAGTACCATTTCATATTCATTTTTGTGTTTTTAGTGCCTATATTCAACTAATATTTGTTAAATTTACCTGTAGTGATAAGTAGTCTTAATGTGGTAAAATTAAACGACCATTATAGATTCTTGAAGGGCAGGCTGACATGACAAAATTGTGGTTTAGGGAGATGCATCTGACAGAGTTTGCAAGATGAGCTGGAGGGGAATGGTACTATGGAAATGTCAACAAGTTAGGAAGCTCTTGTAGGTATCTGGGACAATAGTCCTAACCAATGACATTTCAAAGGAAGACCTCTACTTGACTTGTACAAATTGACAAAACTAATTCAGTACATCAGTAATGTCAATCATTGGCAAAAGTTTGTCCTCCCATGTGGGTCATAGGTCCAGGATGTGGTAGCTTCTGTCTGACCAAGAATCATTCTCTGAAGGGAGAGCTGTGAGTTGTCATTAGCCAACGCTCAGAGCAGCTATCAGATGATATCATATGCGGAATGGGAGCTATGGCTAATGAAGAAGAGTGAGTCACCAACAGCATTTACTATTGTCCCCACCTTTAGACACTCAGATCCACTTGCTTCTTAATTCAGTTTACTCAATTCAGGCACAGCTTCTCAAGATTTTCTGATTAGTCACAATTTCTGGGAAAGCTTATAAGAAGAGTTAGTAGAAAAACTATAGTTCTCACTGCTCCGTTGGTCCTGAGTGTAAGACTACTACTCATCATCTTCCTCTTCTGCTGGTCTAGGTGGCTTGCCTGGTAGGTTGACCCAGACATTTGACCCTGATGGGTCTAAGATCTGGTTACCTTCTCAGATTACAAATGGGCATGGGCATAACAATGAATGCTCTCCAGTGGATGACCTGAGTGTCAAATATATTCCTTCTCATCCTGATTATGTAAGATTAGTCCTACTTCCTGATGATGATCAGGATCAAGTATACCTGCCAGAGATAATATTTTTCTTTCAATACTAGTTTACTGGCACGAGGAGCCTGAAGTGTTAAGATGGTAGCTACAGCATAAAAGTTCAGTGGAAGCATCCCTTCCCTTGGAATCAGGAAACTTAGACCTACAGAGCCTAAAGTTGAAGAGACAGGAAACAAATTTTCCAAAGTAATTAAGTGGATGAATGGTAAGCAGCACCACTCCTGCTTCCACTCTTTGTTTCATGGACCCATATATTCTATTTATTGGGTATATGGTACCATATAATGACCATTGGTTTAAGGTATATGCCATATCTTGAAGAATCCCTCCTTATCCTTGAAGGATGTCACCTCTTAGCTGTGCCTCAGGAAAACCTTCAGGAGGCAGCTTCTGAAGGTTATGGTATGTGATTAGGACCAGTGGATCTCATGGTCATGTGTCCAATGCCATACTTCCTTTGCCATAAAATGCGTTCCCCAATTTAAGATGATACTATGATAGACCCTATGCCAATTTCTCATATACTCTGTGAGTCTTTGGAGGGTTCTGGTAGTGGCACTCTATGCAGGAAGACAGATTCATATGTCAGTCAAGGTCATGATGGAACATTGCCCTTTCTAGGATATAAAGGGCCTAATGTAATCAACTTTTCTTCAGTGTTTTGTTTGGTACCATATGGGGAATTCAATATTGAATTCTGTTACTGGCAGGTTGGACATTTATGAGAAGTAAATCAGCCCTTGTGAAAAGAAGCCTGTTCTCTTGGGCTCATAAATAGCTTCCATCTTTTCCCCCATGCTTAACCTATTCATAAACCCATTGTATAAGCACTGAAATGGGCAAGGAGAGAGGCTGGCTGACACCTACTGGCCAAATCATCCTGTGGCTCGGTTATTCCATTGCCTCTTTTTCAGTGGATGTCTTTTATGAACATTAATGTGTAGCACAGAGATCCTAATACTCTTTGCTTTTAACCATAGGTCCAGCCACTTACTTATTTCCTTGAACTGCCTTTTCCTGGTCTTGGAATCTTGTTCCTCTCAACGGCCCTGACCAGCAAGTTAAGTCATTCACCACTGCCCGTGAGACTGTAACCTCAGGCAGCTTTTCATTCCACTACAAGAAAATGAACAGATGTGTAGCTCAAAGGTCTGCTCTTTGGGAGGATAAGTCTCCACTGCTGTCACTTGAGGTTATTCTTGAGTAGGGCCGATAGTGCAACAGCAGTCCCTTTTCTGCTTGTACCCCACACCATGCCACTCATGAGCTGAGCTCAGGCTCTTTGCCCTGGGTACGGTTTCTTGAGTAAATGACCATAGATCCCTTCAAGAAAAAAAGGAGAAAGCACTTCTAAATATATGCTACAGTATTTCAGGGCCCTTCTTCATGAAGATCTTGCCTCTTCTTCGGTTGACAGGTCTGTGGTCTTAGAACTGGTATAAATCTGGAAACTGAGTGAAGGATCGTGACTTTTCATGAGGACACCTGATCTCAGGCTTCTGTGCATTCATTCTTGATCTCTTTTAATTATATATTAGGCAGTTCTCATCTTTCTTGACTTTAGAAACATCATGCCCTATAAGCCACCTCAGTAGATTTCTGAAGGTCAGCAGCCCCCCACCCCTATCCTCAACTGCCATTCCAGGTACTGCCCTTTTAAAGTAAAGTACCCTTTCACTTTGCTTCCATTTAAAGTAATTCTGTCCACTCTGCTTCTGAAGTTAAGTGCTGCCCCTAGTCTCTGCTATTCTAGATTCCGTCATCCCCCTTGCTACTAGGGAGCCCAGTTCTGTAACAGCATCTCCTACTACTAGTACCAGCCTGCAAAAGATGGCCACTACCAGGTATTCAATGTGCTAATACCCATCCTCACCAGCATGTTCTTTATCACCCTAGTAAAATTCTGGCATGAGGTGATGGATTTATGGCTGATAAAAACTGGTTATTTGAGAAATTGGATTGAATTTATTCAGCATTCTTTCAGAAAGAGAGAGAGAGAGAGAGAGAGAGAGAGAGACCTTGTACATTCCACTTATCAGAAATGCTCTCTCTGTGGCTTGACAGGAATAATTCATGAGGCTTTTTCCATGACTTGAGGGGAAAATTTCATAATAATATGTAATTTTATTTTCTATTATTCTAAGTTTAGAAAGCATCCTTCTGATTATTCATTTAGTTTCCAGATACCTTGATAATGAAACGTGCCCAGAATAGCAGGCATATGGTTCTGTTTTCTGAAACTCCCTGGTGAGCTGATGAATTCACATTTCTAGGCCTGAAAAACTTAGTGCCAGCAGCAACAAGAAGCTATTTATTCAATACAAAATAAGCTAGACTTCTCCATTTCCAAAAGTGTTCAGGCAGAGGTGAAGAACCATCTGTCATGGGTGTTGTAGAGAATGTTTTTGCTTCAGATAGAAAGAGACAATCCTAAGGGTAGGGTATGCCCTACTTGTGGGGTCTATGACACTTGACAACATTCATTTTATTTTTTTATTATTTATTTATTTAACATCTTTATTGGAGTATAATTGCTTTACAATGGTGTGGTGTGTTAGTTTCTGCTTTATAACAAAGTGAATCAGCTATACATATACATATATCCCCATATCTCCTCCCTCTCATGTCTCCCGCCCACCCTCCCTATCCAAACCCTTTAGGTGGTCACAAAGCACCGAGCTGATCTACCTGTGCTATGTGGCTGCTTCCCACTAGCTATCTATTTTACATTTGGTAGTGTATATATGTCCATGCCACTCTCTCACCTCAGACCAGCTTACCCTTCCCCCTCCCCATGTCCTCAAGTCCATTCTCTACAGCTGCATCTTTATTCCTGTCTTGCCCCTAGGTTCTTCAGAACCTTTTTTTTTTAGATTCCATATATATGTGTTAGCATACGGTATTTGTTTTTCTCTTTCTGACTTACTTCACACTGTATGACAGACTCTAGGTTCATCCACCACAATACAAATAACTCAATTTCGTTTCTTTTTATGGCTGAGTAATATTCCATTGTATATATGTGCCACAGCTTCTTTATCCATTCATTTGTCAATGGACACTTAAGTTGCTTCCATGTCCTTGTTATTGTAAATAGTGCTGCAATGAATATTGTGGTACATGACTCTTTTTGAATTATGGTATTCTCAGGGTGTATGCCCAGTAGTGGGATTGCTGAGTCATATGGTAGTTCTAATTTTAGTTTTATAAGTAACTTCCATACTGTTCTCCATAGTGACTATATCAATTTACATTCTCCCCAACAGTGCAAGAGGGTTCCCTTTTCTCCACACCCTCTCCAGCATTTGTTGTTTGTAGATTTTTCTGATGATGCCCATTCTAACTGGTGTGAGGTAATACCTCATTGTAGTTTTGATTTGCATTTCTCTAATAATTAGTGATGTTGAGCAGCTTTTCATGTGCCTCTTGGCCATCTGCATGTCCTCTTTGGAGAAATGTCTATTTAGGTCTTCTGCCCATTTTTGGATTGTGTTGTTTGTTTTTGTGATATTGAGCTGCATGAGCTGCTTATAAATTTTGGAGATTAATCCTTTGTCCATTGCTTCATTTGCAAATATTTTCTCCCATTCTGAGTGTTGTCTTTTCATATTGTTTATGTTTTCCTTTGCTGTGAAAAAGCTTTTAAGTTCCATTAGATCCCATTTGTTTGTTTGTTTTTATTTCCATTTCTCTAGGAGGTGGGTCAAAAAGGATCTTGCTGTGATTTGTGTTACAGTGTGTTCTGCCTATGTTTTCCTCTAAGAGTTTAATAGTGTCTGGCCTTACATTTTGGTCTTTAATCCATTTTGAGCTTATTTTTGTGTATGCTGTTAGGGAGTGATCTAATCTCATACTTTTACATGTAGCTGTCCAGTTTTCCCAGCACCACTTATTGAAAAGACTGTATTTTCTCCATTGTATATACTTGCCTCCTTTATCAAAAATAAGGTGACCATATGTGCATGGGTTTATCTCTGGGCTATCTATCCTGTTCCATTGATCTATATTTCTGTTTTTGTGCTAGTACCATACTGTCTTGATTACTTTAGTTTTGTAGTATAGTCTGAAGTCAGGGAGCCTGATTCCAGCTCCATTTTTCTTTCTCAAGATTGCTTTGGATATTTGGGGTCTTTTGTATTTCCATACAAATTGTGAAATATTTTGTTCTAGTTCTGTGAAAAATGCCAGTGGTAGTTTGATAGGGATTGCATTGAATCTGTAGATTGCTTTGGGTAGTATAGTCATTTTCACAATATTGATTCTTCCAATCCAAGAACATGGTATATCTCTCCATCTGTTTGTATCATCTTTAATTTTTTTAATCAATGTCTTATAGTTTTCTGCATACAGGTGTTTTGTCTCCTTAGGTAGGTTTATTCCTAGGTATTTTATTCTTTTTGTTGCTGTGGTAAATGGGAGTGTTTCCTTAATTTCTCTTTCAGATTTTTCATTGTTAGTGTATAGGAATGCCAGAGATTTCTGTGCATTAATTTTGTATCCTGCAACTTTACCAAATTCATTGATGAGCTCTAGTAGTTTTCTGGTAATGTCTTTAGGATTTTCTATGTATAGTATCATGTCATCTGTGAACAGTGACAGCTTTACTTCTCCTTTTCCAATTTGGATTGCTTTTATTTCTTTTTCTTCTCTGATTGCTGTGGCTAAAATTTCCAAAACTATGTTGAGTAAGAGTGGTGAGAGTTGGCAACCTTGTCTTGTACCTGATCTTAGTGGAAATGGTTTCAGTTTTTCACCATTGAGAACGATGTTGGCTGTGGGTTTGTCATATATGGCCTTTATTATGTTGAGGTAAGTTCCCTCTATGCCTAGTTTCTGGAGGGTTTTTTTCATAAATCAGTGTTGAATTTTGTCAAAAGCTTTTTCTGAATCTATTGAGATGATCATATGCTTTTTATCCTTCAGTTTGTTAATATGGTGTGTCTCATTGATTGATTTGAGTATATTGAACAATCTTTGCATTCCTGGGATAAACCACACTTGATTATGGTGTATGATCCTTTTAATACGCTGTTGGATTCTGTTTGCTAGTATTTTGTTGAATATTTTTGCATCTATGTTCATCAGTGATATTGGCCTGTAGTTTTCTTTTTTTTGAGAAGGATAGGTGTTAGCTCTTCTCTAAAGACAACATTCATTTTAAAACCACCATAATTGCATCTAATCTTTGCAAAATCGTGTACTACTGCTAAGGGTTCTGTCTTCTGTTGCTAAACATCCTGATTTCCTCTAAAACCTCTCCTCATGGATTCCTAAGCTTCAACTTTGACACCCCAGCAGCCTCATGAGATGTTGCATCTGCCCTGTCTCTGGATTGTGTTAAACATCAGGACATCCAACTCTGAGGATCTGGAGCCCAGCTGATCTCCCAAAATTATGGGAGGCTTATTGCACTGTTTTCTTTTGGGAGAGATCTGTACAAATAGGTAAATGATCACTACAAAACTGAATATTTATTTGTTACATAGATGCAAGCAGGTGGACATGAGAAATACACTGAGCACATATTGAATTTATACATCAAGAAATAGAGCAGCTAATGGTGGCTGAGAGCAAAAAGCAAAAAGAGTAGGAATACACTTATCATTGAAAATGCAAAAGCATCAGTGACTGGAGAGGCAGTAGCTAAGAGCAGGGTTGCTACAGTCAGACTGGCATTGGTTCCATCCCAGATTCTATCACTAGCCAGCGCTGCGAAGTTTGACAACATAAGTAACAGCCTCAAGGCTGTGTCTTCATCTGATAATGAGGATAACAAACTTATTGTGTTGCTGTGAGGTTTAAATTAGCTGATATACTTAAGCACTTAACAGCACAATAATTATATTATTATCAACAGTACCATTATTATTATTAATAAAATTCAGAAGCAAAAGTAATTACAAAACCTTGTAAATACCAGTCACATCTAAAAGTCAGGGGTCTGATTGTACTTTTTGTATAAATATCAGTAGGTAATCTATTAGCTTTACTGTTATTATTTATAACCTATACTGTCTACTTGCAGATCTACTCCCACTATCACTTTTAAGTAGATTTTATATATATATATATATATATATATATATATATATATGTATGTATATAGCATATATCGGATATCAAGTATCATGGATATCACATCATATAACATATGTATGTATATATGATATATATAGAGATATTGACCACAGAAATATATATTGTTAAATTTGTAAAAATAATTATCTTTATCTCCTCGGAGTCAGCTTCCCAACCATATGCATGTCACAACAGATATTAAAAATACTATTTTTTCAGCTCACTGGGATCAGTTGGGAGTTCACTAAGTTGATTGAGATGCAGAGGTTGGTGGGGAGTTCTCTCTGTCCCAGGCCCTGGCAATATTTGCAACAGGACCATAACACAGAATATGGTGGAAACATACAAAAAAACAATCTAAGGCAGAGTCCCAATCTCAACAGAAGGATAGAATCATAGAAACTTTGTGGATTTTTTTCTATAGCTCTTTTCTGATGGCCATATACCATTTACTTAAATTTCAGTAGTAGCAGGGAGCTCCCAACATTTTAGAGCAGTTATCTCATTCTTTAACAATTTTATTTTGTGGGAAGTTTATTATCATGTTTAAATCTGCAAACACCAAACCTCCCCTTCCCCTGACATCTTCTTTCTTAGTCCTGCTTTCTGTTGTGGCAACTCAGAAAAACTCTGCCTGCTCTTCCACTTAGAGAGTGGATAATTTGTATATTTCCTTGGCTGCCCAACATTTGAACCTTTCCTCTGTTTAGAGAGTTCACTAATTTGTGAATCTGGTAGTGGGGGTGGGGAGAGGCAAAAGCAGAAATATTTATTCCCAGTCTTCCTTAGTTCAACTTTAAATCTGGTGTTAGTGACCCAAGAAAAAAACAGACCAAAGACAATGCACTGTAGCAGCAAGCAGTGGCAAGAGAGCTTGAAGGATTGTGTTTCTAGGGGCAGTAGTGCAGAAGACCATCAGTGGTGTCCAGGGTTCAGAGCCAGGGTGACAGCAATGCAAGCCATGAGATCACATGTCCAGTGGGGTGGCAGCACTATGTGCTTACTGGGCTGGTTTTGTGGGATGATTTGGGATGGGATCCTGGCTGCTACTAAACCTTTGTTCGTGCCCATTTCCAAGCCTGATTCTATAGCCTTACCAGTGATTTTGTGAACTACTCCACAATTTACTTTTCTGCTTAAACAATTCAAAGTCCATTTCTGTTGCTTGCAACTAGCAACCCTGGCTGATACAGCACAACAGCCATTCAAAGAGTTGAAGGTAGATGCTGTGTCTTCCATGGTCTGCTGTTTGCTCTTTTCCAGAGATACAGACAGTTAACACCTATATCCTCAGTAACATATACTGTTTGCAATCATGTGAAGGTCTGATGAGTAACAAAAATTTTTAAGAAATCTTATAAATCTGAGATTTTTTAAATTGTTTACAATCTGGTTGTTTCTGTGCATGGAATAAGATGATTGAACTTCTTAAATATAAAATATACATTGTGGGGTTGACATAGACATACTACTGTATATAAAATAGATAAATAATAAGGACCTACTGTATAGCACAGGAAACTCTACACAATACACTGTAAAGGCCTATATGGGTAAAGAATCTGAAAAATAATGGATATTTGTCTATGTGTAACTGAATCACTTTGCTGTGTACCTGAAACTAACGCTGCAGTGTAAATCAACTATACCCCAATAATAATTTTTTTAGAAAAGATGATCCCAGAAAAATAAAATAAATACTGTATCCTCTTCCTGAAAGTTCCTATTCTCCTCAGAGGAGAGCAAGTTTTCCCTGGAATCTACTCTTTCATGGTCTGCTGAGCTGTGGAATAAGATGAGACTATAACCTATTACCATGAACAGTGAGCAACTGGATGAGTATGAATGGAAGGAAATTATAGATTAACTGGAGTTTAAAGAGGACATTGCCCATGCATTCTTCATATAAATTCTAATTTAAAAATAAGGTACAATGTACTGAATGTTTTCTGTGTCCTTCAGTAATTTGGGTGCTTTACATAACATTTATCATTCAAAAAATACTTCTACGAAGTTTTAAATCCTACTTTCAGATAAGAAAACAGTCTCAGAAAGGTTGAGCAATTTGCCTCAAGGTCTGAACGTTGGTAGGTGGATTAGAACTCCACTTTTGTGTTTAAGACTCCAAAGCCAAAACAAAATAAAAACAACAACAACAAAGATGCCAAAACTCTTCCTCTGTGCCATGTTGCTTCCTAAATGTGATCAATGTTTTAAATCATTCCTCATATGAAATATTAGTTAAAATAGATTTTCATATTCAATATTGTTTTATCAAAATGAACTAAATGAATATGTGTGTATGTGTATGTTTTCGTGTGTGTATATGTGTAACACTAAGGTATTTTTGAACCATTCATATGGATTACTGTCAGACACATGTGAGTTTACACTACTTGACCTCTAAATTGAAATATTTAAAACTGCTCTTGAAAATTCAACAAATCAGCGAAGTGGAATCAGGATTTAAAGTCAAAACTTTTTTAAGCCATACCTTTATATTCAATATATATTTTCACAACTATGAGTGTCTAAAATTGCTTCAAATAAATCTAAATTTATTAATATTAAAAAACAAGTTCTAAAGAGATAAACTATGTACTTTAAAATTAAATAAAGGTAACTTCAGAATTTCAAATACAGTAAAGCAAAGAATTTCAGAAGAAAGAAGTAAATTCTATCTGTATACATTCTTTTGTATACACTATGAACTTAGATGGACTCAACATCTGAAGACTTGGTCATAATACTCACTGCCATGAACTAAACGAGTGACCTTGGGTAATATCTTAGTCTCTTTGAACCTCAGCATCCTTATCTATAAAATTAATGGGTTAAGCTGAATGATGCCTTGCAGCCCTAAACCATTATATGATTCTAAGACTTTCTGTATGTAACTGGAGAAACAAACCAGTAACTATTAATTCTACACGACCCTATTAATTTTATAAGTCAAAATATATTCCTATTGTTAACATGTAATAAATTAACTTAAAAGTCTCAGCAGGGCTTCCCTGGTGGCGCAGTGGTTGAGAGTCCGCCTGCCGATGCAGGGGACGCGGGTTCGTGCCCCGGTCCGGGAGGATCCCACATGCCGCGGAGCGGCTGGGCCCGTGAGCCATGGCCGCTGAGCCTGCGCTTTCGGAGCCTGTGCTCCGCAATGGGAGAGGCCACAACAGTGAGAGGCCCGCGTACCGCAATAAAAAAAAAAAAAAAAAAAAAAGTCTCAGCAAAATTTGTTACCATTGAATGATTAGGTTAAAAGGTCTTGTTAATTTTATATAAACTTAAATCTGTTATTAATTACTAGATGCAGTTATCTATGTAATCTATAGATTATATGCAAATATGCATGTAACATGAAGGAAAATTTATGTCTAAATGTCAAATATGTATGAATCAAAATCAGAATATCAAATCTGAGATAATATCTCAGAAAACAAGAATTGATTTTTTTGTTTAAAAGTTAAAAATACCATTTCTTTTATGGCGGAATACTACTTGTTCATTGAGTAATATTAGAAATTTCAGATAAAGCAAAAAAACTTCCACAATTCCATGACCTAGAGATAATCATTATGAATTCATTCTTATATCTACTTATTTTCCTTTTTATTCCTTGCTCATAGGAATGATTAATCACTGTAAATATTGTTTTATAATTTGCCTCTCTCTTTTTAACACTACACTGTAAATGTCTTTCCATGTTAATAGATATTATGTAATGACATTCCCTACCTTGTTTTTGAGATCAGTTGCTAATTCTGTGCCCTTCATCCAGGTTTGGCCAATTAAGGAAGACCCTCCATTCACTCAAATAGAGACCTATGTCTAGAGCAAGAAAATGTGCCATCTTTCCCACAACTTACCTTAGCCTCTTCCTTGACATTTCCTTACACTGGGATCTTTCTAAGACCAAATAAATGTGAAAATTAACTTCCTATGTGGTAGAATATTTTTTAAGGACTTTAAACATTCTCTAACAATATGAGAGAGTGATGACATAGTTTGAAAAATTTGTTGTAACTTTTTGAATTTCGGGTTTACAAAGTCAATCCCATGGAGCCTTACAAAATACTTGTAAGTATTATATCTAAACACAGTTGACTCAGTATGTCCTGCATTTATTTAACTATACTACATTAGCAACATATACTTTGCTTAATTTCAAAGCTGCTCTTAAAACCGTATCACATACAAAGTAGAATGAAATTTAAAATAACATAGCACACAACCCAAATGATCTGTGTGTGTGTGCGTGTGTGTGTATGTAAGGAGGTGGGTGTCAATGGACTTTAAAATCAACTGTTGGGGAGACAAGATGGCAGAGTAGAAGGATGTGAGCTCACCTCTTCTTATGAAAACACCACAATAACAACTAACTGCTGAACTACCGTTGACCAAAAAAATGCTGGAACCTACCAAAAAAAGATACCCTGTATCCAAAGACAAAGAAGAAGCCACAACAAGAGGGTAGGAGGGGCTCAATAGCAATAAAATCAAATCCCATAACCACCAGGTGGGCAACTCACAAACTGGAAATTAATTATACTACAGAAGTTCTCCCACAGGAGTGAAAGTCCTGAGCCCCACAACAGGCTCCCCAGCCTGGAGGTCTGGCAATGGGAGGAGAAGCCCCCCAGAGAATCTGGCTTTGAAGGCCAGTGGGGTTTGATCACAGGAGTCCCGCAGGATGGGAGGAAAGAGAAGATCCACTCTTGGAGGGCACACACAAGATCTCGTGCATACCAGAGCCCAGGAGAAAAAGCAGTGACCTCGTAAGACCCCGGGCCAGACCTACTTGCTAGTATTTGAGGGTCTCCTGCAGAGGCAGGGAGCAGCTATGGCTCCCTGAGGGGACAAAGACACTGGCAGCGGTAGTTCTGGGGAATACTCATTGGCATGAGCCCTCCTGTATGCCAATGAGTACAACTAAAAGCAAGAAAATTACAAATGGAAAAACTCACCAGTAAAGGCAAACATACAGTAAAGGTAGGAAATCATCCACACACAAATATGATATTAAAACCAGCAACCGTGAGAAGAGGAGAGCACAAATGCAGGATATTGGAAATGTATTTGAAATTAAAAGACCAGCAACTTGAAACGACCTTGTTTATATATAGACTGCTATGTCAAAACCTCATGAAAAGTACATGAAAAAATGTTCGACATCACTAATTATTAGAGAAATGTAAATCAAAGTTAAAATGAGGTATCACCTCACACCCGTCAGAATGGGCATCATCAAAAAGTCTACAAACGGGCTTCCCTGGTGGCGCAGTGGTTGAGAGTCCGCCTGCCGATGCGGGGGACACGGGTTTGTGACCCGGTCCGGGAGGATCCCACGTGCCGCGGAGCGGCTGGGCCCGTGAGCCATGGCCGCTGAGCCTGCGCATCCGGAGCCTGTGCTCTGCAACGCAAGAGGCTGCGGCAGTGAGAGGCCCGCATACCGCAAAAAAAAAAAAAAGTCTACAAACAATAAATACTGGAGAGGGTGTAGAGAAAAGGGAACCCTCCTGCACTATTGGTGGGTGTGTAAATTGGTACAGCTGTTATGGAGAACAGTATGGAGGTTCCTTAAAAAGCTAAAACTGGAGCTACCATATGATCCAGGAATCCCACTCCTTGGCATATATCTGGAGAAAAACATGGCTCGAAAGGATACATGCACCCCAATGTTTATTGCAGTGTTATTTAAAATAGCCAAGACATGGAAGCAACCTAAATGTCCAACAACAGATGAATGGGTAAAGAAGATGTATATATATACAATGAAATATTACTCCGCCATTAGAAAGAATGAAATAATGCCATCTGCAGCAACATGGATGGACCTGGAGATTTTCATACTAAGTGAAGTAAGTCAGACAGAGAAAGACAAATATCATATGATATCACTTATATGTGGAATCTTAAAAAAAAAAAAAAAAAAAACGAGGCAAATTAACTTATTTACCAGACAGAAACAGAGCCACAGACTTAGAGAACAAACTTATGGTTACTGGGGGGAAGGGTGTGGGGGAGGGATAGATTGGGAGTTTGGGATTGACATATACACACTGCCATATTTAAAATAGATAACCAACAAGGACCTACTGTATAGCACAGGGAACTCTGCTCAATATTCTGTAATAACCTAAATGGAAAAAGAACTTGAAAAATAATAGACACATGTATATGTATAACTGAATCACTCTGCTCTGCACCTGAAACACAACATTGTTAATCAACTATACTCCAATATAAAATTAAAAATAAATAAATACAAGCAACTTTTGTTCACATTAATAGGCTTACTGTCCACTCTGGCCTTTTATTTTTTCCATCTCTCCCAGACTATTCCTAGCTGTTTTTTAGAATATGGTTATGAATTATTTTTCTAATATTACTCTTTGAATTCTGAGAAATGTCTGTAAATTATATAGGAATTTTTATAAACACAATTGACATTTGGAATATAAGTTGAAATGGACTGTCTATATATATCCAGATGCTAAAAATTATAGAGAATTTATAAAATTGTTTTTAAAATATTTCTAAAGCAACTTTAACTGCATTTAGGCTTTGAGTACATCATTTCTTTTTTGTAATGTACACATATCATTCAGTACCTGAAAATGAATTATTGTTGCTTTATAAAATCAGAGTAAAGTGTGTCCAATGTCTATGTAAAGAAAGTATAAATTTGGAAGAGATATTAAATGACCAAAGCTTATGGTACTTGCTGGAAAACCATATTTTGAAGAAATGAACATACAAATACTCAAGCATCATCCTGCATCTTGTCTCATCAGCAGCAGTGATCTCCAGGAGTGCAAACAAGGGAGAGGTATGAAAGAGAGGTTGAAAATAAGTGAAAAGTTGTCCCTCATAATGGAAACTTTTCCTTCAGAAACATGCCTAAATATGTGTCAATGTCTCCAGTATTTTTACTCTAGTAGTTTGACTTTAGGTTTCCATTCCTTCCAAGAGATTCTTTTTAAATTTATTCAAGTAGTGTTTCCAGAAATTTATACTTGTTTCACAAATATTTACAGGGTTCTCCTCTGCCGTATGTGTCACTGCTTTAAAGTGATACCCGTCACATGGTACTTACTGCAAGGTTATTTTTAAGGTTCATCTCTTATTTTGCAGCAGCAAATGTTTGGGTGAGTAGGCAGAGAATCTTTTTATTTCTATTTTTAAAAGTGACGCAAGTGCGTAGAGATGAGTTTTAATTGATTTGCCAGAGGTCAGAAAGCAAGTCGAAGGCAGTTCTTGGCCCAGAGCTCCAATCTGCTGAAATCAGCTCAGTGTTCTTAATCATCTATATGTATTGATCAGCTGACATATTTTACTCCTCCACTACCTCCTTAAGAATTAAAGTGACATGTAGACAATGTTTTTATTTGCAAATCATCAATCAATTAATCATCTGACATATATCATTTTTTAAAACTTCAGTACTATTTGGTATAACCCACTTCTGGCTTTGAAATCAGGGAAATTAAAAAAAAACAACAACTGTTTTTTTGCATGCAGGCTATGTTCTTTGCAGTAGAGAGACTATTTTCTGAGTAAGATAGATGAAATAAGTTTGATTTGCAAACATGGTTACCCTGTGACCCAGCAACTAAAAAATAAACATTGGCCAATGTGTCCTGGACACTGCTCCAGCATTACGGCCAGTGAGGTACTGGAGCTTTTTATTTTTAACGTCATATTTACAGGGCCTCTGATAAGTTCCATGGCATCTCCTTTCCTATCCCTACTTCCTTCCAGGCAAATATCCGTCATTTGCTTAGCTTGCTTTTAAAATTCCTCTCATTTGGAATAAAGATTTGTGTTCTGTAGTTAGTGATGACTTAATGGGAATAACTCAGGTAAAGCTGGCATACCATACACTATGGTTAAATGATTATTAGAGGTATTTCTTCAAAACACAGGGTTTGCTACACTGTAGTAGGGAAACTAGAGAAATATTAAGCAAAATGTGAAAGATGGAAAGGGAGACTTGGGGGTACTAAAAAACTTCGCATTTTCTGAGAGCCCTGCTTGCTGACGTTCACTAAGATTGAGGAATGTGAGTAAGTACAGTGACTGTAGTTTCCAATGAAGATGGTAAAGGAGAAAGTTAATGTGATCAGTGCAAAGCCAGTTTCCTGGCTTGAGCTCTGCGGTAGGCACAGGAAGAGGAACAGTGGGTGTGTGTTCAGGTCTTGAACTGCAATACAGCTTTAGAGCTAGAAGGGAGTGATTTACAAGAGTGATTTTTCAGCACTTCTGCAGGAATGATTTCACCAGTTTCTAATGGGATGGCTTGTTAAGAAAAATTAGGAGGTATTATTTTCATGTTGATCATAACTTCACTGTATTACCCTGGTCCATATTTTCCACTGTGCTCTCTTTATTCTGTATGTGTATAGGTAGCCCTTGCTATGTGATTTTCCCCTTTCTTGCATAAACTATTCTTGCTCTTTTTAGGTCCACAGAGCCTGATGTATTCAATCATGTCAATGTCACCACCTCTCTTCACCATCCTTATTTTCTTGGTAAGCCACCAAAATTTCACTTTTGAAGTAGACCCCTCCTGGTCATTAATGAAAAGGTTAAACAAAGTACATGTATTTCTGAAATTTATGAACACTTTTGATATCCTTTTTCTAAACCACTCAGTTCTCTACTCACTTTGTTCTATTTTCTGCTTTTGCTATTTTCTTCCTAAGAAAATATAAGAAATTAAATTCAATAATAAATGCTGTGGGATTTCCCTGGTGGCTCAGTGGTTAAGAATCTGCCTGCCAGTGCAGGGGACATGGTTCAATCCCTGGCCCAGGAAGATACCACATGCCGCGGAGCAACTAAGCCCATGTGCCACAACTACTGAGCCTGTGCTCTAGAGCCCGCAAGCCACAACTACCGAGCTGGTGTGCCACAACTACTGAAGCCCGTGTGCCTAGAGCCCGTGCTCCGCAACAAGAGAAGCCACCGCAATGAGAAGCCAGCGCACAGCAACAAAGAGTAGGCCCCGCTCGCCACAACTAGAGAAAGCCTGCACGCAGCAATGAAGACCCAATGCAGCCAATAAATAAATAAATATTAAAAAAATAAAAACAGTAAACTGATTTAAAAATAAATAAATAAATGCAGTTAGTGTGGTAGAGTTTGGTAGAAAAAATATAAAATTACAAAATGAGAGAATAATCTGGTCACATCATTTTGCAGTTCACTGTGTTGTCTCCTCTCTAAACCTTGGTAAATATATTCTATGTTTACAGCATCTTTTCTCACCTCTCCTTCAGTTAACTCCTCTTGTTTCCTTCTATAGCCCACCTTTCCCTTGACTAGCCCGTGGCTGTGTTACGTACTCTCTTATATAATTCTGGACACTTTGGGTTTTAACTCTTTTAGCTTCTATCACACTGTCAATATTGCCACTACTCTGGGAATTATTTGAGGGCAGTAATATATGTTTGCATGTTGTTATTGTTAAATATTACAGTCTGGCCTAGGAGATTCAATAAACATTTGCAGACAGGAAGGAAGGAGGGAGGGTAGAAAGAAAGGCAGGCAGACGAAGAGGAGGAAGGGCAAAAGGAAAAGAAAATGCAGTTTTTAAGTGATTAATGAACACTAAGTAATGACACCTGCCCTTCCGATTTTAACTTCAGTTCTGTGACTATTTACATTATTTTTTGAGGATCATGGAAACACAGCTGGAGGCTGACACACCGAGCAGTCGTCCACTCTGAGCACATTTCTCAGAAAGTGGACTGTTCTTATCTTTTTGTTTTTAAAAATAATATGATGCCATGATAGTTGTTAAGACAATGACCAAAAGCATAGATGAATCACTGTGAGATCCAAACCCTGAGACAGAGAATGACTCCCCTTCAAACCACTCCCTGGCTATAGTATTGTACACAAGTATGTGTTTAATGATCGCAGAGTGATGGTGATGATGAAAGTGACAACGGACAGTAATTTACAAAAGCTTTCCATTTCACATATATACATTCCCTTGAGTCTCGGGATAGTTTGGATTTACTCTCATACTACTGCATTCAATGCAGATAGAGTATAGATGAACTTATGAGAAATAATTTAGGAAATTTAGATGCAGTTAAGTGAATTCCATTTTTACCTGTGTGGAATAGTGCATAAATGCCCCATTTTTGTGAAAATACCAATTGTTTGTGATTTATAAAGCTAATGTTAACTCTTCACCAGATTATGTATTTCTAAAAACTGCAAAACGAGGGTGGGCCTATCTGCTTTGTAACCATGACTCAGATTATTGTTGGCTAGATTTCTAAAGATTCCCAGGATTTCTTTTAAACACCTAGTCCTAGAATAGCTCCCAGCTCAATTCTTCAGTCTCCTTTGAGCAAGCTATCAAGAAACACTGCTGAAGGCATTTCCTGTTTCCTTTGCGCTTTTCTCCAATTTCTATGACATACTTAATCTGGGTCTTGTGACCTGTCAACTTTTAATAGTTCTAATTGTGCAACTATCTGCTCTTGTGTGATCATAAAATCCTTTTAACATTTCACTTTTCCCCTCAAGAAAATGTATCCCGATTTCCGGGATGTGACCTTCAGCTTCTTTGGTAAATACGCAGGCAGAGAATTCATTCAGGCTCTCAGCAAAGGCAGCCTCATCTGTCACTGACTTCCCACTCATCCCCTTAATGGCCCTATGGATGCCTTGCTGGGTTGTGTGCTTTTAATGTCATAAAAGAAGTTTGTCTTCTGAGTTGGTAATTTTTTTGCCTCTTTTTTCTCCCCTGGGTCCTTTTAGAGTTCCCTTCCAAGTATAGAGGATTTGGTTTTCTATTTAAAATTTCTGGATCTTGGAAAAGGGTAAGGGAGCCTTTTCTTTGCTGCATCATTCTAGAAACATTACTTTTCCACTGTGATCTTGTAAAAGGCTAAACAAATTGACCACTTATTAGTGGGACTGGCATTCTGGGTGATGCTGTGTTTTTAAAAACCATTTCCCTGCTATTTACCCTGACCTTAATTCGGTGGCATGTCTCTTTCTGAGTTAATGATTATATGTTGTATTTAATTTTCTGTCTTCCTAAAATTCCATGTTGTCTCTAAACACCTCTACCTTGTATCTGGGATGAAATCCTATGCGTAATGAGGTTTAATCACTGTTTTCCACATTCTCTTTCCTTTGAGTCCTAAATATTATTTAATCATAGACCTGGCATTCTTTCCTCCCTTTCCAGGTTGATGTACACATTAAATTAGAAAGCAGCTTTGCAGCAGATCCAGCCCTACTTCCTCCACTTGATGTAATCCTGTCCTATGCCTAGGTAATTAAAATCTTCCACTATTACTACCCTGCCCTTTTCTTGCTGTGTATGTGTGTGTGTGAGATATTTCATAGTTCATTTCTGCAAGACAGTCTATAGCACTACTGTTATCACATTTTCAACAAATTTATAATACATAACTCCTGCCCTTCATCACAGCTTGTTTCAGTAAACTATTAATAAGGAACTCTCAAATTTTCCCTCTAAACAAAGCAGTATATTTTTAAGTTTCTGTTGATTCTTACTAATATGAGTGCCTAATAGAGAGTAGTCATTAAAAGGCTTATAAAAGCCCCAGAATTAATATACTAACATTAACAAGGTTTTGCTAAACAATAATTGACCACTTTAGGTAAGCAATTCCCCGGGGTGGCTAGGAAGTGATTAAAATAGACACACATGTCACATGTGTGCTGATGACCTTATAAAATGGCCGCATATCTTAAAAAGAAACAGAGCCCTGTGTATAAAGGAAACGTTGAATATCTGGGAGCAGTCTTTGGATTGTTTGCTGCCACTGCTTCTAGGCAACAGGCAAGAGATGTTTACAGTCTGGGCTTTCCCCTGCCCCCACCTCTAGAAGCTTCTCATCTGCTGCTGCTGCAGCCACTGCGGATAGAACTACAAGCCCTGGTGCCTGGTAATGCCCCTCCCCCACCCCGCTGCCTGCTCCGGGAGCCCAGCTGTTAAGGCCTATCTAGCTAATCACCCCCTTTACCACCAGGCTCGTTTGTGGAAGTTAACGTCATGTTCAGAGAGGACAGTGCTGCCTGAAGAGGGGAGATTTGATTTCTCATTTTACCTGGAAGAAAAACAGCACCAGGACTAAGGTGCCTCTTTTGTCCTTGATGTTTGACTCCATTTTAACTCACCTTGGGCGCTGCGGCGTAACCCAGTGAAGTGGGATCACGGCCCTCCAGCTGAAGCAGACCTTAGAATGGGAACCCTTGACCTGCGCTTCAGAAAAATAGTTTTTCTCAAAGGGAATGCCCGCGTTTTCCAAAAGGATAAACAGAAAGGAATACAATTTTTAATTTACTTTTTTAAAACATGCAGCCTATATCTGTTAAGAAGTGGAGGGGTGGAAATTCAAAAAATAACATTAAAAAAATAACAATAATTGAATATCAAATTCTAAAGGTAACTCATTTCTGGCCTCATGAAACAAGCTTTCATTCTTCTTTTATCTTGTAGAAAGCAAGAAGAAGATATTTGAAAAAGAAAGGGAAGACATGTCTGAGTGAATTGAGGGAAAGAAAAATTGAGCACTGGGGCTGTTAGGCCAAGGTTACTGTTATAGTTGCCAGGAAACCTCTTCCACCTTGTTTTGATACTACCCAGAGCTGGCTCAGGCTGACCAAATAGAATAGCAGCTGAATTTCAAACATGTCAGCTCGACAGAAGCTGCGTGCAACCTCTCAGGGATGTTGTAGGCCGCCTCCATTTCTCCATGTGGGGGGAGGGTAGACTAGTGGGTTTCTTAGCTCCTTTCATTCTAACTTTCCCTGATTAACGATTCTTTCAGTATACAGTACACAGTCACGGGGAGAGGTCTTATAGTCTACTCCTTATGAATCCAGACTTTGGGGGATTGATGTCTGTGTTGCAACTCTGGCACTGTTGCTTGTCAATCAGGTCAATGCTCTTCTGGGTTTTCCTTTCTTCATCCATAAAGTGGAAAGGATCCCTCATAGGACTGTTACAATGATTTAATGAGATAATACACATCAGTCACTTAGGACACTGCCTGGAACATAGTAAGCACCCAAGTAATGTTGGCTGTTATAATTAATATCCTTTTTGATGAATTAAAGGAAAGAATTGGTAATTAAAATGCATTTTCATGATATTTGCTATCATAGTTATTATCACCAACAAAATGTGGTTAGTATTCAATATTTCTGGGCCTGATATTTTCTGAAATCCATGTGGATTAGAAGAACAGACTCCAAACTAAAAATTAGATTCTAAAAATTGAGCTTAAATGTAGACATTTCTGAGGTCATTAAATTGTGTATTTTTCTCACTATGTGCTTGAATTTCTGCCATGGGAGATGGGGCATTCGAGTGGGAGGTAGATTGAAGATATGGAAAGAATGAATGAGGAGGGAGAGAAAGAAAAAGAAGGACATAAGTGTGCAGAATAATAAGTTATTTATAATTGTATCCTGCATAGCAAGAAATATGTTGCCGAAAGGAAACCACCACAAACCCTATGGTTTATGAAAAGTTTAGCATCAGGGCCTTAGTTCTATTTAGAGACACATCAGGAAAGGGCATGACTGACTCCTGACCCACTGGCCCAGGTACAAATGGAAGTCTCTTTCTCAAGGACCCCTTGTATTTTCTGTCTGAATTTCTCTTATATTTCAAACATTTACAATTTCAGGCAAAGCTTTATCAGGAGACCAAAGTGAGGGTTTGGCTGGAAGTTTTGAACTGTGATGCTCTAATTACAACCTGTTTGGCTACGGCTGTTGGTCACAGAGAGTATGGAACACCTGCACTTCACAGCCAGTCCAGGATATTATTTCATTTTTATTTAAGTGTTGGCTTTAATCTATAAGGCTTTATTTTACTTGGACCCTTGTTATCTTAGAGATCAGCTGTCTTCCTTTGTACACTCATAACAACTGAGAGCTACTGAGAAGCATTTGGTCATAATTTTTAACTGCCAAAGGCAGAGGGTGTGTGTGTATGTGTGTATGAGAGAGAGAGAGGGAGGGAGGGAGGGAGGGAGGGAGGCAGGGAGGCAGGGGGGGTGGGGGAGAGAGAGAGAGAGAGAGAGAGAGAGAGAGAGAGAGAGAGAGAGAGAGAGACAGGGAGGGAGAGGGAGAGAGAGGATATCTTCCTGTTTTCTTTCCCAATCAGTCCTCTACATTTGTGAGTTGTATCTGTTTGCAGGATTTGAACTCAGGGTCGTTCTTAAGGTGGCATTTCAAATGTCCTGAAAGAATACCAGAAGCCATGGCGTATGTTGGCTGTTACCTGCCTCACAACTCTGGACCTTCAACTGGATCAGGAAACCAACTCTAGAATAGAGATTTTAAAAGAAGAGATAGGTTAGAGTTTGGCCCACCTCTCTGCTTGAAGGCTGCCAAAGAATGGGAATTTTAGATGATCATAAAATACAACTAACCTCACCAGGAAAGGAAGCTGTAAGCAGTGGATCTAGTTTGAATGTTGTCCTATCTTGCAACTGAGAGAGATTTTTGTCCTCTGTTTCTAGGAATACTATTAGATTTTTCTATTTTAAATATATTAATAAATACTATGATATTGACAGAGGGTGAATAAATATTTCATTAAGATGGAAGTTATGAGAGAGAGAGTTGACATTGCCTGGAGATTAAGAGAAAGCAATATCTAAGAAGGAGACCAAAGGACCCAGCAGGAAAGACCCAGTGGGAAGCTCTAAAACCAGTTAAGTTGTAGGAACCAAGAACACAGGTGATGTAGGATTACAGAGATCATGGAAACAGAGTTAGGAGGCATGATGAGGGATTTAAGATAATTTTTAAAGAATGTGGTATTTTTGTGACTTGATGTCCATTGCATTATGTAGTTATAGAATTTGCTGATATTATTTTATATTAATTTAGTAACTTTCTAACATATTCTGTAAGGACTTATAATTGGCCATGTAGAGCTGTTTAAGGACATAATTTTCCCAGTGGATAGATTGAGTCAATTGTAATTCTGCTCAAAAATACCTTGCTCCTATGTGGACAGGGTGTTTCTTTTTTTTTTGCGGTACGCGGGCCTCTCACTGTTGTGGCCTCTCCCGTGGCAGAGCACAGGCTCCGGACGCGCAGGCTCAGTGGCCATGGTTCATGGGCCCAGCCACTCCGCAGTATGTGGGATCTTCCCGGACCTGGGCACAAACCCGTGTCCTCTGCATCGGCAGGTGGACTCTCAACCACTGCACCACCAGGGAAGCCCCTGGACAGGGTGTTTCTGATACAAGAGTTGTAGCACATTTTACATCCTAGAAGCCATGTCACATGATCCATGTGACTGGTTGAAAATAAGAGTTTTAATCTCTGATGAGTTTGTACAAAAGAAAAACAGCTGAAGGTGGAGAGTTTTATACTGAAAACAGTGGGATTACATGAAAATCTACATTCTGAATAGTGAGATACCTTCTCTACTTGAATCTAAGAACAGTGGCAGCCAGACTATAAATCCCAGGTAGGAAAGTAAAGCATTCCTTTTGGTAGAAGATATCCTAGATGTATTAAGAATTTCAGAACTCCTGGTAAAATGGTTCAGTTTTATCACCTTATATTGCAGAGAACCAGTAAATAAGCCCAGCTCATGGACAGAGAGCACCCTAGCAGTTTCTTAGCACTTCAACTGAAATATGAATGGACAATCATTTTATGGGAAAAAAAATGTCCCATAACATGGGAGATAGAACACACATAAAGCAAAGACAAAAGAACATTGAAGAATTTTTAAACAACTCAGAGAGCAAGAAAAAGTTAAAAAAATTATGATTAATGTCTTCAAATAAATAGTGAAGCTGCTGCAACCTTGAAATAAGAAAAGGAGGCTGTACAAAAGAGGAAAGAACATAATGGTGCTCTTGGAAATAACTGCAGGGACAAAGCATTCATCTGAAGGATAAAATTATGAAGTTGAGCAAATCTCCCCAAAAGTGGGAAAAGGTATAGAAAGGAGGGAGAAAGATAACAAAATTAGGAGTTCACTGTAGGAGATTAACATTCAAAAAATAGAAATTTTAAAAAGGCACAATGGAAAAAAAATTAAGGAAAGAAAATTAATGAATAAATTATTTTAAAACATTTCCCAGAATTTAATGGTAGTTTTCAGACTGAAAAGGACAATTAAGAAGAGTCCAGAACACAACTGGGCCCAAAAAGATGATTCTAAAACTTTATAAGGAAAAACAAGAAACAGGTTTCTTAAAAGGATTGGAAATTATAATAGCATCAGACTTCTCAAAACTAACTCTGGAAACTAGAAAAGAAGAAGAAATGCCTTCAAAACTCCCTACATGGGATTCTCATACCCAGCTGAACTCTCAATCAAATATAAGTGTAATAAAGACAACATCAGACATGCAAGGTCTCAGAAAATTTGCCTCCCATTTGCTCTTTCTCAGGAAGTTACTAGAATCTGTGTTTCAAAAGAAGGGTATAAGCAAAGTAGGAGGCAGATCTGGGGTCCATGAAAGTAGGAATCCTTGACAAGAGAGCAGTACATAGAGAAAGGAAAATTAAAAAAAAAAAAGACAATAAGTTGGATGAAGAAGGACACCTACTGCATGATTTCACTCATGTAGAATTTAAAAAACAAAAACCAAAACAAACAAAACAAAAATAAATTCATAGATATAGAGAACAGACCAGTAGTTACCAGAGGGGAAGGGGATAGGGGATAGGGAAAATGGGTGAAGGGGGTCAACTGTATGGTGATGGTTGGTAACTAGACTCGTGGTGATGATCTCTCTGTAGTGTATCTGCAGTGTATACAGATGTTGAACTGTAATGCTGCACACCTGACAATTATATAATTTTTAAAAAAAAAATTACTTACAGAAGACAGATATGTCACTTAAGAAGAGGAAGTATTAAATTACAGATTTGTTCTGATAGAACAGTGTGTAGAAGTCTGATAACTTTATTTGGTGTGTATCAGGAAGGGTTTTTGTAATCTCTTTTTAAAACCTAGATAGTCAAGTCTTCCATTTTTTGACATTCAAGGCAGTACCTGGTATATGGTGGGTGCTCAAAAAATATTTTCTAAATGAATGATTAAATAAAATTTGATTGAATAAAATTGAATAAAATTTTGGGAGGTATTTTGAGACATCTAGAATCACAATTACAGCAAACCAGAAAGAAAAGGACCTATTAAAAAAAAAAAACTTATAGGGATTCTGTAGTCCTCATTCCAGTCTCTTTTAAAGTCCCACTATCATAAAATATCATTTTGTACCTAAATTAGACCTCTAGTTTCAGAGTTTAAGATCATTTCCTCTTTTCCACCCATTCATTTTTGGATAAGAAAACTCTCCTAGCAGAATGGATCATAGGCAAGCCTAAAGTCTGGGCAAGCTAGTGGCATGCTATGCCTGGAAAAATTCAACTCAGGCACGTGGGGAGGATTTTACAAATTTCTTGAACCTGGTGAGGAGTCAAGCACATAGCCAGAGTTTCAACAGCTAGAAATAGCTAGGAGTTACAAAACCTTTGAGAATGATAAGTCAAATCTGTTTGAAAGATGTGACAGAATTCTCACCCTGATTAAGTAGTATCCCTGTAGAAAGACTGCTTCAGGAAGACTTGAAGGTTAAGGGAGCTTGCCTTGCCTTTCTGTCTGGATGTGCTGGTGTTTTGCCTGGCTTGTATAGCTGTCTGTTTGTAGTGAATTATATATATTTTACCTGCATTAAGAGGTAAATATGTATCTTGACTCTGCCCCTCGGGGGGGGGGGGGCAGAGTCAAGATGGTGGAGTAGGAGGAGACAGAGTTTGTGTCTTCTCACAACTAGGGCACCTACCAGATGCTTGTGGGAGGCCTCAACACCCAAGGGAACAGGAGGAACCCCCAAGCAACTGGGTAGGACATGGGGGTGAGTGTGGGGGTAGGAGAAGCAGAGGTGGGATGGGACCAGCATCCCTGAAGGGCGGCTGGGGGAGGGGAGGGTTTCCCACACCTGGAGAGGCCCACCCACCATGAGGGGATCAACAGCGACAGGGAGAAAACCCTCGGGGGTTCAGAGGATTGGAGAGGAACGTGGCTAGCATTTCCCCTGCCCACTCAGGCCCCAAGGAGCCTGCTGGCATCCCAGGCCTAGTCCTCTGCCCTCTGAGGCCCTCTCTGGCAGCGTGTGGAGGGGAAGAGGAAGAGTAGAGGTGAATGGAGGGGGATCCTTGGGGATCAGAGGATCGGGGAAGGAACATGGCTAGTGTTTCCCCTGCCCACTTGGGCCCCGGGGAGCCTGCTGGGGTCCCAGGCCTGGTTCTACTCCCTCCAAGGCTGGAGGCAAACTGAGACCCTCTCTGGCTGCACTGAGCCTAGACCCCACCTCCACCCCTAAACCCCACACCTGCCTAAGCTCCACCCCCACACACACATAGCCAAGGCCTTTTCCAGCACCCCCCTTTGTTTTTTTTGCTACTGTGGTTCTGTTTTACATTCCAATTGTTGTTTCATTTATATTTTTACTTTTTCTAATATATCTCTTTTCTAATTTTATCTTTTATTCTTTGTCATTGTTCTTTTTTTTTTTTTTTTTTTTTTTTTGCTGCACAGTTTGCAGGATCTGGGTTCATGGGCTGGGGGTCAGGCCTGAGCTCATGTGGTGGGAGTACCAAGTCTGAACTGCTGGACTAATAGAGAACCTCAGACCCCAGTGAATATTAATCAGAGTGAGGTCTCCCAGAGGTCCTCATCTAGGCACCAAGACCCAGCTATACACAGCTGCCTGCAAACTCCACTGCTGAAAGCCTCAGGCCAAATAACCAGTAAGACAGGAACATAGTCTCACCCATGAAAAAAAATGAGATGACAAAAAAATATGTTACAGACAAAGGAGCAATGTAAAAACCTAGAAGACTAAATAAATGAAAAGGAAATAGGCAACCTACCTGAAAGAGAATTCAAAGTAATGATAGTAAAGATGATCCAAAATCTCAAAAATAGAATGGAGGCATGGCTCGAGAAAATATAAGAAATGTATAACAAAGACCTAGAAGAACTAAAGAACAAACAAACAGAGATGAACAACACAGTAACTGAAATGAAAAATACACTAGAAGGAATCAATAGCAGAATAATTGAGGTAGAAGAATGAATAAGTGCACTGTAAGATAGAATAGTGGAAATAACTATAACTGCTGAGGAGCAGAATAAAGAAAAAAGAATGGAAAGGATTGAAGACAGTCTCAGAGACCTCTGGGACAGCACTAAACACACCAACATTCAAATTACAGGGGTCCCATTAAAAGAAGTGAAAAAGAAATGGTCTGAGAAAATATTTGAAGAGATTATAGTCAAAAACTGCCCTAACATGGGAAAGGAAATAGCCACCCAAGTCCAGAAAGCACAGAGCGCCCCATACTGGATAAACCCTAGGAAAAAACACAACAAGACACATATTAATCAAACAAAATTAAATTCAAAGGAAAAATATTAAAAGCAGCAAGGGAAAAGCAACAAAAAACATACAAGGGAATCCTCATATGGTGATTTTCCGGCAGAAACTCTGCAGGCCAGAAGGGAGTGGCAGGATATATTTAAAGTGATGAAAGGGAACAACCTACAACCAAGATTACTCTACCCAGCAGGATATCATTCAGATTTGACAGAGAAATCAAATGCTTCACAGACAAGCAAAAGCTAAGAGAATTCAGCACCAACAAACAAGCTTTACAAATGCTAAAGGAACTTCACTAGGAAGGAAACACAAGAGAAGAAAAAGACTCACAAAAACAAACACAAAACAATTAAGAAAATGGTAATGATAGGAACATATATAACGATAATTACCTTAAATGTAAACGGATTAAATGTTCCAACCAAAGACACATAATGGCTGAATGGATACAAAAAAAGACCTGTATATATGCTGTCTACAAGAGACCCACTACAGACCTAGAGACACATACAGACTGACAGTGGGGGATTGAAAAAGATATTCCATGCAAATGGAAATCAAAAGAAAGCTGTAGTAGCAATACTCATATCAGACAAAATAGACTTTAAAATAAAGGCTGTTACAAGAGATAAGGAAGGACACTACATAATGATCAAGGGATCAATCCAAGAAGAAGATATAACAATTATACATATTTACACACCCAACAGAGAAGCACCTCAATCCATAAGGCAAATGCTAACGGCCATAAAAGGGGAAATTGACAGTAACACAACAGTAGTGGGGGGCTTTAACTTCCAGTTACACCAATGGTCAGATCATACAGACAGAAAATAAATAAGGAAACACAAACTTTAAATGACACAGTAGACCAGTAGATTTGATATTTATAGGCTATTCCACCAAGAAGTGGCAGAATACACTTTCTTCTCAAGTGCACATGGAACATTCTCCAGGATAGATCACATCTTGGGTCACAAATCAAGGCTCAGAAAATTTAAGAAAATTGAAATCATATCAAGCATCTTTTCTGACCACAATACTATGAGATTAGAAATAAATTATAGGAAAAAAACCTGTAACAAACACAAACACAGGGAGGCTAAACCAAGATATCACTGAAGAAATCAAAGAGGCAATCAAAAAATACACAGAAACAAATGACAATGAAAACACGATGATCCAAAACCTATGGGACACAGCAAAAGCAGTTCTAAGAGGGAAGTTTATAACAATTCAATCTCACCTCAAGAAACAAGAAAAATCTCAAATAAACAATCTAACCTTACACCTAAAGAAAGAAGAACAAAGAAAACCCAAAGTCAGTAGAAGTAAAGAAATCATAAAGATAAGAGCAGAAATAAATTAAATAGAAATAAAGAAAACAATAGCAAAGATCAATAAAACTAAAAGTTGGTTCTTTGAGAAGAGAAACAAAATTGATAAACCTTTAGCCAGACTCATCAAGAAAAATAGGGAGAGGATGCAAATCAATAAAATTAGGAATGAAAAAAGGAGAAATTACAACTGAAACTGTAGAAATATAAAGGATCATGAGAAACCACTATAAGCAACTATATGCCAATCAAATGGACAACCTGGAAGCAAAGGACAAATTCTTAGAGAGGTACAATTTTCCAAGACTGAACCAGGAAGAATTAGAAAATATAAACAGACAAATCACAACTAATGAAATTGAAACTGTAAATAAAAATCTTCCAACAAACAAAAGCCCAGGACCAGATGGCTTCACAGGCGAATTCTATCAAACATTTAGAGAAGAGCTAAAACCTATCCTTCTCAAAATCTTCCAAAAAGTTGCAGAGGGAGGGACAGTACCAAATTCATTCTACGAGGCCACCACCACACTGATACCAAAACCACACAACGATATCACAAAAAAAGAAAATTACAGAGCAATGTCACTGATGAACATAGATGCAAAAATCCTCAACAAAATACTAGCAAACAGAATCCAACAACATATTAAAAGAATTGTACACAATGATCAAGTGGGATTTATCCCAGGGATGAAAGGTTTCTTCAACATACACTAATCAATGTGATACACCATATTAACAAATTGAAGGATAAAAACCATATGATCATCTCAATAGATGCAGAAAAGGCTTCTGACAAAATTCAACAGCCATTTTTGATGAAAACTTTCAAGAAAATGGGCATAGAGGGAACCTACCTCAACATAACAAAGGCCATGTATGACAAACCCACAGCAAACATCATTCTCAATGGTGAAAAACTGAAAGCATTTCCTCGAAGATCAGGAACAAGACAAGGATGTCCACACTCACCACTCTTCTTGAACATAGTTTTGGAAGTCCTAGCCATGGCAATCAGAGAAGTAAAAGAAATAAAAGGAATACAAATTGGAAAAACACAAGTAAAACTGTCACTGTTTGCAGATGACATGATACTATACATAGAAAATCCTAGAGATGCTACCAGAAAACTACTAGAGCTCATCAATGAACTTGGCAAAGTTGCCAGGATACAAAATTAATACAGAGAAATCTCTTGCATTCCTGTGCACTAACAATGAAAGATCAGAAAGAGAAAACAAGGAAACAATCCTATTTGACATCACATCAAAAAGGATAAAATACCACAAATAAATCTACCTAAGGAGGAAAAAGATCTGTACTCAGAAAACTATAAGACACTGGTGAAAGAAATCAAGGATAACATACAGATGGAAAGATATACCATGTTCTTGGATTGGAAGAATCAATACTGTGAAAATGACTATACTACTCAAAGCAAACCACAGATTCAATGCAATCCCTAATGAATTACAAATGGCATTCTTTACAGAATTAGAACAAAAAACTTTACAGCTTGTATGGATACACAAAAGACCCTGAATAGCCAAAGCAATCTTGAGAAAGAAAAGGAGAGCTGGAGGAATCAGTCTCTCTGACTTCAAAATATAATACAAAGCTACAGTAATCAAGACAGTATGGTACTGGCACAAAACAGAAATATAGATCAATGGTACAGGTTAGAAAGACCAGAGATAAACCCACACACCTATGGTCACCTAATCTATGAAAAGGAGGCAAGGATATACAATGGAGAAAAGACAGCTTCTTCAATAAGTGGTGCTGGGAAAACTGGACAGCTACATGTAAAAGAATGAAATTAGAACACTACCTAGCACCATACACAAAAATAAACTCAAAATGGATTAAAGACCTAAATGTACAACTGAACATTATAAAACTCTTAGAAGAAAACATAGGAAAAACACTCTTTGACATAAACCACAGCAAAATCTTCTTTGACCCACCTCCTAGAGTAGTGAAAATAAAAACAAACAAATGGGACCTAATGAAACTTAAAAGTTTTGCACAGCAAAGGAAACCATAAACTAGACAAAAAGAGAACCCTCAGAAGGGGAGAAAATATTTGCAAACGAAGAAATGGACAAAGGATTAATCCTCCAAATATACAAACAGTTCATGCAGCTCAATATCAGAAAAACAAACAACCCAATCAAAAAGTGAGTGAAAGATCTAAATAGACATCTCTCCAAAGAAGACATGCAGATGGCCAAGAGACACACGAAAAGATGCTCAACATCACTTATTATTAGAGAAATGCAAATCAAAACTACATTGAGGTATCACCTCACACTGGTCAGAATGACCATCATTGAAAAATCTACAAACAATAAATGCTGGAGAGGGTGTGGAGAAAAGGGAACCCTCTTTCACTGTTGGTGGGAATGTAAATTGATACACCCACTGTGGAGAACAGTATGGAGACTCCTTAAAAAATGAAATATGAAACTACCATATGACCCAGCAATCCCTCTACTGGGCATATCCCCTGAGAAAATCATAATTCAAAGGACACATGTACCCCAATATTCCTTGCAGCACTGTTTACAATAGCCAAGACATGGAAACAACCTAAAAGTCCAACAACAGATGAATGGATAGAGATGTGGTACATATATACAATGGAATATTACTCAGCCATAAAAAGGAATAAAACTGGGTCTTTTCTAGAGATGTGGATGGACCTAGAGTTTGTCATACAGAGGGAAGTCAGAAAGAGAAAAACAAATATTGTATATCAACGCATATATGTGGAATCTAGAAAAATGGTACACATGAACCTATTTCCAGGGCTCGAATCGAGATGCAGATGTAGAGAACAGCCATGTGGACAAGGGGGTGGGGGGTGGGGAAGGGGAGGATGGGATGAATTGGGAGATTACGATTGACATATATACACTACCATGTGTAAAATAGATAGCTAGTGGGAACCAGCTATAAAGCACAGGGTGCTCAGCTTGGTGCTCTGTGATGACCCAGATGGGTGGAATGGGGTGAGTGGGTGAGAGGGAAGTGCAAGAGGGAGGAATATATATAGCTGATTCACTTCATTGTACAGCAGAGACTAACACAACATTGTAAAGCAATTATACGCCAATAAACAAAAAGTGGGGAAAACTGAACTATAAAAAATATATATATGTATATATATATACATACATACAAACACAAAAGAGAACTCATATCCTTTGCCTATATGTGTTGGTGTCTTCCTGTCAATCACAGAATCATCAGATTTTTGACAACCATGCAATCCTATATGTAAGAATCTTTCATATATGTGAAGGCCATTCTGCCTTTCAACTTCCTCTTCTCTGGATGTAATACCTTTTTTAAATGAGTTATTTCAAGCCAGCTAATCATCATTGCTTTCATCTACTTGCCACTTTCGTGTTCAAGTTCATTGAAAATTTTTGTTATTTTTTCTTAATAGTTTTAACCATGATGGGGTTTTTTGTTTGTTTGTTTTGTTTTGTTTCATTTTTATTGTAATTCTGTAGAAAATGCATCTCTACTTTGACTTCAAAGACCCATGTTCAGATTCATGTTTTGCCATAAATTCTGTGTTCTTTGGTATTTATTTCACCTCTGAGCCTACTTTTTAAATGAAATCGTGGTAAATTAGAGAATACACTACTATGCAGTTGTGAGGATTATTATGGTAATGTGAAATGTGTTGGGAAATATCCCTGATACATAATGAGTATTCAAAGAAAGTTAATTTCTTTTATGCATTTATCAATATATGATTGTTCTTAATATCATACTCATGCATTTATTCTTATATATTTATGGCAGGATTTAATATTCAGTGATAAAAACAAGACATGGTAATTTACCATAGGGGTTGAGAAATGTCTTATTGAGAAATACATTTTCCAGAAATCTCTTCCCTGTATAGTTCCAAGTTAGGGTTGCCTATAAGAAAATTTATGTAAGATTTGAAAGATGGAAGTGAAGCAGCAGTAATTATGATGGGAAGGTTTGTGCAGGACTTCAAACACAGCTGCAGCTTACGCATGTTGTAGCTGATCTTCAGATACACTTTGTTGATGTCCTGCAGCAGCTGGATCTGCAGCTTCTTTGCCTCTCACTGGATATTCTCAGCTTGTCTGAGACCTGGGCCAGACACCTACACAGCTATGAGGTCAAGTGTGCCAGCTTTAAAATATACAGGTTACTGTGTAGTCAGATTTAAATGCAATGAGAGCTAGCTGTGGACAGTTTCCAGTTTGTCTTCTGGGTTCCTGTTTATTCTTTTAGATTCCAATTTGCCTTTGCTTTCACTCATTTCATGCCCAGCTTTTAATCTTAGATGTGTGCCCTGCTTACATTCATGACTTCAGCCCTCTTTAGACACAGAATGGCTTTCCATAGGTGCCATTACCAGCTCCCACAATTCAGTCAGTTCTATCATAAATCCCTTATTCCTTATCTCTCATAGTGGTCCTTCTTGCTTGAACTGATATGCCATAGGTAACTGGCTTACTATTTTGGGAAAAAGTTTTTTTTTTTTTTTTAATTTGAAAAGATGACATTTTTTATATCTGAGGCTCAAGAACTGGTCTTGTTTAATCATTCCATAGCAAATGTAGTGTGATAAAAGCACTGTTTGTGTCCAACTCTCATTCATCTATTATCCTTTTTTCCCTTTAGATAATCCAGATTTATTGAATCTCTATTGTGTGCCAGGACTTTGCCAAGTGGCTTGCATTATCTCATTTAATCTTCACAGAAATTCCATGAGGTGGGTTACTATTGCTGCTGTCTATAGAAATGAGAGAATAAAAGTTCAGAGATAGCTGAGTTTCATATTGTCTCTGTGTTACTGGAACATAGTTCATGGCCCATTTGAAAACTACCAACACATCAGTTTATAGAAAATCATAAATGTTGTTTACAAATTGAGGGGACATACCAAATTTCAGACATTAAATACCACAGTGAGTTGTGAAACGTTATTTGGTTAAAGGTCACACATAGAAGATGGTACAGCCAACAGTTTGAGTCTAGGATCTGAGTCCTGAACCAATATTCTATACTACCACACATTTTAGCATCATACTCTGTTAATCAGTTTGTTGTTTTCCACAAAAACTTGTTAGAATTGTGATTGGGATTACACTGAATATATTGATCCATTTGGGAAAATTTGACATCTTAGAACTATTGATTCTTTCAGTCTATAAATCTGTTATATTTCTCCATCTGTTTCCATCTCCTTTACTTTCTCTCAACTTTTATTTTTAAGTATAGAGGATTTACACATCTTTTGTTAAATTTATTCAAGTATTTTATTCTTATATGAATTACCCTTCCGAGTCCAAGGAATTAGGTAAGTTTTTTTTTAAGTTATTGTGACACAATCTTGCTCATTTTAATTAATTAATTTGTTTGCTTGTTTATGTCTGTGTTGGATCTTCATTGCTATGCGCGGGCTTTCTCAAGTTGCGGCGAGCTGGGGTTACTCTTTGTTGCGGTGTGCAGTCTTCTCACTGCGGTGTCTTCTCTTGTTGTGGAGCACGGGCTCCAGGCACATGGGCTTCAGTAGGTTGGGCATGTGAGCTCAGTAGTTGTGGCTCATGTGCTCTAGATCTCAGGTTCAGTAGTTGTGGCACATGGGCTTAGTTATTCCGCAGCATGTGGGATCTTCCCAGACCAGGGCTCGAAACCGTGTCCCCTGCATTGGCAGGCAGATTCTTAACCACTGCGCCACCAGGGAAGTCCCAGAATTAGGTAATTTGAATAATGTAACAAAACACACGGTGACAGAACTGGACTAGATAAAAGCTACTTATTAATGGCAAAATTTTCAAGTTAGGTAGCCCCTTTGCACCATGTTATGGTAATATAAATATACTAACCAAAATATAGATAAATGTAGATCACTGTACCCTGAATAAGTATATTAGAATATATCATTAAATAGTACTCCAAATTTAGAATGTCTTGAGTTATTTCTTAGTGAGTCGCTGGATTTTGGTGTTAGATGGCAGAGTAAAAATTATCAAATACTAATGGAAGCAATGAGAAAATTGGTTCCATAGGCATTCAGCTAAGATTGTCAAGATTGCCAACACAATGATTGGCCTAAAAATGGGGTTCTCAGATCAAGGCTGGTGGAAATTTCAAGAGAAATGGGAATACAGAGTACTTCGTCATCTCAAAATCTGTGGGCATTTATGAAGGATGACATGGGACTAAATAAAAGCTTCTAAGTGATTGCAGATAAGATGTGCATTTCGAGGATCTAGTGGCAGTTCTAGTAGTATGACAATGAGAAGAAAGGAGGTGATAAGACTCATGATGAAAGTCAGTATTTTGTTCATTCAAATGAAAGTTTCCAGCATAAAAATGGGTAAGTAATGGAAGGTATTTTTCAGCATGAATTGACAACATATACTTGTTTACCAGGATCAAACTAGAAGCTATAGAATAATGATGCACTAACTGATTATAATTCTATTATTAAGGATTTAGCAATAAAGAAGCAGATACTCTTTGTGCTGGCCCCACTTATAAATTCTTGGTGGCACTCAGGGCTATTCAGGACTCTGAAAGTGTAGTATATAAAATTGACTCCAATCCTTCCCTGCATGAATATTCTGCCATGGTCTCATCAAGGGTGGTTTATATGTTTTTGTTACAGGACTTTAGGCTTAATTAAGGGACTTCCTTAGTCAATAGCAGGTTGGGGAAATGTAACAAATTGCCAGTTCCAAGAGTAGGCGGTAAGGGCCTCAAGTGTTTGCACTATTCTTTGTACCTCTGCCACCATCCTAAGAAAGGATTCCCTAGGTACCTATTATTCCTTCAGCCAGAGCCTTGGAGTAGGCCTGAATGATGGGTCAGGATTAGCTAGACCTGCAGCTTAATGCAGGAGCCACCAGGCCGTGCCCTACCTCACATCTCTGAGAATAAATGATTATCTTGTTTTAAGCTTCTGAGTTGAGGTTGTATGCTCAGCAGCCACACTGCAGCAACAATTAACTTATACAAACTTGGTACTGAAGTAGAGAGCAGATGTAAGTAAAACATAAGATACATGCCATTGTATTTGGGACTGAGTCGTGGGTGAAGATTGGGAAAATGGTAGGGAAATTGAAAAATATCTGGGGGAGCTCCAATCAAAATGGTAGAGGAGAAGGACATGGAACTCACCTCCTCCCACAAATGCATCAAAAATACATCTACAAATGAAACAATTTCTTCTGAACACTAATAGAAGACCTCAAACACATGAAAGGTCAAGAAAGATCTCCGTAATCAGGTAGAATGAAAGGAGAATAAAAAGGAAGCAGGACAGGACCTGCGTCCCTGGGAGGGAGCTTCGGCATCCTGGGAAACCCCCTCACTGGTGGAGAGATCAGCTGGGACAGAAAGGCAGCTTCAAAGGCTCAGAGGAGAACGCAACAACTGGTTAGTGGCAGGCAGAACAGAGACTTACACAGATGGTCTGTGCCACTGCCCCACACTCCCCAGCCTGAGATGTGTGTCTGCTGGTACAGGCAGGGGCTGGGTGCTGAAACTTGGGGTTTAGAGGACAGATCCAGGGAGAGAACTGGTGTTGGCTGCATGAACACAGCCTGAAGGGATTGGAGTGTGGTACAACCACAACTGAGAGTGTTCACAGAAGAAACCTGGGCCACCATAGAAGGGAGGTGCTACTGTTTAGTGGCACGCAGAGGGCAGGACTGCCATTGCAGCCTCTGTCTCCACACACTGACCACCACCTCACCTTGGTGGGCTCTGGGAGCAGACACCAGCAGGTTGCCCATGAGCAGAGGCAGGGCTGAGGCCACAGCTGAGCCACAGGGGCCGCGTGACTTGTGAAACAGGGCTGAAATCTTTCCCTATGGCTGCATGAGCCACAGACTTACACCTTTGCCATTGGCTTTGTGAATTCAGCACCTGGAGGACATCCAAACAGACAATGGGTGCTCCCTCAGCTGGGATGGGTCTGCCCTTAGCAGCTGTGGGCGTGTGCATTCAGGGGGCTGGGACAAGCCAGGGTATGAGCTGCCTCCATAGCTCCAACAGCAGTTCCAGGTGCATGACTACTTTAGTCCTGGGACCTGATTTCAATGGATCTGCACTGGTGGTCTTGTGAAGACAATGCCTGAGGGACACCAGAGCCGATTGCTGGCATTCCCACAGTTGAGGTGGGGCTGAAGGCAGTGCCAACAACAGTGTACTTTGTGAGCCCACACAAAGGGTGTCATGTTACACAACAGAGCACACTCACCAGTGAACACCTCTGGTGGAGGACTACTCAGTGGCTCCTCTCCCAATGGGAGCACTACAATCTCGCCTACTTTGCACCACTGCTCAGAAACATCTGTGGGCTTACTCTGAACAACTAGGGAGCAGACCCTGCCACTGACAGGGCAGTGACAACCACAGAGCAAAGAGGAGACCCTGCTCAATATCCAATGTGGCTCTGGTCACCACAACACCATTCACACCTCTTATCAAGAGGATAATGGACAGCATACACTGAGGAAAGAGGCAGCAGACATCCAAAATAAAAGCAGCCCTTGCACCAGAAACATTAAACCCATGCAGGCTATGCAGCGATGTTCCCACATAAAAATAGCCCTCCAAGACCACAGTAGATAATTGTTTCTCCTAAACTCATAGAGCAAGAGAAATATAAGTAAAAAAAGAAGCAGAGGAAACACTTCCAATTAAAACATCAAGAGAATTCCCCTCGAAGACCAAACAATGAAACAGACCTATTCATTCTAATAGACATTGAGTTCAAAAAGGAGATAATGAAAATACTGAAGGAATTAAGAAAAGCTATTGACAGACATGCAGATTACTGTAAAAAGGAACTAGAAAATATAAGGAGGAGTTAAGAAAAATTAGAAAATTCATTTGCAGAGATGAAAGCAATGAATATCAGAATGAATAATGCAGAAGAATGCAATGAATGCAGAAGAATGAATAAGTGATCTGGAAGATAGAATAATGGAAATCACCCAATTAGAACAGCAAATAGAAACCAAATTTAAAAAAAAAAAAAAAGCAATACAAGAGACCTATGGGATAATACAAAGCATGTCAATCTATGCATAAAAGGGATCCCAGAAGAAGAAGAAAGAGAAAAGGGGATTGAAAATGTATTTGAAGAAATTATGGCTGAAAACTTCCAAAACCTAAGGAAGGAAACAGATGTCTAGGTACAGGAAGTACAGAGGGTCCCAAACAAGATAAACCCAAACAGACCTACACCAAGATATGTAATTAAAGTGACAAAAGTTAAAGATAAAGAGATGATTCTAAAGGCAGCAAGAGAAAAACAAAGAGTTAATTACAAGGGAACCCCCATAAGTCTATCAGCTGATTTCTCTACAGAAACTTTGCAGGCCAGAAGGGAGTGGCAAGATATATTCAAAGTCCTGAAAGGGAAAAATCTGCAACTTAGTATACTCTATCTAGTAAAATTATCATTTAGAATGGGAGGAGAGATAAAGAATTTCTTAGACAAGCAAAACTAAAAGAATACAGCAGTATTAAACCTATCCTAAAGGAAATTTGAAAGGTCTTCTCTAAATGGAAAAGAAGAATCTATAGGGAAGAGAAAATCACAATTAGAAAGTAAATCACTTAAATAAGGCAGTACACAGATTAAAAAAATAAATCAAAAAACTTCTGTGAAAGCAATGATAACCACAATGAGCAAAAGGATGAACATGAAGTTGCAAAAGAGGACATCAAAATCACAAAGTGTGGGAGAGAGGAGTAAGAAAATGTAGATTGTTTTCTTACAATGTGTTTGAGCTTATATGACCACCAGTCTAAAGCAAGTATATATAAGAAGGGGTTAACCTACTTGAAAAACAGGGCAACCAAAAATCAAAAACTTACAATATATTCACAAAAAACAAAAAGAAGAGAACATAAGGATGATACAAAAGAAAATCATCAAACCACAAAAGAAAAACAAAAAAGGGACAGAGAAGAAACATAAAACCAATGTGAAAACAAGGTCTAAAATGACAATAAATACATATATCAATAATTACCTTAAATGTCAATGGACTAAGTGCTCCAATCAAAAGACACAGAGTGGCAGACTGGATAAAAAAAAACAAGAGCCTACATTATGCTGTCTACAAGAGATTCACTTTAGGGCAAAGGACACACATAGATTGAAAGTGAGGAGATGGAAAAAGGTATTTCATGCAAATGGAAATGACAAGAAAGTGGAGGTAACAATACTCATATCAGACAAAATAGACTTTAAAACAAAAGCTATAAAGAAAGATAAATAAGGACACTATACAATGATAAAAGGATCAATAGAAGGAGAGGATATTACACTTGTCAACATATATGCACCCAATATAGGAGCACTCAAATACATTAAAAAAAAAACACCAACAAAAATAAAGGGAGAAATTGATGGGAATACAGTAATAGTAGGAGACTTTAATACCCCACTCACATCAATGGACAGATTTTTGAGACAGAAAATCAATAAGGCAGCAGAGATCCTAAATGATACAATAGAGCAATTAGACATAATTGATATTTTCTGGACATTTGATCCAAATAAAAAGAGAATACACATTCTTTTAAAGTGCACATGAAATAGTCTCTAGGATTGACCACATACTAGGGCACAAAACAAGCCTCAACCAATTTAAGAGTTCTATTTGAAGCATCTTTTCTGACCACAATGGCATGAAACTAGAAATCAACCACAGGAAAAGAAATGAGAAAAAAACAATTACAATGGAGACTAAACAACATGCTACTAAAAGACCAATGGGTCAGTGATGAAATCAAAGAAAAAACTTAAAAATACCTTGAGGCAAATGACAATAAAAACACAACCACACAAAATCTATGGGATATAGCAAACGCTGTTCTTAGAGGGAGGGTCATAGTGATACAGGCCTTCTTTAAGAAACAAGAGAAATCTCAAAAAAACCTAACCCACCACCTTAAAGAATTAGAAAAAGGAGAACAAACAAAACCTCAATTCAGCAGAAGGAAGGAGATAATAAAGATCAGAGTGGAAATAGATAAAAGAAAATAGAAAAAATATCAATAAAACCAAGAGCTTGTTCTTTGAAACAAAATTGACAAACCTCTCATCAGGCTCACCAAGAAGAAAAGAGAGAAGACCCAAATAAACAAAATATTTAAGAAATGAAAGAAGAGAAATCACAACTGATACTGCAGAAATACAAAAAAAGAGAGAGAGAATACTATGAACAATTATATGTTAACAAATTTGACAACCTAGAAGAAAGGGACAATTTTCTAGAAACATACAGCCTACCAAAACTGAATCAAGAGTAAACAGATAACTTGAACAGACCAATCAATAGAAGTGAAATAGTATCTGTAATAAAAAAAAAACTCCCTACAAACAAAAGTCCAGGACCAGATGGCTTCACTGGGGAATCCTAAAAACACAGGAAGAAGAATTTATAGTGATTCTTCTCAAACTCCTCCAAAATACTGAAGAGGAAGAAACACTCTCAAAGATGTTCTATGAAGCCACTATCACCCTGATACCAAAACCAAAAACACTACCACAAAGGAAAATTACAGGCCAATACCTTTGATGAATATAGATGCAAAAATTCTCAACAAAATATTAGCAAATCAAATCCAACAACACATGAAAACGATCATACACCATGACCAAATTGGATTCATTCCAGGGTCACAAGGATGGTTCAACATATGCAAAATCAATATAATACACCACAACAAAAGACAAGACAAAAGCCACATGATCATCTAAGTACATACAGAGAAAACACTTGATAAAACTCAACACCCATTCATGCTAAAAAAAAAACTTATGAAAGTGGGTATAGAGAGAATGTCTCTAAACATAATGAAAGCTATTTATGACAAACCCACAGCCATTATAATACTCAATTATATTTCAGCTTTTCAGTGAAAAGCTGAAAAAGACTTCCTGTTAAAATCTGGAATAAGACAATGATGCCCACTCTCACCATTTCTCTTCAATATAGTATTGGAAGTCCTAGCCACAGCAATCAGACAAGAAAAAGAAATAAAATGTATTCAAATTGGTAGGGAAGAGGTACAATTGTCATTATACACAGATGATGTGCTATATATATAGGAAACCCTAAAAACTCCACACACAAAACTACTAGAACTAATAAATGAATTCAGCAAGGTAGCAGGATACAAGATTAACATACAGAAATCAGTTGCATTTCTTTACACTAAAAATGAAATATCAGAAAGGGTATGCAAACAAACAATCTATTTTAAAATCACATAAAAAAAAAAAACTTAGGGGGCTTCCCTGGCAGCTCAGTGGTTGAGAGTCCACCTGTTAATGCAGAGGACATGGATTCGAGCCCTGGTCCAGGAAGATCTCACATGCTGCAGAGCAACTAAGCCTGTGTGCCACAACTGCTGAGCCTGCACTCTACAGCCCATGAGCCACAACTGCTGAAGCCCATGTACCTGGAACCTGTGCCCTGCAGTGGGAGAGGCCACTGCAGTGAGAGGCCCATGCACTGCAGTGAAGAGTGGACCCCACTCACCACAACTGGAGAAAGCCTGTGTGCAGCAATGAAGACCCAACACAGCCAAAAATAAAAATAAATAAATAAATTTATTTTTATTTTTTTATAAAAGTATGCTTTATTAATGCACAGTAACTTTTTTTAATAAATTTATTTTTTTAAAAAAAGAAAACTTAGGAATAAACCTCACCAAGGAGGTGAAAGATTTATATGATGAGATCTATAAAACATTAATAAAGGAAACTGAAGGTGATTCAAAGAAATAGAAAGATATACCATGCTCTTGGACTGGAAGAATTAATATTGTTAAAATGACCATACTACCCAAAGCACTCTATAGATTTAATGAGATCCCTATCAAATTACCAATGACATTTTTCACAGAACTAGAACAAATGATCCTAAAGTTTGTATGGAACTATAAAAGACCAAGAATTGCCAAAGCAATCCTAAGGAAAAAGAACAGTCAAAGGTATAACCCTCCCAGACTTTAGACAATACTACAAAGCTACAGTAATTAAAACAGCATGGCAATGGCACAAAAACAGACATACGGATCAATGGAACAGAATAGAGAGCCCAGAAATAAACCCACACACTTATGGACAATTAATATTCGACAAAGGAGGTAAGAATATACAATGGGAAAAAGTCTCTTCAGCAAGTGGTGTTGGGAAAGTTGGGAAGCTGCATGTAAATCAGTGAAGTTAGGACACACCCTCATACCATACACAAAAATAAACTCGAAATGGCTTAAAAACTTAAATGTAAGACAAGACATCATAAACCCCCCTAGAAGAGAGCATAGGAAAAACATTCTCTGACATAAATCCTACCAATTTTTTTTCTTAGGTCAGTCTCCCAAGACAATAGAAATAAAAGCAAAAATAAACAAATGAGACCTAGTCAAACTTACAATTTCTACACAGCAAAGGAAAACATAAACAAAATGAAAAGCAACCTACAGAACGGGAGAAAATATTTACAAAGGACGTGATCGACAAGGGCTTAATTTCCAAAATATACAAACAACTCATAAAATTCAATAACAAAAACCAAACAATCCAATTGAAAAATGGACAGAAGACCTAAATAAACATTTCTCCAAAGAAGACATACAGATGACCAACAGGCACATGAAAATATGCTTGTCATCACTAATTGTTAAAGAAATGCAAATCAAAACTATAATGAGGTATCACCTCACAGTGGTCAGAATGGTCATCATTAAAAACGTCTACAAATAACAAATGTGGAGAGGGTGTGGAGAAAAGGGAACCCTCTTACAGTGTTGGTGGGAATGTAAATTGGTGCAGCAACTATGGAGAATAGTATGTTGGTTCCTCAAAAAACTAAAAATAAGGTTGCCATATAATCTAGCAATCCCACTCCTGGGCATATGGCCAGACAAAACTATAATTTGAAAAGATACATGCACCCTATGTTCACAGCAGTACTATTCACAATAGCCAAAACATGGAAACAACCTAAATGTCCATTCAACAGATGAATGGATAAAGAAGATGTGGTATATATATACAATGGAGTACTACTCGGCCATAAAGAAGAATGAAATAATGTCATTTGCAGCAACATGGATGCAACTAGAGATTATCATACTAAGCAAAATAAGTCAGAAAGTGAAAGATAAATACCATATGATATCACTTACATGTGGAATCTAAAATACAACACAAATGAACATACCTACAAAACAGAAACAGGACTCACAGATATAGAGAACAGACTTGTGGTTGCCAAGGTGGGGAGTGGGGGAAGAAAGGATTGGGAGTTTGAGATGAGTAGATGCAAACTATTGTATATAGGATGGATAAACAGCAAGGTCCTACTGTATAGCACAGGGAAATATATTCGATGTCCTATGATAAAACATAATGGAAAAGAATATGAAAAAGAACATATATATATGTATTACTGAGTCATTTGCTGTACAGCAGAAATTAATAACATTGTAAATCAACTATACTTCAATAAAATAATATATATATATATATATATATATATGGAAAAATAACGACATATTGGGAAGAGGCAAAAACTTTTAAACTTTCACCTGATATAACCTTGGAAGATAAAAATGTGCCACACTAAATTGTAGACTTGGGCAAGATAGTTTATAAGCAAAATATAAAAAGTGTGAGCTGATCTTTCACCTGCATAAAGTGTATTTCTACAAGAAAGAAATGAGATCAGAAAATAATTTATCAGTTTGTAAGCAGAATGTTATAAACCCAGAAACTATTGGATTTGAAAATTAAACTGTTCCTTCTCCTCAGCTTTCCAGCCAGTAGAAGATTAAGATACAAGATGGGAGCAAAGATTAAATCAATATTAGCATACAGCCTGGGGACATAGAACAAATCAGAGTTTGGCCCTCACATCATTTGTTAAGGTTTCTGAAAAAATTAAGATGGTGCCTAGTAGATCTCTTCCAGTCCTAAAAAAAGGCATCTGTAGAAAGGCTTTCTGGATAAAAGAGCCTACTGTTTTTTAATAGCATATAAAAACATTGATAATAATTTTATACAAATCAGGCAAGCTTAATTTTTAACATATTCATTTTGAATTATATAAAAGAATCAGGTTATATATTTTCAGAAGATTATTTTATTATTGGTAGATACTTTGGGTTTTGATACTCAGGAGCAATTATTTTTCATCACAAAGTAAAGCATTTTCTACATATGAAGATAGTTACATTGAGAAATGTGAGACTACTGGCATAGTCCACAGAAGCCTACTGCCTCCAAGATTAAGAGTAGGAAAAAAAGTGCACATTCAAGAAAATTGTGGCTGTTTGGGAGCCCATGAAATACATTGAAAAATAGAGAGAAGATACACAATATTCTTGAGATATTTGGTTGGCAAAATGCTGAAATCCAGGACTGAGAGAATTGGGCCTGCTGGAACTGTAAGACCTCTGAGTCCCCAGCTGTCTACAGCAGGGAACAGTCTGAGAAAGTTGCTGAGCTTCCACAAAGGTTATCTGCATCAAAGTTCTTTTCAGAAATGGCCAAAGAAGATAATTGGGAGAAAAGGACGTTCAAGAGGGTAGAACAACAAACCAGGAGAGTGATTGACTGGGGAACCACTTCCTGCAAGCACAATTAGGATCTTATCTAAGACCACTCCCTATCTCTAAAAATGTTGCCTGGCAACATTTTCCCAATGGGTTTTCAAATTTATAGCCCAATGCCTACTATGTACCTGTGTCTCATTCTTCTCTCTTCCTCCTTTCAAATGGGAGTGCTTATTGCAACTATTCTTTCACCCTTCCAGTGGTGTGTGTTGTGTTTGGGGGAAATGACTTGCCATTTTAGTTCATAGGTTTCCAGATCAAAAAGGGCCTCATCTGGACTGATGTTGATTATAAGATCCTGAACTTGGAGCCTAATGTCATGTGGTATGAGACTTTTAATGACTCTGGAAGAGGGTGAGATTTTTGTTTGCTTCTGTTGTTTGTTTTTTTGCCTGGGGGGAGGGGTCACAAATGAATAATTGTGGCCAGAATATAGATTATGGTAGATTGAAATTTTGTATCCAATTCTTCATTCCTTCCCACACCCATATTCTTGTCATGACCTTATCTGGAGCATAATGCTCTTTCCTATGCCTTGATTTTTGACTTTAGCCATGTATCTTATATTGTCCACTTGCTTGTGGAGAATAGTGGACAGTGTGCTTATTCTGAGCCTGGACCTGAAGTGGCATTATTATTTTTATACAGCCCTCTTTGTATATCTGCCATCTCCATGAAAAGGGCATCCCTGCTGCCCTATCAGCCAGAATTAACTGAGTGAACCAGGACAACCAGACCTACAGCTTGAAGCAGAGCCACAGAGTTGGGTCCAATCTAGATTAGCTGATCCCCAGCTTACCTGTAGTACTATGAGGAAGAACAGATTATTGTTGTTTTATGCCACATTTGAGTTTTAGAATGGTTTGTTAAATAGCATTTAACAATATGTAACTGATACACAATGTATAGTACTCACAAAAAGGAGGAGCAAAGAGTAACACCAGTAGGAAAGAGTACATCTGCTAGTGCAGCCACCCACTTGCCAATGAGACTGCCCTTTTTAGTTTCTGACTCCCGCCCTGTTCATCCTAACCCTGCTAAAACCTTTTCTTATATTCAGGTGACCTTAGTTAGCAGTCTCATGTGCTTTAGAGGTCTAAAATGAAGTAGACCAACAAAGTCTCCTGAGTAAGAAAACAGTTTATCTTCTAGAAAGCATTCTGAATGAATGGTGATGGCCAATATTTTTTTTTCCTGTGCAGTGAACTGAATGTGTTCCCACATTATTCATATGTTGAAGCCCTAATCCACAAAGTGGTATTTGGAGCTGGGGCCTTTGGTAAGTAATTGGGTTTAGATAAGGTCATGAGGGTTTAACTCTGATGATGGGATTAGTGCCCTTATTAGAAGAGGAAGAGACCAGAGCCCTTTCAGTCTCCAATATGTAAAAATACAGCAAAAACGCAGGCTTCTGCCAACCACAAAGAGGGCTCTCGTTAGTTATTGAACCTGACAGCACCTTGATCTTGGGCCCCTCATCCTTTAGAACTTTGAGAAATAAACATTTGTTGTTTAAGCTACCCTTTCTATAGTATTTTGTTATAACAGCCCAAGCACCAAAGACATTCTATTATTTGAAATTACTTAAAAATGAAGCATTAAAGGAGTAATGTCAGCTACATGGCTGAATAAGATGTCCCTCATTGTATTCCCCTCTCAACAACAACAATTTTGTATCCATCTGTGGGCAAAAGTGCCTTTGTGGAAGCTGTGGGATCCAGCACCATACAATAAGGGACCTGAGAGAAGTCTCATCCACCCATGCCTTGAGTAATAAGCATACAGACCTTGGTCTTGGCTCTGGACAATAAAGTGGCCCATGAACTGGCTCCAGTATCCCTTGGCCATGGTCTGAAAGTCCCTAGAGAATGCTGTCTTAGAGAGCCACCCACAGATGAGAGAGGCTTTATGGAAATCCAGGTTTCCAGGGGAAAATTTCTAGCACAGTACTGTAGCAAAAAAATACAAGTTTGGGTGTATTGGAGAGGGTAAGAGGAACTGTTTGACTTTATTCACATTATCCCTTAGCACATAGCTGAATGCCAAGATAAATCTTCTCAGCCCATGATTTCTCTCACTGGGGAAAGTGAAGCTGTGTGGGATGCTGCCTTAGAGGCTTTCTCTCATCCCATCTAGAATACTGAGTCATGGGTGGGAAGAGGCTGAGAGTGTAGCAGCTGGGACTCTTGAAGAGCATTAAAGGAAAATAGATTCTACTGACTGCATCATGGACTCCATCAAGAAAATCACCCATGAGCTAATAGGATGTCTTACCCATGGATCACCTCAGCTGACCAATGGGCAGTTCCAGCACTCTGCATACCTCACTCACACACACACACACACCCTACGGCCAGCTCTCTGAGTACACTCTGACAATGAGGAGAGCGGGCTTAGGCAGATGACTAGTGAACACAAGCAGAAAACCAGCGAAATCTGTGGGCTACAGAGAGAGCACAAAATTGAGCTTTATCTCTGCCCTTAAGAAAGCAACAGGAAGGCTGTCAGTATGAGGGCGTGCCTTGCAGGATCCAGAGAAGACATACAAGGTTAAGAATTCTGTCATAAGAGGGAGCAAGATGTGTGAAGCAGGTGTATCCATAGAAGGTGAGGAAAGCCTCAGAATCCCTAAAAGGGCTTATGGAAGGTTTTTCTCCCAAAGTCAGTTAATAAAAAACTGGAGGAGGTGACAGCTACTTCAAATGTGAAGACAGCAACACAAAACTTTAAGGAACGTGAAAAATCAAAGAATCATAATACTCATCCAGAAACCAACTCCCAAAGGCATGGAGATCTTCAATTTATCTCAAAGAATTCAAAATAGTTGTTTTAAGTAAGTTCAATGAGGTACAAGAAAAAGACAATGGAACAAAATCAGGAAAACAGTACATGAATAAAATGAGAAGTTTAACAAAGATAAAATCATTAAAAAAAAGAACAGAAAGCTAAAGAATACAATGAATAAAATGAAAAGTGCAATAGAGAACATCAACAAAAAGAATGGATCAGAAGAAGAAAAATCTGTGAATTAGAAGACAGGACTTTTGAAATTATCCAGTCAGAGGAGAAAAAAGGAAAAAGAATGAGAAAGGGTGAAGAAAGCCTTCATGACCTATAGGATACCATCAAAAGAAATGATGGTATTTCAAAAGAAATGTGAATTACTGAGAGTCCCAGGAGAGGGAGAAGATGGCAGAAAATTTATCTAAAGAAAGAATGGCTGAGAACTTCCCAAATTTAGGGAGACATATGGATATCCAAGATAATGAAGCTCACAGGTCACCAAACCACCTCAACTTAAAGAGATCTTCTCCAGGACACATTATAATAAAACTATCAAAGACAAAGAGAGAATCTTAAAAGTGGCAGGAGGACAAGAGAAAAGAAACTTGTAATTTACAAAAGAAACCTCTATAACACTATATAAGCTGTTTTCTCAGCAGAAACCTTATTGGCCAGGAGAGAGTGGCATGAAATATTCAAAGTGCTGAAAGAGTTAAAAAACTACCAACCAAGAGTACTCTGTCCAGTAAAGTTATCCTTCAGAAATTAAGGAGAGATAAAGACTTTCCCAGACAAAAGCAGAGGTAGTTCATCACTACTAGAAATTCCTTACAAGAAATAATGAAAGAATTTATTCAAGCTAAAATGGAAGGATACTAATGAGTTACACGAAAATATATGAAAATATACTTCACATGGTAAAGGTAAATATATAGTCAAAATCAGAATACTATAATACTATAATATAGTTACCATAATTTTTTACCGAATACACAATATAAAAGAGTTAATTACAACATCAAAAACGTAAAATGGGGCAGTAAACAGGTACAGTTTTTGTATATGATTAAAGTTAGGTTGTTATCAGCATAAAATAGACCTTATAACATTTTTTAATGTAAGCCGCATGGTAACAATGAAGCCTAAACCTGGAGTAGATACACAAGAGATAAGGAGAAGGAAATCAAAGCATGCCAATATGGAAAGTCATCAATTTACAGAGGAAGGGCAGCAAGAGAGGGAGAAAAAAAAACAAGGGAACTATAAAACAGCCAGACACAATAAGATGTCATTAGTAAGTCCTTACCCATTAATTATGTCTACAAATGTAAATGGATTAAATTCTCCAATTAAAAGGTGTACAGTGGCTGGGTGGATTAAAAAAAAAAGATACAACTATATGTCATCTACAAGAGATTCACTTCAGCTTTAAGCACACACAGGCTCAAAGGGATGGGAAAAGAAATTCCATGTAAGTGGAAACAAAACAAAAAAGCAGAAGTAGCTATACTTACATTAGACCAAATAGACTTTAAGTTAAAAACTGTAACAAGAGACAAAAAAGATCATTTTATAATGATAAAGAGGTCAATTCATCAACAGGATGTAACAATCATAAATATATATGTACCCAACATCAGAGCACCTAAATATATTAAACAAATGCTAACAGATCTGAAAGGAAAAATAAACAATACTATAATAGTAGGGAACTTCAGTAACTCATTTTCAACAACACGGATCATCTAGGTAGAAAGTCAATAAGGAAACATTAACTTGAACTATACTTTAGAGCAAACAGACCTAACAGATATATATAGAACATTACATCCAACAGCAGCAAAATAAATATTCTTCTCAAGTACATGCATAACATTCTCCAGAATAGATTATATAATAGGTCACAAAGCAAGTTTTAGCAAATTTAAGAAGATTGAAATTGTATCAAGTATCTTTTCTGGCCCAAATAGTATGAAATTAGACACTAGTAAAAAAAGGAAAACTGGAAAATTCATAAATATGTGGAATTTAAACAATACACTCATGAACTACCAATGGCAAGGAAGAAATCAAAATATTTTGAAACAAGTGAAAACAAAACATACCAAAACTTATGGGATGCAGAAAAGGAGTTCTAAAAGGAAAATTTATAGCAATCAATGGCTATGTAAAGAAAAACGAAAGATCTAAAACAATCTAACTTTAGAACTCAAGAACTAGAAAAAGAACAAAGCCAAAAGTTAGCAGAAGGAAGAAAATAACAAAGATCAGAGAAGAAATAAATGAAATAGAGACCAAAAAAATAGAAATAAAATCAATAAAACTAAGAGCTCTTTTTTTTCTAAAGATAAACAAAATTGACAAACGTTTAGCTAGATTAACTGAGAAAAAAGGAAAGAAGACTCAAGTAAATAAAATCAGGAATAGAAGAGGAGACATTACAACTGATACCACAGAAATACAAATGATCATAGGAGACTATAGTGAAGAATCATATGCCAACAAATTGGATAACATAGAAAAAATGGAGAAGTTCCTAGAAACATGCAACCGACCAAGACTGAATTATGAAGAAACAGAAAATCTGAACAGACAAATTTCAAGTATGGAGATTGAATCAGTAATCAAAAAACTCCCAATAGGGCTTCCCTGGTGACGCAGTGGTTGAGAGTCTGTCTGCCGATGTAGGGGACACTGGTTCGTGCCCCGGTCCGGGAGGATCCCACATGCCGCGGAGCAGCTGGGCCTGTGAGCCATGGCTGCTGGGCCTGTGCATCTGGAGCCTGTGCTCCGCAAAGGGAGGGGCCCACAACAGTGAGAGGCCTGCATACTGTAACAACAACAACAAACAAAAACTCCTAATAAAGAAGAGCCTGGAACTAAATGGCTTCACTGATAAATTCTACCAAACATTTGAAGAAGAATTAATGCTAGTTCTTCTCAAACTCTTCAAATAAATTGAAAAGGAGGGAACATTTCCAGACTCACTTTACAAGGCCAGAATTATCCTGATAGCAGTGCTAGATAAAGACATTACAAGAAAAGAAAATCATAGGTCAATATCCCTGATGAATATAGATACAAAAATTCTCAATAAAATATTAGCAAACATAATTCAACAGTACACTAAAAACATTAAAATGATCATACACCATGGTCAAGTAGGATTTATCCCTGGCATGCAAGGATGGTTCAACATATGCAAATCAATAAATATGAGACACCACATTATTAATAGAATGAAAGATAAAAAATCTATGATCATCTCAAGAGATGCAGAAAAGCATTTGAAAAATACAAATCCTGTTATGATAAAAACTCAACAAATTGGATATAAAAGAAACATACCTCAACATAATAAAGGCCATATATGAAAAACCCACAGCTACCATCAACAATGAAAAGTTGAAAGCTTTTTGTCTAAATGTAAGGCCAGAAACTATCAAACTCTTAGAGGAAAACATAGGCCGAACACTCCATGACATAAATAACAGCAAGATCCTTTTTGACCCACCTCCTAGAGAAATGGAAATAAAAACAAAAATAGACAAATGGGACCTAAAGAAACTTCAAAGCTTTTGCACAACAAAGGAAACCATAAACAAGACCAAAAGATAACCCTCAGAATGGGAGAAAATATTTGCAAATGAAGCAACTGACAAAGGATTAATTTCCAAAATTTACAAGCAGCTCATACAGCTCAATAACAAAAAACCAAACAATCCAATCCAAATATGGGCAGAAGACCTAAACAGACATCTCTCCAAAGAGGATATACAGACTGCCAACAAACACATGAAAGAATGCTCAACATCATTAATCATTAGAGAAATGCAAATCAAAACTGCAATGAGATATCATCTCATACCAGTCAGAATGGCCATCATCAAAAAATCTAGAAACAATAAATGCTGGAGAGGATGTGAAGAAAAGGGAACACTCTTGCACTGCTGGTGGGAATGTGAATTGGTTCAGCCACTATGGAGAACAGTATGGAGGTTCCTTAAAAAACTACAAATAGAACTACCATATGACCCAGCAATCCCACGACTGGGCATATACCCTGAGAAAACCATAATTCAAAAAGAGTCATGTACCAAAATGTTCATTGCAGCTCTATTTACAATAGCCAGGAGATGGAAACAACCTAAGTGTCCATCATCAGATGAATGGATAAAGAAGATATGGCACATATATACAATGGAATATTACTCAGCCATAAAAAGAAATGAAATTGAGCTATTTGTAATGAGGTGGATAGACCTAGAGTCTGTCATACAGAGTGAAGTAGGTCAGAAAGAGAAAGACAAATACCATAGGCTAACACATATATATGGAATTTAAGAAAAAAAAATGTCATGAAGAACCTAGGGTTAAGACAGGAATAAAGACACAGACCTACTAGAGAATGGGCTTGAGGATATGGGAAGGGGGAAGGGTAAGCTTTGACAAAGCGAGAGAGAGGCATGGATATATATACACTACCAAACGTAAGGTAGATAGCTAGTGGGAAGCAGCCGCATAGCACAGGGAGATCAGCTTGGTGCTTTGTGACTGCCTGGAGGGGTGGGATAGGGAGGGTGTGAGAAGCAAGAGGGAAGAGATATGGGAACATATGTATATGTATAACTAATTCACTTTGTTATAAAGCAGAAACTAACACACCACTGTAAAGCAATTATACTCCAATAAAGATGTAAAAGAAAAAATAAAAACTAAAAAAAAAAAATAAAATCGGGAATAAGACAAGGGTACCTATTCTCACCACTGCTATTCAACACAGTAATAGAAATCCTAGCCAATCGGGCAAGAAAAAGAAATGAAAGGCATCCAAATCAGAAATAAAGAAGTAAAATTGTTTGCAGATATGATCTTATATAAAGAAAATTTTAAAGACTCCATTAAAAAACCTGTTATAACTAATCAGCAAATTCAGTAAAGTTGGAGGATACAAAAATCAACATAAGAAATCAGCTGCATTTCTATAAACTAATTCTTGTTCTATGAACTATCTGAAAAGGAAATAAAGAAAACAATCCCATTCACAATAACATCAAAAACAATAAAGTACTTAGGAATAAATTTAACCAAGGTGAAAGACATGTACACTGAAAATTATAAATTTTGATTAGAGAAATTAAATAAAACACACATGCATGGAAATATATATCTCGTTCATGGATTGGAAGAATTAATATGGTTAAAATATCCCTTCAATTCAAAGCCATCTATAGTTTGAAAGCCATCCATCAAAGTTCCAATCCATTTTTCACAGGTAAAAATAATCCCAAAATTTGTATGGAACCACAAAAGGCCCTGTATAGTCAAAGCAATCATGAAGAAGAAGAAAAATGCTGGAGGCATCACATTTCTTAATTTCAAACTACTACAAATCTGTAGTAATCGAAACAATATGGTTCTAGCATAAAAATAGACACATAGACCAATGGAACAGAATTGAGAGCCCAGAAATAAACACTCATGTATATAGTCAACTAATATTTGACAAGGGAGCCAAGAATACTCAATGGGAAAGATAGTCTCTTCAATAAATTGTTTTGGGAAAAATGGATAATGGCATGCAGAAGAATGAAATTCTATCTCTATCTTATACTACTCAAAAAATTAACTCAAAATAGATTAAAGACTTAATCATAAGACCTGAAATCATAAAGCTCCTAGAAGAAAACTTAAGGGAAAATCTCCTTGACATTGATTCTGGCAGTAAGACGTTGGATATAATATGAAAAGTACAAGCAACAAAAGCAAAAATGAATCTGCGCGACTACATCAAACTAAAAAGCTCCTGCACAGCAAAAGAAACAATCATCATAATGAAAAGGCAACCTATGGAATGGGACATAAATATTGTAAACCAGATATATGATAAGCAGTTAACATCTAAACTATTAGGAACTCATACAACTCAACAGAAAAAAAAAATCTGCTTAAAAAGTGAACAGAAGAACTGAATAGACATTTTTCCAAAGATGACATATAAATGGTCAATAGATACTTGAAAAAATGCTTAACGTTATTAATCATCAGGGAAATGCAAATCAAATCCACAAGATATCACCTCACACCTATTAGAATTGCTATTATCAAAAAGACAGGCGATAAAAAGTGTTGGCATGGATGTAGAGAAAACGGAGCCCTTGTGCATTGTTGGTGGGAAGGTATATTGGTAAAGCCATAATGGAAAACACTATGGAGGTTCCTCAAAAAATTAAAAATAGAACTACCATACGATCCAGCAATCCTACTACTTGGATATATACTTTGGTATATGAAATGAAGTCAGTATCTTAAAGAGATATCTGTATTCCTATGTTCATCGCAGCATTATTTACAATAGCCAACATATGGAAACAACCTAAGTGTCTGCCCACAGATGAACAGTTAAAAAAGATTTGGTATATATATATATGTGTGTGTGTGTGTGTGTGTGTGTGTGTGTGTGTGTGTGTGTGTGTAGATATATATATAGACAGATACAATTTAATGTTCAGCCATGAGAATAAAGGAAATCCTGCCATTTGGTACAACTTGGATGGACCTTGAGGGCATTACGCTAAATGAAATAAGTCAGACAGAGAAGGAAAATACCATATGATCTCACTTGTAGGTGGCATCTAAAAAAGCTTAATTCAGAAACAGAAGCTAGAATGGTGGTTACCAAGAGCAGGCAGTGGGGGAAATGGAGAGATGTTGGACAAACTTCCAATTATAAATTAAGTTCTGGAGAGCTCAGGTATAACATGGTGACTATAGTTAACAATACTGTATTATACACATGAAAGTTGCTAAAAGAGTAGATATTAAATGGTCTCACCACAAAAAGAAATGGAAATTATGTGAGGGGATAGAGGTGTTAACAAACCCTACTGTGGTAATCATTTTGCAGTATATATATCAAATCATCACATTGTACCTTAAACTTACACAATGTTATATGCAAATTATATCTCAATAAAGCTGAAAAAATTAAATGAGGCATTAAATAGGTAGAATTTATCTTATTTCTTTCACCACACTGTGCAGTAAATCTTCTGTTTGCCCAACCAGATATAGTATCCACCATTATCCACGTTGCTCTCTTCACTGGGAGGTGACCTATGTAGATTACCTAGTGGGATCCCCAACCCTTTGGCTTCTGGTGGTGGTCTGCCAATAACGAACCCTGGCAGGAGATCAGAGATGGGTAGGGGATTGGAGACCAGGGTAGTTATTCTCCTGGATCCTTCCCTTCGGGTTTACCATGGGTTGGCAATTTCCCCTAAGTGGAATCTGTGGTCTCTTGGCAGTGCTCCCTACATGACCCTTTCCTGCTGAGTTCCAGGGAGAACTACCTCTCCTCAGGTCCCTAGGGAGGTAACATCATTCTCAGTCTCAGGGGATGACATTCTGACTTGTGATTTTCCTATATCCTGTCCTTTATGTGGTCATCCCAATTTAGTGTGCTGGAACATTGATGGAAACACAAGTAATCAGATCCACATAATGTAAACCATAGCTAGTTGATCTCACCTGAAATAATCAGAAATCAATAGTGTATAAAGAAAACACATTTCTTAAAAATTATGACTACTCAGAATTTACCCATACACTGTCATGACATGACAATTAATTAGACATAGTTGATGTCTCAAGTTTCAATTTATGATATATAAAACTCTAATATTGATAACAGATTTATAAAAATCAGGCACATTTAAGACACATTTTAAATTATATGAAAGCAGTCAGGTTATATATTTTAGAGAACTAAATAATTGGTATTTGTGATAGCATGCTTTGAATTTTGACTTACAGGGGCAACTTTTCCTTTTATCATACAACTAAAGTATTTCTTATATAGTCATTAAAAAAATAAAGTTAGTCATATCTGAAAATGTGTATAAGTTTAGAAAGTGTTGAATACATTAAAACATTAATAGGATTCATCCATTTGGGGGTCACAGGTTTAAGTTTTCATTACTAATGACTCAAGTCGAATTCTTTAGAGCACCATTCTCAGCCAATACTGGAAAAGCATCGATGTATATTATCACCAGAAACCTGTGCCTTAAATGAAAGCTAAAGCAATATGGCCACGTTAGAGCATGAAGCTGGATGTGCACAACTGAAATGGATCCATCTAACTTTTTAAGGGAAGAAGCTGATATCCCCTTAGGGTGTTCTTACAAAATGTAAATTTGCTGATGTGGAGACTTCAGCATAAAAACCCTTATTTTACTTGATGGCATTTTAACACCATCCTTTCCTAAAGAAAAGAATAAAGCAGGATGAAACTAAACCCATAACTTGAGAGAAAACATTTATAGAAAATATAGCGTATTTTAATATAGAAATTCTGTATGCTTCCATTTGAGAAAAAAAAAGCTCAAATACTTATTTTGAATAAACTGTGGTCCCTCTCTTCCTTCCCTCCCTCCCCCTCCCTCTCTCTCTCTTTTTAACTCACACACACACACACACACACACACACACAGTGGCTGCAAGACATGAATAATTCTGTTCTTCCCACTGAAATCTTTGGTTAAGTTTACTTCAGAGGCCTGGACTACAGTTCTAGCTCTGTAGCTGCCCCGAAACACTAATTTTAACAGGCTGAGACAGAAGGGAATAGTAGAACTGAAAAACTGAAAAGCAGAGGATGTGTTACCTAATTAAGTCATATGGACCCTGCTCAGGCCCTAGCCCAGCAGAGGCTCTCTCCCTCAGTGTGGGGAGGGTTTTCTCCTTTTGGGTTTGAGTAGGTGAATAATGAAATGGAAGTTGAGAATGACACAGCACAAGCTTTATTCAGTGGCCAAAGAATGAAGTGAGAACTAAGTTCACAGATCAACTTCTCACCCACCTGGCAAGAGTGATTTAATTTTAAAGAGTAAAGACAAAAGAAGGAGGAGCAAGGCTAATGATGGGGAGGTATATTCATCAGTCTACTGGGGAGGAAGCAAGGCTTTTTCAGGGGAGTGCAGTGCCACCCCGTTTTTATCCTTTTTTATTCTTAATGTTCAGTCATGGCCACCAGTAGGTGTATCATTTAATATGCTAATGTAGTAAAATCAGCGTATAACGAGACTCAGTGTCTCGCCAGGTCAGATGTATCGCCTGTTGGTCCCAGCTGGTTCCATCTGATTTTGTTTTTGTTTGTAGCTTCCTTTCTTTTCTCTGGACCCTTTAACTTAAAGAGTTATGTTAACTCCAGCTAACAGTGGGGGTTGGAGGGTTTGGAGCAAACACCCGAGCAGCTCTGACAACAGATGGAGAATGAGATGAGCTGGTTTTATTCCCTTTCCCAGTTCCTTCATGGAGAGTCTGACTAAAGGGGTCACTTTCAACCAAACCTCAAGGACAAAATAAGGCCCCATATCTCAGCACCATATCAAGTCTCATCCTTAAAAAACAATTTGGATCCAGATTGTTGAAAACAAGGTCTATGCAGTAATAAAAGTGACCCAAGATCCAAAAGGATACATAGAAAATAATAAAAGAATGTTATAAAGATTGTATAGAAGGATACCGTTTGACAAAGCAAACCTACAATTTAGCTTAGACATGAGGGTAAAATTTAGAGTAATTCATTTTTCCCAAAGATGCAGACTCCAAACCACATAGTCACCTCTGACTCTTTCTTCATTGCCAGTCAGTCAGTCATCAAGAACTAATGATTTCTGCAGCCTATATGCCTCAGCAAACTATCCCTTCCTTTCCATTTCCATGACCACTACTCAACCCTTGGGCCAAATACCTGGGTACAGGATAATAGGCTCTTACATTAACCCCCCAATCCTGGTATTTCCTCTCTTCAGTCCCTACATCACGATTAGATAAACTATTGCTAAAACTCAGCTTTTAACTGAGTTAAAAGCTTACTTTTACTACCTTACTTTAAATCTCTAAGGATACTAGAAAGTAAAGTCCAAACTCTGTTATTAGCTATGCAAATCCAGTACAACATTTTAAAAGCTAATGGAGCCATGAATAAAAATATCAAGTAATATTATGAATAGTAATAATAATAATATTAAAACCTAGGCCTACTTAACAATTTACAAATTGTATTCAAGTACATAAACTCATTATATCCTCTAAACAACCTTTTAGAAAGGTGATATTTACCATGAGTGTCATTATTACCATGTTTAGGTACCTCAGCATGAATGGTCTATATCTCTGTGCATTGTGCTGGCGTGAGGGGAGCAGGTACAGTAGGAATGTGGCAAAGAAAAAAGCTGAGACAGGTTTTACAAAGTGACCTGAGGTGTAGGGCAGGGCTACTCTGTGTGGTCAAAGGAGCCAACTTCCTGGCATCTGAAGAGCAAGAGTAGCAAGTGTTTGAATGTCTTAGGACAAGTTGACCCCTGCAGAGGAGGAAGTGCCTTTGCTACTAGGGATAAGTCATTTGCTAGAAAGAAGTTGGTACCATAAGGTTTTAATGTTCATCACTTGGTGCTGCTGGTGCATGGTAGGAGATGAGAATTATAAGAAGTAGAATTTAGGGAGATGTTGTACGAAAGTGACTTAGCAGCCTAAGAACATTTTTTCACTCATATGAACTTCCTTCTCACCAGCTCTGTGTCCTGTTATTCCTGCCAAAAAGACTTCTGCCCATTCAAATTGGGCCCCACAGCTGACCATCCAAATGCTTTGCTCCTTCAAGTTTCCTTACCTTTTTCTTATGTTAGGTAAAGGACTATGGTTAGTCTTAGATTATATTTACACAGAGTTCCTAAAAAAGGAGTTTAACAATAGTCATAAATAGAAATAAGAACTGGCAAGGGGGAGTCAAAATTGTGGAAGAGTAGGAGGATGTGGAGTTCCCCTCTCCCCACAAATGCATCAAGAATACATCTACAAATAGAACAATTCTCACAGAACACCTGCTGAACACTAGCAGAGTACCTCAGACACCTAAAAGGAAAAGCAAGATCCCTGTATAACAGGATAGGAAAAAAGAAAGAAGAAGGGAAAAGGAAGAGGAGAGGAAGTGGGATAGGACCCGCATCCCTGAGGTCGGGGAAGCTGAAGGAGAGGAGAGGTTCTGCACCCATGGAAGTCTCCTCACTTGTGGGGAGATAAGCTGGGACAGAAGGGGAGCTTTGAGGGCCAGGAGAAATGTGCAACAACCAGTCTGTGGCAGGCAGGACAGAGTGAGACCTACAGAGATGGTCTGTGCCATGAGCCCTGTGTGCCTCAGCCTGAGACATGGTCCACCAGTGCAGATAGGGGCTGGGTGCTGGAACATGGGTTTTGGAGAGCAGACCTGAGGAGAAGACTGCTGTTAGCTGTGAGGAGACAGCCTGAGAGGACATACATGTGGGCACATACATGTGGTGGTTGGGCCAGGGTAGAGTCTGAGCTGTCTCCCTAGTGCCCAAAGCTGGTCCAGATCCATGATTACTGCAATCCTGGGACCTGACTTCAGTGGATCTACACTGGTGACCTGGTGAAACCAATGCCTGAGAGATACCAGGACCAATTGCTGACATACCCATGGTTAAGGTTGGACTGCGAGCAGTGCCAACAGTGTAGTCTGAGAGCTCATACAACAGGTGAAATGTGACACAACAAAGCACACTCACCAGTGAACAGCTCCAGAGGAGGATTATTCAGTGGCTTTTCTCCCAGTAGGAGTGCTCCAATCCCACCTGCTTTGAACCACAGATCAGAAACACAGCTAAGAAACAGATCAGGGGACCACTACTCTAACAACTAGGGAGCAGACCCCACCTTACAGGTAGTGACAACCACAGAGCAAAGGGGAGGCTCTGCTCAATATCCAGTGCAGGCTCTGCTCACCACAACATCAGTTACAACTCCTATCAAGGGGATAATGGCCAGCATACACAGAGGAAAGAGGTGTGCGGACATCTATACTAAAAACAGCCCTTGCACCAAAAAATATTAAACCCGCTCAGGCTACACAGAGATGTTCGCACATAAAAATAGCCCTCCAAGACAGTCTGAGGGTGTGGCATGGGGAAGAAGAACCTACAGAGCATTTAGCCTTGAAGGTCAGTGGGGCTTGAGTGCAGGAGATCCACAGGGCTGGGAGAAACAGAGACTCCACCTTTGGAGGGAGCATACAAGGTCTCACATGCACTGGAACCCAACACAAAACAGTACCTCCATAGGAACCTGGGCTAGACTTACCTCGGGGTCTTGGAGTGTCTCCTGGGGAGATGAGGGTTAGCTGTAGCTCACTGTGGGGGCAAGGACACTGGTAGCAGAGGCCCCAGGGAATACTGATTGGCATGAGCTCTCCCAGAGGTCCCCATTTTGGCACTAAGACCCGGCACACCCAACAACCTGCAGGATCCAGTGCTGGAAGGCCTTAGGCCAAACAACCAACAAGATAGGAACACAGCCCCACCCATCAGCAGACAGGTTGCCTAAAGTGAGCTCACAGCCACCTCAAAATACACCACTTGACACAGCCCTGCCCACCAGAGGGACAAAATCCAACTCAACCCACTAGAGTGCAGGCACCAGTCCCTCCCACCTGGAAGCCTGCACAAGAACCTGGACCAACCTCACCCACCAGGGGGCAGACACCAGATGCAAGAGGTACTATGATCCTGCAGCCTGCAGAAAGGAGACCACAAACACAGAAAGTTAGATGAAATGAGACAACAGAAAAATATGGTGCAGATGAAGAAACAAAATAAACACCCACAAGAATAACCAAATGAAGAGGAGATAGACAATCTACCTGAGAAAGAATTCAGAGTAATGATAGTAAAGATGATCCAAAATCTCGGAAAAGAAATAGAGGCACAGACCGAGAAAATACAAGAAATGTTTAACAAAGAGATAGAAGATTTAAAGAACAAACAGAGATGAACAACCCAATAACTGAATTGAAAAATACACTAGACGGAATCAATAGCAAAACAAGTGAGGCAGAAGAATGAGTAAGTGAGCTGGAACACAGAGTGGTGAAAATCACTGCCATAGAACAGAATAAAGAAAACAGAATGAAAAGAAATGAGGACAGCCTCAGAGGCTTCTGGGACAACATTAAACACACCAACATTTGCATCATAGGGCTCCCAGAAGAAGAAGAGAGAGGGAAAGGGTTTGAGAAAATATTTGAAGCAATATAGCTGAAAACCTCCCTAACATGGGAAGGGAAACAGTCACCCATGTTCAAGAAGTGCAGAGTCCCATACAGGATAAGCACAAGAAGGAACATGCCAAGACACACAGTAATCAAAGTAACAAAAATTAAATACAGTGCTTCCCTGGTGGCGCAGTTGTTGAGAGTCCGCCTGCCAATGCAGGGGACACAGGTTCATGCCCCGGTCTGGGAAGATCCCACATGCCGTGGAGCGGCTGGGCCCATGAGCCATGGCCACTGAGCCTGTGCGTCCAGAGCCTGTGCTCTGCAACGGGAGAGGCCACAACAGTGAGAGGCCCACATACTGCAAAAAAAAAAAAAAAAAGAAAGAAAAACATTAAATACAGAGAAAAAAAAAATAAAAGCAACAAGGGAAAGCAACGAATAACATACAAGGGAATCCCCATAAGGTTATCAGCTGATTTTTCAGCAAAAATTCTTCAGGCCAGAAGGGAGTGGCATGATATATTTAAAGTGATGTAAGGGAAAAACCTACAACAAAGAGTAGTCTAGCCAGTAAGGCTCTCATTCAGATTCGATGGAGAAATCAAAAGATTTACAGACAAAAAACACAACCCTCGGAAAATTCAGAACCACTAAACTAGCCTTACAACAAATGATAAAGAAACTTCTCTAGGCAAGAAAAAAAAAAAGAGGCCACAACTAGAAAAAAGAAAATCACAAATGGGGAAGCTCACTGGTAAAGGTAAATATATGGTAAAAGTAGGAAATCATCCACACATAAATATGATATCAAAACCTGCAACTATGAAGAGAGGAGATTATAAATGCAGGAAATGGGAACTGCATTTGAAATTAAGAGACCAGCAATTTAAAACAACATTATACATATATAGACTGCTATATCAAAACCTCATGGGAACTGCAAACCAAAAAACTACAATAGATATGCATACCAAAAAGAAAAAGCAACCCAAACACAACACTAAATATAGTCATCAAATCACAAGAGAAGAGAACAAATGAAGAAGGGAAGAAAGAAGACCAACAAAAACAAATTAGTCGAAAACAACTAAGAAAATGGCAGTGGGAACATACATATAATTACCCTAAATGTAAATGGATTAAGTCCTCCAACCAAAAGACATAGACTGGCTGAATGGATACAAAAACAATATATATTCTGTCTGCAAGAGACTCACTTCAGACGTAGGGACACACACAGACTGAAAGTGAGAGGATGGAAAAAGATATTCCATGCAGATGGAAATCAAAAGAAAGCTGGAGTAGCAATACTCATATCAGACAAAATAGACTTTAAAAAAGACTGGTATAAGAGGGTTTCCTCTTAAAAGACTGGTATAAGAGGGCGCAGTGGTTGAGAGTCCGCCTGCTGATGCAGGGGACACAGGTTAGTGCCCCAGTCCGGGAAGATCCCACATGCCACAGAGCGGCTGGGCCCATGAGCCATGGCCACTGAGCCTACACGTCCAGAGCCTGTGCTCTGCAACGGGAGAGGCCACAACAGTGAGAGGCCCGCGTATCACAAAAAAGAAAAAAAAAAAAAGACTGGTATAAGAAACAAGGAAGGACACTACATAATGATCAAGGGATCAATCCAAGAAGATATGACAATTGTAAATATTTATGTACCAAACATAGGAGCACCTCAATCCATAAGGCAAATATTAACAGCCATAAAATAAGAAACAGACAGTAACACAGTATAGCGAGAGACTGAACCCCACTTGAACCAAGGAACAGATCATCCAGACAGAAAATCAATAAGGAAACACAAGCCTTAAATGACACATGAGACCAGGTGGACTTAATTGCTATTTATAGGGCATTCCATCTGAAAGCAGCAGAATATTCTTCTCAAGTGCACATGGAACATTCTCCAGGATAGATCATATCTTGGGCCACAAATCAAGCCTTGGTAAATTTAAGAAAATCAAAATCATATCAAGCATCTTTTCCAACCACAATGCTATGAGATTAGAAATCAATTACAGGAAAAAATGGTAAAAAACACAAACACATGGAGGCTAAACAGTATGTTACTAAACAATGAATGGATCACTGAAGAAATCAAAGAGGATATTAAAAAATACCTATAGACAATGACAACAAAATCATGATGATCCAAAACCTATGGGACACAGGAAAAGCAGTTCTAAGAGGGAAGTTTATAGCAATAGAATCTTACCTCAAGAAATAAGAAAAACCTCAAATAAACAACCTAACCTTACAACTAAAGCAACTAGAGAAAGAAGACCAAGCAAAACCCAAAGTTAGAAGAAATCATAAATATCAGAGCAGAAATAAATGAAATAGAGACAAAGAAAACAATAGAAAAGATCAATGAAACTAAAAGCTGGTTCTATGAACAGGTAAACAAAATTGATAAACCTTTAGCTAGACTCATCAGGAACAAAAAGGGAGAGGGCTCAAATCAATAAAATTCGGGATGAAAAAGGAGAAGTTACAACAGACACCACAGAAATACAAAGGATCCTAAGAGACTACTACAAGCAACTATATGCCAATAATATGGACAACCTAGAAGAAATGGACAAATTCTTAGAAAGGTACAAACTACCAAGACTGAACAGGAAAGAAATAGAAAATATGAATAGCCCAATTACAAGTACTGAAATTGAAACTGTGATTTAAAAACTTCCAACAAACAAAAGTCCAGGACCAGATGGCTTCACAGGCGAATTGTTCAAACATTTAGAGAATTCTAATGTTTGATAGACTTCTAATTCTAACATTTCCTTCTGAAACTCTTCCAAAAAATTGCAGAGGAATGCTCCCAAGCTCAATCTACAAGGCCACCATCATTCTGATACTAAAACCAGACAAAGATACCACAATAAAAATTACAGGCCAATATCACTGATGAACACAGATGCAAAAATCCTCAACAAAATATTAGCAAACCAAATCCAACAATGCATTAAAAGCATTATACACCATGATCAAGTGGGATTTATCCCAGGGGTGCAAGGATTTTTCAGTATATGCAAATGAATCAATGTGATACACCACATTAAAAAACTGAAGAATAAAAACTATGTGATCATCTCAACAGAAGCAGAAAAACCTTTTTGACAATATTCAACATTCATTTATGATAAAAACTCCCCAGAAAGTGGGTGTAAAGGGAATCGACCTCAACATAATAAAGGCCATATATGACAAACCCAAGCTAACATCATTCTCAATGGTGAAAAACTGAATGTGTTTCCTCTAAGATCAGGAACAAGACAAGGATGTCCTCTCTCACCACTTTTATTCGACATAGTTTGGAAGTTCTAGCTACAGCCATCAGAAGAAAAAGAAATAAAAGGAATACAAATTGGAAAACAAGAAGTAAAATTTTCACTGTTTTCAGATGACATGACACTATACATAGAAAATCCTAAAGATGCTACCAGAAAACTACTAGAGCTCATCAATGAATTTGGTAAAGTTGCAGGATACAAAATTAATACACAGAAATCTCCTGCAGTCCTGTACACTAACAATGAAAGATCAGAAAGAGAAGTCAAGGAAACAATCCCATTTGCCATTACATCAAAAAGAATAAAATACCTAGGAATAAACCTTCCCATGGAGGCAGAAGAGCTGTATTCAGAAAACTATAAGATACTGATGAAAGAAATAAAAAATGACACAAACAGATGGAGAGATACACCATGTTCTTGGATTGGAAGAATCAATATTGTCAAAATGACTATACTACCCTAAGCAATCTATAGATTCAATGCAATCCCTATCAAATTACCAATGGCATTTTCCACAGAACAAGAACAAAAAATCTTAAAATTTGTATGAAGACACAAAAGACCCCAAATAGCCAAAGCAATCTTGAGAGAGAAAAACGAAGCTGGAGCAATCAGGCCCCCTGACTTCAGACTACACTACAAAGCTACAGTCATCAAAAGAGTATGGTACTGGCACAAACACAGAAATATTGGATTGGCCAAAAAGTTCATTCGGGTTTTTCCATACCATCTTACAGAAAAACCCGAACAACCTTTTTGGCCAACCCAATATAAAATCAATGGAACAGCACAGAAAGTCCAGAGATAAATCCACACACCTAAGGTCAACTAATCTATGACAAAAGAGGAAAGACTATACAATGGAGAAAAGACAGTTCTTCAATAAGCGGTGCTGGGAAAACTGGACAGCTACATGTAAACGAATGAAATTAGAACACTCTCTAACACCACACAAAAAAGAAACTCAAAATGGGTTAAAAAATTAAATGTGGGCTTCGTTGGTGGTGCAGTGGTTGAGAGTCCACCTGCCGATGCAGGGGACATGGGTTCATGCCCCGGTCCAGGAAGATCCCACATGCCGTGGAGTGGCTAGGCCCGCGAGCCATGGCCGCTGAGCCTGCGCATCCGGAGCCTGTGCTCCACAACAGGAGAGGACACAACAGTGAGAGGCCTGCATACCGCAAAAAAAAAAAAAATTAAATGTAAGGCTGGATACTATAAAACTCCTGGAGGAAAACATAAGCAGGACACTCTAACATAAATCAAAGCAAGATCTTTTTTTATCCACCTCCCATAGTAATAAAAATAAATAAACAAATGGGACCTAATTAAACTTAAAAGCTTTTACACAGCAACAAAAACCAGAAACAAAAAGACAACCCTCAGAATGTGAGAAAATATTTACAAATAAAGCAACAAAAGAGGGATTAATCTCCAAAATATACAAACAGCTCATGCAGCTCAATAACAACAACAACAAAGCAACCAAAAATGGGCAGAAGATCTAAATAGACATTTCTCCAAAGAAGACATACAGATGGCCAAAAAGCACATGAAAAAATGCTCAACATCACTAATTATTAGAGAGATGCAAATCAAAACTACAATGATGTATCACCTCATACCAAATAGAATGGCCATCATCAAAAAATCTACAAACAGTAAATGCTCAAGAGGGTGTGGAGAAAAGGGAACCCTCTTGCACTTTTGGTGGGAATATGAATTGGTAAAACCATTATGGAGAACAGTATGGAGGTTTCTTAAAAAACTAAATATAGAACTACTATATGATTCAGCAGTCCCACTCCTAGGCATATATCTGGAGAAAAGCATAATTTGAAAAGATACATGCACCCCAATACTCATTGCAGCACTATTTACAATATCCAAGACATGGAAGCAACCTAAATGTCCATTAACAGAGGAGTGGATAAAGATGTGATACATATATACAAAGGAATATTACTCAGCCATAAAAAAGAACAAGATAATGCCATTTGCAGCAACATTGATGGACCTAGAGATTGTCACACTGAATGAAGTCAGAGAAAGACAAAGATATGATATTGTTTACATGTGGAATCTAAAAAAATGGGACAAATGAACTTATTTACAAAAGAGTAAAAGAGTCACAGATGTAGAAAACAAACTTATGGTTACCACGGGGTAACAGGGTGGGGAGGGATAAATTTGGAGATTGGGATTGACATATGCACACTACTATATATAAAATAGGTAATGGATAAGGACCCACAGTATAGCACAGGGAACTCTATACTCTGTATTGACCTGTATGGGAGAAGAAGCTAAAAAAGAGTGGATATATGTATATGTATAACTGAATCACTTTGCTGTACACCTGAAACTAACACGACATTGTAAATCAAGTATACGCCAATAAAGTTCTTTTAAAAAAAGAAAGAAGAACTGGAAAAAAATGTATAAAATATCTATGGAAAGGTTGTCTTTTTTTTTTTCTTATGTTTTATCTGCCTCTCCCTATATGTCTGTTCAGCTATTCTTGCTACCTACTGATGGTTCCCCCTCCATAGTCCATAGTCCAAATCCAAATGACTGGCTTAATTACTAGCATTAATTAATTACTGGCTGAACATTTCATGCAAAGCCTCTCCATGGATTACTGACAAGATTGCAGATTCCACCTCTGTATTAAAAACCTACCCATAGTCCAATAAGTGATCTGAAAGAGTTTTGGGTGAAACAGTTAAATCTAGAAGATGAACATGGCAGCCATCCTGAGTGACTGTCCAGTAACTGACCCCTCCTGTAATGCCCCCTCTATCCTTTCCACTGACTCATATTTCACAAATCCTTCAAAGAACAGCTCTTATCTTTCTTTCATGAAACTCTCTCAACTATTCCAGGTCACAGCATACTGCAGTGGCAAAGATACGAAGTTTCACATCAAGTAGATCTCACAATCATCACAGAATTCATACCTTAGCCAAGTGCTTCCAGACTTAAGTGTGCATAAGAATCACCTAGAAAGCTGATTGAAACACAAATTTCTGAACCTCAGTCCCAGAGATCTGACTCAACAGGTCTGGGTTAGGCCCGGAAATTTGCATTTTTAACAAACTCCCAGGTGATGCTGATGCTGCTTGTCCATGGAACACACTTTGAGGACAACTGCCTTACTTCACTCACCTCCTAGCTACAGGATTCTGAACATGTTATTTACTTTCTATCTGTAAAACAGGGATGCTAATAGCATTTTTATTGGACTGCCATGCAATTTATATGAATCAAAATAGATTCCATGTTTGGTTTAGACCAGCAATAAAAATCAACTGGTCTACCTTGACTTTCTCTGATCTTTGTTACTTATCCAATTAACAATGATAATTCAGTATGCTATACAATGCTTCCTTAAAATTAATTTAACACTGATATAAATTTAGATGGTGGCATATTATGGCTCTTCAATTAGATTCCAGGTCACTCAGGAGAGGTGGCATAGCCCTCACAGTGCTCTCCATACAGTATGCACTTCTGGCCCAATGGAGAGGCAGTGGGGTGACAGGGTTAAGAGCAGAAGCATGGCACTAGAGGACCTAAATTGGAATCACAGCTCTGCAACTTAGAATCTATGTGACCTCAGGCAAGTTATTTAGTCTCCTTCTTCCTCAGTTTCTTCCTCTGTAGATTAGGGATAATCATGAGTTTCCTCAAAAGCATGTTGTATTAAATGAGGCAATATATGCAAAGCACTTGAAAAGCACCTTTTAAAGTTCTTTACACATAGTAAAAACTATAAAGCTGCTAGTTATTGAATTCATTTTGCAATTCCTCTCAGTAGATAGATCAAACATTTTTAAAAGTGAATAAAAGCTAGATGTTAAGATAGTATAAAATACATTACTAAAATATAATTATTTTTAAGTCTTACAAAGTAAAGTTCAGATTTCAGGTTGGTCTATGTTCTTTGTTCACAGATATAAATTCACATATATGGTCACGATTAATATGCTATTGCCACATATTTAAAGATAGTTATAAGTGTTTAAATCTCCTTCAGATTTATGTTACCTGCAAGTATCAGAGATGATCTCATCATCCTCCCTTTATCCATGGTACACTACTTTGGTAAACACATTTCCTGAACACATGCTTTTTGCACATTGTAAAAAGTGGCCTTGGGGCATGCCCAAGAAAGAAAACCTGTGTGCAAAACTAGGAACTATTGAATCAGCTATTGTATAAACAGAATGAACAAAAGGAGTGAAGCATTAAAATACATCTAGAGCAATATCATTTCCTTTATTGTTTTTATAACTGTTTACTTGTTTCTCCTCCCTGGTAAAATGTCACCTATTTGATCATAAGCATTTCACTTTTTCCATAAGCCAGGAAGAGAGTAGATATCATGACAGAACGAGTACAATCTGTAGAGTCAGACTGCTATAACTTTAAGTTAGATCTTCTTCAAACCAGCTATGTAAAAGTGGTAAAATTTAAAGAGTGGAAATAAAACAAAACTTGTTGATAGTATCACTTACCGTGAAGTATCATAGTAAAGATGGTATTTGATAATGTATATAAAAGCACTTGGCATAAAGTAGGTATTCAGTTAATAGTAGTTAGTATTCTTTTTTGTATTCTTGGCATCTACCACCGTGAGTAATACAGCCTAGGCACTTGAAAATGTTTCTTGAAAAAAATCAATGTATAAATTCAGCAGCTTGGTGGTACTTCATTTTCAGTGTTGATTAATTCCAGACCACAAATCAGCGTGTTCAATAGCACTAAGTGACTAAGTCATGGCTCTCCCCACATTTTCCCTAGAAAATTATGACCAGTCCATTAAGTAAATAACCTAATTTCTCTGTGGGTTAGTTCAACCCAAGGACTCAACAATACACAATGAGAAATTCTAAATACACTCTTGCCTCTCCCCAAGATATTTTTCTGTTCTGTTTTGCTTGTCTCAATGGAAGGCAATAAAAGTTACTTTATTGCAATAGAATAAACCCCATCTAAAAGCAATGTCTGAGGGAATTCCAAAATAGCATGTTCCGGAATGAGCGTAATTATTGGTTGTGATTCTTTGGACAAGTTATTTAAAATATTTACAGGCCTCAGATTTCACATGGGTCTAATAGGAATGATAATACTCACTAAACTGTGCTGTAAGGAGATTTATATGTCTGTCTAGTCCTTTTCCTAGCTCTTTATTTTTATTCACTAGAGCTCTCTGTTGAAGACGCCTTGATTATCCTAATTCCTTCTGTTTAGATAGTCAAAATATTTATCAGCGTGGATTTCCTCTTATGTGAGGCTCCCATTCAGACAGTTTCATACGCTGCCTTGTTGATAGGCAGTGTGAATGTGGCAGAGACAGCTAACTGTACATTGGAAGTCACACATTTCCTATAGTGTGGTCCCGGGACTGGGAGACAGCTGCCCAGCCAAGGCGATATTCATTTAGGTGTGGCTGTGTGACTAGTTCTCTCCAAAGGGGTGTATGCCAAGATGGATAAACAGTGGGCATGCCTTCTCCACTCTCTCTTTCCCATCTGCCAGTTGGATGCAGAGGATTCCAGGCCCCAGGAGATGGTAGAGCCATAATCCTGGGTCACTGTGTAGGGAAAAGCCTCTGGCCAAAAGGGAACAACTACACCAAAGTATTATGTGAATGAGAAAGAAATTTCTATAGTGTTAAGGCACTAAAATTTGGGGATTTATTTGTTAGAGTACCTAGCATTACCTTAAGAAATACAGTAGAGAAATCATTTTTCTTAGAATGGTTATGGGGTCCTCTGTACATAAGACTGGCAGAAGATGCTGTACTAAGAAAAAAGTAATAAACTATTACATAAGTAGTAAGTGGAAGTTATACATTTCTAACCTTCACATTATATGGGGTCTACAGAGATGTTTCATTTGGCCTGCAGTCCTTACAAACACGGAATTAACTGCTAATGTTTTCTAAACAGCAGATTGTACATAAAAATCTGAATGTTCGGGTTCTTTTGAAAGTTTGGAGAATTTGACCACACTGTGTCTGAGTTCCTACTTTGTGCCAATTGACCACAGATGAAGAGCAGGTGACCAGAAGGCTCCCCCCATTCCATTCCTGGACTCTCGGCAGCTCTTCTTGCATTTAAGCTTACAGAATCCATCAGTCAGAGTCTAGCCAGGAATACAGAAACCAAAACTATAACACAGGGAACTAGTGACACAGGTGATGGAGGAGAAGAGAGAATCACAGGGACTGTGAAATAAACCAGAGACTGACACAGCAAGATGCCGCTTCTACCACTTTGCTGAAGAGAAAAAGGAGATGGTGCTGTAGGAGCCCAGGGGCCATGGCTACTCCAGGTACTGGAATCCGCAGGAGATGCAGCCTTTGCTGGAGAGGCTCTTAGAGGTAGAGAAAGAGGAGGACAGGAATAACTTGGCTTCCCTCTTTACCATGCCCTCTGGTCTCCTACTGTAACTTCACCCTGCAGGAAGCCAGCTGACTGGGAGCCTGGGGGACACAACCTTCAGGGGTGAACCCTTCTAGGATACAGAGCAGAGCAAGGAAAGGAAGGCATAGGTAGCTGAAGGCAAACCAGCCTAGAACCTGGATACACATCACATACACATGATTAAATGCTTTAATCATTTATATTGTCTACCTGATCCCTGTCAATATTTCAGTGTGTCATGTCTTCATAGGGTGAGGAGGTATACCTTTCAGTTTCTCTTCAGAGAAATAGCCACTTTCCCACTTCTTTTTCTTTCTTATTTTAATGCAGTAGTATTGATGAAACCACTTTATTTGGTTTCTTACTTTAAACTGTGTTTTGACATGCCATGAGAAAACTTTCCCAAACCTTAAGAGTTATGGTAGGGTAAGAGCAATAACATGTACAATAATAATGACTACCATTTACTAAACACACACTATGTGTCAGGCTCTGTATTGTGTGGCTGAATATAACAACAATATTGCAAAGTAAGTATTATTTCCCTCATCTTATTGAAGAGAAACCTGAATCCCAGGTAGGTTAAGGCAATTTCCAAGGTCACAAGAGGCAGAACTGAATTCCAACTGAGGTCAGCAAAACTACTTTAGACACTGGTTATTTCCGTTATTTATTCTCTATCTCAGAGTAATCTTCTTGGTTTTCTTTCTGTAGAATTCTGGGTATATGGTTGTCCTGAACGCCTCATCACCACCTGCTTACTGCTCAGATGTCAGAGTGATGTGATTGCGTAGCACAACTCTTTGACTATATATAAAATAACAAATACACGGTTAGCAAAGAACCTTCCCTAATAAGGCCAAACACATGTGTATAAAGAACAGTTTGGCTGGAACATTTAGTTGAGGGAAATTTGGATTCCATTTCAGGATAAAATGATAGATTCCTTCCAACATGTATATTGTTACAGCACAGACATATATAGAGATACTGAGAAATATACAAAGCTTCCAAGAGAACATATTATTTTTGAGAACACAGAGAAGATTTAGGGGTGAAGAAGATCCCACACTGGGGTTATGATGTAGGGAAAATAATAATAACAGTTTTAGTTACCTCAGAAATTAGGTATATGATACTTCTGCTTCCCCCCTCTCCTCATTTATAATTTAAGTCGCTACCTAAGACGGCTACTTCAGCAAATACTAGAGTACCTGGCTTTTCAAAGCATATAAGTAAAATTCAATTCATATTAAAGGTTAAGTTTTGTTCCTTTTTACATTTGGTTTTTCTGCTGTGTTTCACATTGACGATGACTCCATTTCTTCTGAAACTCTTTACTCTCATGTTTTCAGACACGACCTGCTTTTGGCCCTCTTCCGTCTCGAGCATATTTGTCCAAATTCCTGAAGCGTCCTCTCTCATTCTGCTGGGAGGCAGTGCAGTGTAGTGTTTCCAAGCACAGGCTCTGGAGCCAGACCACCATGGACACGAATCTTGACTCTGCACTTACTAGCTCTCTGACCTTGGGCTGCTTACGAAACCTCCCCTTACTAGGCATTTGTGGTACCGGATATACATTGATTGAAAAGTTTGAGGGGAGGTACAAGACGGCAAAGTAGAAGGAACCTGAGCTCACCTCCTCTCACAAGCACACCAAAATCACAACTAACTGAACAACCATCAGTAAAAAAGACTGGAACCTACCAAAAAGATATTCTACATCCAAAGACACAATGAAGAAACCACAACAAGACAAATTACAAAATGGGAAAGCTTACAGGTAAAAGCAAACATTCAGTAAAGGTAGGAAATCATCCACACACCAATATGATATCAAAACCAGTAATCGTGAGAGGAGGAGAGTACAAATGCAGGATATTTTAAATGTATTTGAAATTAAGAGATCAGCAACTCAAAACAATCCTGTGTGTGTGTGTATACATATATATATAGAGAGAGAGAGTGCGCTATACCAAAACCTCATGGTAATCACAAACCAAAAATCTATAATAGATATACACACAAAAAAGGAAACGGAATCCAAGCACAACACTAAATACAGTCATCAAATCACAAGAGAACAAAAGAGGAAAGAAAAAAATAGTCCTCCAATACTAGCTAGGCACTTGTACTTTGAACATGCATGCTTCTTTCTGCTCAGATCCTGAGCAAGGTACTACACTGGCTACCCAGCCCTCCGACCAATTGGGTCAGAATTCAGAGAACCTGGAGCAGCCCCGACGTCCACAGGCTCACATAAGAATATGATGCCCTCTATAATAAGCATAATAGTAACTACCATTTAATTAAACATCTACTATTTGAGTCCTCTATTAGACCTTGGACATACATTTTCATTTGCTTAGGGAGACCATCTGAGGATAAAGTAACTCAAAGTTACACAAACCCGTGTGTGACCCATGTTCTTTCTATGGCAATGCTTATGAATAAGGGTCTGTCCACCTGGGTCTCCAGGTTAATGTGCTGGTTTCCTCCTTTGGGGGCTATAGCCCTATCCTGAATGTAGGCAGTCTTGACTGAGGCTCTGACACTCTGTATATGTCTAATTAGTCCCCTCCCTGCAACGGTTGAACCTGACTTGTGGACTCAGTCACTGGCTGGAGTCCTCTTCTTCAGCAATGGGTTTCTGGAAACAAGGCCATTCGCTGGTCACTGTCCAGGCCAGTACTTCTGACCCCACCCACCACAGAAGCTCTGGGGTGGAGTTAGTTCACTCAGCCTCATCTACTTTCAACATCTTCTCCATAATAAATGCTGATGAGAGATGTTTGGATGGTCACCTACTGGGGGCCAGCATTATATTAAGCACCTAAAATTTATTGTTGAACTTGAGTGGTACTCATCCACCCTGGACCCTCAGACTGCCTGTCATCCAAGCCCACATCAGATCATGGCCAAAAGCATGAAGAACTATTCCTCTGGTACGCTGACATAGTTGAAAAGGCCTTGTGCAAAGTTATACCAAGAAACAACAAATGTAAATATACACAGAGAGACTCTGGGTTCCTGCAGAATCATGGGTTGTTAGTCATCGTTCACATCATCACCGGGAAACTCACCCTACACAGGTTTGTAAAATTACATTGGTGGCCATAAGGAAGCTGGAAAAAGTAGTGATTGGTAGGGTTGAGAGGCACAATCAGTCTCAGGTGGGAGCAGTTCATCCTATAAGTGCTACACCATACATCAGTTCTTTACAATGTTCATGAAAATCACCTGGGGCTCTTGTTACAACGTGGATTCTAACTCAGTACATCTGAGATGGGGCTTGAGGCTCTGTGTTTCTAAAAGCTCCCCTAACATGCTGAAAACCACTCATTCCCAGACTACACTTTATATAGCAAGCCCATAGACCTCCTTGATATAAATTTAAAAAGGAAAAAATATAGTTGACTTACTTGGATATAAGTCATGCATGTAGGTGGCATTAGAACCTTCCAGCCAAGGCACATGATTTTACCATAAAAATAATCATTCACAGAGGAAAAAGAGCAAGCCAGCACTGAGTCTCAGAGCGTGAGGGAGATACAGCCAGGGATTGATGGGTCTGGAAACACATATAGAAATCAGGAGAGGGAAAGAATGGACAGCAGTCATAGAAATAGCAACAATGTTATTCAACTGAATAAATAATCTATGTTTGAAAAGCAGAGAAGAAGGTAACTTGGGATATTTGAAGTCAGGCCAAGTAATGCCAGACCCAGGACACTAGACTCACTGGCACAGAAAAGGCAAACTTTAAAGTCTTAACAACAAGCAACGAAAGAAATCACGGTAGGCAAACCAACGCCTTGAGGGTGAGCATAGGGCCACAAACGTCCAGAAAACAACCAGGTCGATTCCCAGAAATGAGAAGTGAACTTACCGGCTCATCTTCAGCTTCCAGAAGGAACTGAGCAAGGGAAGCCGAAGTGTCCTAGTCTCAGAGGAAATAACACGTCCAGCAAGGAATCCAGTAAGGGATAAAGTACGGGAGCTGGAAAACTCAGCAAAGGCTCAACTCTGCTACCCACGTAAAACCTGCCGTAAAGTTACTTCTCACTGAACCAATGAAAGGCCTGTATTCCTTCCTACTGGCGTGAGGCAGAAAAAACACTTGTGAGTTAAGTGGTTCTAGCTGTGAAAACTGGCAAATAGCATGAGGCATGAGGCATGCTGGTAGAGCCCTGAGTCTCAAAGTGAGGTCCCAGATCAGCAGTATCAGCATCACCTGGGAACCTGTTAGGAAATGTGAATTCTCAGCCCTGCTTGTTCCAAACCTTTCAATCAGAAACTGTGCTGGGTGGCGCCCTGCAGCCAGTGTTCCAACAAGCCCTCCAGATGATTCTGATGCAAGCTCAAGGCAGTAGAGTCTATTGAAAGCATGAAGAGATGAAGGCCAGGTGTGTCAAAGGACAGTCATAAGTAGGCTTGATAATGTTGCTTTTACACACCTAGTGAAGACTATAGCCTGTTTACAGGGAGAAGAAAACCCAGCAGAGATCATGTAAAATAATAATTAATAAAACATGCTCAGTGATCAACCACAACACAAAAGCAAAGTGGATGAATATAAATAGTAGTAAAAAATACAAGTGACAATTTAATAATGGACATCAACAATCTTTGCCTCAAGATTTTTTATTTCCCAACCACATAAATGTGTCTACTGGTGAAGGCACTATTAGGGATTTTCAGTAATCCATATGTCTCTTTCAAACATATTTCTCCAGCATTGTAAGGGAGACCACCTTAGGTAGGTAGCTCTTTGGCCAGGGTGGTCATGTAATATAAATATATTTAACTGAGTATCTAGAAAAATTGCTAAAAATCCTGAACCCAAAACATGTCTTCAGAAAGTCACACAGTACAATAAAAATGGAGATGGCAAAAAAAAATATTGAAAAGTCTAATTTTCATGTCTAAGCTGAATAAGAATCTAGATGCTTACCAGATTCTATACAAAATGTTCATACTTCCTTAATTTAAGCTTACAAAGAGGATTCTTAATGTCTAATTGGGAGTTTTCGGCTCTGTATAACAGAAATCCTCTTGGGATAGACCTATAGGGAAAGGGCATTTGTGTGTTTGTAAGTGAGCAAACCCAGAGCTAGCTTTCCTGTTCTTTGGAGTAGATCCCAGGTTTTTCCAGTGGTTCAGTGGGGCTATGTGGACCAGCTTCTCTCTGTCTGCTTGGCTGTCCACATTCAGATTCCATTCAGAGCTTCTCCCATTGTGGCAAGTTTGCTGCCTGCGGTAATCTGGGTTTTGTGCCTATTCACATGCCTTGGGATGGGGGATGTTCACAGGGTGTTGAGGAGAAGTCAGGGAGTGAAGAGAGAAGATACTGAATTCCTGAGAAGGGAATCCTCTCTCAGAACCCCTAGCTAGTCTCTCCTACTCTCTCATTGGTCCACAAGGCCTTAGTCTTTCCCATCCCTAAAAAGAGTGAAATTAGCATGGTTAATTTGCCTAATCTGCTTGGGGAGGGGGAGTGGGATACAGGAAAATAACTACTGCAGTGCCAAACTTCTTCATGTGTAATGATATAAACTTCTGAGGAAATGAGAGTATTTGGTTAGATAAAATATATTTTGTTGTTATGGGAATTACTTCATAATCAGGTGATTCAAGTTATGTGTTAGGAACTTTTTTGGAAGCCATGTAGGAGACATTTCCATTTAAATTATCATATTTATGTGGCTAAGATGAGCTGATCTTAATCTCTGAACTGCAGGAGAGATAGAAAATAAAAACACTAATCAATTACCATTCAATGTGTAACCAATAAAAATGGAGGCCAACTTTAAAAAAAGGCTGTACTAGTATTTACTGTATGAATATCTGTTCTATTATGGAAAAATGTACTGAAAGTAACTAATATACACATCCCTCTTTCCATCTGCCTCAACTAGAAGAGATATTTCTCACAATCAGTTAAATTAGAAGGCAAATAAAATTAGAATGGAGGGGAAAGCCAACTGAATTCTACTGAGGTATGTTCATATTCATATCACCAAAAACACAAGTATGCCTTAAGTTGCCTAGGAATTAATGTTTGAAAATGAAATACAAATGGTGCATCTTAGACTGACTTTAAGAACACCAGCAATATTATAAAGCCCTAGAAAAACTTCGTAGACCTTTAAACCCCTCCACGATGAATGCATCATCTTTCAAAGATAACTTGGATTTATAGATTAATTTTACAGGTCAATGAAGTTGTCTATATTTTTTACAGGATTGTCATTAATGAATGTGAGAAATGCAGCAGGAAGAACATATTTGATTTTCATAATCTTAGATATTCTCTTAAAAGTTAAAATTAAGTTGCATTGAACATTCTCATGCCACCAGAAAAGAAAATGGGTAGAAGAACTACAAATGAGGAGTAATGATGAATAATGCTATTTTATACCAAAAAAATATTCAACCAAGTCATGAAGGGATTGATGTTAGGTATAGTCATGTTTAATATCTACATTAATCACCTGGAAATGGGAGTAAACAATATGTTAACGAAATTTGCAGATGATACTAAATTGAAGGTACTGTTAACATGCGTAATGACAAAATGAATAAATGATTTCGAAAGAGTGTCTGTGAGCAAAATGACCTTTTACTTAAAACATCAGGTGAATACAATTGGTATAAGCATTTTTAAAAAGAGTCATTCTATGGAAGCAAGACATCCATGCTGTTCAGAAAGAATTTAACATTTGCTTACAGAATATTTGAATTTCGTTATAATGTAATGGAGTTAAAAACTAATACAGTATTTGAGGACTAGCTACGTTAAATTTTCACTTTATAATGAGAGGAAAACACTGTTTCTCTATAAAGTTCTGATGAGAATAATGTTTAAATATGAAAACAATTTGGTGTTTATCAGTGCAGGAAAATGGGATTAAACACATCTGAAATGAGATGGGCAATAAAAATGATTAAGAAGTTAGTCTGATGAACTTCTAAGAAAAGATTAATCTTGTCGTCTGCAAGCCCAAGAAAAGGAAACACAAGTGACAGACAGTGTGTAATAACTTTCTTCACTGAGGAATAGTACAGTAAAACCCCATTCACTCAAAGGGCTAGGCATTCCTTTGTGTAATCCAGATTAAGATTATCTGGTATTTCATTAAAACAACTACAATGAGATCTCTGACAGAATGGTAAATTAGCAGTTGTAGTAAGTTGTGCAACTATTTATTTTGTAATCGTTCCGTGTATTCCAGGACCATGTGAGTAAAGAAAGGTGATAAAATAAGAATCAGTTACAGGAGAAATAACTGCTGAAAGTCAAATAGTTGTCCATTAGCAGCCTTGACAATACTACCTTCTTAAGGAGAGCAGATGGAGTTTTCCTCCTTGGTTTTTAGGCATGGCTGCAAGGTCACTGCAACTGAAGTGATCTCTCTGGCTAAAGCCCAAAGGAAACAATAACATTTTGTTTTTCCCTTTCATTCTTCATAAAAACTCATATGCTTATTTTACTCAGTAACTGTTTCAAAAACTAATATCTTATTGGGGAAGTATTTATTTTTTGGTATGCCTTTGTTTTGTTTTAATCCTGGAACTATAGATATCAAATGATGTCAAGTGGTTGTACAAACAGGAGTCTAGTCCTCTGTATATAGGTTACTCACCTTTCTTAGAAAGAGTTCATTTTAACAACAACCAAAAACTGGGTTCTTATCCAATTTGCGAGCAATGAGGTTTTGACAGTTTATGTTTGGGTCAAAAGTAGGTGGTCAGTAAAAGCAACAGTTCCAACAAGTAGTTAAAGGGAATAGTTCTGCCACATTTATTCTTCATCACCCCCACCACCACCCTTTACCCTAGTTGATGTGCTCATGAGCTGTAGACAGACAAGGGGAAAGGATGTTAACTCTAGGGTAAAATGCAACTAAGTTGGGCCAGTTGTAGAGCACTGTATGTCTGGGTTCTGGAGCCGTGTTCATGTGTTTTAAACTATTTAGAAGGAAGAAAGGACAGTACTCTATTAAAACACTAGCTTAGAAGGATCCAGAAAATTGCTGAGTTACCATAAAACCTTTAGTTTTTGGGTTTTTTTTGATCCCTGGCCATGACAGTGAAAGCGCGAATTCTAACCACTAGACCACCAGGGAATTCTCAAACCTTTAGTATGTTATGGCTTCAGGGCTAAATTCAATGATTTGCAGGGCCCTTCATGATTTGTCTCCTCCAAATTGTTATAGTATCATCTTCTGCCACTCTTTCCCAACACACACACACCCTCTACAAATTATCCACATCAAAAAACTTGACATTCCCCAGACATGTATGTGCATGTTGTTCCCTCTAATTAGAATGGTATTCTTCCCTTTATCTGCCTGGAAAATTTCTGCGGATCCTTCTAGATGCAGTTCAAATGCCACCGGCCTTGGGGAGTCTTACAGTACCTTCCTTTCTACACCTTCCTGTTTACTCAGTCAGAATCGGTCATTTCTTTTTTTGTCCACATAACACTTACCTATGTCATCACACTGATAAAATAGCAACCACAGGCACCACAATTGCACGCTTCATTTATTAGGGACTTAACATGTGCCAGGCACTGTGGTAGTATTTTTGATGTCTTCTTGTCTCTTCAACAACACCTGAAGGTAGGTGTAATTCTCTCCATGAATAACTTGAGACCCAGAGAAGTTGAGGACTGTGTCCTAAGTCACAGGACAGTTGACAGAACCCCACTCACTCCCAAATCTGTACTTTTCATGTGATCGTCTTGCCTCTTCTACATGCCTCAGTGCTTACCCTTATAATTGTATTCAGTCACTTTTTCTTTGTGAGGACGCAGTACGTCATAATCTTTAAATAGCAGGCTTTGTAGCCATACTGTTTGTTTTTAAATCCTGGTTCTGACTCTTCTTAGTTGAGTAACCTTGAGTGATTGATTTATCACCTTCATGCCCCAGGTACATCATCTATAAAGTGAGGATAAGACAGCTCCTACCTCACAGGGTGGTTTGGAGGATTAAATGAGTTAATACATATAATAAATATAATAGCATCTGCCTGTTATAAGGAATCATACCTTGTTACAGTACCGCATACCTGTTAGCTATGATTATTGGTTTATACACTTCTCTTTTATATAGGTTGTGAACTCCTTAAAGGCAGGAATAATATCTCATTCATCTTTTCATATCCTCCACCTACCACAGTGTCTTGCAAATACCAGCAACTTGCAAGGTAGAAATACAAAAGGAGATTTACGTCAGTGGTGAGTAAGTGTGGCAGGGGGAGGGGTCAGAGGAGCAGCGGGGAGAGAGTCATATATATAACACCAATGCATGGTTGCTGTGAGTCACTTTTTCCTGACAGGGGGAATAAAAGAAAGAACCTGTCAGCCGTGGTGGACTCCAGCAATCCATAATTGCACTCCTCCAGCTGGGAGGCTACGATACAGGCTGCCGAGCCAATTTCCCTTTGCAAAAGGCACTGAACAGATAGCGAAAGCTCTCAAGAGCTAAGACGGCATGCTAAGGTGTCAGGAGCTGCTCACCGGCAGCTGCTACTGATCCCCTGTCTCCTTAGCCCAGAGCTGCCAATTCTACTTCTTCATGCTGTGTCTAGTCCTGCAATCCAGCATTTGCGCCCACTGTATACAATGGTAAAAAAATTCCGCGAGAGATGGATGTGCTTCGGTGATTAAGTGCTACAGCTCCCGACACTATTTTGTGCTCTGCTCTCCCGCTTGCTGTTGTTCTGACCCTTTCTATTCTGATATAGTCCCTAATTCCTGCCCACTTGTTCAGGATTTCAAACTGTCCTCCTCCTCAGTCCCTCCCAAAGGTCCTGTGTTCTTGGTTCCTTATGCCCCATTGTCTGTCCTCTTGCTTTGTGGCTGACTCCTGAACACATTGACACAGGATATTTATCCTTGTCTTGTTTCATGCTGGATGGAATTTCCCAGTCCTAATCCAGCAACACTGATGACCAGCCTCGCTGTAAGGAAGCAAATTCGCACCTATTCGCAAGTAATGGACCCTTTAGACCACAGGTCCCCAACCCACGGGGACCTATTAGGAACCCTATTAGGAACTTGGCCGCACAGGAGGTGAGTGGCAGGTGAGCTCTCGCCATTGCTCCCATTACCGCCTGAACCGTTCCCCCTACCCACCCATCAATGGAAAAATTGTCTTCCACTAAACCTGTCCCTGGTGCCAAAAAGGTTGGGGACCGCTGCTTCAGACACACACACACAAAAAACAAAACAAGCTGTATAGAATAATAGACAACAGTTAAGGTCATGGGAATCTGAATTGGACAGATCTGATTTAGAATCCTAGCTCTACCATGCCCTCCTCTATGACCTTAGGCAAAATACTGACCTATTTAAACCTCAGTTTTCTCATCTGTATAATGAGACACATAATGAATCTCACCTTGTAGGATTATTAAATTTGAAATCTAATTAATACATGTATAAGTTAGCATTAATATTGTTATTATTAAAAATAGATTCCCATATTACTGGTTCAGAGATGAACCATAGATGAATACAAAGCTCAAAAAATTAAAAATCATCATTATTATTAAAGTAACTTATTTTAGACATAGAAATCACCTTAAATATCCAATCATCTTCCTTACAGGATGAGGAAATTGTGAACTGGAGAGCAAGTTTCATAGTTCTGTCACTTCCACATTCCAAATGAAGATTTTTGGCCTGTATTTCATAATTGCAATTTTGAATGTCCTTATTCAATTTATTCACGTCTCCATTCATCCATCCACTATCCATCCATCCATCCATCCATCCATCCATCCATTCTTTAGGAAATGTTTACTAGAGCACCTGCTATGTGCCAGTCTCCTTCCTGAGAACTGGGAATTTACAATCATTGTCCTTAAGCTTCATGGTGCTTTCATTCTTCTTCCTTCTACTGCTTACTATTGATATATCGTTCTAAGCTTCTGTTTCTGCCATTAGAAAATGGTAGAATGCATTAATGTCTTTTCTGCATGTCAAGAGTAACCCTTTATAAAGATGTAAGCAGCAGCAAATTTTGAGGGAAGAAAATTCTCATTAATAGAATTGAATCTCACAGATAAATCACTTTCACCAAAACATCACTTAAAAACCCTTAGGTAAACATATACTTCATGTACATAGTGAACTCTCTTTTTCTTCCTTTTGTCTTCTCTTGCCTTTGGTGTCCTATCTCTCTCCTTTGGTGTAGTAAAGCACTACAGACCAGAACCTTGAGCAAATGTAGAAAACGGAAAAGTGTGTGTTTTAATAGACCATGGTTTAATAAACCATGCAACAGCAGTGGCTGTATTTTATACCATTATTGGACCCTTAGCACTTGGTAGGTGCCCAGTAAATGTATTGATAATAACAGTGAAGGTTCAATGAACAGTTAGAAGCTCTTCTGCAAAATGCTTAATTAATGACTATTATTAACAGCTGAAACGGTCAGCCTTTTGCATTTCACCTTTGCTTTTGTCTGGGACGAGTGTGCTTTGGTATTAGTCAGCAGGTAGGGTATGTACTGCCTGACTGGCATCTGATAGTAATCAATGCAATTAAAGAGGAGTTATCCCTTTCAGCATTTATACCCCAAAGTGTCCCATTTACAACAATGTTATGCTCACCCAGAAAGCTTTTTGACATCTTAAGAGCTGTAGCTATTTGGAAGCTGAAAATATTCAACGTAAAAAAGATGGGAACCTAGGGGGAAATTTTAACAATGTGGAGGCCATTCACAAAGGGACCTTGCAGTGTGGGAAAGATGGGAGCTGCCGGAGTGACTCCTGAGCAGTGTCTTGTTTGAGGCAGTTAGTTCTGGGTAATGAAAGCTTTCTCTTTTTCTCACAGGATCCAACTTATCTATGCCTTTTTTCGCTAAACAAACAAACAACCCACAGGTGCTCTTGGTCTTGCCAAGAAGAATCAATTTATGAATCAGATGTTCCTCCTTAAACCTCAGCAGAATATACAGGCACCTAGCTTTCCTTCTCTCTTCATACACTCCCAGCTTCATCTTCCCAGTAAATCCACCCAGTGTTTCAAGCCAAAGATTTTGGCTTCATCCTTGACTTTTTTCTTAGCATCCTCATGCACCACCTCATCAGGTCCTATTGTTCCTACCCTCAAAATATACAGGATCAGAGTTCTCACCACTGCTACTACCTTAGCCCATTTATCTGTATTAGTTCAATAGCTTCTGAACCGGTTTCCCTACTCTGTCCATGCCTCTTTCAGTCTGCTCTCAACAGAGCAGCCAGAGTGATTCTGCTAAAGGGGTTGTTAGTTCGCTTCATTCATGAGCTAAAAATCCATTAATTGTTTCCTATCTCTCTCTCATAGTCAATGCCCAATACTGAGTGGCCAATAGATCCCTATATCATATGGCCCGAGTTCCCACTGCGACCTCACTTTCTACCACTTCCTCTTGCTTTTCCTTCAACACATGCCAGGCCCACTACTGCTTTAGGAACTTCACACCTACTACACCTTCTACTTGGAGTCCTCTTCCCTCAATATCTGTCTGGCTCACTCTCTCACTTCCTTTGGGTCTTTACTCAAATATTATTGTCTCAGTGAGCTCTTCCCCAGTAATATTATCTAAACTGGCAATCCACCACGTGTACTTTCCATCTCCCTTCCTGTGCTTGGTTATTTCCTTCTTTGTATGTATCACTATCTAATATACTATGTATTATGCTTATTAGTTATCGTCTGACCCCCTGGTGAGAATGTAAAGGACTATGAGGTAGAATATTTGTCTGTTTTATTTATTGTTTTATTTCTAGTGCCCATAACTATACTTGAAACATAGAAGACACTCTACAAATATTTATCCAAGAATGGATGAATAACTTTATAGGAGGGGGTGTGGTAAGTTAATTTCACTGATATCTCATCCAGTTCATGGGCTCCTGGTATCACTATTGTGGCAGGTTGTGTTTTCCAACAATATCTTCTCTATCATATGTTCTTCTATAATTCAATCTTGCCACTCTTCCATCAAGAGGTAGAGGTAGGCTCATAGCTGTTTCAAATGTTAGGGTCTGGATAAAGCCAAGGGTCTGATGATAAAACCTTTTGTTAAAACCTCAGAAAGATTAACAGACATACTTCATAGACCCTTTCAAACAAATGAAAATCTTTCTAAGGACTTCAGGGCATGACTTTCTGTTAAAAATTAGGGCTCCTAAGAATCCTAAGGCCATTGTTCCAGAGTAGCCTGCCGAGGAGACTCTTGAGATCACAGATCCTTGGAATCAGAACTAGAGGGTTTGACTCTATGACATAAATCACAGCAAGATCCTTTCTGACCCACCTCCTAGAGAAATGGAAATAAAAACAAAAAATAAACAAATGGGACCTAATGAAACTTCAAAGCTTTTGCACAGCAAAGGAAACCATAAACAAGACAAAAAGACAACCCTCAGAATGGGAGAAAATATTTTCAAATGAGGCAACTGACAAAGGATTAATCTCCAAAATTTACAAACAGCTCATGCAGCTCAATAACAAAAAAACAAACAACCCAATCCAAATATGGGCAGAAGACCTAAATAGACTTTTCTCCAAAGAAGATATACAGACTGCCAACAAACACAGGAAAGAATGCTCAACATCATTAATCATTAGAGAAATGCAAATCAAAACTACAATGAGATATCATCTCACACCAGTCAGAATGGCCATCATCAAAAAATCTAGAAACAATAAATGCTGGAGAGGGTGTGGAGAAAAGGGAACGCTCTTGCACTGCTGGTGGGAATGTGAATTGGTACAGCTACTATGGAGAACAGTATGGACGTTCCTTAAAAAACTACAAAAAGAACTACCATATGACCCAGCAATCTCACTACTGGGCATATACCCTGAGAAGACCATAATTCAAAAAGAGTCATGTACCAAAACGTTCATTGCAGCTCTATTTACAATAGCCAGGAAATGGAAACAACCTAAGTGTCCATCATCAGATGAATGGATAAAGAAGATGTGGCACATATATACAATGGAATATTACTCAGCCATAAAAAGAAACGAAATTGAGCTATTTGTAATGAAGTGGATGGACCTAGAGTCTGTCATACAGAGTGAAGTAAGTCAGAAAGAGAAAGACAAATACCGTATGCTAACACATATATGTGGAATTTAAGAAAAAAAAATGTCATGAAGAACCTAGGGTTAAGACAGGAATAAAGACACAGACGTACTAGAGAATGGAAGGGTAAGCTGTGACAAAGTGAGAGAGTGGCATGGACATATATACACTACCAAATGTAAAATAGATAGCTAGTGGGAAGCAGCCGCATAGCACAGGGAGATCAGCTCAGTGCTTTGTGACCACCTAGAGGGGTGGGATAGGGAGGGTGGGAGAGAGGGAGATGCAAGAGGGAAGAGATATGGAAATATATGTATATGTATAACTGATTCACTTTGTTATAGAGCAGAAACTAACACACCATTGTAAAGCAATTATACTCCAATAAAGATGTTAAAGAATTAAAAAAAGAACTAGAGGGTTTATACTCTGGGAGTTCAAGGAATTATATCCAAGTGGCTTCATCCACAACAGGACACAATTTAGATAATGAGCTACTGTACTATAAGCTGATGCCATAATGAAGGTTTTGAGGAAAGAGATGAGCATATTTTGCATGTAGGGGGAATGTGAATTGATGTGGCTAGAATGCAGATGAGAGCAGATTGTATTTTCCTAAGATGACTGCAACAATATGTCCTGTCCCACATAATCATCTACAGTGAGGTCTTGGCACTCTCCTATCAAGAGATGGAGGCTAATTCTTCTCCCCTTTGGTCTGGGCAGGCTTATGATCACCTGCACTAATAAAGTATGGTGAAATGTTTGCTGTATGACTTCTAAGCCTGTGTCATAAAAGGCAATGCAGCTTCTGCTCTGGAGCTCTGGCCTGGAGCCCTGAACTTCCATGTAATGAGTCTGACTAACTTTTGGCTGCCATAATGTGCAGGAACCAAGCCACACGGGGAGGCTACACATGCATTCCCTACTCAGCACTCCTAGTCTTTGAGTCACCTCAGCCCAGGTGCTTGATGTGGAGTGAATGAGCCTTCTGATGATTCTGGTGCCCAGCTGCCGAGTCACTCCCAGGTTTAAGTCTTCCCAGACATAGTGAAGTAGAGGTGAGCCCCTGATTCTGTCTAAATTCCTGACCACAGAATCTGTGAGAAACATAAATTGGCTTTGGGATATGCTGTTATGCCATGATATTACCTGAAATAAATCTCTTTGCAGTGTGGCTTTGCAGTTCCTCCATCAATAAGTGGAGTCTATTTTCCATCTCTTAAACCTGGGCCAAGAATGAAACAGAAGTGAAGGTGTGCCTGTTCTAAGCCTTCGCCTGCCTTCCGCTCATGGAATCCTGCCTATGCATTAAGCTTGGGCTGGCCTGCTGGAAGATCAGTGACCAAGACTAGCTTACAGCAAATTGATCACGTGATCAATTGATCATGTAATCAATTTGCCCAGCCTAGATCACCAGAGCTACTTACTTGACCTAAAGTTAACCACAGGTGCATGAGTGACCTAGCTAAGACCAGAAAAACCACCCAGCTGACTTGTAGACTCATGAGAAATATAGGCTTATTGTTTTAAGCTGCTGAGAGGTTTTGTTTTGGTTTTTCTTTGGTTGGGCATGGTGGGGGGATGTGGGCAGGGTAGGAAAAATTGTTACACAGCAATAGCTAAACGGTACAAGAGGAGAAAGACCTTCCAGGTAACTGAGCTCATGCATATTTTTGAATGGGAAAAAGTATGGTTAGAATGTTGGAAATAAAGATTACTGTTTATCTGTGGTCAACAAATTATTCCCAGTCTTCTCATACCTATGCTTCCAAGCCCAGAGGCCAAGAGAACATGCAGGAGGGACTATTTCCTCTACATTATACATTAATGGGATAAAATAATTCTTCTTCTCATTCTGCCATGCTACTCCTTGCATCAAATCCAATGAACATACCTTGGCTGACTTTATACCAGCCCACTTCCTCTGTAGGATCAGACTTAACACATATAATGACATAAAGTGCTATATAAACAAACAGTGTTACCATGCTCCCAAGCCTAGAAAGAGAAAAAAAAGAAAGAATAACTTTTAAAGTGCAGCTAAAGAATTCAAATTTTCTCAAAGCCAAATTGGAATATGAAAAAAGATTTTAAAAAATTCTAAATTTAGGTGCAATGGTTTTCATGTGTTTAGAATCTGGCAAGCCAGCTTCTTCTCTGCCCTACTTTATAAAGGTTGCGTAGAAGAGGGAAAAAGAAGTTTTGTTTAGTTGCAGATGAACACTATGGTGCCCCCCCAATAATAATACATGAATGTATCATCCAAATATAAAAAAGTCGAATTAAATGTATGATTTTTAAGAGCAACTATTTTTAATTAAGATATATTGCTTTCCTTGAAAGACTAAACATGTACTTTTTTATATAGAAATAATCAATTTCCTAATGTCCTTTAGAAAGCACAACTTTCCATCCTTGGGATAAGAATGATGTAATGAGGAAAGTTAAATTTGTGAATTTTATGACATAATGAAAGTGAGAATAATGCAGTATAAGGGAAGTAATTTAATGAGAAAATGAACACTAAGAATTTGAAATGTGTGCTTTTATGTTTCTTTGGAGTGATATTTTAGTGGTACCTTTATAAGAATACAAGTAACCTGTGTTCAAATTGCCTTCCTTGTTGCTGCACACACTACAGCTGGTGAAGCCTATAGTCAGCTAAATCCCAACCCATCACTGGGCAAGGGCATGAGGTTTGGAAGGAATCTATAACCTAGTGTGGGTGACCGTGTTTTCTGGTTCTGTTTTCTAAGCCCATGCCTTCTGGAGGAGAAGATTAGGTTAGGAGTAGAAGGACATTGTTAGTTTTGTTGAATTAGTTTTGTTAAGTTCTGCTTTCCTTTAGAACATTCAGGAGAAGATACTTGGTCTGGGACTCAGAGTTAGATGACTGCTGCAGATATTTGTTTAAATCATGAAATAGGTGAGGTTGCCCTAAGAGGCAGCAGAATGTGAGAAGCCAATGGAACTCCAAGGAATTCCAGTGTTTTAAATGGATTGGAGGAGGAAGACCAAAAAGGAAGTGAGAATGTGACAAGGATGAATTTATCAAAGGAGGTAAGTACCAGAGAGACTGATAAGATGAGGTCTGAGACAAGTCCATAGGTTTTTAACAACTAGGACAGCATCACAAGGACATTAGCAGGGATAGTTCTGGTGGGATGGCAGGGGTGGTAGTCAATTTTCAGAGGTCTGAGACATGAATATTGTTGAGGAAAAATAGTCATGGGTGTAAAATAATGTTAGGAATGTTTGGGAAGGAAAAGGAAGAGTAAATATAGGGAGATAAAAATCAATAGTAAGAGAAAAAATGAGGGACCGTTGAAGAAGTGGAGAGTTGATAAACCAAGTTATTGGGACCCTTGTCCACTTTGTTCTTACTGAAAATATATCAATTTATCATTCATGGCCTCATCCAAAGAACTGACAGAAATGCCCATCAGAACAGGAACAAAAGGACTCCTGAAACACGCCATTGAAGTCTCTGCCCAGAGGTTCCCCATCACTGAAACATCTTTATATATCTTGTTTCAACACTATTTTTGCTCTGTGAAGTTTTCTGTGTCATCTGGGTGACCTATAGTACACTTATATTTATGTTTCCTTTGTCCTTCATTTAAATTACCCCATTCCATACTCTGGCCTTCTCCACAGTTATAGAGCTCCTTGGTATTCTGTGTTACTTTGCTCCCCACCCCCAAGCTTTATCCTTTAAACCAAGAATCATTCTACTTCCACTTTCCACATATGGTCTTGTCTTAACAGAAGTTCAGTTCTCTTCAGAGGGCTCATTTATTTCCTTAGTTTAAAATCTCAAGTTAACTAAGTTGACTTTATATAATGGACAAACATGAGGCTGCAAATTTTCCTTTTCACCCTATCCCTAGTATATTTTCCAGTGAATTATAAGTCACGTTTACCTCTAATAGTCATCTTGTTTTAGCTAACAAAGGCCACTGTACATACAGAGATTACATATACTTGGAAATGTTCCTCTCTCTTCCTGATTTCTTAGATTAGACTATCCCTTTTCTGTCTGTCTCTCTCTTGATTTTTAAAAACATTATCTGAATTCTCAGAGCTCTACCACTAGTAGATTAATTCTGATTTTTTGCCCTATTATAAAAATTAGTTATATTTCTGGCAGGCAGTGAAACATGGAACAGGAGAGACAAGAGGCAGGAACCCGAGAACAGGTTTGTAGTAAAGAGCCAATGTTTAACATTTCTCCACAGTCACCTGAGTCGGTGCTCTCCTGACCTCTGTACAAACTCTGTGGAAAAAAAATCTCTCTGAAACTGGTTTATCAAGTATAAGTCATCAAAAACTAAGCCTTGCCTAATCAGTTTTGAGCCCCTCTGTAACAGGAGCCTTAACTTCATGATTGCAACAACACAATTTAAAATTACTCTGCTTACCTCATTCCCAAAGTTGGCTTCTCCACAGTTTTCCATGGAAACATTCTAATTCAACTAAAGGATTGCCGTAAGATTATGTGACATCCTGGCTTGTTTGTTTCTTTGTGTTTTAATCAGTAAAGTTCATAGAGTTTTTTGTTGTTATTATTTTTCTTTTTTTTTTTCTTCTATGCTTAGAATGGCAAATATTTTTCTGGATTTTGTCTGTGTCTTTACTCATTACACATTTGAAGAATGACATGAATTTTTATATATCTTGGAGTTTGTCCTGTACTAGATGAGTCCCCTGTCCCTTCTTGCTCTCACTTGTTCAAGTTTTGAAATTTTAAATCAGATTTATTTTATTGAGCACTGAAGTGAATGATATCATTTTCACAGAAGCCTCTGAGAAGTATAATTGTGTCTGAGTTAAACTGGGTAAGTTGTCTGTATTGACTGAAAGGAGAAACTTGGAAAAGGCTAAAGTTTGGAAAGACTTCTGAATAATTAAGGAGAATGACGGCTAAGCCAAGTACCATATTCTTAGTTGTATAGTCTATAGAAATAGAGTGTGGGAAACAGATGGAAGTTGAGGTATAGACTCAATATCACTGGGAATGTCAGATCAGAAATTATTTTTGGAAGTGTAAAAGGAGCTTTGTGTGTAGGTGGAGCTCAAGAGGTGGGATGCAAATCCTGGGAGGTACTAGACAAAGAATGAAAAATCAAGTCTTGGGTAGTAAGTAGGGCTTATCTGCCTTGCGGAGGAGCTATTTGATATTTCTCTAAGTACTGATTACACTTATTTTCAAATCCCATAGCTTCTGAATTTTTAAATTTCAGTGCAAACCCAGGTGATTTATAACAATTCTATATAAGAGCAGGGAGTTTTTACGTGATTTTCTTCACTTACACTTCTCGTCCACTCTGGTGTTCTTCAGATATCACATGTATCTAGATTTAATCCTCATGTAGATTTTTAGCTTCTAGAGATCACAAAGTAGATGGAACAGCTATACGGGTAAGGCAAAATAATGAAAGGATTTACCAGACTTAAGGACTAGAGGAAGAGACTGAACGCAGGAAAGCTGCTGTGCATGCATGCCTGACAGGACTTGCAGCGCTCATGCAATCTTGGGGAGGAACAAAGGGCTGGCAGGTGAAAGAGCAGCAAATACTGTCAGGCCAGGTGTGCAGCATTAAAACCCAGCTGTACCAGGGATCCCAGATGGCTTGAAAGAGAGGTGTGAATGAAATGACCCAGAGAAGTCAGGAGATGGGAGAGGAAGGCATTAAGCTACATTTAGGGTCCTTGCAATGAGAGGGATTTTAACTGCTTGGCAGTTATTTGACTGATAATGAATGTTTGAATCATTCTTGAATAGTGGATAAATCTATTTACTTTTGGAGAAGTATTGTCTAGCCTCTTTTGTCTTCAGCTTTCTCTAACCTGCTCTCAATTGTTTTCATTTTCAAAGAACATGAATATATTTCAGGACTTTTAAAACCGGATGAAAGGCAGGAATTTTTAATTAAACATATGCTATATAATCATATGTATTATCAATATATGAGGATCTAAGATACTAAAAATAAGTTGTCCCTATTGAAATATTCTATATAACCTATATATTATATATACTATGAAATACTATGTATATTATATGTAATGTATTATATACACATATATATGTAATGTATTGATGGGTCACATTTGTTTTAGAGTGGTATACTGGTGGGATTTTTCTTTTCTGGAGATGTAAACATTCTAAATAATATCTATTGTGTGTGTATGTGTGTATGTATCAGTAGCAAACATTTTATTGCATATAAATTTCGCTTAACAAGTAATATTCTCCATCATTTTCATAAGTAACAAGATAATTTTGTGTATGTTTTGTATAATTATGGGAATATGTGAATTTCAAAAAAATTTTCAATATACATACATTTGGTGAATATAGTACTTACTAATTCTGCCAAGTGTTGTTTTATTATCCTGACTTTTTAACTTTTTTTTGCATTTTGGTTGAGCTATATATGATTGAAAAATTTATTTGAAAATGTATTGTTTAAAAACATTGAACTATTTTAATGGGTCAGTGGCAAGATAAAAACAAGTTAGCTCCAAAAATGCCAAAAACTGATAAAGACTTTACATACCTATATATCAATACTTTGTATATTTGAGAAGCTGAAGAACAGGTTCACAGTCTTGAAACATACACAGGTATTGTCACTAGACATAAAACATTGAAGCTGTAAAAGAAAGGAAAGGTCATATATCGCAGTAAGGTTAATGTGAATAGGTAGTTCAGTATTTATTTTATAGGGTCAGAAATTATCACAGGGTACTAACTATATTGCAAATGACTGTTAGTAAAAAATTCTCCAAGGGTGTCTTGCATTTCTGTGTATCTTGGGAGTGAGGTACTAACTGCCCTTTGTTCTTAAAAACCTTTAAAAGATTTTTGTATAGCAAACATCCTTAGGAGATAGAGATAGTATCTTCCTCCAGAGTAGAGGGCAGACATGATACCTGCCCATTTATATATAAAGGTTTCAGAATCTCCAAGTTCAGAGTTCTTCTGTAATGCAAACTCTCGGACGCATTGCTCTGTGGAAAATGAAGCTGGAGGAACCAGCACAAGAAAATGCTGATACTCTGGCTATTGCTATCGTTGTAAATAACAAAATCCTTTATTTTTGACTCAGGAATCACATGAGTCTGGGACAGCATTCACATCACTATGGCGAGCTAGCTGGTTACCTAGAAAGTGGAGATCCTTTAAAGTCCTTCACAATGATCGTTAGTAGGAAAAAGGTGCAAGTAAAGTACCCTGAAAGTAAAGAAACCCTTACTGCAAGACTACGTAATCATATCTTACAGTAATCAAATAGCAGGTATATCAATTTTCATATGGTACAAAACTTACATACTTGTTACAATATGTGTCCTATTTTTTTAGTAGCTTAGTTCTATATATATATATATATATATATATATATATATATATAATTCTTAGCAATGCTACAGAAGATTTAATGCAAAAATCTGCTGAAATGTGTATTTTAGGGGTTTATATTATAATGCCTATCAAATTTGAAATATGTTTTATCTAAGTGATGAGGGATCTACTCCACATTAGTTGTTGATTGAAAAGATGTGAGTTATAGGGTGTTTAGAATATTACAGTACTTTCAAGCAGATGTGATACTGGTTATAGAATGAAATAAACTATGTTAGCCTGTTCTCTTTTGATGAGCACCTTTTCCCTTTTATCCCTGATCATCACACATTTCTCACATTAGTTGTTATTCTTCTCTTCCAAACATACTAATACATACTCAAGTTTTTCCCTTAAAGAAAAATATGGTTTGATTTTTCCTGGAAACTTTATATTTTAAATGGACTTTCTGAAGAAATTCTTTAAAAAAATCTTTAGGGGCCTCTTTAATCAAGCCAGGATGGTAGAATTCCAGGTAGTGAGAATGAAACTTTCCAGCATATATCATGACTGACACCAGTCATTATAGTCCTTACTCCAGTCCACAGAGGCTGTTGCTCTGTCTCTTGGGCTCAAAAGTACATAAATTATGTAAAAAAAAAAACCAACATGGTAGGTTTAACAAACCTACCTATTTGGAATCAGAAGACCTGGCTACAAGTTTTACTCCAAGACTTAGTAGTTAGATAAACTGGGGAAAGTTACTGAATTGCTCTGAGCATCTTTTCCCTGATTTATAAAATAGGGAAACAATAACCAAAATTCCCTGTCATGGTTGTTTTGAGGATCAAACTAAATGACATGCCTGAATGTTCTTATAAATAATTAAGTTACACACAAATATAACTAGGAAATACATGAATGAGCAAATAACTCTTGGGGCAGAATTGAATAATCTATGTATTTTAATACTTGCCAAGGTCTCTATAAGTTTATATCACTTAATAAGTCTGAAGGTTTATCAGCATCACACATTTAATATTATTATTTGATAGCCAGTTCTGCACTGTGGACATGTTGAAAATTCTTATTTTATGATTTAAGCAAAAGATGCCAATGTCTGATTACTCTTCACTGTTGGCCCTTGATGAAGTTTCTCTAATAAATATGAATTTACTCTAATAAAGTTACTTTTGAACAATAACCCTAGACATAGCCTAGTAAAAATTGCTAAGTTTGGGGATGAAGAAAAATCCTTATAGACATCCAGACAAGAACAAAAAAAGACACCTGAAAACATAAAAACATAGTGGCTGTATATATCTGCTTCACAATACAAAATTCCGGAACATAATCTGAAATATAAAGTTTTCATAGGGCAAAAATATAATCTAAGAATTCTGTAGAAAACCAGATAGTTAACAATTTGTGAGAAATACAGAAATTACACATTCTCTAATATGTAAGTGCTTGAAAAAAAATTATTAGTTATGACTAAAAGTGAATAAATTAAACTCTACATTTAAAAACTAAAATTTGTATCTTGAGTTAAAATATATTTCTATATAGAAGAAAGTTAAGTAACAGCAGAGGTAGAGTGCTTAAATAAGCCAGTACAAATCCATATAATTTAATGTCACCCAACTATAAAAAAATCACATTGAAAAATATTTAATAATACTGGTTAGAAAGTTTATAGAATAATATTTAATGATAAAAGTAGAAAACAAAACTAAAGATGGATATCATCTCATTTCTGTTAAATATATTAGGCATAAAGAAGGCAGGGAAAATATCTGTTTGATGACAGTAGTAATTGCTAGGTGGCATGATTATGCATAATTGTAAATTTTATGTTACTTTCCAGGTAATGTTTAATATCTAATATTCTATAATGGCCTTATTTTACTTTTATAATCAGAAATTAAGGAAAGGAACATAAGAGAACTATTGACAAATCCTGCAAAAAGTAAGCATAAGAAGAGTGGGTCTGCAAAAGAGAATGAGAAAAAACAAAAGATGGAAGAGAAATTGCCAAGGAAGGAGACGATCTGCAGATAAAGCAAACAGCTAACAGTCCAAATACTGCACTGCAATCAAATAAGATGGGGATGAAAAAAATCTACTGGGAAAGTGTAATTGAAAGAGTCATGGGTGGACTTCTCAACAGTAGTCCCAGGCCTTTGCCAGGGTTCTTTGCCAGACTCTTGGCTGCTGTAGCTTGAAGAGTGAATGGAGGAAGAAATCATCGTTCATTCTTTTGAGGAACTTGTCTTTGGAAAGGAGAAAAATTGGGTTTTGGCTAGAGAGTATTAAAACTAAAGCTTTTTTATTGTCATTGTCCTTTGTTTGTATTTTAAGGTATGAAAAGTTAGGCAAGAATTGAATAATGTTACCATAGTAGTTAAAAGCAAAGAGTTTGGAATCAGGTGAACCAGACTTGAATTTGGGTTTCAGGAAGATTGTAATATACAGGGGAACATACAGTAGATGCCATGGATTGTTACTGGAAACTTTAGTTAATTTAAAATATGAATTTAAATGGGGAGTAATGAAGTATAACACATATTTTTAAAGTTTATTTAAACTTAATGTATATAAGGGCACATTTTTCATCAAATTCTACATATAGATCGAAGCCTTTATTTAGTTCTTCAAATGGCTTTTTGGAATAAATGATGCTCATAACATATCATTTATAATTTCCAGTTGTGAGGTCTTTAAAGTGGAAATTAAATGTAAAGTCTTTAGGAAACATAAGCTTTGTCAAACCGTTACAGATTGTTTCTGTCCACGTCTAATTTAACTACAATTTATAATTTAACTTCTTCAAGACTTTTCAAAGCATTAAGTTTAATTTTCCTAGAAACAAATTGGGGTGTTTGTTGTTACTGTTTATTTTTTTTTTCACACACACCTAAATGACTTACATAATTATTTAATTTTAAAATGACAACAAGTGAAACTGAATAAAATAACTTTGGGCAAACTCAACTGACTCGGTAAACTACAACTAAGTTGGAGGACACAGGAGTGCACGAGGGTACAGGAGCGTGGCCAGCAGCCTAGAGCACTGGGTGCTTTTTACAGAGGAATGGAGTGCTTGTTACCAGCAGTTTGGGTAACTTGAGGTGGGTTAAGAGAGTCTACTGTACAGAAACCAAAGTGAGCAAACAATAGAGCAAGGTTCTAATCCTGAAAATAAATCTGTACATTGAAAAGTGTATAACAGAGAAGATATGTTTCTTATCAAAAGTCCAGTAGTAAAAGAATAACATCATAATTAACTGTAAATCATACATCTTAATGATATGCAATGTGAGACTTTCCTAAGTATAAAATGGTAACAACAACAACAAAACTGAAAGCACATACACCAGATATTGGAACATTATTTGCAATAAATAGTTATTTTACAAGAAATAAAATTTTGAGTGCTTTCTTTGGCTGGAGGTTAAAGGGATATAATTTTAGGAGGAATCTTTAAAGAGGTAGATTGAGAATCAGGGTTTTGGTGATTTTTATTTTTGAGAAACTGATGTTGAAATTTAGTTTTTTGCTATTTTCATTTCTCAATTGTAAAATTCCATGAAACAAACTGGACAGTAGATCAAGTTATACAAATTTCTGCTATGATTGAAATCAAGATCATTTTGTTAAAACTGGCTAGTTTTACTTGCTGTAAGTGCTTAGGAAAATGAGGAGAGATGTATATTCCATGAATGTGGGGTGAATACACACCTCATAGGGCTGACTACTGAGGCATGTCCACAAAGCAGATTTCTGAGCCAATATAAAGAAGTCAGTGACCAGAAGCACTTTCCAGAACAAGTGGTAGGCCAGAGTGGAAATTAAGGCATCAGCTGGGGAATAAAGAGAAACAGTAGAGAGCCAGAGAAACTGAGTGATTGGTTTGCCAAACTGGGAAATCTAGAGCAGGAAGCAGATTGCTGAGACAAAAAGAGATCAGGCTGAGACAGATGGAGGTAGGGGAGCTCAAGGGCCAGTTTCCAGTCTTGTGAACACTGAGCACCATTACTACGTTTCTGTTTTCTGTGGTCTATACTTCCTTTTTCTGGAATCGTCCCACTGGGTCCGAAGGTGGAGTTTGTGCTTATGGCTACTTTCAGACAAGTCTCCCTTTCTCCTTCTTGAAGTGTCCCACATCATCACAGCACATCTTCTACCCCTCATTTTTACTGTCTGCTATTCCTCAGGATGTTCTTTCTCAAATTTCAATAATTTATCTCAATTTATTATTTATTCTATCCAATAATAATGTCTTCTTAGTTTAGATCATCTCAGTATTTCAGCAAGGATGAGACTAGGGTGAGGCAAACACAAAATTTAAAGAGACACTCAGTCTTAGGGTCATGCCAATTTGCTGTCATTACCAGTAATTTCAGCTCTTTGATAACCTCAATATCCTTTCCAACAACACTTTGGTACCCTTGTTCCAGTAATTCTTCAACCCTGCCAATTGATTATTCCCACTAACTTAATTTGCCCCTTGTCCCCTTGATCCCTTCACTTATACTACTGTCTCCCTCAGTCTCCTTAGGCAGCATGCCCCAGAGCATTCAACATCTCCTGGATTCTTTCCTTTTCTCTTCTTCCTCCTTTCAGCCTCTCTTTTCTCTTTAGGGAATCCTTCTGTCATGTGTTGTTATTTCCAGCCTACCTGCAGGATCTGGAGCCTCCAACCTCATCGGGCATCTCTTTTCTTAGGTACACCCTCATCTCTGGGAATTTTTCTTTCACAATAACGTTTACACAGTTCACAGAAACATTAGAAATTGCTTACAGTTTAATTCTGCTTTTCCTCAAATCAGAGAATGACTTTTGCGACCTTGTGGCAGGAAAGAGTTAGTTTGGGAGCATTTCTATTGGGTTGGACAAAAAGTTCGTTTGTTTTTTTTTCCATAAGATGGCTCTAGTAGCTCTTAATTGTCCTTAACTTAATTTGAAACAATTTTGTTAGATTGTATTGTGACAGCTGTAATATCAGTGTGCATTAAAAAAAAAACTTGTCAAAATTGGTGAATTTTTGTGTAGCCATTTTAATATTGAAGAGGGAAGGACAAAAGCAACATGTTCAGCATATTATGCTTTATTATTTCAAGCAAGGTAAAAACACAACTGAAACACAAAAAAGAAAAAAAATTTATGCAGTGCATGGAGAAGGTGCTGCGACAGATCAAACGTGTCAAAAAAAGTGGTTTGTGAAGTTTTGTGCTGGAGATTGCTCACTGGACGATGCTCCATGGTCGGGTAGACCAGTTGAAGTTGATAGTGACCAAATCGAGACATTAATTGAGAACAATCAACGTTATACCATGCAGGAGACAGCTGACATACTCAAAATATCCAAATCAAGTGTTGAAAATTATTTGCACCAGCTTGGTTATGTTAATGGCTTTGATGTTTGGGTTCCACATAAGTTAAGTGAAAAAAACCTTTTTTGACTGTATTTCCACATGCAATTCTCTATTGAAATGTAACAAAGCTGTTCCGTTTTTAAAAACAAATTATGATGGGCGATGAAAAGTGGTTACTGTATAATAATGTGGAACAGAAGAGATCGTGGAACAAGCGAAATGAACCACACCAAAGACCGGTCTTCATCCAAAGAAGGTGATGTTGTGTAATGGTGGGATTGGATGGGAGTCCTCTAGAAGATGGAATTACGAAGTTGCCTGAAAAATGGCAGAAGGTAGTAGAACAAAATGGTGAATATGTTTTTCAACAAAGTTCTTGGTGAAAATGAAAAATATTTCTTTTGGTTTTACTTAAAAACCAATGGAACATTTTGGCCAATCCAATACATTAACGTTGCAGTTGTATGTTAATGTAAAATTATGTTTTAATCAGGTATTTAAAGATTATTGGAAAAAAGTGATGGTAGGATCTTTGTTACTATTACTGTTGTTGTTATATTTGAGTCTCAGGCAAGCACTCATCTTCATACATTTAACAAATTGCATGAATATGGTCTATTGCTGAGATTAGTGCTCTGTTTGTATGAACAGAGATACTAATTTCTGAATTATGTCATGGCTAACGAAACCCCAGTTTCTTGTACATGTAGAACTTAATCATCAGAAGCATAAATGATTTTACTATACTTCCCTCAAACTTTACATTTGTTTTATTCCTCTTCCAGTCCCAAATACTTATTTATACTCTGTATCCACATCCTTATGATATTTCTGCATAATGAAAACAGCAATATCAGTAGCTCTACCACTTTACTGAGTTTAGCCAACAGCAGAATATCTAATATATTAACAACAATATACTACTGGTTGTTATCAAAATCCTGCCAATATATCTTATAGCTACTATTTCAAGCATTTTTAAATTTGTATTTATACCACACTTATACATATTTTTATACCAACTCTCACTTAGGAAGCAACCGTACAACCATAGTAAAATCATCAAAAGTTCACCAATGCTTTTTTGTATAATATAAGCAACTATAGTTTCTATCATCTAATTATGTATTTTAATAGCAAACTTACATTTTACGTACTTCAGTTGTGCTTGCTATCTTTTATCTTTCCAAACAACATATCCTGAATTGCCACAGTCTCTTTCCAAAATGGACTCTTACATCCTCCATGATATGGGAAGAGGGCAGGAGCAGAAATCTGGGTGGTGCCACATAAGAAGATGAGCCACAGACAAAGGAGCTCATTTCATGACACAAGAAGGAGACTTCAGAGTAGGCAGAAAGAAGAGGCTGCCAGGAGTCTTTTTAAAGCAATTTTCCTGGACCATTTAATACAAAAGGAAACCAAGATCAGTGCTGTAGAAGAAAATAATTATCAGCAGATAGGGTTCTCGGTATCATTCTTTTCATCCTAGCACATTTTTGATGTTCCACAGCATTTTTATTGTCCTGTGGATTTTTAAAGATACCAGTCTGCTTCTGAGAGTATGACTTCTCTCCTGGTCATCAGGAGGCAGTGGTGGAAGTAAACATTGAGTCAGGGATAGCGCTCAGAACTGCAGCCAGGTCCCAGCTGCACTTGTTGGATAAATATAGTTCACTACGTTCTAGAGGAATCTGCCCCAGCATTGGCTGCGATGATTCATAATACCTAAGGTGTATAAAACCTTGTCAAATTCTTTTTGTAACAAGATGTAAACTTTTCCCATTTAGGATACTCTATCTAGGATAAAATTTGATGCTCATAAATGTTGGGCAAAGGGCTCCACATGGAGCTCAGGATCCTGCCTGTCCTACTTAGAGCACTGGGAAAACATCTTTCCAGACGGCAAGAGTTGTAGGTGAAAGCCATGGAGTTTTCTATCATCAGGGTTTCTAATATGGCTGAATAAGCTAGAGGAGATCAAGAAAATATCTTGCTAAGAAGAGCTCTCCAAGAGTTCATACTAGTTTTTAGTGTGATCTGACAGCTGGTCTGAACCATGTTCCTATAGATAATTATTTATAGTAAAATTACAGATGTGGGTAAGGTGAATTACATGGCCTAAAAACTATAGAAACAACAGAATGGGATATTTTGAGTTGAGGTTTAGACTGTGTTAATAAAATAAAACATGATAGTTGGCAAAGTACCCTATCCATACTATCATTATGAATGTAGTACTGCAGGAACTGCTCTTGCATGCATGCTATTTATACAGTGAAGCTGACCTTTAGATGGGGATTGTTATTCAAACAGCAGAAGTACTTTGGTGTGAAGGTTGTTAAAAAGTAGAGAGCACTAGATGTCCAAGGTGCAGGATACTTGGTTTTGTCAGCTGATGTGGGAGGGAAACCAATTTCTTTAGGTTATATCCTGCTGGTGGTACAGTATTCCTTTAAACAGCCCTTTCCTGTTCCACTGTAATCAGGCTACATTCCATTCCCCTGCCCTCTCCTCCCCAGTGCTGGCTTTTGTCTTTTGAAAGGTCCAACCCAAGCATCACCTCCACCTCTTCCTCTTTATCTTAGTTGTCCACCCATCAACTTTTTATTCCTCTTAAACCTCTGCCTGTCTTTCAAATTCACTGCACACAATTGCTTTCTATTTCATAAGCTACGTTCTATAGAATGCATTTCTTTGCCCAAAAGGAAGGACTGAAGTAGCACCCTTGTGATAGGAAAAAGGCACTGGTGAGTAAAATGATGGAGCTGCAGGGTTGCACTGTTGCACTAAGAGGTAAGAGCTGTTATTAGAAGCTCTATTAACAATAGCAATACAGAAAATAAAGGTAATGAATGAGAGTGTAAGAAACTCTGAACTGGTTCAAAATTTATATGTATGTATATATGTATGTATGTATCTATCTATGTATTATCCATCTATCTATCTATGTATTTACCTATCTGTCTATCTATCTATCTATCCATGTTTCTATCTATATATATTTTGAACCAGTTCAGAGTTTCTTGCACTCTTATTCATTAATTTCATTTTTCATACTGATAGATATAGATATAAATGATATAGATATAGAGCTAGAGAGGCACTATTGTCTACCGTACTGGGTTGAAAATTTAGGCATCATAATTTTTTCAATAAATGAAAATTCATCAATTGGCTTTATAATGTGTAAATGATCAAAATTTTCCAAAATTTAACTTGTTCTACCAGGATTCTTCCACATAAAAATGTTTTTACATTTCAAAAGGCAAACCTATATATTTGTCTTCATACCATTTATTTGAATTTTTCACCAAAGTGCTGAAATTTGAAGTATTCCAATTGAAGTCAATTTGGAATAATCTGAGCACTTTGGTTAAGTTAGTACGAAAGGTATTATTCCAGATAAATTTTTCCAGAAAGGATTTTGATATTTTTTCTCAATTCAGACTCAGATTAATCTAAGAAACATAATGTTGGCAAAGTAATTTAATTGATTTGGACTCAGACATTATTCTTTCTTGTCTCCTATAATTTTTACTTATTTATCATTTAAGTAATAAATGTCTATGATTTAATAAATTTAGAATAATTAATTTAATAAATTTAGAATATATCTAATTTAAGAGTAATAAAAGGAGAGTATCCAGGATGCTAAAACAATAAGGTCTGGTGCTAAAGTTATATTGTTTTAATGTTTCCTAGAGCATGAAAAGTGAATGTGTATATGCATGACCCTCAACAAAGTAACAGAATAAAACATCACATCCAAAACAAGTTAGACAAAAGTGATCTAATTTCACACCAGTCCAGGATTATTAAAAACTCACAGCCAACACCTTATGATCACCACATTCAGCATCATATACATCCTATAAAGATGGTAAGCATCAGGCCATGCTGAGTAATGTAAAAGACTTGCTGGAAGCACAGCTTTCTAAGAGACGTCTGAAGATGTAAGCACAAGATTCCTGCTTCACTAGAGAGCACTAATGACTAAACTCCCATCACTGAAACTTTGACATAGACAATTTAACTTTGTATCCATCTCCTCAATATACCTTAACCATTTCACTGAAGAAGCAGGAGTTCTACTAATACGTATGGGGATGAATATAGCATCTTTAATAGAGAAGATGCGTCAGTCTTTTGTCTCATGATAGTATCTGACCAAAAATATAGAAGTAGATTACAAAATCGTTAATATTAACTTTTTTTAATTTTTAAACTCCAACATAGCACCATAAGACTTCAAAGTTGAAAACAATGTCCACACCAGGAGAGGAAAAATGATCAATACAACTGTGTGGGATGTGGTGTCATTTCACTGGTCAAAATGCTGATGTGATATCAGCCAGAGTTACTTAATGCTCTCTCCTCTACCAAATATCAATTGTGTGTTCCCTTAGGTTCACCAGCAATCTTACAGGAATCACCCAGTTTTTAGATACCAAAGAAATCCAGAAATCAATACCCAGGTTATTATGCCATTATCAAAAAACTACAAAACCACTGGGTAGAAGTCATGCTGAAAGGTATTAAATATATTATATTTCAGTAACACACAACTAAAATAAAATAACAATTTAAAAGTTTCCAACTAAAATAATTTTTTAAACTTTGATTTTCATTCATTTTATGCTGAATTTATTCCCAGAACATAAGCTTTTGCTTCTTCTATTTCTTCAGGGATATTGTCTTCTGAGCAACCTCATCTTGATTTAAGAACAATTGGTTAGACCAGAGAGCAGACAGCAGAAGCAAGAAGAACTATAATCCTACAGCCTGTGGAATGAAAACCACATTCACAGAAAGATAAAAAAAATGAAAAGGCGGAGGACAATGTACCAGAAGAAGGAACAAGACAAAACTACAGAAAAACAACTAATGAAGTAGAAATAGGCAACCTTCCAGAAAAAGAATTCAGAATAATGAAAGTGGATGATCCAGGACCTTGGAAAAAGAATGGAGACAAAAACCAAGAAGATGCAAAAAATGTTTAACAACGACCTAGAAGAATTTAAGAACAAACACCTAGAAGAACTAAAAAACAGAGATGAACAATACAATAACTGAAAGGAAAAATACTCTGGAAGGAATCAATACCAGAATAACTGAGGCAGAAGAGCAGATAAGTGACCTGGAAGATAGAATGGTGCAATTCACTGCTGTAGAACAGAATAAAGAGAAAAGAATGAAAGAAATGAAGATAGCCTAAGAGACCTCTGGGACAACATTAAATGCACCAACATTCACATTATAGGGGTCCCAGAAGGAAAAGAGAGAGAGAAAGAATCCAAGAAAATATTTGGAGAGATTAGAGTCAAAAACTTCCCTAACATGGGAAAGGAAATAACCACCCAGGTCTAGGAAGTGCAGAGAGTCCCAGGCAGCATATCCAAGGATAAACATGCCAAGACACATAGTATTCAAACTGACAAAAATTAAAGACAAAGAAAAATAACTAAAAGCAACAAGGAAAAAATGAAAAATAACATACTAGGGAATCCCCATAATGTTAACAGCTGATTTCTCAGCAGAAACACTACAAGCCAGAAGGGAGTGGCATGATATATTTAAAGTGATGAAAGGGAAGAACCTGCAACCAAGATTACTCTACCTGGCAAGGATGTCATTCAGATTGGATGGAGAAAGCAAAAGCTTTAAAACAAGCAAAAGTTAAGAGAATTCAGCACCACCAAACCAGCTCTACAACAAATGTTAAAGGAACTTCCCTAACTGGGAAACACAAGAGAGGAAAAGGACCTACAAAACAAAAACAAAACAATTAAGAAAATTGTAATGTGAATATACATATCGATAATTACCTTAAATGTAAATGGATTAAATTCTCCAACCAAAAGACATAGACTGGCTGAATGGATACAAAAACAAGACCCAAACATATGCTAGCTACAAGAGAACCACTTCAGACGTAGGGACACACACAGACTGAAAGTGAGGGGATGGAAAAAGATATTCCATGCAAATGGAAATCAAAAGAAAGCTGGAGTAGCAATACTTGTATCAAATAAAATAGACTTTAAAATAAAGAAAGTTACAAGAGACAAGGAAGGACACGACATAATGATCAAGGGAACAATCCAAGAAGAAGATATGACAATTGTAAATATTTATGCACCCGATATAGGAGCACCACAATACCTAAGACAAATGCTAAGAGATATAAAATAGGAAATCAACAGTAACACAGTAATAGTGGGGAACTTTAACACCTCACTTACACCAATGGAAAGATCATCCAGACAGAAAATTAATTAGGAAACCCAAGTTTTAAAGGACATAATAGACCAGATATATTTAATTGATATTTATAGAAAACAGCTACACTTTCTTCTCAAGTGTACATGGCACATTCTCCAGGATAGATCACATCCTGGGTCACAACACAAGCCTGTTCCATTGATCAATATTTCTGTTTTTATGCCAGTACCATACTGTCTTGATTACTGTAGCTTTGTACTTTAGTGTGAAGTCAGGGAGCATGATTCCTCCAGCTCCATTATTCTTTCTCAAGATTGCTTTGGCTATTCGGGGTCTTTTGTGTTTCCATACAAAATTGTGAAATTTTTGTTCTAGTTCTGTGAAAAATGCCATTGATAGTTTGATAGGAATTGCGTTGAATATGTAGATTGCTTTGGGTAGTATAGTCATTTTCACAATGTTGATTCTTCCAATCCAAAAACATGGTATATCTCTCCAACTGTTTGTATCATCTTTAATTTCTTTTATCAGTCTCTTATAGTTTTCTGCATATAGGTCTTTTGTCTTCTTAGGTAGGTTTATTACTAGGTATTTTATTCTTTTCGTTGCAATGGTAAATGGGAGTGTTTCCTTAATGCCTCTTTCAGATTTTTCATCATTAGTGTATAGGAATGCAAGAGATTTCTGTGCATTAATTCTGTACCCTGCTACTTTACCAGATTCATTGATTAGCTCTTGTAGTATTCTGGTAGCATATTTAGGATTCTCTGTGTATGGTATCACGTCATCTGCAAACAGTGACAGTTTTAATTTTTTAATTCTTCTTTTCCAGTTTAGATTGCTTTTATTTCTTTTTCTTCTCTGATTCCTGTGGCTGAAACTTCCGAAACTATGGTGAAAGTGGGCAACCTTGTCTTTTCCCTGATCTTAGTGGAAATGGTTTCAGTTTTTCACCGTTGAGAATGATGTTGGCTGTGTGTTTGTCATTTATGACCTTTATTATGTTGAGTTAAGTTCCCTCTATGCCTACTTTCTGGAGGATTTTTATCATAAATTGATGTTGAATTTTGTCAAAAGGTTTTTCTGCATCTATTGAGATGATCATATGGTTTTTATATATGGTTTTTAATTTGTTAATATGGTGTATCACATTGATTGATTTGTGTATACTATAGAATACTTGCATTCCTGGGATAAACCCCACTTGATCATGGTGTATAATCCTTTTAATGTGCTGTTGGATTCTCTTTGCTAGTATTTTGTTGAGGATTTTTGCATCTAGGTTCATCAGTGATATTGGTCTGTAGTTTTCTTTTTTTGTGACATCTTTGTCTGGTTTTGGTATCAGGGTGATGGTGGCCTCACAGAATGAGTTTGGGAGTGTTCCTCCCTCTGGTATATTTTGAAAGAGTCTGAGAAGCATAGGTGTTAGCTCTTCTCTTAATGTTTGATAGAATTTGCCTGTGAAGCCATTTGGTCCTGGGCTTTTGTTTGTTGGAAGATTTTTAATCACAGTTTCAATTTCAGTGCTTATAATTTGTCTGTTTATATTTTTTATTTCTTCCTGGTTCAGTCTCTGATGGTTGTGCTTTTCTAAGAATGTGTCCATTTCTTCCAGATTGTCCTTTTTTTTTTTTTTTTTTTTGCGGTACACGGGCCTCTCACTGTTGTGGCCTCTCCCGTTGTGGAGCAACAGGCTCTGGACACGCAGGCTCAGCAGCTATGGCTCACGGGCATAGCCGCTCCACAGCATGTGGGATCTTCCTGGACCAGGACACAAACCCGTGTCCCCTGCATTGGCAGGCAGACTCTCAACCACTGCGCCACCAGGGAAGCCCTCCAGGTTGTCCATTTTATTGGTATATAGTTACTTGTAGTAATCTCATGTGATCCTTTGTATTTCTGCAGTGTCGGTTGTTACTTCTTTTTAATTTCTACTTTTATTGATTTGAGCCTTCTCCTTTTTTTTCTTCATTAGTCTGGCTAATGGTTTAACACTTTTATTTATCTTCTTAAATAACCAGATTTTATTTTTATTGATCTTTGCTATCATTTCCTTTTTTTTTCATTTATTTCCAATCTGATCTTTATGATTTCTATCCTTTTGTTAACTTTGGGGTTTTTTGTTCTTCTTTCTGTAATTGGTTTTTGTGTAAGGTTAGGTTGTTATTTGAGTGGTTTCTTGAGTTAGGATTGTATTGCTATAAACTTCCCTCTTAGAACTGCGTTTGCTACATTCCATAGATTTTGGGTCATCGTGTTTTAATTGTCATTAGCTTCCAGATACTTTTTGATTTCTCTTTGATTTCTTTAGTGATCTCTTGGTTATTTTGTAGCATATTGTTTAACATCCATGTGTTTGTATTTTTTACAGATTTTTTCCTGTAATTGATATCGAGTCTCATAGCATTGTTTTCAGGAAAGATATTTGATAGGATTTCAATTTTCTTAAATTTACCAAGGCTTGATTTGTGACCCAAGATATGATGTATCCTGGAGAATGTTCCATGAGCACTTGAGAAGAAAGTGTATTCTGTTGTTTTTGGATCAAATGTCCTATAAATATCAATTAAGTCCATCTTGTTATGTGTCACTTAAAGCTTCTGTTTCCTTATTTATTTTCATTTTGGATGATCTGTCTATTGGTGAAAGTGGGGTGTTAAAGTCCCCAACTATGATTGCATTACTGTCGATTTCCCCTTTTATGGCTGTTAGCATTTGCCTTAGGTATTGTGGTGCTCCTTTGTTGGGTGTGTAAATATTTATAATTATTATATATTCTTGGATTGATCTCTTGAGCATTATGTAGTGTCTTTCTTTGTCTTTTGTATTAGTCTTTGTTTTAAAGTCTATTTTGTCTGATATGAGAATTGCTACTCCATCTTTGTTTTGATTTCCATTTGCATGGAATATCCTTTTCCATCCTCTCACTTTCAGTCTGTATGTGTCCCTAGGTCAGAAGTGGGTGTCTTGTAGACAGCATTTGTATAGGTCTTGTTTTTGTATCCATTCAGCCAGTCAATGTGTTTTGATTGGAGCCTTAAACCATTTATATTTAAGGTAGTTATCTCTATGTATGTTCCTATTACCATTTTCTTAATTTTTCTGGGTTTGTTATCGTAGGTCTTTTCCTTCTCTTGTGTTTCCTGCCTAGAGAAGTTTCTTTAGCATTTGTTGTAAAGCTGATTTGGTGGTGCTGAATTCTCTTAGCTTTTGCTTGTTTGTAAAGTTTTTAATTTCTCCGTCTAATATGAATGAGATTCTTGCTGGGTAGCATAATCTTGGTTGTAGTTTTTTCCCTTTCATCACTTTAAATATGTCATGCCACTCCATTCTGGCTTCCAGAGTTTCTCCTGAAAGATCAACTGTTAACCTTATGGGGATTTCCTTGTATGTTATTTGTTGTTTTCCCCTTGATGCTTTTAATACTTTTACTTTGTAGTTACTTTGTGATAGTTTGATTAATATGTAGTTACTTTGTGATAGTTTGATTAATACGTAGTACTTTGTGATAGTTTAATATGTGTCTTGGTGTGTTTCTCCTTGGATTTATCCTGTATGGGACTCTCTGCACTTCCTGGACTTGATTGACTATTTCCTTTCCCATATTAAGGAAGTTTTCAACTATAATCTCTTCAAATATTTTCTCAGTGCCATTGTTTTTCTCTTCTTCTTCTCGGACCCCTATAATTTGAATGTTGGTATGTTTAATATTATCCCAGAGGTCTCTGAGACTGTCCTCATTTCTTTTCATTCTTTTTTCTTTTTTCTGCTCTGCAGTAGTTACTTCCACTACTTTATTTTCTAGGTCAATTATCCCTTCTTCTCCCTCAATTATTCTGTTCTTGATACCTTCTAGAGAACTTTTAATTTCATTTATTGTGTCATTCATCATTTTTGCTCCTTCATCTGCTGTGTATTTCTCTGTCTTCTCATTTTGCTTAACTTACTGTGTTTGGGGTCTCGTTTTCACAGGCTGCAGGTTCATAGTTCCCATTGTTTTTTTGTGTGTGCCCCCAGTGGGTAAGGTTGGTTCAGTGGGTTCTGTAGGCTTCCTGTTGGAAGCAACTGGTGCCTATGTTCTTGTGGATGTGGCTGGATCTTTTCTTTCTTGTGGGCAGGACCGCATTCAGTGGTGTGTTTTGGGGTGTCTGTGACCTTATTATGATTTTAGGCACCCTCTCTGCTAATGGGTTGTGTTGTGTTCCTGTCTTGCTAGTTATTTGCCATAGTGTGTCTAGCACTGTAGCTTGCTGGCCATTGAGTGAAGCTCGGTCTTAGCCTTGAGATGGAGATCTCTGGGAGAGCTTTTGCCATCTGATATTATGTGGAGCCAGGAGGTCTCTGGTGGACCCATGTCCTGAACTCGGCTCTCCTACCTCAGAGGCTCAGGCCTGACACCAGGCCGGAGCTCCAAGACCCTGTCAGCCACACAGCTCAGAAGCAAAGGGAGAAGAAATAGAAAGAAAGAAAGAAAGAAAGAAAGAAAGAAAGAAAGAAAGAAAGGGAGGGAGGGAGGGAGGGAGGGAGAAAGAAAGAAAGAAAGAAAGAAAGAAAGAAAGAAAGAAAGAAAGAAAGAAAGAAAGAAAGAAAGAAAGAAAGAAAGAAGAAAGAAGGAAGGAGAAAGAAAGAAAGAAAAAAAGAAAGAAAGAGAGAAAGAAGGAAATAAAGAAAAGTTATTTAAATAAAAAATAAATTATTAAAAAATTAAAATGTAATTTATAAAAAAGAAAGAGAGAAAGAGAGAGCAGCCAAACCTAAAAACAAATCCAACAGTGATAAGAAGCACTAAAAACTATACAAAAAGAAAAACAAACAAACAGAAAAAACAGACAGAGAAAACCCTTGGACAAATGGTAAAAGCAAAGCTATACAGAAAAAAATCACACAAAGAAGCATACACACTCACAAAAAGAGAAAAAAGAAAAAGAAAATATATATCTATATATTAAAAAAAAAAAGGAAGAGAGCAAATCTACAGTTGCTTCCAAAGTCCACCCTCTCAATTTTGAGATGATTCGTTGTTTGTTCAGGTATTCCACAGAGGCAGGGTACATCAAGTTGATTGTGGAGATTTAATCCACTGCTCCTGAGGCTGCTGGGAGAAATTTCCCTTTCTCTTCTTTATTGGCACAGGTCCTGGGGTTCAGCTTTGGACTTGGCCCCACCTCTGCATGTATGTTGCCTGAGGGCATCTGTTCCTGCCCAGACAGGATAGGATTAAAGCAGCAGCTGATTAGGAGACTCTGGCTCACTCAGGTCAGGGGGAGGGTGGTGTACAGCATGTGGGGCTAGCACCGCATGTGATCACCACCTGTGATGGCAGAGGTTGACGTGACATTGCCACAGCCTGAGGAGCGCCATGTGTTCTCCCGGGAAAGTTGTCCCTGGATCTCGGGACCCTGGCAGTGGCGGGCTGCACAGACTCCCAGTGGAGTGTGGGTAGTGACACATACTTGCACACAGGATTCTTGGTGGCAGCGGCAGCAGCGTTAGCGCTTCATGCCCATCTCTGGGGCCTGAGCTGATAGCCATGGCTCGCGCCTGTCTCTGGAGCTCGCTTAGGCACTGCTCTGCCTTCTGTGGGCACACTGGGAAGGAATCCCCTTTCTTTGCACCCCCAGAAACAATGGTCACTTGCCTTTTCAGCAGGTCCAGACACTTTCCCCAACTCCCTCCCGGCTAGCTGTGGCGCACTAGCCTCCTTCAGGCTGTGTTCACACAGCCAACCCCAGTCCTCTCCCTGGGATCCGACCTCTGAAGCCCGAGCCTCAGCTCCCAGCCCCCACCCACCCCGGCTGGTGAGCAGACAAGCTTCTCAGGCTGGTGAGTGCTGGTCAGCACTGATCCTCTGTGGGGGAATCTCTCCGCTTTGCCCTCTGCAACCCTGTTGCTGCGCACTCCTCTGTGGCTACCAAGCTTCCCCCCACCCACCCAACCCCCATCTCTACCAGTGAAGGGGCTTCCTAGTGTATGGAAACTTTTCTTCCTTCACAGCTCCCTCCCAAAGGTGCAGGTCCCATCTCTATTGTTTTGTCTCTGTTTTTTTCTTTTTTCTTTTGCCCTAACCAGGTACATGGGGAGTTTCTTGCCTTTTGGGAAGTCTGAGGTCGTCTGCCAGCATTCAGTAGGTGTTCTGTAGGAGTTGTTCAGTTGTTGGAAGGAAGGTGATCTCCACATCATACTCCTCCACCATCTTGATGATCCCTCTAATCCTCTCCAGAACACTCTTTGACATAAATCACAGCAAGACCCCTTTTGACCCACCTCCTAGAGTAATGGAAATAAAAACAAAACAAAAAAATGGGACCTAATGAAACTTAAAAGTTTTTGCACAGCAAAGGAAACTATAAACAAGATAAAAAGACAAGCCTCAGAATGGGAGAAAATATTTTCAAATGAACCAATGGACAAAGGATTAATCTCCAAAACATATAAATAGCTCATGCAGCTCAATATTAAAAAAACAAAAACCCAATCCCAAAATGGGCAGAAGACCTAAATAGACATTTCTCCAAAGAAGACATACAGATGGCCAAGTGGCACATGAAAAGCTGCTCAACATCACTAATTACTAAAGAAATGCAAATCAAAACTACATTGAGGTATCACCTCACATGGGTCAGAATGGGCATTATCAGAAAATCTACAAACAGCAAATGCTGGAGAGGGTATGGAGAAAAGGGACTCTCTTGCACTGTTAGGGGGAATGTAAATTGATATAGCCACTATGGAGAACAGTATGAAGGTTCCTTAAATAACTAAAAATCGAATTACCATATGACTCAGCAATCCCACTATTGGGCATATACCCAGAGAAAACCATAATTCAAACAGATACATGCACCCCAATGTTCATTGCAGCACTATTTATAATAGCCAGGTCATGGAAGCAAACTATATGCCCCCCAACAGACTAATGTATAAAGAAGATGAGGTACATGGGTTTCCCTGGTGGCACAGTGGTTGAGAGTCTGCCTGCTGATGCAGGGGACACGGGTTTGTGCCCCAGTCCGGGAAGATCCCACATGCCGCGGGGTGGCTGGGCCCATGAGCCATGGCCGCTGAGCCTGCGCGTCCGGAGCCTGTGCTCCGCAGCAGTACATATATACAATGGAATATTACTCAGTCATAAAAAGGAACGAAATTGGCTCATTTGTAGAGACATGGATGGACCTAGAGACTCTCATACAGAGTGAAGTAAGTAAGAAAGAGAAAAACAAATATCATATATTAACACATATATGTGGAATATAGAAAAATGGTACAGATGAACCGGTTTGCAAGGCAGAAATAGAGAAAAAGATATAGAAAACAAAAGTATGGACACAAAGGAGGGAAAGTGGGGGGAGGGTTGTTGGTGGTGATGGGATGAATTGGGAGACTGGGAATGACATATATATACTTATATGTATAAAATAGATAACTAATAAGAACCTACTGTATAAAAAGTAAATTAATTAAATTACATTAAAAAAGAAAAATTGGGTTTTCTTTTTTAACTTTTAATTTTATATTGGAGTATAGTTGATTAACAATGTTGCATTAGTTTCAGGTGTACAACAAAGTGATTCAGTTACAAATATACATGTACTATTCTTTTTCAAATTCTTTTCCCAGTCAGGTAGTTACATAATATTGAGCAGGGTTCCCTGTGCTATACAGGTGGTCCTTGTTGGTTATCCATTTTAAATATAGATCAATGAATTCTTTTTCAGTAAGATCATCTCCCTGTTGCAGGGTGAGCTAATGTATGGGTTAATCCACCCATGAGCTCTGTGAATAGGCAGCACACCCTAAGGGGCTTTGTTCACCTGGAAGTTCTTAACGATTAGAGAATCTACATCTAAACCATTAAATTCATTATTATTCTGCGTTTTTAAGCAAGTGCAGCAAAAAGTCAGCACTCTTTTGGGGCCACGGATCCTGTGTCCAGACCCACTGTTTTGTCTGAGCAAACCTACCAACTCCACCACTGTAGTAATGGAATGGTGCACGCTTGCTTTTGTAAAGTGTCATCTTTCAGACACTTGGTGGCTATTCAGATACACATACGCTTGATGGCCTGCGCAGTTTCACAGGTGTTCTTAAAGTGCACACAAAGATTTAAAACTCTTGAAATGCATGATTTTGTGGGATTTTCTCAGTCAAGTGCATAGCAAACAGTTTTCAGATATCACCTTAGTCTACTTGCAGAAAGAGCAGGATGAAATATTTTTGAAAAATATACTTGTAGTATGTCATCAGAAAACTAAAGAAATGGTGTTCCGTTGAGAAGTCTTGGATAAAAATATGTTTGGTTGCCAGATCCTTGTGAGTCAAAATCCACAGATAATAATTGAGAACTATAACTTCCTTTAGATCAAATGAATATTGGGTATAGAATTTCTCAGACTTGTTTGTAAGCATGCTGATGTGGGATCTCTTTGTTGTGGTCTCTTTTCCTCTCCTCTGGGTCTCACACATATTTCATGGTTGGCTCCATACTTCCTGCTCAAATCTGTTCTCTCACCTATTTTTCCACTTTCATTGAAGTACATCAATCCATTCAACCCATTCAGCTAGGAAATTCTGTCATCCATCTCTCCCCATCCAACTGGCCAAGTCCTAGTGATTTTGCTTCTTTTTTAAATTCATTATTTTTAAAATTATTTTTATTTATTTATTTTTATTGAAGTATAGTTGATTTACAATGTTGTGTTAGTTTCAGGTGTATAGCAAAGTGATTCAGTTATGCACATATATATCTATCCTTTTTCAGATTCTTTCCTCTTAACAGGCTATTACAGAATATTGAGTAGAGTTCCCTGTGCTATACAGCAGATCCTTGTTGGTTATCTATTTTATACATAGTGGTGTGGATTCTGCTTCTTAAACCTCCCTCAACTCTTTCCTTTCATTTTTAGCCTCTCTATGATAGCTTTAGTTAGGCCCTCATTTCTCTCACTTAGATTTAGAAATTATGTTAGTTTATCTCTCTGCTTCAGTCTCTTTCTTTCCAATTCACCTGCCCTATTAGCATAAGTGTTTTCTTTCTCAACTACCTAAGTGATATGTCATTCCCTACTTAAAGACTCAAATACTTGTATGGCTCCTTATTGCCTGTGAGAGTGCTGTTTATATTTTTTAATGTTACAATATGCTGTAATAAGGGCTAGAGTTGACACATGCAAGATATATCAGTGTTGCAAAAGTGGGTAAGATCAACACTAATCTGTTATGATGCAAAACTTCCTTTATCTTTTTCACTACTCAAAGGAGAGATCACACCCTTGGAATAGGGGATGATTTACCAAAAAACTGGATATTTTTGTAAAATTAAGATACTTAATTTACTTTTCAGTAAATTAAGCTGAACCTAGAACACAGGTTTTGGAGTCAAATAGTCATAAATTCAATTTTCTGATATACCATATAGGAGATGTGTATTTGGGCAGGTCATTATACCTTTCTAAGTCCAGTTTTTCACCTGTGAATTGAGGATAATTATGCCTGTATGAGAGTTTCTGTGACAGTTCATTAAGGCAATTGATTTAATGCCCTGGACACAGTGCCTAGTACATAGTATGTAACCATAAGTGTTAGTTCTCATCCCTGTAAAGACATGTAGGGATACAAGAGAATGCCTCACTGTGAAAAGTTATTTCAAGCAGGAAAAAGCACACAAAATGGCCTGTCCATGGGGAACAGTGTGGCCTATTTGAGGAACTCTAAGTGACAAAGAGGCTTGAAAGAGAAAAAAAAACAGAAGATGAGAAATGAGATAAAGTAGTGGCTTGTTCATAGAGGGCCTTATGTTCTATTTTACCTTCTGGGCTTTCTTCTCTTTGATCTCTTCAATCAAGCCTCTTCAGTTTTCTTGTCATTTTCATTACCTTCATAACTAAGCTTATGAACTTTGTAGACCATATTCACTGCTTCTTCTTCCTCAACCCACTTCAGTCTAGAATCTAGCCCTATCACTCCACTGACATTATCATCATCAATGTCACCAACAAATTCTTAATGGTCACATCAAATGGACACTTGTCAGTCTACAGTTTTCTTGAACTCTTGGCAAGATTTTGATATATTACTCGCCTTTTGGAAGGTCACTTCCTTCTTTTTTTTTTTTTTTTTTTTTTTTTTTTTTTTGCGGTACGCGGGCCTCTCACTGTTGTGGCCTCTCCCGCCGCGGAACACAAGCTCCAGACGTGCAGGCCCAGCGGCCATGGCTCACGGGCCCAGCCGCTCCGCGGCACGTGGGATCCTCCCAGACCGGGGCACGAACCCATGTCGCCTGCATCGTCAGGCGGACTCTCAACCACTGCGCCACCAGGGAAGCCCCACTTCCTTCTTGACTTTGATTATTTTTTTCACTCTCATGGTTTTATTTTGATCGCTCTGTACCTTCCTTTTCCATCTCTTTCAAGAGATCTTAATCCTTTGCTATCTCTTAAATATGTGATTCTGTCCTTGGATCTTTTCTTTCTTCATTCTGGATTCTCTCATCCTCAAAAGTGACATCAGGTATCCACTAAGTACTTATTATTCTCAAATCTAAAATATATCTGTCATCCACACCTCTCTACTTATAACTTCCATCTCCCCACTAGACTAAGTTTTATAACAGCCAAAACCATATTTTCCTTGTTCACTCCTTTGAACAACTATCTGACTGTGGTAGACTGTACTTCTCTTCTCAGTTCTTTGTCCCTTGCTGTATTCACATCTATGTGCCTTTACATTCCCTCCTTTAGAGACAGCATACTTTCCCCCAACAAACTGATATAAGACTTGGCCAAATGACTTGCTTTGGTCAATGCAGTATGGGCAAAGTGACACTATGTCAGTTCCAAACCTACTCATAAGAAATGTCATGTCCATCATTAAAAAGTCCACAAACAATAAATGCTGGCGACGGTGTAGAAAAGGGAACCCTCTTACACTGCTGATAGAAATGTAAATTGCTTCAGCCACTATGGAGAACAGTATGGAGGTTTCTCAAAAAACTAAAAACAGAGCTACAATATGATCCTGCAATCCCACTCCTGGGCGTATATCCAGAAAAAAGCTATAATTTGAAGAGATACATGCACCCCTATGTTCATAGCAGCACTATTTACAATAGCCAAGACATGGAAACAACCTAAATGTCCATCGACAGATGAATGGATAAAGAAAATGTACATATGTACAATGGAATATTACTCAGCCATTAAAAAGAATGAAATAATGCCATGGGTGGACCTAGAGATTATCATACAAAGAGAAGTAAGTCAGAAAGAGAAAGACAAATACCATATGATATCACATATGTGAAATCTGCAATATGACACAAGTGAATTTATCTATGAAACTGAAACAGACTCACAGAGAACAGACCTGTGGTTGCCAAGCGGGAGAGAAAGATTAGGAATTTGGGATTAGTAGATGTGAACTATTATATATAGGAGGTATAAACAACAAGGTCCTACTGTATAGCACAGGGAACTATATTCAATATACTGTAATAAACCATAGTGGAAAAGAATATGAAAAAGAATATATATATAACAGAATCACTTTGCTGTATACCAGAAACAAACTCAACATATATATAACAGAATCACTTTGCTGTACACCAGAAACAAACTCAACATACATATAACAGAATCACTTTGCTGTACACCAGAAACAAACTCAACATTGTAAATCAACTATACTTCAATAAAATAAAGTTAAAAAGAAGTGTCATGTGTTCCCACCCTCCCTTCTGGGAGTTTTCAGACTCTGTCGTGAGAAGAGCTTTCTCTGGGAAACTGGTGCCCCTTCAGCCTGAAGCCCAGAGTGATTCTGGTGGAACAGAACCATCCCAGCAATCCTTCAGGTGTGCAGAGTGAAGCAGAACAGCTCCAACCAACCCACAGTTTTGTGAATGAGATAATAAAGGAGTATTTTTTAAGCTGCTGAAATTGAGTGATTTGTTATGCAGTATCTTTGTAACTATAGCCAACAGAGACACTAGCTGCATTTCAACCCTTGTGATGGAAAGATAGGGAATATAGGAATAAATCAGATGGATTTATAGATTTAATGCTGTGGCATTGGAGTTTTTGCCTGATTACTTCTACTTCCTCCATGTAGAATGAGAAGACTCAGTTACTTGAGAAGTGGACTGGGTGCAGAAGGAAGGGTGAGAAGAAATTGAAATTATAAAATAAAAGTCTTAAAGCATGTGGAAATGGAGTATGGGAAAAGGAAAACTGTTGGTTCTTCAGGCAGTCTAGTACTTTTATTCATAAGTTTACTAGCTATACGAATTTTGACTTTTGTGACTCATTTTTTATGTTTTCTACTTATTTTTCAAAATCTGAGTCATAATTTTCTTTTGAATTTGTGTGAGTTTCTTCATGTACCAAGGTATTATGCTTTGGCATGTTTTTTATAAGTCTTTTTCCATTTGGGAGGTCGTCTTATATTTTTGCTCATAATTTTGGGCATAGAGAATATTTTATTTTATTTATATGGCCTAGAGAATATTTTATTTTATTTGAGTGGTAAAATCTATCAGTCACTTCCTTTGTTTTATTTTCCATGCTTCTAACGAAACTTCCATAAAAAGTTCAGGAAAATAAAGATTTTTTTTTTTTTTTTTTTTTAGCATTACAGAATTTTAGAGCTAGACGTCATCATTTTCACATGAGAATTTCATTGAGAAATATGTGGTTTAGAGAGGTTAGAAGACCTCGAAGCGGTACAGCCTAGGGCAGAAAGCAGTTCTCCCTAACTCCTGGGCAGTTTATGATACTAACCGATGATCCCAATCCCATCTCTTTTGATAATATCTAATATTCCAAAGCTAGGAAGCCTCAAATTTCACTTATGCTCATATGGCATAGAGATGATAACAGAAAGCTACTTTGTTCTCTGGATGGTCTAGAGCAGGGGTCCCCAACCCCTGGGCCATGGACCGTTACCGGTCCCCGGCCTGTTAGGACCCTGGCCGCAGAGCAGGAAGTGAGCGGTGGGCGAGCAAGCCAAGCTTCATCTGCCGCTCCCCATCGCTCCCCATCGTTCATATTACCACCTGAACCATTCCCCACAAAAAAGTCTGGAGACCGCTGGTCTAGAGAATTAGGCTTTTTGGGCTGTGCCTCTTTCCTGGTGCTGCCAGACTGCAATTCTCGTGTATGACACCTGTGCCTTGTTACTTTTTGTGTCTCTACGAAAGTGTCTCACGGATTCTTTTTAAGTTGAACCTCAAACTGGATCAAAGATACTCGGCTTTTGTTTGAACATGGGATGGAATTCAAATATTATTAAAAGTTTAAAGCATAACAATAGAGTGGGGTTATCTGCTGTAAACACAATTTTAATATTTTTGGCTGTATTAATGAAATTCTATGCAGTTTGTGCTTTTGGAGGGAATCTCCCCTATATAATAGTATTTTCCTTCAGTTGCTAGTGCAAAGAGGAAGGAAAAGGAAAATCATTTTTGAGAATTTCAGCATGTAAAAACTAGCACAGAGAGGTTGGAACATAGTCCTAGGAGCAAGGAGGCACTTTTATTTAGTTGTATGGATTTCAAAATAAGAATTTCCCCTCAAAATCTTTCCTAGATGAAAATTATTCAGATGTTAAGCAAAATTTCTAATTAACTAGTCACTTTGCAATGAGATCTTTAAGAGAACTGTTGAATCCGATGTTGTAAAGAAAAACTTTTGTATTCAAATTGGCACATCGAAAAGAGGAGGGGATCATTCTAAATATTCTCAGTTGTTATTTTCCACAAATCCACTCAATGCTAGTCAGAAAAATTTTGTTACAGCTGTTAATCCAGGCAGGCATAACTTTCTCCACATGATTATGTGAATATTTAAGTCTCTGTCCCACTAACAAGAGCACAATAACACTTTTACAAATAGCTAAAAACATTTTCAGTTGGCAGAAGTTCTTACCAGGCATGAAATTTTTACTAGTCCTGCTATGTACATTGTGATAATGATGACACATCTCTTAGCCATCAGTATCTGTATCTTGAGCATGCCCAGTAACATTCCCGTAGATTATTATTTACATTTTTATTAATACCCTTCTTGGAGAATTTGTCTTTTAGTAAAAGTAGCCTTAGTCTTTGCTAATTTGCATAACAAGTTGTGTGTGGGTATCTGTGTGTTTGTATGCATGTGCATATCTGTGTGTTTTACTTAAAAACCTTTGGCCTAGGTGAGCTTTGTTCTCTGAGTCTCTGAGCAGCTTGTTTTCTCAGTTGTGTACATTTTCTTGAAAACAAGAACCCTCAGCTGATGAGAAATATACAATATCTTAGAAAGGAGCAAGTCCCCATCTGCTAGGCTTTGTATTTTTTCTGATTTTCCATAGCAAGGGAGTATTTTGACTTTCTACCCCTGATACTGAGTAGGCCAGCTTGAATGCTACAGAAAGTACTTACGTAGCCAGTTAGAGGTGATGGGTGCAGGAGTAACTGCTACGTTGTGGATTGAGTCCTACCAGGTAACATGTAAAACAGTGAGTTTATGAATAGCTTAGCAGCATGTCTGCATCTATATTGTTGTATTTCTCAGTTGGAGTATGAATGACATTTCACGTAAACCAATTCTTTACTAGACTGGATTTCCACGAATACACAAAGGATATTTACGTCCTTGGTCACTGCCAACATAATGCAAGTAACACACCGCAGTCATTCTGATGATCTGAAATGCCCTCACACATTTTCAGATGCTTCAAAGAGTGATAGGTGATACCCCAGCTTGAGAACCATTAAATGAAAGATTTCATAAAGATATTATAGACACATTTAATAAAATGTTCCTGGCACCCCCAGCTAAGGAAACCAGCTCCTGATGCAGGGGACAGAGAGGGGAAATGACACAGATTTATTCTATGCTGAGGCTTCTGCAATGGTTCTATTTTAGATCTGAACTGAATCCTTGAACCAGGAGTGGGTTTTGTTTTTGTTTCTGTTTTGAAACTAACTCAATGTATCAAGTCCATAAACTTGTTCTATCTACCTCTACTTTTTCATGTGGGCAATGAACTGTACTTGGGTGACTTGAGAAATATAGGGAACCTGAAATTTTAGAAGAATATAAATGCATCTAATTAGATATCACCAAGGCCACATGAGATAGTATTCTTTAGTTTTATTAAACAGAACAAAGGTGGCTTTCTTTAGAAAGAAATAACTTAAAAAAATGTGAGTATAGAATTTCGATACACACACATGCATACACACACACACACACACACACACACACACATACACACACACACACACACCCCTGCATGGAAACCCAAGAATATGAAGAAAATAAGTATAATGATTCATAGACCATCTTCTCTATGCCAAGCACTTTGCTAGGCAATGAACCTATAGAATCTTTAGTTCTGTAAAGGTTACAGATCACTAAAAGTAAGGTAGGTATATTTTACAAATGAGGAAACTGAAGTGGAGAGAGTTTGAATAACTTGGATATTGGACATGCAATATTTTATACAGCCAGGACTCCAACCTAGTGTGTGATTTCAAAATTTATAGATTTTAATATATTTTTCAGTGCATGTGGATTAGATTACAACAGGAGTAAAGGTGGCATTATTAATTTTATGGGAGTGATTTATCCCAGCTAAAGAAGAATGTTGATAGTACTGTTTTCAGATATTTCACAAAATTAAGAATGACTGAGAAATTATGGAGGACTTTGATTCTATAGATATCAACCATGAGTTCCTTAAATTATTGATAATACTGGAACGCTCAGAAGGTAGATGAAGACATAAGTGGACTACTGTGGACATCATTAAACAAATAAAGGACAGTTGATTAGTGAAAGAAAGTAATAGGAACTTTGCAAATAATCATGTAATTTTGAGTTTAAATTGGTAGGGACATTTATTTCAGAACTTCTCATGTGGTTAAAAATAAAAATTGGAAACTAGAATCTTCTCTTGTATGGAAAGTTGAACAAATTGTGATACATGAAAACCCTGGAAAATTACACAGTCATTCAAAAGAAAGCATTAGATCTATGTCAATTGTCTGGGACAGAGTCCATGATTATAGTGAGGGAGAAAAGCAAGATGCAGAGAGGAATACATAATGTGATCTGTTACTCAGGTTGGATTCTCCAGGAAGCAGAAACTGAGATGGAATTTAGACTGTAGGATAATTATTAGGAATATTTAAGAATCAACACCTATGGAAGGGAGGGGTAAAAAGCAAGACAGGGCAGAGGGTGAAACTGAACTGTGAAACAGGACTGATGAGAATCTTTGCTGACCCAGGGGGACGGTCTAGGACTAAAGTGGGCCATCAGAATAATGTCCCTGCACTGGGACAAAATGACCAGGAAGTCATACTCTGATCTGTATGAGGCACTTACTTGATGTGGGCTGCTCAGGAAATCGTGTGATCTTGGGTGAAGCAGCTCTCTGCAGCCAAGGCAATCCCTGAAGGAAATGAGAGCTGAAGGCATCTGCTGACAGCACCCCCATCTTCTAGTCCTTCATTGAGAGGAGATCTGGGTGGTGCCTCCACCCATCACAATACCTGAAGCAAATTATGCCCAAACTCAAAAGGTGCAAACATATTTGTAAGTGACCACATATGCACAGGGAGAAGTAGAATATAAACCTTGGTGATGGGGAAAACAATTGGGCTGAGGGTAGTACAAGTAATCAAAACAAAATAGAAGATAAAAATATTGATAACAAAAAAGATAAATCTTATTTAAGTAAAATAAAAAATGTATTTATGTAATGCTGAGAAAGAAATATTAAAGAATGGTCATCTGATAGTATTTCTCTGGGTTGTAACATTACCTGTCCATTGTGCTTCTCTATGCTATTTGAGTAAAAATTATTTAGATAATTTGAAAAATTATAAAGCTATTTAAAAATTAATAGCAAATTATGTAATCACTAGATATACTTAAAATACAGTCTTCAATAGATTTTAAGACATTTGGGTCACATAGTAAGATGGTCTAAAAGCTTTATTCAAATATTTCTTAAGTGTTTTCAATGAACCAGGATCTGTTCTAGGATGTTGGGTGATATCTGAAAAGAAAGCAAACAAAAATTCCCACTCTTATGGATCTCACATTCTATACGGAAGAAAGAGAAGATAAGTAAAAACAACAATAAATGAGTAAATTCTATGATAAGTTTAAAGTTGTTGAAGGCCAGCTGCCAGGGAAACAGACTATCAGATTCTGTAATTTGCATTCAGGAGTGTTTTGGAGAATGCTCTTGGGAAGAACAGCTAAGATGGGGGAAGGAAATAGGCACAAGTAGCCCCAAATGACCAATTGGTAGCCATAGTTTCAAGATGAAGGCACACTCACTGTGACTCCTGTTAGATGTGTTCATCTGGGAACAAGTCCACTAGCCTAGTAGAAGCTATAGTTAAGGTACCTTCAGACTATATATCTGGATTCAGGGCAGGAGAGTTATCACAGTGCTGGATCAAGACTGTGAAACTATACTATAGTCCATTTGAAGTGAATACAAATATATTCATGCTCTCTGTCCTGAAGAGGTGGAGAAAAAGCACTCTGGCCAGACCACTTACTCTATACCATGTAACCCGAGGAATTGTTAACCAGCTCTGGCAAAGATACCACATCTAGCAAAGCAACTACACTTGGGATTTCTAGGTTGAGTTTTCAGTCGGCAGTCCACTGTAAACCCAGGATCCATCTGAGTTTCGTACAGACATGACTAGTGAATTAAATGGAAATGTAAGATGGATCACTAATCCTGAATCCATTACGTCTTTAACAGAGGCCATAATATTTGCTCACTCCCTGGTTTCAATATAATATATCTGAAGGACAAGTTTCAGAGACTTTCCCACTTTGATGGTTCTTAACCTAAAAGCCAAGCAGCTGATATGGGGTATTTTCAAAAGCTAAATATGTCCATTTCAACTGTGCATTCAGAGACCAAGTAAGTCTGAAAACTCAGTGGTCCCAGTGAACACTCTGTGAGCCGCACCTGGGACTTGACTCCATTGATTAAGTACCCTGACTCCTGTGCCAAATAGAAGGATCATAATGATGCTTTGGTCCTCCAGGTAGCTATGTCAACTTGAACCCTGTGCAAGAGATCTTGAAAGGTTTGGACCTTCTCTCTGACTCTAGTGTAAAATTAGCCAAGTAAATGGCAAAGTCCACTTGGAAGGGACTGGGCTAATAATTACTGTGTGAGTACTGGGTACCCATTCCATGGTATTGCAGCTTTCTTCTTTCTAAAGTACAAGTCTCTCCTTCAATTAAAAATTTCTAGGTCTGAAAACTGGCTCATGTCTGGAATCTGGGTAAGAGATGGAAACATTTTTTTATTAGGGTAACTGCCTTTAGTCCCCTGATCATCCATCCTTTATTTTGATTGTACAGCTTGAGCAGAACCTTTTTTGGCTGCCCACGTATCTTGCCCTTAGAACCATCTCTGTAGCTCTCTGGAGGTCCTCTCCTGACCTCCACTCCAATGTTTCTGTTCATTATAGTAATTGCCCTAACTGGTTTCTGACAGTTTGGCACTGTCACCTTGCCTCTATTAACTAGAGAGCCTATGAGTCCCATTGCTGTCAGTGAGCCCAGTTATTAACAGTTATCTCCTACTGTTATCTCTACCCTCTAGAGAACATCTCAGTAATGCTCACATTCCTCTCACCAACACGTTGCGTATTCCTTTGGTAAGTGGAATTTTCTCTCCTGGAACTTAGTGGTCTGGTAGGTTTTCTGACCTATTTAGTGTATTCATTCAGGCATGCCTACCTCTGTGAGCTCTTTGATCCCTCTACAACTGTAAGGTACAGCAGTTCTAGCACTTCTGCCTCACAGAGTATAGTCCATCACTTTCTCTAAGCTTCTGGGAGCCATCCCAGCACCCCGTTTGCCCCTCTCCCAGGACTTTGCATGGGTTTTAAATCTTGTAACCTGAGAAAGTGCTCTCACATCAAAAAACCCTCTTTTATTCTACATCCTCAGAATGGAATCCCACGTATAGTCTCCTGGATCTAGCCAGTATATATTGATCAGTTCTTCCTTCAGCTTACAATCCTTTTGCTACTTTAGAAGATTCAGCACTACCCTAGATGACTTAGTTTGTGACTTAACCATAGTTGTTGGCTTAGGGCCTAGAAGAGAGGGAGAGGGAGAAGTGGAGGCATATACTGAGAAGAGCATATTTGGTCTTGCAGAGAAGACACCTCAAGCAATGGTAGTCTAGCCTATTAATTAACAAGGAGGAGTGTATCACTTTGACAGTCTCAGAGGGTTCAGGAGTATCTGGATATTTAACATGTGAAAGTTCTGCAACCCAGACAACCACATCCCAGTTTTCAGGGCTCTACTCCTTCCCAGTCTGGGAACTGACTTTGCCATAACAGACCTCCTGGAGTAGAGCATTCTACTTTCTAAAGAGCTCTACTCCTCTTTAGTTAAATACTGAGCTGCCAGCTTTCGTTCTTTGCTGACCACAGGGTCAATCATAGTGTTGATAATAGACTGTAGGAGAGAAGGAGGGAAGAAAAAGACCAGTCATGATGGTCTCTAGGTGAGAGATGCTGGCGGTATGAACCAGAGTGTTAGTAGTTGAGGTGGTAATATCTGATTCTTGATATATTTTGGTAATGGGGCAAATAGGATTTGCTAATGATTAGATGTGGACTGTGAAAGATAAAGAGTCAAGAATGACACCAACACTTCTGATATGAGTAAGTGGAGTGATGTAGTCACCATTAATTTAGGGTCAGTTTTGGTGGCATTAGGAAGAGAAATGTTCAATTTTAAATAACTTAAATGGAATTTTCAAGTTGTTACATATAACAGTCCAGATAAGAGATCTACATATTGGAGTCTTTAGCATATAGGTGTAATTTAAAGCCATGAGATTGGATGAGAACTGCAGGGGAGTGAGTGTAGACAGATAAGAAAAAGGTTCAATGTCTAAACCTTGGATCACTTCAGTGTTAAGAGGTTAGCAAGGCAGGAGGTAAACCAGGAACATGGTTTCCTAAAAGCCATGTGAAGAAAATGTCAAATGCTGCTGATGGGTCAAATAAAAGGGAGACTTCAAAACTTTGTATTTAGCAAGGTACAAGTCATTGGAAATCTTCACAAGAACCCAACTGGAGTCAGTTCAATAGATAAAAAGGACATTGTGACATTGCATACACACCATTCTTTCAAGAAATTTTTCTGTCAAAGGAGAGAATCACTCTAGGTTGGGGGTGGGGAATGGAGTTAACTATATATATATATATATATATATATATATATATATATATATATATATATATATATTTTTGTATACTGATGGTATGATGGTAATGGTACATTTGAGAGAAATGTTGATAATTTGATGATGAAGAACACAGGAGAATTGCAGGAGTGAGGTTCCTGAGTGGGGACACAGCAAATGAGGTCTAGTGAAAATGTGGAGTTTGACTTTAAAAAGGAACATTTAGAGTTTATTCTAACAGGAGGAAAGGAAAAAATGTCTGTACAGACTCTAGAAGACGAGTAGATGTGATGATGGGAGTTTATAGAATTCTTATTCTCATGGTTTTCATGAATTCAGTGAAAGTAGAGAACTGAAATAACGAACAGGGAAGAGGTTTTGGAGGTTTGAGAAGAAATAGAAATAGAGAGGAAATAGAGAGGAAAGAGGAAAAGTAAAAGTAATACAATTATTCTGTATCATTAAATGCTCACTTGAGCAAACGCCACAAAGTTAAAGTGAGAAAGAGATTTGTAAACTTTTTTTTCCAGCCACATTTAGCAATTTGGGTACAGGAATGAAGGAGATATAGAGCTGTTTTTAACCAAAGTGAGGGTTTTGCTTAGCAAGTTTAGCCAAGAGAAAGCCAAGTGAATTGAGATCTATGAAAGATGGTGTTCAAAATAATTGATCATGTAAAACTGAGAATGTTTGAAAGAGAATGTTTGTAATACTTGACTAAGGCGAGCATATAGGGAAGCAAAAGCATGACGGGTGAGGGGTGGTAGGATCGGTGGATTATAGGTCTGGTGGGAGGGGTTGCGTTGAATGATATTTGAGAGCCGAGGATTTGAGAAAGTGATCTGGAAAGACAGGATGTGATGAGTATACAGTGGGTCTAGAGTGTGAACATAGTTTAGTGACTGAGTCAAGGTGGAAGAAACTATCATTGGAGGGAGATGGTCAAGGAGGCAAGACTACTGGAAGAATTTCATACCTAAATACTGAAATGACTCAGACTCAAGGAAAGAGTTGTGGTGGAGTAAGCTGGGAGCTAAAGCTAAATTTCAAAGATTGAGGAGAACCCCAAAGTCCTTGAGATGAATGAAACAAAAAACAGAAGTAGATGGTGTAGCGTGATGACATTTATGTTAGAGCAGGAAAGGCAGGTGTTGGGGAGCATAGAATAGTATGTAAGTGGCAATGAAGGGCAAGGATGAACTTTCCTTACCTTCACCATTTGAGATACAGGGCATGCAGGGCCTCTGAAGGAACCACATTTCAGCAAGAACAAGAAGATAAAGGGAACTTGCAGAGAAGCTGTTGAGGACAATGGGGGGGGGGGTTGCTAATGACAATCAGTTTCAGAATTCAGGGAGCTGGCTACTGAAAGGGAGAGAGCTGTATAGAGATGAGAATGCGGAAAATGAACTATGTTCTGGGAATCTAGGTTGTGACTGACAAAAGTAGTGATAAAGTGAATAAATAGATGAGTCCTGATGAGGAGGTGAGTGTTTGGAAATACGCAAAGTTTAGAATCTATGGACCTCTCTTCATCATCTTAATGGAGGTGTGGGGACTTCAATCAAGGGATGATCTAACTGCGTAGTTATCCATATAACCATAAAGTCTTTGACTTTTTTCTTTATGGCCAAAAGTCCTTACTGACAAATATGTTGGCTTCTCTAGGGGGCAAGCTCAAATACATAGCAGGCACCTCTAAGTTTCCATTTCCCCACCTAAAATAAATAATAAATTCCCATAAAATAAATTATAAAATAACCATAGTTTTGGCACATGAATGAGCAGAAGCCAATTGTGGAGTTGTACTCAGAGCAGTAATAGTAGTGGAAGTCGGCCATCTCTTCCCAAACCAATTAGTGGTGAAAATAAAACTGCTCTGAATACAACCCTAGGATTGCCCCTGGCAGCTTCTTTCAGGCCTTTCTGGATCTCTCAGCATCAATATTTCTTTGGACCACTCGGCAATTTAAGAATACCTTTCCTTTTGTGGGAATTTCTATCGCTATCTCCCTTTTTTTTTTTTTTTTTTTTTTTTTCGGTACGCGGGCCTCTCACTGTTGTGGCCTCTCCCATTGCGGAGCACAGGCTCCGGACGCGCAGGCTCAGCGGCCATGGCTCACGGGCCCAGCCGCTCCGCAGCATGTGGGATCTTCCCGGACCGGGGCACGAACCCGCGTCCCCTGCATCGGCAGGCGGACTCTCAACCACTGCGCCACCAGGGAAGCCCATGATGACTCTTTCTTGAGTCACCTTCCTTGTCTTCTGAACCTCATCTGTCCCTTAAATAAACTGTCGGCATTCCTAAAATTTTCTACTTGTTCTCCTTCCTATTTTATTCTGTGGCAGGGATCTGAATCTTAAATGCCCTCAAGGGACAAAATGTCTCTCCTTCTGCCAAATCATCCTCTCCAATGTAAATGAGTGACTTTTTCAAAAACCAAAAACTGATAGTAAACATCCAGTACTCAAAACATTTAATGGCCTCTATTTACTACTAAGCAAGTCTTTTTTCCTTAGCTTAATGTTGAAGGTTATATGCAAATTTGACTCTGTTCTTCCTGGGTCTCATTTTCCATCACTTTTTCTCTTCTTAGGGGTCCCTTAACTGTCACATTTATCAACACACAAATTGTGGGTTCTGCTATACACTTGTGTTCCTTCAGTTTTTCTTACACTATTTCCTTTACCCCCAATATTCTTTCCCCTCTTCTCCATTTGTCAGTCAATCCAGTTCAGGGAAGACTTCTTTTGTGAGGTCTTTCGGAGGAGCATCTCAACTCTCCAAATTGCCCAATACTTCCTGTTTGCTATCATGACACTCTATTTACACTTGCAATATAGATGTTTTCAGAGTCTGCTTTTTGTTACACTTTACCTATTCATTTAAATTCTTCTTGTTAAAAAGAAGTGAGATAATTGTCATTAAATCTGAGTGTGTGTGTGTGTGTGTGTGTTTGTGTGTGTGTGTGTTTGTGTGTGTGTGTGTGTGTGTGTGTGTGTGTGTGTTTTCTCCTAGTCTGAGTACTCTCTATTAGATTATTAGTTTCTCCAGGGCAGTTTCTCATTCCCTCAGTACTTTATACTGTGCTGTGCATATAACTGGTGTTAAAGAAATGTTTATTCAATTAAAATATGACAGGGAATAATCGAGGCTGGCAAGGAAGAGTGAATGGCCATCAGCTAAATAAGGAGATGTCAGTAGAATGTGAGTTCCACAAAGATAGGGATTTTAAACTGCTTTGTCTTTTGGGAGTGCTGTAAAAATTCATTGAATGAAAAAGACTAATATAGGAGATTTCACACTTATATCTCAACACTTAACCTTGAACAACATACAGGAGTTATATGAAGGGTGAGGTTTGCTACATCCCAATTCAAGTGCACTTTTCAGAAATGATGTCTACTTTTCTCACAGTCAACCTCAAAAAAAAAAAATCTGAATATACATAAAGGAGAAAAATGTTTTCCCAAGCATAATATTACAATAAAAGAATTGTTCTTTTTACCAAACTTTTAGGTTTAAGGAATGCTCCTTAATTCTATTCAATTTTTTAAATCAATCACTCTTGTGCTGGATATTTTTAAATGAATATGGCACTTTTGCATGGATCCATAAATAAACAAAACGTGCACAGCTTTGTTTATGTTAGGAACCTTCTGCTAAGTGTTGCTTCTATTTATTTACTTTTAAATTATGCCAGATTTCTGCAAATTTGAGTCAGTTTGGGGATCAACTTGAAATTTTAAAGACTGGCTATATACTTTGCTTCTGATACCTTGCAAATATATTAAAGTAACAGTTTTAAGGGCCAGCAGAAGTTATAAGAGGAAATTATTCATGATGGACTTAATTATGGAAATAGATGTGTCATACTACAAAATTTTTACCATTCCTCTTAATTTAATTTATTTTAACTTCTTCCTTCTTTTTGTTTCCTCCTCTTATCCAGAGTTTTTAGTCCCATCTCTTATATCTTAAGGTCAGATGTTACCTGATTTGTGTAGCATAATATACAATTTTGAGAAGAACCTGAAGGATTCTATAAGGGTATGTTGATATATCAAAACTTTGCCCAGAAAGTCATGTTGCTAAAAACAAGCTCGACTTACAGACATTCATGGTTGAAATTATAATTCACTAATTCATTCATGATAAAGAGCTGGTGTCCATAAACTGACTCCCTCTTGTCATGTGTAATTTGGCATGAGTCATGAGATTTAGAGCTGGTTAGCTTTTCTCAGAGAGCAGAAATGAGAAGATGGAGTTGAATAAGGCAAAAATAGACACTGATACTTGTCTCACAAACATCCTTCTAATCCCCCTATCTGCTTCTTCCTCTCTCTTAAGTGAACCACAATTATGTTCAGGTATTTCCTATCCTGCACACTGACATGTGCTTTAAGATGATCTCATCTCTAGCTCCAGGGATAGTACATACTTATAAAACTAAGTCAATCTCATTGTCTTTGAGAGTGGTTGGTTTAGATGTGGGCATGTGACCTAATTTTGGCTAATGAGATCTTCGTTGAAGCCAACCTTAGTGCTTCTAGGAAATTTTATCTCTAGAGATATAGACACAAAAAACGATAGTCACTTTCTTTCCTTGAATGCTTTTTGTGCCTGCATATGTTGGCTGGAACTGCTGCAACAGTACCTGTGAGGGAAGCCTGCCTGAGGGAAGAGCCAAGATGATGGAGATGACAGAGCAAAAGAGTGGGAAGAACCTGCACCACCCATGACACATTGAAGCTTCAGATTGTTCCTGCCTGGAGCCTGTCCTACCTGGGACCTCCTCATTTAAGCCAGTTTGAGTCATTTTATCTTACTTGTAGTCAGTAGAAATCAGACAACTTTCCTTCTCGCTATGGTTAAAGAATAAATTTATATTATGTTTTGTATAATGAAAAGATACAGATACCTGGATTTCTTTTGGAAGTACATTAGTGACAGTAACATAGCTAGGGATTAGCTTTCAGTGGACAATGTTCAAATTTTGGACGCTTGAAATTTGGTAAGGAAAGAAGTGTAAATCAATTAGTGCTGCCATTGGGTAACAGAATTGTTTCTTTTTCACTAATATAAGGTAGCCGAAATTAAAGGAATAGAATCGTTTTCAAAACAAAAACACTCAAAAGGAAATGCTATCAAATCATCATGCATCCTAAAAGAGCCAAGTTACAAATAGGTAAAAACAACTGCTCTTTTAAGCAGTGCTACCATTATAAAATGTTAGCAGTTAGCAAGAGACTAGGGTGTGAACAGTGGCCTCCTCTTTTAAAGAGTGGTTTTTCCCAGACAAAGAAATATAACATTATTATGACTATCCAATATACATTACTGTTCTAGTCATTTTAATTTTCAATTAAATACAGCTCCGTTTCAGCTGCAATGAGTTAAAACAATTAAAATTTTCATATTACGTTCATCCTATTTGTAAAGTAGTTCATACTGGAATGTGTTTTAGGTGAAAAAGGGTCCACGACAAAAAGTGGGTAAGGATAAACTTGAATATGACTTTTAAGCTCAGTCTAGATATAGTGTTGTAGGATACAATTTCAAAAATTGTATGCCAGTTTTTCAATACTAATTAAGGTAGCTGTGACATTCACTGCTCTATTTAATTGACTTATAGCTGGGATACCGACCAGGCCATTTCTGGTCCCTAGAATGCCTTTATGCAAATGAGACCCACCAGAACATGGCTTGGCAAGCAGAGCAGTAGGCTGGATTCCAGCCCCTTCTTGTCCATTTGGCCAGGCATTGTTGTGTGGTGAACAGCCAGCACAAATGTACTCAGAGGCCCTGGGTTGCAAATTCCAGTGTTTAGGTGGACAAGTGTTAGATAATAGGGAGCGCTGAGAACGGGCAAGCTAGAGACCCCATCTAATCATGGCTCCAGCTACTGTTTTCAGGAGGGAATGTAGACACAGTGTTTTCACATCTCCCAATTTTTGAAAGAGGCTGGAAGTCTAATGCACTTTATTTAACACCATGGACACAAGCGAAAGGAGTGTGAGGCCCAAATTTAAATTGTGGACTGGATGCTTGTGACTCGGGCTTAAAGGAAGTGCATAGCCATAGCTGCTTACTCAGATACCATGTTTATCCTGATCCTGTCGGGCTCAGGAATGGTTGAGCTCCTGGAGGTGATGGTGCAAGTGAGGGATGTGGGGCAGAAGCCATTTGTCATCCAAGGTAAGTCTCAAGTAGGAGAGACCATAGATATAGATATGGAGGGCAGGGGAAAAGGTAATAAATGTGATATTAACTGAAGAAGAAAGAAAAGGAGTGTATAAAATTAAGTACTATGTAGGGAGGAGGAAGTTGTGATTTTCAGGTAGTTTGCCTTTTATAGTACTATGCTACTAAATAGCTCCAACACTTTGCTAACATTAATTAAACCTCACAAACCCTTGAGATAGGTAATGACTATAATTAAACTGATATTCTGGATCCGTACAATGAGATTTAGAGTGCCCAAGGTCATAGCCAAGATTGTGTGGCCTAGTTTGGCAGACAAACTACATGTTCTTACAATGTATTACTCCTCTGGAGAGAGCTTTCTAGCTCTCTCTTTCAATCTCTCTCTCTCTCCATGTTTAGATTAAGAAGATATAATGATAGGATAAATAAACTTGATCACTGAGAAGTTAAACTGCAAGTTGATTAGGGAAGCTTAAAGACAATATGGAAATATAGCTAAACGAACAATCCATAGTTCTAAACATTTATAATATGCAAATTCCAATTAATTACATTTATTTAAAATATTTCCATTTAAATTGCTGGTTTAGCTAAATGCATCAAGAAATCAAGAAATCAGTGCATGTAAAGCTTTCTTTATACTATACAACAGTTTAGAAAAGACTGTCATTAGTTTGAAAAGAGAACACAACAGACAGACAGAAGGAACTCTTCTTGTTGCTATAACTACAGCATAACAAAGGTCAGCACTGGGGAAAATTAAAAAAAAAAAAAAAAAAACCTTCCTGGATTGAACGTTAACTACTGAGGGATATTATCCTGAATTTTTCCTCCCAATAGAGAAAGATAATAATCCTTTATACTGAAAACGGTTAATTGAAGATAAACCAAACAATGGTAACCTACATTTTTAAAAATCAAGCATGAAAAATTGGCTTTGATTTGAAATCTTGGGAGTAATATTAGAAAACTGTGCTCTTGCAAATAGGGGCATCCTGGTTACTTTGGAAATCAAAATCTAAGCACAGGAGAAAATAATAAAAATCACAAACATTTTATGAAAAATCTTTCTTGTATTTAAAATGGCAAATCAAAAAATTTCAATTAACATTATTTAATAGAAAATAGTTTATGATAAATTTAATTTCAGAGTTGTTTGACAGAGCTTAAAAAGTATGACTTTTATAAGCCAAATTTTATGTCTCTAAAAAGTAAATTTTAGAAATAACTTTATTATTAAAATTCTTTGAGTTTTTTTGTTTGTTTGTTTTGAATAATTGGGCAAGTCCTATCCGGTAATTTGAAGATTCAGTAGCCTATTTATAAAATGTCCAGCTTCTGCATATAGATTCAGTTTCCACCTTTGAGCTAAGGAGAACATTAGTTACTTGAGTTACTGGGTTTGAAGTTTTGACTGAAAATAAGGAGAGGGATTGAGAGGGGAGACTCTTGTCACTCGCTTTCCAGTGTTCTGTAAATCCTGTCAGATACAACTTGTGTGCAGGGAGAATGGCTGAAAGCACAAGGAATGATGCTGCCACATTCTGGACTGCTCTCTTGGAAACAGGGATGCTGTGACACTGAAAGCATGTTGACAGAGCTATAGGAAGTGTTTTCTGGTCAGCTCTTAATTGTCAATTTCATAAGATTCCCAAGCTTCGTATTACTTTATCATTATTGATCTATCTTAAGAGATATACTTTAAAGAAAGCATACAGGTGATTATATGCCTAAGGCAAATTTTCCTGTGAGAAAGGTCAATGAAGGGTGCCTTGATACTGTCAGGCAGAGGAAAGAGAGACCGAAAGGAACTTGGGGCTCAAACTGCAAATTTGTGTTTATATCTGTGAGTGTCTGGAAGCTACTCACCGTGACTTGGTGGTTTTGTTTTGTTTTGACTAAAATTGGCGCATTATTTCCTTCATGAGTAAATACTTTGAAAAAATCTGGAATGTTATTGCTTGGGTTTCCTAATAATCCAATGAACAAAATATACCGAATATTTATGGTAAAATACAAGGAAGCCCATATCTTATCAAAATCAAGCCAAATTAGGGAGCCTATAGAAGAAGTGTTCTTCTGGAGGCTTTTCATTTCTAGCCTATTGTTATTTCATTTGTATGGATTTCCGCATTTGGGGACAACTCCTATTATACTGCCATGGAGTATTAAAGATGTAGTTTTATAGAAACGAGAATTTGTGTAATAAGAAGGAGTGCCGTGAAGAAATAAGAAATGGCCTAGACCAAATTAGATCTTCCAAAGAACAATTCTAAAAATTAATGCTCAGGTTAGCATTTGGTAAATAGCGGTCTAGTGTCCAAATTGTATGTAAAAACAGATGAACGTATGTACTTGGTTAGCGTAGTTGATTTGAATATGGTGCTAATGAGGCCAAGGTAATGGGTTTAACCCTGTGAACCTATTATTTTCATTATCCTCAACAGTTACAGATTTTATCCCTAAGAGTGGTCAGCCATCCCATAAACGCATCCTGCTAGTCATTAGAAAGTCAAGGCAAGAGAGTGTACTAGCTTAAGACAAATTTGTTGTTGCTAGAAAACAGCTCAAAGCACATGACCTGCTGTTGGCAGGTTAAGAGTACCAGCTTCGAATATGAAGGTCAACACTGTGATAATGATGTATCGATATTTAATTAAAAGTGAAAGAAAATAACGGGTGTGAAGAATATTGATTTTAAGGACTAATTTAATCAAATTTCACTTTGTTGAGTCACTAAGAAAATCTCTGAAAATTTCCCTAAAATGTTCACTTAAGGGATTTAAAAATATTATTACATTATAAAAGAATAATTCATTATAAGCAAAAAGTCTCTTTTATGTAAATAATAATACCTTCATCTTAGCTTATGGTTCTTTATTAATTACTTTTTTTTAATCTGGTGATGGTAAGGTGATGGACATTTTCTCAGTAAAGTGGATCTGCTGGAGTAGAGAGTTCTTGCCAGGTGTAATAGGAGACGAGATTCAAAACATGGGGCCAATTGGAGAAGAGCTTTGAATGACATTTTACGAATTTTCCATTTTTATCCTAGGGACAATGGGGAACTTACTTCTACATTTTGTGTATGCTACTTTCTTCAATGAGCATGGCACAGAATGTTAGAACCTTCCATGTGTCAGGCAATGTATGAGGTGGGACACGAAGCTGAATAAGACACAATCCCTGATATCAAGGATCTCCAGTTCTGGTAAAGAAGACAAATAAAAAATCCCAGATAGCTATAGTTAGCGAAGAATTGAAGACATTATTCTGCATTTGTCTTATTGGCATATTCCTCCTGCGAAGAGGGTAGTTATTGTATTATTATCTACAGCATGAATTACTATGGAAAGAGGCAGTCCTCAGATACTGTGAACAGGAATTGGGAAGCTGGATTCTAGGATGTTAGGTGAGAGAGCTTCACACACCTTTCCTAACCTGGACAGTGAGTAGTTTTTATGACTAACAGGGTACACATTATTGGTGGAGGGATTAAAGCTTACCTCTGGGTTTTGAAAACACCAGCAGACAAGCTGCTAATGCCTAAGATTTATCTCTAAGTCAGTTTATTTTAGATTTACGGTATTTCCTCTGCTTGTGTTACTTCTGCTTTCTTTATTCTTTAGTAAATTCTTGTTTGACTATTTTATCCATAGCTTGGCTGTCCTACAGGTATTTAAGGAAACATAGTTTGTTCAGAGTTGCCAAACTGTCCCCAAAGTCATTAAGACTGCTTTTAGTGGTAATCTCTAAGGGTGGTAATCAGCAAAAGTGTTCTCAAGGGAAGAGGACGCTTACAGTCGATTCATGGCTGTGTGCGCCAACTTAACCTCTCCAGCAGGTTATTCTCCTTCCAGTGTTACTCTTGGGGGAAAATGCCAGCTGTCCACCAAAACTCTCTACTACTCCACAGTAGTAGAGTTTGCATCTAGGAAGTAACTGCCCTGCCATCTTTGCAGCTAGTCATGGCATGTGACTGGTTCTTGACAATTGTCAGTGAGCCGTGGTGCTGTGGGTCACCTCGAGACCAAGTCTTTAAGAAGGGATCATGCCCCATTCATGCCCTTCTGGTCATTTGATGTAGTTGATGAGCAGTCCCTCAGGGATGGCAAGGTCCCAAAATGAATCCGTGGATCCATGAATGACTCATAGAGGAGAGCCATCCTCTGATCCGAAATTCCCACCCTGGACTGTGACATGAACAGCAAATATACTTCTATTTTTTGCACTGACACATTTTGAAGTCTATCTGTTACAACAGATAAACTACCTTTTTAGAGATTCTGGATAATGATGACAATATTGATCATGATCATGATGAAAGCAGCCATGCTTTAGAGATATTTCACAGCACAACACAAAATTTCTGCAGAGTGGGGACACTTCTTCAAGTGATACTCAAGTTGATCTTTTCCATGAAGGTATCAATGAAGCCCCTGTGCTCCTACTTCAGGTCACAAAATATACAGAGTAAAGCACAAACCATTTCCAGGGAATTGGAAGCTGTAGCAGGCATTTTGCAAAGAGAATGAACTTTAAGTTTTAGTACTTTGTAGAACTATGAATTCCGAAGTAGAGTTAATACAGGACTAAGTGTCCTCAACGATTTACCTAAAAAACCTGACACATCATTCTGGAGGACACAATGGAGAACGTGGAGTAATGTGAGACATGGTAGATATGCAAGTGGTAAAACTAGTATATATAAAAAAATAAAGGATATGAGGTATCCCAGACCAGAAGAGAGATGTTTCCCTTTATCACATTTGGCTAAGGATGTAATCAACTCCCTAGCAGAAAGGCAATGGACGTTATATCCGAGGTATGCAGTATATTGTCTAAAATATATTCTGTATGTCATATAAATGAGGGGCTTATGATCATAATTAAAGCTAAGGTTCTAGTATGCAGAGAGGGTTATTGATTAATTAATTGTTGATAGTAAGACTAGAGTAGAGGTTATAAGCATAAAGTTTTGGAGATGCTGGATTGGGTACAAACTTCAGCCCTATTACATACTAACTTTTTGACCCATCTAAGTTATCTGATATCTATGGACCTATTATTTCCAGTGGAAATAATACTAACTACTTCATAGGGTTATTTCAAGGACAAAATACAAACTACCTGCAAATTACTTACTACAGTATCTGACACAGATGGGTCATTAATAGTTGCTCTTATTAATCATTAAGACTGAGTGTTCTGAGTTTTCCCTTTATCAACTGGAAAATAAAATTCTTTGGAATTTAGAGCTTATTTTCTCTCATTTGTTTAACGTTTCATCTTGAAAGTGAGCTTGAAGCATTCTGAAAAGAAAAGCAAGTTTGGCATAAGAAATCATGATATTTTTATTTGATTTTAAAAATTGTTTATTTACAAATTCAAAACCTCTAACATTAGACTACTTCAAATATTTTGAAAAGATGTTTAAGAATCTACCATCTTTCCAGTATAATGAGTGTAGGCGCTCATTAAAAGGTGCCTACATTTTGCTGATAAATTTCTTATGACGTTCAGCTCAAAAAAAAAAAAATCCAATAGAAAATTCCTTTCTTTGCTTTCACAAAGCATTGACAAAAGTATAAACATATCTTACCAATGAACTTAAGTAATTATTAACCACCCAGTTTTTTGGCTATAAATGCCAAATAACTGATTTGATTGATTTTATAACCAACTTATTCTATTTTTTTTAATTACAAAACATGCATCTTAATCAATGAGTCACAAAACAATTTGCCCCCTATTTCAATAGTTGCCCACTCTTGGTACAGCACCTGCATTTATGCACACCACGGTTCCTAACATCTTATCAATAATCAGTCCTCCAGAGTTGGCAGAATCTTGATATGGTCAAGGTCGGTCTTTTGAAATTCAAAAACAAAATGATTCAAAATGTCTTTTCAGCGTGTTGTTATTATAAAAGAAACAACTCATTATTATACTTTTCTTCCCTCTCTGAAACTATATTATTGTATTATTCTAGAGTACAGTTTTAATTTTAATACAGAACTTTTACTTTGCTTTATAAGACCAATTTAAACAATCTGAATTTTTTTCCTTCCTACTTCGGTAGCTTATTATGAATCACTGTTTTTTTCTTTAAAATTATCCAAAAGATTCATATTTTTAAATATTTCAGATAACTATGAGCACACTTCATTTCAATAGTAGGATAGCATGTAGCCAGGAATATCTCATTTTCTTTAAGGCAGCAGTGAAGAAGTTAATTCATAGCTGCATTTATGAGTGAGTTTTATTTATTTTTGACCTGTGGTAAAAAGATTTATCTTTCAATTATGAAACTATTTTTCCCAAGTGTCAAGAAGTCATACTAGTATAAAATAGATTAATGTAGCTATAAAAGTAGTTTTTGTTTAAGTAAGTTTGTAATTAAAAATAGGGTAGTAAGTTAAAAATTATATTTAATCACTGGAACTACCAGATGGAATAGTAAAAGAATGGGGTTGGGGAAGCGGGTGGAGGAGAGAGAGGAGAGAGATTGAGATTGATTTTGAGATCGGTCAGACTACACACATCACCAATTTTTTTTTTGCATTCTGGCATAATAATATTTAAAAGATCCGGAGAAGCAGAACACCAATCCGTTTTCCCTTACTTTAAAGATCTAAATGATCATAATTTTTAAAAGTCTTCCTGGGTACATCAGGAGTATTATTTAAAAGCCATGCGGTAGGGTGTGAAATAAGAGTATTCTTCAAACAAACACGACCTTTTCTGTTTCTTGTACTGCTCTTCTCAACCCAGCCAAAAAACCCAGACAAGTTTATTTACACACACACCCGCACACGCACACACACACACACACACCCCCCACACGTAGAGAGAGCAGAGAGAGAGAGAGAGGGAGAGAGAGGCGGAAACGCCCTCTTTCCATCCCTTCCAAACAATTATCTCCGAGAGCAAAAGAAAATAATCAACAGCCCTCTGTGCTGGGCTGGGCGGCTGAGCCGGAGAGCGGGGCGCCAGGAGGGAGGGCGATCGGCAGGCGAGCCGGGAAACGTGGCTCCTCCGGCGAGGAGAGGATTTGTGAAGGGGAGCGCCGGCCCGCGTGCGCCTCTTGTTCCCCGTGTAATTTGCAGCCAATCATCAGTAGGTGTCCGCGTCGCTGCGTCCTCCTCACCTCGGCGCCGATCACCCCCCCGCCCCCGCCCCCGCCCCCAGCCTCCCACCTCCTCCCTCGCCTTTCTGTCTCTCCCTCCCCTCCCCCCGCAGCCGCACACACGCACACACACAAACAGAGAGAGAGAGAGAGAGAGAGAGAAGGGGGGCAGAGGGAGAGAGAAGAGACCGAGAGAGAGAGAGGAGAGGAGAGGGGGAGAGAGAGAGAGAGAGGAGAGACTCCCCGACTCCCTCCCACCCTCGCACACAGCGACTGGAGACGGACGGAGAGCAACGCGCTGGGAGAGGAGAGACCACCGAGAACAGCCCCGCGCTCTCACACATACACTCACACTCGGCTCTTTCCTCTCCCCCCACCTCCTCCTCCTTCCACCCCCACCACTAACACCATCTCCTCCTCCTTCTCTCTGCAACAAGAAAAAAAAAAAGCCATTTACAGGTATTTTTTTTTGATCCGCATATTTATTTATTCCCCCGTCCCCAACAGTTTGTTTACAAGTATTAAAGTTGTAATTGGGAGCTGCCAAGACACATCTGGATTTGTGTTTCTTTGTGTTAGGGGGTGATGTGCAACTAATTAAAGGCAGACTGGCAGCGTCTGCAAATTCTAAGGCTCCCCAAATAAAAAGAGACTGGTAAGTGATTGTTCTTTCTCTTTCTCTGGCTTTTTGCTCTTAAATGTTTGCTGTCCGTTGGGATTGTAAAAGTAGATTATTAATGCTGGACTCCAGCGATAAAAGGCGTCGCTGTATTAATTTATTAATTAATCTGCACCCGCCCCTCCTCCTGAATGTTAAATATGACCTTTGATCTCTATGTCTCTGGTAGACCAGACATACAATATTAGGCATGTACAGTCACATTGTTTAAAGGCAAAACAGGATCATGAAGTATGGATGTCTAATTTAGCTTTGGAATAGGACTATAGTTATTTGTGTGTGTTTTATTTCGTTTTTTAAAGAAAATCCAAACAATAGCTGTGGTTTAGTACCTTTTTCATGCTCCAAGATGCATCGATTAAACAATAATGACCTGGATGCTGGGCACAATCATTTTCTACAGTTTCTGGTGGCATTAAACCTTGAGGAGGGAAGGGGGAGGTGATGGTAATAAGGAAAGCTTCTTTTTGGAGACACCACTCTGATACTTGGAAAAAGGGACATTAAATTATTTCTTTATTTGGAACAAGGTCAAAAGACTAAAATGTTGACATTTTTCCCTCCACTCAGTGAGCTGGTGTCTAATGCATGGTTGGCATAACTAGTTTTTACTGAGTAGTAGTTATTATGGTCTTGCAGTTACAATGTGATTCGCAGAAACTGAAGCTATATGCATATTCTTGCTGTGTCTTCCCCCACCCCCTTCCCAGCATCAAGAATATTTAGCCAGGAGCATTTTGGGGGCACCCTTTGTATTGCCTTCAGACCTCTGAAGGGAGCAGTTTTCCCTAATGCGAAACCACAGAGGTGGTTCCTGAATGATTAGGGACTTGCTGTGATTGAAAGATGCCTGCTAGCTTCTAATCCAGCCTGGGGTGAGGTTCCTTATCTTGATTTACTTTGCTTAATAGGGATTTGTTTACATAAACCCCTCTTTTTAGGGCACCTCATCATCAGGCCTTGAAGTTTTTGCACTTGGAGTTTGGGCATAAATGGTTCATTAATCTAATTATAAGCATAATTGCTATAATTGATATCCATTTTGAACTGAATATTTGAGACAGACTACTGGGCCCCCATTTAAAATTCCCTGAACTCCACATTCTAGACCAATATGTGGGCTTCAGAAGATGTCACAAAAAGAAATTCTGCCCCCCCCAAAAAATCTGGAAACAAAGAAACTGGTTTTTTAGGTTAATATACACTTTATGTTTTTGCTTTACTTCTCAAAAGGCTGTGATGTACCTCTCCCTCTGTGATAAACAACTAAAATACCTCTTCCTAAGCATAATAATGGCCTGTAAGCAAAGAGATGAATGCAAATACCCAGTTAACATTAAACTTTCCTGTAAAACAGAGCAAAAGAAAAAAAAATCATTTTAATGATTATTTCTTCATGGAACACCTTAAATGATTCCCCCCTACTTTTACTCAATGTAAAAAAATCAGTGACTGTGAGAGATCCTCAAAAAGTCCATGCTTTCTTCTTGTCTTGGGAATAGACTGGAGTCTCCATTAGGAATTATTGGGAATATTCTTACAGAGACTGCAGGCACTTGGTTTAAAACCTTTGACATTTTTCTGTATTATTAAAAAAAATTTTTAATCTAGTCCATCTTTCTTTTCTTTCTTTTAAACAAGTAGAACACCACCCTCTTACCCCCTCCAAGCCCCACCACCAAATGGCTTGTACAATTGAGACCCGTCCTTGGTCCATTGAATTAAGACCCTAACAGAGCCAGCTGTGCTGGGATTCAAACTAATGACCGCAGACACACAAGGACACTGTGGCAGCTGGTAGTTCTTTTCTCCCTGCCTCTTTAGTTCAGATTGTATGTGGGCAGTCTCTTAGCTCTCAGTTGTATTGTGTTTGCTTACAGTTTATACTCGGATGTATTGCAGACTTTCTCAGTACTTCATTTGCTAATTTCCTGTTCATTTTCCTCATAGGGCCATAGCAGTTTTCTACTTTAGAGCATTTGCATGCCCAGGCAGCACTTGTTCATACATTTCAAAATGTTTAAATGCCCTCTGCTTATAGGTAGTATCGCCCTCCCACCCCTGATTTGCATGTCTTTAAGCACTCCAATTGCCCTTTTCCCTCGGCATTTGTCACCCCTGTCTTTCCTCTTTCCCTGGGTATCCTGGCTATTAATACATTTTCTCAGGAGGGTTATAAGAATAGGGGGGAGGAGCCGTGGTGTGCTGTGGGGAGGGAGAGAGCGGGCCTGGGAGCGTGGGGGAAGGATGGGAATGGGGGGGGTCACGTCTTGATGATTGTTATGCAAACGACCTGACGAAGAATGTGGGAGCTTTCAGCGTCTGCGGTGGGGTGGTGAGGGAGGCTGTTTATTTATTTGTCCATCTTTTTCCTCGTGCTGCTTGTTGGAATGACTTTCTTTATTTTAGTTGTAACAGTTGGAGGATAATGCAAAGGAAGACGCTGCCTGGGAATTCACCGTCTGTGGAAATGCGCCCCAGAGAGGAATAAAGCAGTCCTCACCTTGCTCTCCCCACCCGGACCCACTTTCCCCTCCCGCCTCGGCCCCCACCCCGGCACCACCATCACCCCCTTCCCTCCCCCCCACCTTCCCCCCTTTCCCACCCAGGTGTCGGACCAGACGGTCCCCACTTCCACCCTGCACCCCTTCTTCCCCCCCTGTACCATGAACACCAATGTCTGCGTGGAGCCCGGGCCGAGCCCGGAGGCCCCGGGCTTGCCCAAGGAAAGCCACCTGCCCGAGGGGGCCCTGAACAGCCTTGTGGATTACAACTCGGAGATGGAGCGCTACCGCTCCTTTGCCACCTCCTTCTACAAGACCAACGGGGGCGCCTTCCCGCAGGCGGCCAAGATCGCGCGCATCACCACCCCCATCTTCCCCAGCAGCGCCGCCGCCGCCGCGGCCGCCGCGCGCATCGGCATGTCCCCCTGGAACTGCGACAACGCGGCCACCGCCGCCGCCGCCACCGCCATGCTCTGGGGCAGTGGCGGGGGCGGCGGAGGCGGAGGCGGCGGCGGCGGGGGCGGCGGCGGGGGCGGCGGGGGCAGCAGGAAATCCTCCTCCGCCGCCGCCTCCTCCTCCGCCGCCTCCTCGGCGATCCTCCCCACCGGCGGTGGCGGCGGCGGCGGTGGTGGCGGCGGCGGCGGCGGCGGCGGCGGCGGTGGTGGCGGCGGCGGCGGCAGCAGGACCAGCATGCACCACCGAAACGACTCCCAGAGGCTGGGGAAAGCTGGCTGCCCGCCAGAGCCGTCGTTGCAAATGGCAAATACTAATTTCCTCTCCACCTTATCCCCCGAACACTGCAGACCTTTGGCGGGGGAATGCATGAACAAGCTCAAATGCGGCGCTGCTGAAGCAGAGATAATGAATCTCCCCGAGCGCGTGGGGACTTTTTCCGCTATCCCGGCTTTAGGGGGCATCTCATTACCTCCAGGGGTCATCGTCATGACAGCCCTTCACTCCCCCGCAGCAGCCTCAGCAGCCGTCACAGACAGTGCGTTTCAAATTGCCAATCTGGCAGACTGCCCGCAGAATCATTCCTCCTCCTCTTCGTCCTCCTCGGGGGGAGCTGGCGGAGCCAACCCGGCCAAGAAGAAGAGGAAAAGGTGTGGGGTCTGCGTGCCCTGCAAGAGGCTCATCAACTGTGGCGTCTGCAGCAGTTGCAGGAACCGCAAAACGGGACACCAGATCTGCAAATTTAGAAAATGTGAAGAGCTAAAGAAAAAACCTGGCACTTCGCTAGAGGTCAGAGGAGATGATTTCTTGTTTCCCAGTCTCCCCCCCTCCCTCCTCCCTCCCCTGTCGTCTCCCCTTCAGGGCTTCGTGTCTGGCTTCAAGATGCAGTACCCCTTTCCTGAAGCTTCATTCAGGTTGTAAGATACAGTTGTAGGTGGTTTGCGGAGGTCATGGCCTCTCCGCCACCCTCCCCAGCTGCACTTCGCCTGGAACCGCCCTCCATATGGGGAGGGCGCCCCTCCTTTTTAGCTCCGGGAGGAAAACTAATGTAATTGGTTTGAAAAATCAGAAGTTTCACATTCAATATGGTCAGAAATTTCCCTTGGTGGTTCAAAATGACCCCTCCCCCCTTATTATTTTTAAAAGCATCTCTGCCCAAAGGGTGGGACACATCACATTCTATATACTTTTATTGGGCGAGACTTATTAGTGGCCCAGTTGTAAAAGTGAGGACACAGTTTGTGGCACACAAGCCTACATTCCCATTAACACACACACACACACACACACACACACACACACACAGAGTAATCATTGAAACGGAAATACATTAATTCAAAAGGGGATTTTCTACCCTCTTCTAGGATAATTTTTCTCCTTACCATGACAAAATGTTTGTTTCCTCATTTTATTTTCTGCATACTTGGTATTTTTCCGGAAAGTGGATATAGTATAGAAAGCTGAACACCATTTGCAGTTTTTAAGGAGAGATGACTTAGAATAGATACAATTTGTAGCAGGTGATGGTAATTTTATTTAAGACTGTCTTACATAGCTTAGAAACAAATGATTCCTAAAACTCAGTTATAAAAAATATAAATTTGGGGTTCTGCATTTAGCAGATTAACCATTTTGTAGTCACAAAATTGTTCTATACACCAAGCACTGTTTTGTTGGACACCCTATTTGGTCAATAATAGTTTCTTTTTCCTATATGCCCTTAAAACAGACAACGTACAGATTATCACTAAATTACTTGTTAAATTAGGCTTTTAATTATGTTAAATACAAAGATTGATGTGTTTGGTGGAAATTTCATATGGTGACCTGATCAAAACAAAAGGGGAAAAAATGGAAAATCAGAGGTAAATGGGTTTGGTGGTATATTTAGTAAAGAAATATGAACAGGTAATCATATTTAGCCTCTTGATATAATTTACAGAGTAGATGGCTAAGTGTTCATATATAGGTGGTGGATGTAGCATTAGGGAATATTCAATGGGCTGGATTGTAGGCTGAGAGCGGTTCTCACAAGTTATCATCAGAGGGAAATCTGCACATTCTTTTAAAAAATTGTGAACGTGGCTTAAAGGAGTTTTCTCCAAGAAGGACTGGTCTTTAAAAGGAGAAGGGAAAAGCGTTAAAGATCTTTGCATGTTTGAACACAAGTAAGATACAGTTTGTTTTTTTTAAGTTGTATTAATATAAGTCAAAGCAAATAGCACTTTGGAATTCCCTCAAAATCAATTTATATTGATATCATTATTGATTATGATCAATTCCATCAAAATATTGCATTGATTCCTCTTTATAAAAGAACCCATCTCTGTTGAAAGTTTGACTTTACTCCAGGGTGGTTTATTACATTTCCTTTGGCAACTCTGCTTACGCAAAGATAACAGCAATTATAAAGGCGTAGGTCCATGTGTTTTCTTAGGTGGCAGAAACTAGTTTTTAGCTTTGAATGATCTTCTCTGGATTAATATAACTTCTCTAGGTCTCTAAGGCCCATAGGCAGTTAAAATTCAGTTCATACTAAAGCCTCCTGTTATTGCCCAGTTGATAGCACTACATAGCTTTTTTTTTTTTTTTCTCTCAAACTATAGTATCTAGGATTATAAAATCTAGAATTATAGATTTGGTGTTGCTAAGTGGCCTTCAACTTTTGCTAGACTCATGCACTGCCTTCATCCCAATTTAGGGTATGTAGTAGATAGGACCACTGAATAATTCTCATTTATTTAGTAAGTAACCTCTCTGAACGAGTTTAATGTGAGTACCAAGAGGTTTTCTGCACAAGTTTCTATGCTGATTTATTAGTCTAAACAAATTTCATAAGTTTCCTTTTTTCTTCCTTTTGATAGTTTTCCCACAAACTTATCATGATCCTTAAGTTTCTTAGGCTTTTTGATCACAAAATTCCATAGTATTACTTTTTCTTCTCTTTTAAAATTCTGTTGATCTTCAGAAACTGGGGTGTGGATGGGAGGGGAAACACATTTCTCTCTTTGTAGAGCTCTCTGAAGATGTTCTCCTAGCTATACACCCCTTCCTACCAGAGAATTGTTCTTGGTTCAAAGCTAAGATTCTTAATGGAATGCAGTTTGGCAGAAAGAAAGAAAAAGTTTTGTTTTTTAAAAAATTTTAATTGGCTAACATTCTAACTAGGTCATTTTAAAGCGGCAAAGGCAGCATGATTGCCTCAAGCACATGTGTAACCACACAGTTATGGTTGTAGGAAACCAGCTGGATGCATGTCAGAGTGACAGGATTTACATGACTGAACCAAAGCTGGAGCAGTGGTTGTGGGATGGTGAAAAGTACCCCTGCTGACCTGCTTCCCTCTCTAATTTGGTTTCTGTAACTTATCATCATCTGTGGAGATGTTTTAGATGTCAGGTAGACTCCCTGGCTAAGGATAGTGATTTGGGGATTCATTATGGATATCACCTGTGGATTTCAGGTGTAAGTTCAGTAGCGAATATTTGTTGACTTTAAATTATGGACACCAATTAATATCTGGATCATAGTCATCACTACTATTCTTATTTATCACTTCAAGCCCCATGTGCTCTTCTTTCCCTTTGACTTATTCTCATGCCAATTACTGGAGGCGTAATCAGATTCTCAGGGTAAGTAAACTGAAATTAAGACAGATTCACATAGATGTGTTGGGATTCTTGCCCACATTTTTTAAAGCCTCCCCTCTGGCATTCCTTTTAAAACTGCTTTACTTATTTCCACGTTTTCCTGCTTAGCCTCATGTTAAGAGCATCTTAATTCCTTAAAAATATATTAATAAAATCACCCCTTTATAGTATTCCATATGATAACAATGCACATAAAACAAACTTAGTTTTCCTATGATACTGTGCACTGTATAGTTGCATATAAGACTATTCATTTAGTCAATTACTCTACTAAAAAAATGATCACTGGTTATTCAAAGCAGTCATTACAAATTCTGTATGCCCCTGTGCAACAAAACTTATCTTAAAAACTTGTATCCTCAATGATCAATATTAAGTTCCCATATATTTTAAGAAATGTGATTACATAGTATGATAATACATTATATGACAGGCCTTTGTCTCACACAAAGGTAATCTCATACAAAGGGAATCCTGTAGTTTTTATATTCACAGCAGTTACATTTCTGATACTAAGATCTAACTTTTTTTAAATCTCCCAACCTGATATGACTCAAGGGAGAAAATTGTCCCGTGGGTAACCCCAGCCTCGTAGTCCCTGAACATTGTTCAGGTGACATGATTGATCTCTGTGGGACAGCATTAGAGACCACACAGATCTGGTTTCTCTCCCATTAGCTGATTTATGGAATTACATTAGTAAGCAGTGCCTCGGGAGACTTCCCTGCCCCCGCTCTTGGCTCTCTGCTGAGCGTACACACCGCTGCCACCCAGGCTTTCTCTGAGCTAGAGGCAGGAGTTGGAAGAACATTAGAGTGAAGAGACTGAGAAACTGGAAAGTCAGGAAAAAAGGATAATCTCATCTTCTTTCTTTTCTCTCTTTTAAAAATTTATCTGCTGAATGAACGGGCCCCAAATAATTTTCCGCAAGTTAGGTTGAGGTCCTAAGAGGTCTCGTGGAAAGCATCCAGATATTGCCCCACTCTTGGTAACTGGATTTCGAAGAGTGTTCTAAGGGAGGAGGGACACATTTCCTATATACGACGTTAAGTTCTAAGAGCTTCAACCACACAAATGGCAATTGTAAAATTCTGGACAGAGCATTGTCTGCGATTTTTGCAGGAAGGTGGCACCTGCTTCCCCACCCTTTCATTTGTAGACCACACATGAAATAGGTGTGTCACTCAAACTCAGACTCTGTATGGTTAAATAACGAAACCGGTCAACAATTGAACATGTCATATAAGATTTGGAAGTTTGTGACCAAAAAAACCTACAGGTAAAATACAAATGTTTCGTATCATAAACTGCAACATACAACAGTTTGTCATTTTATATCATAGTTCAAAAATGGGTTTTCAGTTTCAAGAATCAAAAACATCCCAGTATAAAAATACATATTTTTGTTTTAATCAAAAGGAAAGAGGAAACTTTTCAAGAAATTCAAACCAAATGATAGTAGATTAACACTAGAATGTAATATAGAAATAACATAGGGAAAAGAGTCTGAATTTCATAAATGCTAAGGAAAAAAGCTCAGAAAAGTTCAGCTTTGACTAAAGGCAGAAAGTAGATTTGTTGCCAAGACATCAAAGTGTAATGCAAGTCCAGTGAGATTCTTTCCATCACTAGATTTAATACAAGTTAGTCAAAGTTGTTTTTAAAAGAACCACACATTTTAAAATAATTCCTAAATGAAAATCATACCCCTTCTCATCCAAACATCATGCAAATTCTAACCAATCTTTTGGATGGCAATTAGGAATAGTAGAATAAAAGCAATTAAAAGCATTTGTAAATTATCCTATAAGAATGTTTGTTTGAAGTTCAGCCATCATTAAATAAAATAAAAATAAACAATCAAAAAGCCAGTAACAACAAACTTTAGACTTTAATCATATAAAAGTATTTGGATATTTTAAGTGAGAATGGAAAGTATATCTAGTGATGAAGGAAAGAAAAGTTACTTGATTTTTAAACTTTTTAATGAATTGATTACTGAAGCATTGCTGCATATTTTGGTTAGTTTTAGTCAACTGTTCTCCTGGGTGAATAATTAAGCATTTTGCGCAGTGCAGACTTACAGATTGACAAATACAGGACAATTTAGTAAAATAGTCTGTAAGACTAAAAACTTAAGGTGTTTAAAACGACATGGGCATTTCATCCATATTTGTTCTAGAGTACAAGGTTGGAGACTGAAGAACTATGTCAGGGTGATCCTGGAGACACTGGTAGAATATTCCCTCTGGATATAAACGTAAACCAAAAAACTACTGGAGTGTTCCCCAGGAACAGGTTGAAGTGTATCTTAAAAAAAAACTCATCTGAAGTAGTTGGTGCTCTTAGAACTTACTGTTCAATCTCAATTGGTCAGATTGAATATGTAGTTTACTTTTACCAGAAAACAATTCACTTTTTAATTTTGCTTTGGAAAATTGTAACAAAATGTCCTACTATCCAATAAGTTTCACAAGCCTGGATATGCTTCAGTCTCTTACATTTATTTTTATTCATATTTTACAAATATTAAAAATGAGCTCATTCATCATATAAAAATATCTACTTAAATTAGTAGGTTAAATTCAAGATTTATTGAAAGGCCCATGTAAATATGCAAGTTGGAGAAAGGACTACTTCTCTTTCAGTTTTCCTCTTTATTTTATTTTATTTTTTATTTTTCTATATTTTTATTTTTTTGCGGTACGTGGGCCTCTCACTGTTGTGGCCTCTCCCGTTGCGGAGCACAGGCTCCGGACGCACAGGCTCAGCGGCCATGGCTCACGGGCCCAGCCGCTCTGCGGCATGTGGGATCTTCCCGGACCAGGGCATGAACCCGTGTTCCCTGCATCGGCAGGCGGACTCTCAACCACTGTGCCACCAGGGAAGCCCTTCCTCTTATTTTTGGATTAGTTTTTTAAAAGCAAAAATGAGCCCAAAATAATGGTAAAATCTTTCATCTTTATAAGTGTGATTTTTCAGTCACCAATTAGAACGTCAGATGATCTTGGCTGGGGAAGTAGAGCACTCTAGATAATATCATTTTTTTTTTTTTTTTTAACAAAAACCTGTTTTCAAGACAGTACTTTCTTTGGTGGGATCAGTGTAAATTTTGAGGATTTTGTGCATGCATAATTGTATTCCTTCATTTGTGCTGCAATGCTTCTGCTCATTCTTAGCATACTTTTTCATCTAGCATTTATGCTATTATCCTTAGTAGTTTCAAAATATTGAGGGAGGGACACACAGGTGGTTTTATCCTTCAGTCATATCTTGTTCCATCACATGCAAACACCTGTCCTGAAATTGAATTATTCTGCAGGGTAATCGAAAAGTCTCCCTCTATTCAGCATCACATGTTTTCTGTTGTTTATTGAGTTATGTTGCAGCATACTTCAGATGCGACAGACATTTAATAATGTTGAAGACTTAACTCTGCAGGGGCTAAAAGGATCCCAGCAGGCTTGTTAACTTCTACTCTAAAACATTATGAGAAATATTTTTTTCTCTGTGAAACTCCAAGGCTTTCTCTTAATTTATTTCAAGAACATAAGAATCCATAGCCAGGTATGAGAGCGAACCTGTGAAATTTTTTTGTTTTTCTATTTTTTTGATCTTTAACCTATCGATATCACGTTACATTTCTTACTCAGAAGACAGTGGCAAAGCAAACAACTGCTTTTCCAAAGAACTAATAGCTAAAGATGCATTTCTTTGGCTGATATAAAACCAAATATAAATTATATTTAGAAAACATAAACTACTAGTTTCTTGGCTTTTCACTTATTTTATAATTAAAAATAATATTTGGGCCCTTGTGGCTACATTTAGGTGATAGATTGTGGGAAGAGCCACTAGTTTCAAGTAACTTACCAGTTGAACAATATTAGCTACATCAGCATTACTTCTCTGAACTTTATTTCCTCAACTGTGAAACGGACATAGTAATACCAACCTTCACTACAACTTTTAATATTGTGTGTAGGTTCATGTTCTTTGTATACTGAAAGATGCTATACGATTTCTCGTTCCTAATTTAAAGTCATCAATAAAAAGTAGAGGAGAAGACAATTACATTTACAGATAATTCAGTATACCAACAAGTTACTTATAGTTATCAGAAATTAAAGCCCATGTAGACTATTTTGTGGCTTTGAGTTTTCTGAATATTTGTCTTAATCATCCAGTTCACCAAAGATCTGGCATGATTTCACTTGGAAAGAGATAAACCTGATAAACAAATCCTCCTTCCTCACCAAAGGCACACCACTACCATAAATTTCTGTATCTTTTAGTAGATTTTGTGTGTGTATGTGTGCATTTCAACTCAATACCTTTTTTTTGGCTACTATTTCCTTTATTTGGACAGACACAGGAGTTGTTCTAAATGTGCATTTGTGAGTTTAAGAAAATCATTGTAAGAAATGGTTAAATGCTTGTCACAGATTCTGGTTGGAGAACATATTTACAAACACTGGAAAATTGTAGAGTTACTCTTGTTTTCGAAGATGGGGGGTGTGTGTGTGTGTGTGAGTGAGTGTGTAGGAAGTTAAACAGGTAGATACACATTTTGAGATTAAAAAGTGAAGTGACTATGCAGAGCTTTTTCTTTTTAATAAGAAGAGAGTATTTATGAAATGAAGGACGTTAGTGAGCAATAATAGAAAATGCTGTTGGTTTTCTGGGAGAAAATAGTGATAAGCCCTAAAAGATTTGGAATACTAACCAAGAAAGCTTTAAAAATGAAGGAGAAAGAGATATTCAGGCCAGGGTGCAATGCAGTATCTAGAAGAAGTTCTGTCAGGATAGGGTATGGAAGTCTGCTTTGCTGACTATAACTGCTGAAGCAGTTATAGAAGTTTTGCAGAGAATGGAAACAATAAAGGGGGGAGATAATGTTTTCATGCTTGACTCAATACATTTGGTTAGGGAGTCAGAGCTGAGTCTAAAGTTCAGTGGAGTGGCCGCTGAATTAGAGACAAGGAAAAACAGATTGTGTTTTAGCTGATGTTATTATGTTTACTTATGCCTTTGAAACATTTGGTAGAATAACTCCCGAGTGTAACTGAATACTTCCAAGATGGGTGGAAGATGGGATTCCATTTAGGTGTCATATTCATCTAAACTCATGTTTCAGAGGACGTTCTGGAGCAAGTGAAGAAAAGTGTCAAACTATGGGGGAAACTGTGGTGAAAGTGCTGCTTCTTGCTCAAGGACTTAAAAAAAACCTCTGGATGATTGATAGTATCAAAAGGATAGAGATCAAGTAGGATGAGAGAAGAAAGGGATAAATGTTTATAGAGCAGGAAGAGTCATGGGCATTTCTGTGTATTTCAGCAAATCTGGCAAATTCTGGAAAAGATGTATTTTCTTTAAAACTTTACAGAGTGAAAAGAGATGAAATAAATTTTTAAAAGAATAATAGACTATATAGATTTAATTGGAAATGATGATTATGAGTGATGGTGAATCAGTGGCAGAAAAATAACTGTGCTGGGCAAAGACTTCTCTATGGGAAATGTTTGTAGGTTAAATGAGATCAGGGATGGTTTTAATGGAGTCGAGAATAAGGAAAAGAGATAAAATTCTCAGTTGTATGTAGATGAATGCAAAGTGAGATGTGGCATCTTCTCAGAAACACTCAGTGTGCTCTGTCAGTCATGAAAAACAAAATAGAGAACACTAGCCTTTAAAATGCCAAAGGATATACATATTGGTTCTTCTATGTAAGGCTGCTATCCATAGAGTTAAATGCGTTATGAAGTGGAGTGGTTTTGGATTTTCCTCATGTGATGCTTTTCACATGTACATGTTATTTGTATGGTGTGAAGCTGTGTTTTGCAAACTGCAGGTGACAACACATTAGTGGTCCATGAAAACCAATGTGTTGGCTTATCGCCAGGATTTTTAGAACATAGAATAGAATGGAATGGAGCAGAAAATATACGTGTATCACATGTAGTAAGAGTACATATTGTTAAACTTTTGTTTCAGTTATGTATGTACACATAAATGTATGTGTATGCATGTACTAGGCTGCTATGTAGAATGTATTTCCAACTGTTGATTGCAGTCAAAAAAGCTTGAAAAACACTAGTTTAGTGACAGCCACAACACTATTGAACAAATCTGTAGTGAGGAAAGAAATTACATTTGTAAATGGAACAATGTTACCAAGATAAAGAGTAAAATGTAAATGTGTTTCCATAAGCAGTGTGTCTTTACTTCTCCTAGGCAGGTCTGTACCTAGAAGGTATATTCATGAATTCATGGTATATGCTAAACACATGGTAAACCCTTGATCAATTCAATTCAACATATCTTTAGGTAGGAACTGTTATTTTCTGAGATTTGTAGTAAGTGCTGTGGATACATACACACATCTTCGCTTAAGGAACTCAAACTTTTCCTTATTCCTAACTGCCTTTTTAAAATACCTATGTCATTCCCTAATTCTACATCTTAATCTTTCATCCAAGATAATTAGCTCCCTACTTACATTCTTAATTCTCAGCCCCCCAAAATGGACGCATTTCAAGTGATATAATTGTAACTTTAGAAAACTCTGAAAGCAATCTCACACCTATTTAAAAGCCTTGGGATTCCTTAATTCATCCTTGGCCTAGTTGTTCCCAGATCTAGATAAGAAACACATACTGCTATCTGTGATTTCTGCTTGGCTACCTCATGTGGTTATGTTGTGTAGTATTAAGTTTTCTATTAGTACTCCAGAATTTTTCAAGGAATAAGAAAAGAAAAAGGAATTCTTGCCTTGAACATACTGAGAATCTACAGTGTGACTTGTTATATCAAGCATATTTTACAGAGTACTGGAAACCCTTGTATGACCTGAATAAGAGAAAGAGCTATATTGAAAGAAAGAAATAAAGGAAGGAAGAAAAGAAGAAAGGGAGGGAGGGAGAGAGGGAAGACAGGCAGACTGTAGTGTTATAGATTAAAGAGAAATGAGAAAGGAGCATGTTGGCAGAAAGGATTGTCATGTTCAAGGTCATCTTTTTGAGTCTGGTTTAGATAAGAAATTAGTAGAAATGGTTAATGCCTCAAATTTTATTTGAAAGATGCCATGAGTCTGGGTTTAGATTCACTAGAACCACTCAGCATTTTTTCTTTTCATTTACCATAGTGGATAAAATAGTTTCATGTAAACTAACTAGATTTTTTTTCCTCCTAATTTCTCTTTAAGAGTAATTTGCTCAAGTCTGTAATTAGAAACATAGAAATGCCAAGATGGGAAAACTGATGCTAAAAATTGATGATGGTGTTTAGGGAGATAGAGGCCATCAGCATCTATAAACAACTAACTGTTCAAAAATATCAGTGTAATTTTTAAGGGGTTATACAGAGAATTTCCTGGAAAATACAGAATTGCACATATAGAAAAGAGTCCAGAAAAATGATGAAAAGAATATTAATCACTACAGCTTATAAATCCTGTGCCTGAAAAAGGTTAGGCTTATTAATTTACTCTACTAGTTAGTTAACTATGCGATTGTGACTCTGTTTGCATGAAGATGGAGTACATGATACACATAGAAAAAGAAGTAGTACATGGAAATTCCCTGAGGAGAAATTTGACTCTTAAATTAAGGACTTGCTCTAGAACAAGATATGGTGATACCATGTTAATGCAGACTGCTTCACAGTGTATGCCCTCTTAATGAGGGAGATTAACCAAAATACATTTCTAAAGAGCCAAGTAACATGTAATAACTTGATTAAATTAAAATTGTTGACTATATACCTTTTAATTTTATTATTTAAACAGAAAATTAAGGGAAGAAACCAAGAAGTCAGCATGACTGTGAATTTAAACATTCAGTGTAATGGCAATTGCGGTTATTAAAAAGTTTTTTTTTTTTAAAGAAATACTCCAAGCAACATGTGATTCTCAGAAGTATAGTTTTAATCAAGTACATTATTTTGCTGATAATATCTAATGACTGTGAAATGTTTGGAATTTTCTCTAAGTTCCTCCAAGCAATTAATGGACATAAAACATGCTTTGGTTTCTAGGCTGGGTCTATCTCAGTGGTTGGCTTTTTGTCATAGAAGATACTGAACCAAATGAAGTTCAGTGACCACATTCAAAATATTATAGAACTTAGCCCAAGAGGAATTTTCTATTAAACTTATTTTCACTTTTTATGTAATATAGAAAAAAATGAATATTTCTCAAACTCCCACATCTCTAATAATCAAAAAGAAGCACCATAATTTGAATTTCTTATAGAGATTAGGTGTAACTATTGTATTTTATTTGAATAGAAGTTAGAGGCTGTCCAAATCACGGCTTTGATGGTTTTAAAAATCACCTCAAAAAAAAAAAAAAACCTCAAGTTTTTTAACTGACCTCCCATTTCTTCACATTTTATGTGAATATTTCTTCTCTTCAATAAAAGGTGACAGTTCACTGTCTGCTTTAAAAAAATAACCAAAATTTAAAAAAATTGTCCAACAACTTGGTCATGAAAAGAATGCTGGTGGTGTTTTCAATAGCTAATTAGCAATGATCTCACCTAAAGGTATTGTTGTAGTCAACAGGAATCAGTAGAGTGACTTTGAGGGGAGATAGAATTATTTAACTTGTGTCTGCCATATATATATATATATATATATATATATATATATATATATATATATATATATGAATTCATACATTCATATATATGTATGTCTATTCAGATTCATTATCATATAACCATATATTTTTTCATAAAGATTTAAACATATTGGCATATATAAATAAAATTAACTCTAGATATTTTAATCATTCTTGACAGTATTGATTTTATTAACCTGATTTTTGCTTTTTTAATATCAATTTTACTTTTAATTTCCTTTCACACTTCCTCTTATACATAGGTTAAAAATAATATATAAAATATTTTTTCAAAAGCATCTTTTAAATTTATGGATTGTTGAAAATTTTTTCTCTTTCTGCTTATCCTGGTACCATCCCTATTATAGTTTATTTTTATAAATCCAGGACTATTTTAATCACTAAACTACCCATGTGTAACACAATAAATTTGCTTATTGTTGGAAGGATGTGGTTTGAAGTGTTTTTACCAAAAGCAATTGAAATATAATCCTATATAGCATTAATCAAGACACTTGCCTAAATCAAGTAGTTACATTAAATACTGAGGCCAAAAGTGGGTGCCTTTTTTGGCCACTTCTGGACCAGTGGGAATTTTGGTGTCAACCTGTTACTTCTCTTCCTACCAACCCACTCCTTCCCCATATACACACACACCCACCTTTGGACAGTTGTTTTCCGTACTGGCTCTACCACCATATTGACTTGATTTAGCACCTTTCCAACATAGTATATAATCTCATCTTTCCATTTACAAAAGTTAGCTAAGTTTAAAGTCATGCCATCACAGTGGTGATGGGGAGGGTGGTGGTATTCTCATAGGAGGGGGGAAGAGGAAGAGCCCTCATATTTGCAAGGCAGAAGAAGTAGCAGGAGCAATAGCCCACAGGGAATCAATCCTAATGAAAGAGCCATCTCTAGTTCCACCATTAATCAGAGAAATCCTGGCCCCAAATGTCAGTTTGGAAACCAGAAAAGTGGAATGCTCCTTATAATCATATTTAAGACCTCCAAAAATGTGGGTCATAAAAGTTATGCAGTTACTTATTTGGTGCTTTCTCCCTTTTAAAGAGGGGTCTAATATTCCCATTAGTGGTATTTGATAGGTGTTTTTAGTTTACATCTGGATCATGGCCAAAATAAGGTGTGAGTATACCAAAGACTTGTACAGTTATATGATGAATGAATCTGAATTATGAGAAAAATTAATCTGGTAGACAGCACATATATGATACATGTAAATTACAACAGGACAGAATGAGAAAGTAAGTTAGGTGTACTTTGAAAAGGGGAAACAGTGTATACTTATATTAATCCATATATTTTAAAATATTGGAATTGTTAAAATATGAAGTTATTTTTTATTATAATAACAGTAAATTATTGGGCTGTGAGTTTATCATTTATCATAAATTAATTGTTCTCTCAAACTTACTGAACTATGCTATACCTGTGCTTGCTAATAATTCTACTATAGTTATTGGATTATGGTTTTTAAAATATACTATTTGTAAATAGGATATAGAAAAATATTTTTGCCTAAAACATCTTGGGGAGTCTCTAACATTTACTAGGTATAATTTTAGACCATAACTACTGATCATCCAAATTTGTAATAATGTGCATGTGTGTGTGTCTTCACATTCACAATATTGTACAGTATATGTAATACAATTTTCCATTTCTCCAATTAGGTTTTGAAATTTTGTTGGTACAAAAATTAAGAACCTATATAACTTGATATTTTAGCATTTTTTGTGAATCAAATCAGAAAAAAAGTAGTTTTTTTTTTAACCATGAGGAATCCTTTTCCTTTTGTTCAGCCACAATACCCCAAAGTTTGAAAGTTTCATATGAAGCCAAAACAAATATAATCAAATGTCTAAAGGCAAACAATGATTCCTGCTATTCTTTTTTTGTCATATTTATTCATGTACTTCCTGTTGCAGAATTTCAGTGATTCATTAAGGTTTTCAAGTTCTAGTGCAAAGAGGTAAATCAAATGCGGTGAGGGGTTCCAATTTCAAGGACTTAGATGCTCAGAAGTCTAAGAAACTTATAGTGGAGCTTCTCACAGTGAAAACAAAAGTTTTTATTTGAAATATATGTATTACAAAAGAGTTTATAAGAAGCTGTATTGGCTAACTACAATTCGAAATTGCTTTGCTTTTGGTTGGAAACAGCATACTTCCCATAATTATATGGGGATCGGAAAATGATTGGTGTTTATGTTTCTTTAATTAATAATAAATGGGGAAACAGGAAATTATTTTTTGATTAATCTAAGAATAATGGTACCCCAAAATACTGACTTCAGCTTGGGAAGTATTGTATTAGAGCCATCCTGTTTCACAGTAGAATTCTGAAGGCCTATGTGAATCACTGAGACTTTTGGATTAGAAACTACATGAATAAATATTGGAAAGATATAGTTAACTTTAGTTACAGAATTTGCTAATGTCTTAATTATTATCTCAATTTATAACTTTTATGCATTCTGAAGTGAATTTCAGCATCGAGTTGTCTTTTATTTGCTCTTTAAAAACTCATGTCCAGCTTTATTAAAAATGATTAGTTTTGTTTGGTGTCCTGAATACTGCAACATTTTACATATTGTATCTAGCTAGACGTGAATAGCCAATCCCATATAAATTCATATGTAGGAAAGTATAGATACCCAATTTCAGTTTTTAGGAGATGAGTTTTTATTAGGCTTGACATATTTTAAACAAGAGTATGTAGGTGCATGCCCGACCTAAAGATACCACAGTTCACATGACTGCCTACCAAGCACCAAAAGAGAAAGTTATGCTCAAATTCTTAAGGTAGCGGATTTGGGGATGTTTACTGATTTTAGGTCATTTAATTATTTTTTCATTGCTGATTTAATGAAAATCAAGCTGAAATACATTTCTGCCAGAGACATATTGATAATTTTTGTATTCATTTTTTAAAGAAGTAAATGTAAAACGTACTTAGATTTGGATTATATAATTATTTTATTCAATAATTTGCCCTTTAAAGTTATTTAGGAGGAAAACAGAAGGCATTCCTTTAAACTTGAAGGTCATTCTGGGTCTGGCTCTTGTAAGGGTGAATTCCCTAGAACACCATGCTTTACAGCAGTACCAGGAGAACTGGGGGCTGCAGGTTTCTCCCCAGGCCTCCTGGGAGCAAGGCTGCTGTTTGCCAGTGTTTGCACCGGTGTGAGCGGTGAAGACTGCCTTAAACAATGCTGATCAACTCAATTCTATTCTTTACCTCCCCACCCCCTTCTCTTCCTGGGGAATCTGGCTTCCCTGTCACTCAGGATAACGATTTCCTGCAAGCATCACTGAGATCCAGAAAGTCACTGTAATCTCATCAAGAATGTGATTCCCCAGCTGGGACTCTTGAATTTATATAACCTGAAAGTAGCTGGTTAGGGTGCTTAATCCACCACATTGGTGTGGTGAAGCCCCCCAACCATTTAAAATAGAAGGCCTCTTACAAAGACGACCTCATTAGAGAAGATATGTCCCCAAATTAGGACAGACTTAATTAGAACCCATAATTTAACCCAATGGTTTACATATGAGAACAGTGTTGCTACCCCCATTCTGGCTTAAAAGAATCAATCCAGGCCTTAAGGAAATTTCCAGTGAGCCCAGTGAAAACTGGGCAGGAGATTGGATATACATCTGTTTTGTGTGGCCTGTGGGATGCTGAAGCGTTTTGTTTCTTTTTTTAACCCTGGAATAAAACTTAGAGAATCCTCACTTCAAGTTTCTGGTGAATGCCTTGAAGATTTGTTCCAATTAATGCACCAGTGATTTTCCTAAATCTTCTCACATATTTTAGGTGATTTTCCAACTAATCATTTTTAGGGTTCAACCTCAAAGATCTTAATATAAGGGAGAAATAATTTTTAATAGGTGCATCCCTGCTTACCTTCTCCCTTTCCCTGTAGCAATAAATTGTCTGTATCCTTATTTTTGGAGATACATACTGGTCTCAAAATTGTATACATACTAATATGTACACATCACAGTGCAATTTTGTGACAGGTCATGACAGTAAAGAAAACTAGCTCTCTGCTTTTCTCATATCGGCATTATCTAATTACTATTTAGTGCTAACAAGCATTGAGAAGCGATTATCTTTTTCCTCACAACAATGACCTTTGATCTCGGGTGGCATTTTATAAAGCTTGCTTTTCCTAAATATTGCAGATGAAATTGAGTGGTGGAAAGGGGCACAGGAAGAGCCAAGAATTGGAAGAGAGATTTAAAAATGAAACTAAGACATAAGGAGTTCATCTCATTTAAAAAATGTGCTCCATATATTTCTTCTGTTTATCTTCATAAACATATATGTTTATCAGGATACAAGATATATAAGTATATACTTACAGTCTTATTTCCAGTTGGCATCTGAGAGTAAGTTGGCATCTCTTTGTCACATACTGTACACATAAATGTGAATATATATGGATATATATGCACATGTTTATTTTTCATGTGTGATTCTGCAATGCATGGATATGCTTAGATCTAACTTATCTTGTTAAAAATGACTACATTTATATAAGTATGCATACTTATATAAAATTTATTCTTAGTTGGCATCAAGCAGCAAGTTAGCATCTGGTGTAAACTAAGTTTTCATTTACTGCTTATATATATATGTGTGTGTGTAAAGCACGAATATTAAGATGAATGAATATATTTTCTTATTATTTCATACAGTACTTTTAATAATGATTAAATAAGTGTAATGAGCATATATAATTATATATATCATTTAAAAGTTACTTTTTTAGAAGTAGTAAAGGGGTTTTTCTCACCAACCAAGTCAAATGATGGGGATCCAGGTATGCGTAGTGAACTGGCGAGAAGAAGACAGATTAACCCATGAGGAGTAGGGAGTACAATATTAGTAAGTACTATTTTTATGGGAATAATGGAACTTTTTGTTTGTGATTTTAGAAAATATTCACAAGTTTTAATATTTTTTGTATACCTATATGTAAATTTGAATTAGACAGCGTTAGTTTGTTCTTAACACATTCATTGTGAAATATATCATGTTGACTATGAGCACAGTTTTTTTAAACTTCTATTTAAAGAGATAAGCCAAAATGGTTATTTTATTCATTTAAATTTCATTTGACCTCTCAATTAACACAGTTTTATTTTTAGATGACATTGCTACAGTAGGACGGTGTCAACCAAATAAGTCATATATGAGAAAGTAAATAAAAGCTAACCTCAATTATTAAAGAGTGTTTGTAGTAGAATTTTTCATGTATTTCCTGAAAATTCAAGTGCTGTTAACACTGTCTTAAGATGTGTTTACAAGGGATGTGTGTGTGTGTGTGTGTGTGTGTGTGTGTGTGTGTGTGTGTGTGTTCTTTTATACCTACTCAGTATTTTGGTAATATTCAACATCCCAATTTACATACTTACTAATCTGTAGCAGCTGTTTTATAGGCTACACAGGCCTGTTGGACAGGTCTAAGGAAGAAAATCAACTTCTTTTTGCCCTCCAGGAAAATTTACTCTTAGCTTGTTTTTCCTCATGTATCATCAATATGTACTCATGTGATTCTGTTTTATAAAGAAGAGTATGGCATGATGAATGACTGTAACGTTAATATATAAAGGAAAATTTGATAGCTTAACTACTGTTTATCCAACGAAAAACCCCACAGTAACTGTAAGCTTCTCGTTAAAAGGATTACTCAGACATTTAGTGCTGGCTTATTACTCCTTTGGAAAACTATAGTATTTTTCTGGTGCAAAAGGATCATTATGCTCCACTGAGTATCATTGGTTAGTTACAAGTTTGTCTCATATGTATGACATTAATTTGTTGCAAATGCAGACATTTTAAAATAGTGGTATATTTTGTCCGTATAGTTCTCATTCCATTAAATGTAGGAATGTTTAGCATTAGTAGTTATTAAATATAGACGTAATATTGATGTTATGTTTGTTGTCCTGTCGTAAAAGAAATTCTCCAGAATAAATAAATTACTTCACTGAATTCTGAACATCAGCCTTACATAGGCTGCATATGTATGTAGCAGATACAGATTTTAAGTATGCTTGCTGGCTCTAGCAAGCGTACTTAAAATGCAGCCTATGTAAGGCTGATGTAAGTATATACTGTATCTGGTCTTCCTACTATTGGCTAATAGTTTGAACCTCCCCCTTTCTTCTGATTGCCATCCATGTTCTAGGCTGTGTGTCCTATATTTTTTAGACCAATATGTTTTAATCATTATATTTAGTAAATTATCATTAAATTCAATATTCTAATTTTTGTAATATTCTAAGATTAAACATTTGTTTTTTATTAAATGTTGAAATATACAAGTCATTATGTTGTGTATAGCTGACTGAAAATATTACTGAAGTGTAAAGGAGAAAAATCTAATTTTATATTGACATAGAAAGAAAGCTTAACTTGTTTTCTTGCTCTTTTTTTATAGAGAACACCTGTTCCCAGCGCTGAAGCATTCCGATGGTTCTTTTAAAGCAGTAGTATATCTTATTTTCAAGGCATTTGGAAGTGAAAGGCAAACTAAATGTCTTGTTTTAAGAAACTGCTTAGTCCACCACTGAAGAAAATATCCAGATATTATTTTCATTTTACGTATAGGGGTTTCTTCAAAAAAAAAAAAAAAGGAAAAGAAAAGAAAAAAGACATATAAAAATAATCTGGGAGCTTGGGGAATTGGCCAGTCTATTTACTTTCAATACCCTGATTCTTTCTTTGATGTAATTTAGCTATCCTAGTGAAGTTGTTGTCTATTTTGAAAGTGGCTGTAAAAAATAAGTTTGGGTAAGCCCCTGCTGTAAAATCATGTATCTTTGCAAAGTACATATCTATACTTCATTTTCAAATATATGTGTTTCAGTACTGTAAACTGTACAGATAGCAGCTTGTATTTTGTGTGTTTAGACACAAGGAGACAATCATCTCTGAGCATCTATGGAGATTAACAGTTTGTACACAACAGTCTGGTTCTGCGAGTTAAATCTGGAGCAATAAATTTTAGCTTTAAATATTTTTTGCCAGTTGTTTCTAGGAGCAGCAACAGCAGTGGCATGTTTTGCCATGCATCTTTCCGTAGAGACTTGATGCCAAGTTTTATGAGACTAAAAGATGATGATGCATCCAGCAATTACCTTCAGTTGTATTGTTCTAAGAGGGGAAGATGTTAGGAAAGTTTCAATTAATCTTTTGAGCACTATATTAGAGTAGTGGTTATGCACTTGCATTGCTTACAAACGAGCTGTACAGAAGGGTATACCTCCCAAATCCTTAGTGTAGTTGACTTGTCTCGGGTGGCACTGTAAGGCGGAGTACTCAGAGTAGTTGGAACATGCAGAATCAGTTGTATAATTTTTTTTTTTCTTTAAACTGTTTTCTAGGATACAGGATAAAGTATCATATCTTAGGGGAGAAATTTATGACTGACTTTATTTTTCCCCAGCCCAACATGGGTGGTATGTATTTTTTTGTTTGTCTGTTTTTTGCTCTTTTTCTTTTTTGGTAGAAAAAAAATAAACACTTAATAAAATGTACCCAAATGTTTAAATTCCATGTATGATATTAAAAGGGTAGTTTTGTTTTAAAATTTGAATACGTAAAGGCCTCCTGCATGAGGCATGGCTAGGTACATTTTTAAATTCAAAAGAATGAGATACATTCATGAAAGTGAGGCTGTTAAATCGCTTTTTATCTCCCTTTCTCACAGCCTCCTGGTTGCAGTGGTGGCCTTCCCCTAGGCCCTCAGTGGAATGTTCCATTGCTTCCATTCCCATTTTTGTCACTGGATGCTTTCATTCCTGAGAAGGCAGGACCACAGTCTGTGGAATTCCATAAATGCAAACAGCCCCTAAACAAAAGGAGCTAATGCTTCATAGGACCCGTGCTACCTTTTCAGGTAGTGTTTGGTTTTCTTCTGGCAGTCAGGGTTCTTAAGGCTGTCCCATTAGGACAAATGTTTGAGATGACATGATCCCTAAGAGTTTTCTTCCTTTCTTTCTTTCTTTTTTTTTTTTTGTTTTTTCTTCTGCCAGATTAGAAAGACTATTTTCAGCTTCAGGAATAAAACAGAGTTTAGCAAAAACACATGGAGTATCCAAGTTGCCATGTTACTGTAACTTTTGTCCTCTAGTCACTAGCCACCTATTGTAGCCCGTGACATCCATAAGCCTGCTGAAAAGTTAGCAACGTGGATCATGTGAAGAAAAATAACTTGAGAAGAGAAAGGGTGATGAAAAGGACTGTAAAGTTTTAGAAAAACTAACAGATGAATAATTTTAAAAGGCTAGTTGTAGTTTTGAATGGGAAATAATACGGACAGAGGAGATTTTTTTAAACTCAGAAAGAGCACTTCATCGTTGGGTGTGGAGAAGGCACTTACAAACACCAGTGTGAAAAACAATGTGACTTAACTTGCCTAGGGTCTGAATGCAAGGTCTACAGTTACTGTCAAGTAGCCTTGCTGAAGAAAATTCATTATGTATTACACTTATCCATGTTTAGAGAAGAGAATTATCACAAATTCAAACGTGATGTATATTAATTTTGAGATAGCTTTCTACTTGATGTATATTCCTTTGAAGGTTCTAGTTGGAATTTCTATATCTGCTGTGGGACCAATGAGAGCTGTATGAGTTATTTCTTGTTCCATTTTTTATTTTATTTGACTTTTTTTTTAACCAATTTGCTAATGAATTACAAGTAAGTGGAAACTTACTTTCACATTTGGATGGTAAGGTTGCCTGGCTTTTTGGAAAATGATGATGGTTATTACAGAATTGAAACAAACTTTTATTCAGGCTGCATTAGGCATACGGTAACATATAAAGATCTCATAGCAATGTACTGTGAGTCTAAAATACATGCTAGTATTGCATGTCTGATGTGTTTTTGTTTGTTTTCTTAAAGAATTAATGAATCTGTATATTGTAAAATGTGATGTTTTTACATGTCAATTCAATTTTTTAATGAAAGAAAATCTGTTGAGTATTGATATGGAGAAGTGCAGCTTTTCCTGAATTCTCTTATGTGTTTTTATTCTTGACATTGTTCTTTTTTAAACCGCCCATTTTTTTATGCTTTTGGTTAAACTGTATTTATATAATGTAGGGTGCATATATGGTTCTCTTTGGTGATGTTGAAAGATATTACTCTTCCAGCCTCCCCTCAGTTATCTCCCCTGTAAGTCAATGTATCGAAAACTTGTAAAGCATATCATTACAGCCCTGAGGGATTGAAAGATTTACATTTTTCGTGATTCTAAAATACCAATGAAATGTAACTTTTAAAAGTTCCTCACTGTATGTTTCATATTCAGTATCAAGAAAATTCAGAAGATAGCAATCAGATGTAGATCTGATTAAAAATTACATCTTACAAATTACATATCAGATAAGCCAAATAAAAACGAGAGGTCTATCTGTGTACACAGGAGTCTTGCCTTCTCTAGGTGTAGATGAGGAGATGCCATATTCTGTCAGGATTTGGGGAGACCATGGAAAGTATTTGGGGTGTTGGCATGTAGTACAGTGGACCCATTCCTTTGTCAGCTGTCACTCAGCACCCTAACATCACAAGAACATCAGAGTGCAAATCTTTCTCCTTCCAGGCCTTCAACCCAGAGTGGCTTTCTGATGGATTCTGCCTGTCTGTGCATAAGTAGAGGCATATTTACAAGTAGAAATGTGTCCATCCTTGGGAGAAAAAACAGTAATAGTCTTCCCCCAGGGTAAGAGTGTATAAAAATGCCTCCTGGTTGCTTAATTCCCAACACCCAACTTTCTTCTTCTAAATACATTTATAGGGAGCAAGAGATGGTAGGCTTCCTATGAATTAATATGAAGCGATCACTACAAGAAAGGAATATTCCCTTCCTTTCATTCAGAACCCCTGGCATGTAAGTTGTATAATTAATACTAAAGCAAATAAAGTCTTTAAGCTGGTAGTATCTGTAATCAAATAATGAAAAAAGGAAAGCAGTTAAATGAGCACACTATTCAGGGTCAAATATGTTCAGCAAAAAGCTGTAGTGGGTCTTTGATCATGGCTAGATTCACAGTGATATCAAACAGTTGGTTCTCAGGTACAGCTAAATGTTTCAGATTTTGTTTTTATTAAATTTGGCAGTTTCACACTGAGATCTGTATTCCTAGTGAATAAAAGACAGCTACTTTGTTAGGAGGGATTCCATTTTCACAACTGTGAGGAAGTCAGAGATATTTCAGGAACATGGGCCACAAAATGTACTCCTTTCACAGTGTTCTCCTATTCTGAACTGTGCAGTTATCTATTAAATTTTCTAATAGATATTTGTGTAAGGTGTATGTATGCTTGTGCAATTATTAAAAAAGCAGTTTTGGAAAACAGTGTATTTATTAAAGAAAATTACTTACGGGGCATGTACAAAACTGTAAAAAAAAAAAAAAAAAAACTTAAAAAAAAAAACACATTCAATTTGCCCAGTAAAGTTGTTTTTGTGAAATTTCTGTGTTGTTGAATAAAGGACTTTAGTATTCAAAAGATCTCTTTTTCCATGAACAAATTTTTATTTGTGAGATTTTAAGTAATCAGCATATGATCCTGAGATCCTGAAAGTCTAATTTTTTTATGATAAAACCATTTTTAATTCTACACTTGCCCTTATGTCAGCAGAATGAATACTGTATATAAATTTTTCATAAAATATTCCAGTTTTGTTCATCTTTTTTCTTCATATATTTTGTCTTTCTTATATATTTTTTAAAAAGGAAAAAAGAACATGATGCTTTTCATATTTCTAAATGATATATTTTTGTTGAAAGCTTTAAAAAGTCCCCTTAACAGAAGAAGAAATGAACGTATCTAAACTTCTTTCCTTCCTTCTTCGTAAGCGTGCCAGGAGAAAGCATCCCATGAATTCCTTGTGCTGTGAATGAAAAGTCCTGGTGATAATACTTGAAAGCATTAAGATGCATGAAGAAATGTGCAACACTGGAATTCTATCTTCAGCCACTCCCAGAAATACTCTGAGTTACTTTTTTTATTGTGGAATATTGCGGTCCACCCATGCTGCTTATTAACACTTTTTTGATGCTTCATAAACTACAGGAAACGTAGAACACAGTATTATATCTTGGAAATCATTAATATGGTTGCAAACATGGAACATTAAACAATTGAAAGAGTTCGTGTTCACAGAAAAAAGACCACATTAGAAGATTTTTGTAAATTTTATAAATTTCAGGATGTGCTCTGTTAGAATAATATCACTAATATAAAATATCTTGGCCATGGCAACAGAATTGGATTACATAGTGTGAGAAAAATGAATTAGGAAACTTGAAACTTGAGAGTTTCTGGATACTCAGCAATTTTGCAGGTGAGTTGCTATGCTTCTTTGTTATATTTTGGTGTAAGCAACAATATGGCAAAAATATAAAACTGGATTTTCAAAGATAATACTTTCCTTACTTGACATCTTCAAGGACACAAATACTTGGAGGTTTATATGTAATGATAAGAGAATAATTCTTCAAAATAGTTTGAATTAACCAAAAAGGGAGGAGAGGGGAGTTCTATAACTTATTTAGACATTGAACCAGATAATAATTTCATATGGTTTCTGGAAAATCATGCATTTTTTTCAAGTATGTTTATTGGTAGCAGTTGTTTTAGTTGACATGTTTTATGCAGAGGTTATTCCCCATTTTGTTTCCACTCTTTTTTTAATGGAGAAAGAATGTTATTTGCAGTAAACACAGTGAACACAAATTGAAGGTTTTATTTGCGTACACTCCATAAGTATCATAGCTATGTAGGACATTTTTGCTTATTTGGAAATTTTGTTTCTAATCTTTTATTCTAATATCTTGGCTTAAGATCTATCTTCGTGTCCTATGCAATTCAGTTTTTTTTTTGCCAGTTTTTAAGTCAATATTTCTTATTTTCCATGTATTTATATAAAATGAAATGTCAACTATCTTTTTAGTCTAAGTCTATGCTTTGTTTATAGTATGTTCCTTATGACAAAAATCATTCTGGTTAACAGGTGTTGTAATTTCACAAATTGGAAGCAGTGTCCATGTCTCTTTCCAAGAACAACACTTTTAAAAGCTATTCTAATTATGTAAAGACTACATGTAAAGCATTTTTAATACAGGACTGAGTTACTGACTTCTTTGATAGTTAGAAGTTAGGAAAATCTGGTTGCCTGGTTTGAATTATGATCTTCTGCTTATGACTTTTCTGAAAAACGATCTTCTTCTATTTAAAATTATATGGCTTCAGGAAAACTGCACAGTTGGAAGGGAGGTTGGAAAAGAACAACATTTAAATGGCACTGTTTAACCTTTGATGCCATCATAAAACATATGTAGCTGAAAATTCTTATTCATTGTAGCCTTCAAGAACTTTTCTCACCTTTCCATGAATTACCATATAATTTTATTTATAATTTTTTATTTATATTTATAATTCTATTAATATTGAATTAACATGTGGGGGGGTGGAGACAGATAGATTAAACTGTGTGTGCATATGTGTGTGTTGCTTTTAGTTGATAGAGTTTAATTCATGCCCCCAGTAGCTAAGGATCACTGTAGGTTATTAAACATCTTTCGTGTAAAAGATTCTGCCACCATTGTACAGTTGCAGTTGAATTTAGTGACTCAGCATCTTCTAATACGTAACCTCTTCTCTGGGAATCAGGGAATTTGGGGAAGCTACATGGAATCTTTTGAGCATTTTAGGGGCTCTTTTAATAAGTTAATAACACTTCACTCTGTCTTACTTGCAGTCATTTAAAGGACTGTTTTGAAAATTATGTATACGATTTGCTCCCCAAATGTATTAATTTTCTTCATATAATTTGAACATTTTAGCTATATTTACATATTACTGAGATGTCTATTTATATATATGTATATTTGAGCTTCAAGTGTACGTCCAAGCACTAATAGATGACTTGATCTATAGCTTATATAGTTTGACCATATGGAAAAGGCCTTTATCTCTCCAAAATGTGTGATGTCTACAGAGCAGCAGCAGGAAGAACATCATGAATAACTTGTGTTGGCAAACCAGCAATTGCTTTAATTTCTCATTTATTCAATAAGTATTATTGTTATTTTCAATGTGCCAACTGCTGGGGATATCAAAATGAATAAAACATTGTTCCTGACACATTTACCATCACCATGGAACTCAACCAAGTAGTTGAAATAAATACACAAATAAATAAAAACAGTGGAAAATGTTTGTTGTGAATGGAGCAGGCATCATGTGAAGGAGTGGCAAGAGATGGTGGAGTGAAGCTCTTTAATGTCAAAGTCTTCCCAGCTGAGAGAAGAGGGCAAGACTCTTACACCCCTAGGTTGTAAAATCTGAGGGTAAAATAGTGAACCAAAAAGACTGGAATGGCAGAAGAGAAAAACAGGAAGGTTCAAAAGACCTGAGACATGCCACCACCCTAGTCCAAGTTGCCATCATTTCTCATGGGAGTCACTTTAGCTACCACAGTATTCTCTTTCCATCCATTCCTATCTATCTTAAAACATTTTCTATGCTGCAGCCTGAGAAGTTCTTTTAAAACACACACACACACACACACACACACACAAAGCTCATGTGATTCCATGCTTATTGTCAGTGATTTCCCATCACTCTTAGAATAAAACCCTAAATGTGGTTGCAAGGATCTTGTGGTCTGGCTCTGCAGTCCCATCCCATATCATGTCATCCCTTTCTCTCTGTTCCAGCCACTTTTAGACTTTCTTCCAGTCCTTACACTTGCAAGATGGGTTTTGCCTCTCACCTTAGGACATTTTGTTCATTTTGCTATTAATACTTGGAATCTTCTTGCCTTCTCTATTTTCTTGGAAAATTCCTCTTTATTCTTCAGAACTTAGCTAATGCTTCGTACTTTAAAGGACTTCTACAACTTTGTCAAATTCACCTATTATGGACTCTCAGAGTAACTTGTACCTCTTCATAGCATTTATTAATGAATTAATTTATTCAATAAAAAGATATTACACATTTATCATGTGCTCTTCATTCATCTAGGCAACCAGAATATATTCACAAGCAAATAAGACAAAAATCCCTGCCCTCATACAGTTCACATTCTAGTGGAAAGAAAAAAGTCATAAACAAGTAAATAAATATAAATGTCACATGGTAATATATAATATGGGTAAAATTAAGGAGGGAAAATGAGATTACAAATGCCAAGTGGGGTGAGAGGATGAGGAAAAGAGTTGGAATTTTAAATGGGTATTTAGGGAAAGCCTGACGGAGAAGGTAACATTTGAGGTATGTCCTGAAGGAGGCAAGTAAGTAAGCGATGTGGCTATGTTGGAACCAGCCTACCTGGCAAAGGGAGCAAGTACAAAGACCTTGTGACAAGAGTGGGCCTGCAGTTTTCAAGGACCAGCAGGAAGCCCACTGTGTCTGGAGAGCAATGGTAAGAGAGAGAAGAGTAGGCAATATGGTTAGAGAAGGAAGAGAGATACGACTGTGCCGTGTCATGTTAAGGACTTTGACCTTTACTCAGAGTGAGAAGGGAAATATTTGGAGTGTTTGACTGGAGGGGGACATGATCCAACTTATATTATAAAAGGACTACTTTGGCTACCGTGTTGAGAAAAGACTACAGAAAGTCAACAATGGAGGAAGGGAGACCAGTCTGGGGAGGTCATTGCCGTATCCAAATGAAAGAAGATGGTGGAAACAGAATGGTAGCAGTGGAGGTAGCGAGAGAGACAGGCATGGACATATATACACTACCAGACGTAAGGTAGATAGCTAGTGGGAAGCGGCGCATAGCACAGGGAGGTCAGCTCGGTGCTTTGTGACCGCCTGGAGGGGTGGGATAGGGAGGGTGGGAGGGAGGGAGACGCAAGAGGGAAGAGATATGGGAACATATGTATATGTATAACTGATTCACTTTGTTATAAAGCAGAAACTAACACACCATTGTAAAGCAATTATACTCCAATAAAGATGTTAAAAAAAAAAAAGAGGTTGAATTCAGCACATAGTTGGAAATAAAGGAAACAATTTGCATGGATAGGTAGGGCTTTAGGTATGTAAGAAAGAGAAATTAATAATAACCCCAGGGCCTTTGATGTGAATAACTGGAGAAGTGAAGTTGTCCTTTCCTTAACTGAGAAAGGGAAGACTGAATTTTGGGTTTAGATGTACTAAGTTTAAGCTGCTTCTCAGACATTCAAGTAAAGATGTCAAGCACACAATTGGGTATATGGACTTGGAGTTCAAGGGAGATTTATAGGCTGGGGATATACATTGTATTTTTTTAAAATGAGCCTAGATGAGATTACCAAAAGAGTGAGTGTGGATAGATAAAGGAGAAGAAGGGCAAGGACTGAGATCTGGGACTCACCTACAGCAGTTGTATTTTCACCTTCATTCTAAGCATTATTTGATTAGTACCCATCTCCCACACTGACCAGGGTAAAGAAGAAATGGAAACCCAAGCAAAACTTTTACAGGTGAATTCTTCCATTTTCCCCTCTTCCCAGTGACCCATATTTTTTTTGGCCTTTAGTTACCCCAGCCCCTACCTTTCATCCACAGGTGACTGACTATTCATCCCCCTCAATTTATCCCATCTTCACTGCATGCAAAAACTTACACTTATTATTTATGTTTATCATAAACATTCTAATGCAGCAATTACATATGGCAATCTTTTCTCCTAACACAAATATAAACACATCAAGTTCAAAGTTTGATGCTGACCAGAATTAGTGCACTAAAAATATTAAGCATAATTCTGTACCTGCTATAACACAACGTATCTGTCCATTTTTATATTCTTTGTGAGCAATTTCATCAAAGGAGATAAAATCATTCTCTCTTTTTTAACATCTCTGGGAACCGAAATGTTTGAGCAGAAAATGGATAGATGTTAAAATTACAAATCGAGAATTGAGATTGTTTAGTTGACTCCCAGTCACAAAAGGAATAATAAGGTTTTCAGACTTGTCTAAACTTTCCTTCATGAGGAACAAGTTGACTCATGACTATAAAAATATGAGAGTACAAATTTCTTAATATTTATTGTTTTTCTTCTTTACACTTGATTCTTTACAGAGATAGCCATGCCCATTTTCATTAATAGCCTAAATGCATTCCAGAGAGCATGGTTAGAAGTGTTTCTTCTTTATTGTATTATTGTATACAAGAGAAAGCATTTTGTACAAGAATTTCCTGAGACCCGAGTTTCAGTTTCAAACCTACCGTTTGACAGAAATCTCTACATACCACAAGTTCCCCCATTGAATCCTTACCACCAGAGTTCTGAGGACTAAACAATGAGCAGTTCCAAATCTGAAAGAAACGAATGATAATTATTTCAGTCCATTAAAATCCCAAGGACCCGCAATATATCCAGAACAAGAAAACAAGCAATGACTACAACAAAAACTGAAATGCTTGATTTCACAGTTTGATAGAAAATGTTGAGACTCTTACGAAATGTCAAGAATAAAAAAATTGAGTTGAAAAGAATTTAGCAATAAAACTACAATCTACACGTTCTTTGGGAACTTGGGCACATTGTCCCCATGGATGGCTGTAGAACTTCTGAAGTTTATCAACAGATTAATCACTAAGAAAAACATCACATAAGTATCCACCATCCTCTATCTGCTGCATCAAGGAAGGGTTAATTTACACACTGAATTATTAAATGCATTCTCACACCATGACAGAATTGTGAACCTGAGAAGATGTAGTACTTTCCAGTTTTATAAATTCTGGCAGAGACTTTCTTAAATGGCTAATTTAAAGGAAGCTGGCACACAATTTAAAGATGTAATTTGAGTCACGGCTGATGATATACTTTTACTTGTTTAGCCTTTTATGCAGCATGTTTGCATTACTTGAACAGATTTGCTGTTTCTATTCTAACTGCATTGTGTATGGCCTGAGGAATGCTGGTTAATTCTTGTCGGTAATCATCACACACGCTGCCAATGTTGAACGTTTATATCCTCTATTACATAATGTATGTATGCATTCCTTATGTTATTAGTGGAAGTAACATGTAATAGGTAAATAAACCTGTTCTAGATTTAGATTAAAAATCTCTGTGGATCCTTTTCTGTCTTTAAAAGACAGAAACTGCATTAGATGGAGGAATCTGGCATAGGGTTTATCCACTTTAAGTAGCTTTAATTAGACTTCTTTAATTGTCCCTACAGCTGCCACCAATAGTAAACTCTAAAATATCAATTGTAATTGGAAGATAAATTTGCATTTCATTCATGACATAAAGTTAATATGTCTTACTTTGTGAACTTTGAAACAGTGAGGCTATTCACTGCCTCTGGAGTATCTCTGAATAGCTCTTTTGATCATTTTGATCCTTATATTGTAGGTGACTCTCTCATCTACTTACTTTTGAAAAGAGAATTAAGTAAACAACGACTTCTAGGTGAGCCTCATTTAACAGACTACTTACTGGTTTATTCAGAGACTAGTGGGTAAACAGGTTTTTAAATGATGGGTTATAGTTTGAAAGAGACATTTCACTAGAAGTCCTAAAGCATTTAAAAGGAAGTAAAGTGTGTCACTCCTTACTTTATGCTTGTAGTCAAATTAGGACTTACAGCAGAGTTGTATAGAGAAAGGATGAAAAAATAAAAATCAGATAATATAAAAAATCTAGTGTATCCATATCCTCATAACCGTAGTCCCAACTTTCTCAGGCTTTTTCTGAGTTGCTAAGTTGGAAACACAGATCAGATGGTTAGATTCAATATCATTAGTATTCCTGTTTTCTAGAAGAGTAAATGAAGTGCTGGTTTCTATAAAAATGGCTCTAGTCAGAACTTTTTATGTCAGTAAGTCATTCACACCTTAAAGAAGGTAAAAAGTGTAACTACTCACAATGGTGTAAACAATGAAAGGAATTTATTATTTCAGATAACTGAAAAGTCCTGAGGAAAGACTAAAGCAAGGATCACACTATTTTATGTTATTCTCTCTGTCTCTATAGTACTCTCAGTTGGCTTTATTCTGAGGCCTTATTTGTTTATGTTGTGGCCACTAGCACCTCTAAATATTTATTTTCCGTTGCTAGGAATGCTTTTATAGGGAAAATTTTTCTTTCCTGACAAGTTCAGCAAAAATCACAGAACAAATCCTTGGCCTATATTGGATTATGTGCCCAACACATTAACTAGTCACTGTAAAGAGGGAAGCTTTGGTTTATCTTACACAAATGCAAAATGCAAAATTTTGTTTAATCTTAACCTACCCTTAAGATCGGGGTGGAGATGAGCCTCTCCCTACCACATTTACTGAGAATGAAAGAATAGTAATCCAGGGAAAATCAGGGTATGATAGAATCAAAAAAGGAAATTGATACTGGGCAGGAAAAAAAAGAATGACAGGAAGGAAAAGAAGCAAGAAAAGATTGAAGAAGGGAAAAGAGAAGAAGGAGAGAAAGTAAGAGAGAGAAAGGAGGGATAAGAGAAGGAAGGAAGGAAGAGAGGGAAGAAGGGAGGGAGAGAGAGAGAGAAGGAGGGAAGAGGGAAGAAAGAAGGAAGGGGATCTGATGATAAATACCTACTACACTATGTTTTATTGAAGGGTTAATGAGCTAGGAAGCAGCAGGAGGGAGGAGACAGAAACATCTTCACTGGAATTCCAATAGCATAATTAATTTCTGTGTAATTGTATGATAGCTCTATTTGGTTAACTTGAAAGGTCCATTTTTATTAATTAGTCATGTAGATGCGTAAACACACACACAACACACAAGTGCACACAATACCATTATGTCTCTGATTGGATCTACGTGAGCACAACACTGCTGAAGTAAAGAAGACACTTTACAATGAGTTTGATAGACTTACCAGCAAAATTCCATTCCTTATAATTACCCCATTACTTTATAGAAATGGGTACAAATGTTGATTGTGCAGAAGATTAGCTATAGGATTATACATGAGAGGATTTGTTTCAGGGAACTAAGACAAGATCACAAAATTTCAAAATACGATCCAGATTTTTGCCACCAACTCTAATGTGCATTTTGCACAGATTCTTCAAGTTGTATTTGCTGCCTCATTGTTGAACCTTCATTTCACTGGATTGGACCCAATGAGAAGGATTGAAGCCAAAGGTTTACTAGTTTCAGCACACTTAATGTTTTCATCTTGGACTCAATTACTTTATGCTTATGAGAAAATTCTTATTTGTTATTCTTAGGACCAGCAAAGTCATATTTCCCACTTTATGGTATTATCTTATCAAATAATAAAACTACATGTAATAAAATACTTAAATGATTATAACAACATTACTCTGAAGACAAAGATGGCACAATTGAAGAAGCTGAACCATGGGTGGTAGTGATGCTTAGTATGTTTGTTGAAAAGGAAAGTCTAATTCCTGTACACCGGACTTCCACTTAGAAATATAGAGAGCTAGAAAATGTATCACTCTCAACTGTACTGAGGGGAGTGGCGGATCAGTGTAGGAGGAAAAGAGGAGTCAAAAACCACGGTAAGGGGAAGTAGATGCAGTGCAGGCAAACGCAGTAACTGTCCACTGCATAGGGATATGGACACCCTCATCATTGTCAGCATTTAAATCTCTTAGCTAGAGAAGAAAGAAGTAAGTGGGGTCTGGGACATTGTTGGAGAGACATGGTGGTATTCCCAAGTGTTTGAATCTGTACTCAATTTGGGGCCAACATGAGAGAGATCCTTCTCTCCTCTCTGTCCCTGTGGTTCAGGTAGACTGATTTCATACCCTTAACATTAAGGGGGAGGAGGGAGCCCACGAGCCCATTTAGATCAATAAATGTGTGGACCAGTGATTCAGGGATGAGTACAAGTCAAACCAGATTAAAATACATATGTATAAAAGTAAAACACCTAAAATAGGTAATGCTAAGAAAGAATAATTTGTAAAATCCTGAGTTAAGAGTCTCTTTATATTTGAATAGTAAGAGACAACTTTTTGATTGAAATAGACCTTTATTACAGATATCAACATGAAAAGTCGGATCCAGGGACACTGCTGTGAAACCTAAGAAGTATGACATTTAAGTATGCTTATAGGAAATTTAATTATGCTCATAAGAAAATGCTGGCTTTTATTTATGACAATGAATGCTTTCAATCGAATTGGAATACCTTATTTAAAATAAATGGTTAGACTTCATAGTGACTCTCTATCCATATTTATGAATTTTCAATTTATTTGTCATTCCTGAGTCATTAGTAGAATGTATACACATACGTATTAACAGTGATTTTTAAAAAGCAGATGGTAGTCATTCTAAAAACAAGACATTTATGCTTACAACATTGATAACATTGATAAATTCACATATATAAAAGCCTAAATGATAGTTGACATAAAGAATTCTTATATAATTTGATATTAGACAATTCGTATATAATTACTGCTACTTTTATTTTTCTGTAATGTTTCACACAAGTTATTGTTCAATTACTTATTTGCATGTCTCTTCTTCAGGATGAGGAAGTCAACTAAGTGGATCCAGTGCTCTGTTCAGTCCTAAAAAGGTAGCTTCTTAGAGTTAATGTCACAAATAGCTCACGAACTTATATAATTACATGAATATTATATTTCTCAAAAGCTTCCACTAAAACAAGTATACAGTTAAAACTAGATACCAAACAGACATACATTTTAATAAGCCTCATCTACATTTGATGTCCATATCAGCATGACATTAATTTTAGTTTATTTTGCTTTTTTAAAGGAATGATTGATATCCTTCTATATCATTTTCTATTTTGTAAGCAAGAACATATTTCAAGAAATGGAAAGTACTGAAAAAAATCACTAAACAAACTTTAGCAACTTTAAAAGAAACTGCCTCTGTTGAGGTCTCCCTCCTACCCCACCTTCAGCCCTGAAAACCCTCTTTCATCCAATGACAAATAGTCCCGTCTTAATTACTACTTAATGATTTTTTTTCTATCAGACATCAACACATGTGTGGTGATTAATTTTTAAATGAAATAATTCATTCTTAAATGTATTAACCTTTCATATACAATTAGGTACACTTTCTCAAATGGATGCTGCCCCATCTCTTACTTCACCAGAGCTCTGCTAAGGGTGAATGAAAGGGCCTCCTAACTGGGCCTTGGGGTTTGGCGACTGCTCCAAGGCAAATTGAAAAAGGGGATTACTGACCTCCTATTATTTCCCATTGGTTAGTCAATCATTTAAACATAACTATATTACTTATCTATGCCAAGGTATATGCATTACTACCTCAAGTTTTGAAAAAGTTTACATGATTTTCAAATGTCTGATCCCTAATCCCTTTTTCTTTTCTCACCCCGACTCCTCAATTATTATATTCCCAGCAACCTTTATGTTAAATACTTGCTATAAATCACCAGTTCTCACTAAAACACATCACTGAGGGGTGAAGACATGCTTTTAAGGTGAATGACCAGATCTGGACCTTAGTTTCCAGCCTCATTTCCTATTTTTGCTCCTATAAAACCTTTGGCTGACTGTGTTTACTTTTTGTGTTAGTATAGGTTCACCTAGAAGCACACAATAATACAGGATGAGAAGCACAAGAAATTTATTCCGGGAAGGATCAGGAGAAGGTGGGGAGAACCTTTAGAACACAAGGGATGTGTGACTTGTATAAGGAAAGTGCAGGATTAAAAACTGGGTAGCATGAGTATTGGCATGTAGCACAGTTTCAAGAAAGATCTGCTTAAGCTGATGCATGCAAGCAGTGAATTTGCCCATTCCCTGAGGGCCTGTGTCAGGATGCTAAACCTGGAGAAGGTTGAATCTGGAGAAAGTGCCCCTTCCCTCCAAGTCAATGAATTCTTCCTTATCCAGTCTTACATTCTGGCCCTCTTGATTAAGCACTTTCTAGATGCAACCCCAGGGCTACTTTCCAGGCTCTTGCTGGTACAGGCTAGCTAATTCTTACAAATACATTGAAATATAATCTCTGTGCTCCCTTATCAAGCCCAGAAACACCCAGCTGGATAATTCTGGGATTGAACTTTAGTTAAGGTCCTGGAAGCCAGGAGAGGAGGTAGGGGTAGGTCCTTTAGGGGATACCCATTACCATGCAGAATTGTGGTCTCTGAAGCATCTTCTAACATGGGGTGGAGGGAGTGAAGCTGTAGGCCACCTTTGCAAGTTCTGAGGGGTCAGTGCAGAGCAAACATCCTCAGCGGCAACTGTCTGCATGTCCGCATCCCATATTTCAAGATCCCAGGTTTCCCAAATAGAGTCCTGAGTTTAGTGTAACAGCTCTTCCTCTTCCGAGCATACTACAGTCTGTGGAACTGTGTGACTTAACAGATCTTTGGTCTGCTACTTAGCTGATCTGCTCTTCCATTCTAGGAGACAGAGGCTTTTTGTAGGTTACTAAGAGTCCCTCTAGTTCTTATACTTATTAACTACTTATAATGGCTCTTAGTGTCTCACTCTCTGTAGGGTGTCAATATCAGTACAATTTAGCAGTAATCAGCCAACTCCACCCTATTTTAAATGTCTGAACCATTAGAGTTGAAAGGCAAATCATCAACCACAGTGAAATCTTTAGCACTTGGGCCTTGTGCCAGGGACTTTCTGCAACACTCCTTCCACTCAGAATGGGTGGTTAGTGAGACATAACCAAATTCCCATATTACCACTTGTTTTCTCAGACCGCACTTTGTACCACGTGCCTTAGTTGGGGCTCACAGAAAAGCAAATGCCAAAAGAGGGTTAGACATGGAAGAGGTTTATTGGGGGAAGAAGCAACAGAAGGTGAGGTCAAGGTTCAGATCATGATATAGGTTTGACAGCTGTGGTAGAGGCAAGGAAGGGGAATTAGGTAGAGTCTCAGACTGTAACACAGTTCGCATGAAGATTTGGTTAGGCCAGTGGGAATCCTTGACCCAAAATCCCCACTGGAGGAGCTCCATATGTAGCTTTGCCATGCTCAGTCATTTCATGGGAGCAACTAGTAAGAAGTGTAGCATTAAAATGAATGCAGAGGTGGACCTAACAGGACAGTAGTCATGTTGGGGCATCAGTCAATCACGTTGCCCACAGGAGATGTAAGCAGTGCATTAGCATGGATACCACAGTTGCCATTTCCTGTAAAAAGATGGCATAGTGACTGGGAACATGGATTTGGGAGTCAGATTGCCTGAGTTCAAAGACAACTGGGCCACCTACTCACTTTGGTAGCTTGGCCAAGTTAATGTATATGATCTTCCAGGTTTTCATATTTAAATTTATAATTATAATTGTGCTCATAGAGCCATTGGAAGATTTGAAGGAGATCATTCACATAAAAGCTCTCATTATTAGGGAGATTATGTCCACAATTCAGTCATGCAAAAAAATGTAATTTTCTTTTTCTACAACTGCACTTGTTTTCATGTTGATCCCTCAACCTAGCTGGGGTTAGAATCTAAGTCTTAGGTAGCACAGTGTGTCTTCTTTAGATAGCACAAAATGATTATGGGCCCTATTTAGAATCAGACTACAGATTCAAATACCAACTCTGCCATTTCTAATGGAATGACTTTGGATAAATTACTTAACCTCTCTGTAAACTACTTGTATCATCTATAACATGGGAATACTATAATGGTCAGTCCCTCAAAATCTAGTTATGACTCAAAATTTGGTGAGAATAGTGCCTGGCCCTATTAACTGCATAAACAAGGCTGGCCCTTATTGTTCTTATTTTTGGGTTTGAATTAGTCCCATCCTGTTTTTTGGTATCTCAAGCCTAAAGGTTTAATTATACCTTCCAAAGTTAAGGTAGGGCAGAGTGCAGGGTCCTTTTCAGGAATCTAACAATATCTAAGCCCTAGCTTCCTCCTGGGTTATCTTCCATTTTTTTCAGTCTGTGGAATATTTATGTAATCTGAATGGGGAGGTACGGTTCTTTATTCCTTGTTTATGGCATAAACTTTATACCTTGAATGGTTCAGGGCTTAGTTTCTTTCACTGCAAAAGCCTTGCCTTTTGAGATTTAAAAGCTTTAGTTTTTGAAAATCAAAAGCTTTTTCTTTGTATATAGTGATATTCTGTCTTTCCCCTAATGTGAGAGAAGGAATACAGGGCAAAGAGTAAAAGGAAATACATTACAAGTGGCAAATCTCAGTTAATATCTCAAAATATTATTCCTCTACAATGTTTCTATTTAGGCTCCTCTCTGTTCTTGAAATTCCTTTTTGTTACCGATTAGAATCCTATATATTCAAGTTGCAATTTGGATGCCTTCTCTTCTTAGAAGCACTCTTTAATCACTCCAGTCCAAAGTGTTTCTTTTTATAATTTTATTAATGCAGTCGTTGTCACATACATTTGAAATGGTGTGGTACATACTCTATTTTCCCCACTATACTACGTGCTACTTGTGATCTGGGAATAAACCCTATTCATTTTTTATACCTATACTCTCTTTAGTACCTAACACATAGAACTACTTAAAAATGTTAATACAATTAAACAAATTATAAGAAGCTTTTATAGCAAGGGCTTACATTCCTGCCTGAATCTCTACCTATGTTTTCTTGGTCTTTTGAACAGGCCTACGTGCTACGGATCATTGATACCTATATAACTGTTGCAGGAAGGGGGACCCCTTTCAGGGCCCCAGAGTGGAGTCTCGTCTAACACAGGGAAACGAATTGTCCGAGGAGACACGTGCTGACGAAGCAAAAGACTTCATTGGAAAGGGGCGCCCAGAGAGCGAACCGGGGAGAAAGAACCCAGGAGAACTGCTCTGCCACTTGACTCGCAGTGGCAGGGTTTATGGTAATGGGGTTAGCTTTCTGGGTTGTCTCTGGCCAATCATCTTGCTCGGCCCATATTTGGTCTGACCTCAGGATCCTTCCTGCTGGCAGGCCCATCTCTCAGCCAAGATCGATTCCAGTGTGAGCGTTTCTGGGAGGTCGGCAGGACAGGTGGGCCGGTGTCTCCTCCCTCCTCTTATTGGCCCCTCCCAAATTCTTCTCCATTAGCTTAGAAGACATATTATGGGCTGGCGTCTCCTCCCACCTTTTGGCCCCTCCCAAAGTCTTCCGGGTTAGCTTACAAGCCATATTATGGGCTGGCGTCTCCTCCCTCCTTTTGGCCCCTCCGGAATTCTCCCTGTTAGTTTTTCTCAGCAGCACCGTGCTCAGGATCTCCTGTTCTTAGACAACTCAGGCAAGTGGTTGTTATCGTGATTGGCCAAGGCAGGAGGTTTTTGTCAGAGGTTCCCTAACAAAACTAGATATAACGTATTCATCTGTATTTCAGTTAAAAAAAATATTAAGTGCACTATGTGCCAGCCATTTTACCAGACTCAGGAGATGAAAAATTAAATAAGGCTTGCCATCAAAGATAGAGGTTCTCAAAACAAGACATTTAAATGACACATATACCTAGCACAGAACCTGACACATGGTAGCTCTGAGAACGTTATTGGAGAGGGAATGAATACAAAACTGATGGAGTTACGCATGGGTTTACTTGGGAGCACACAGTAGATAACTTTTGTTCATCCCAAGGAAGTCTTTTTTTTTTTTTAACATCTTTATTGGGGTATAATTGCTTTACAATGGTGTGTTAGTTTCTGCTTTATAACAAAGTGAATCAGTTATACATATACATATGTTCCCATATCTCTTCCCTCTTGCATCTCCCTCCCTCCCACCCTCCCTATCCCACCCCTCCAGGCAGTCACAAAGCACCGAGTTGATATCCCTGTGCTATGTGGCTGCTTCCCACTAGCTATCTACCTTACGTTTGGTAGTGTATATATGTCCATGCCTATCTCACGCTTTGTCACAACTCACCCTTCCCCCTCCCCATATCCTCAAGTCCGTTCTCCAGTAGGTTTGTGTCTTTATTCCTGTCTTACCCCTAGGTTCTTCATGACATTTATTTTTTTTTTCTTAAATTCCATATATATGTGTTAGCATACGGTATTTGTCTTTCTCTTTCTGACTTACTTCACTCTGTATGACAGACTCTAGGTCCATCCACTTCATTACAAATAGCTCAATTTCGTTTCCTTTTATGGCTGAGTAATATTCCATTGTATATATGTGCCACATCTTCTTTATCCATTCATCCAATGATGGGCACTTAGGTTGTTTCCATCTCCGGGCTATTGTAAATAGAGCTTCAATGAATATTTTGGTACATGTCTCTTTTTGAATTATGGTTTTCTCAGGGTACATGCCCAGTCGTGGGATTGTTGGGTCATATGGGAGTTCTATTTGTAGTTTTTTAAGGAACCTCCATACTGTTCTCCATAGTGGCTGAACCAATTCACATGCCCACAAGCAGTGCAAGAGTGTTCCCTTTTCTCCACACCCTCTCCAGCATTTATTGTTTCTAGATTTTTTGATGATGGCCATTCTGACTGGTATGAGATGATATCTCATTGTAGTTTGATTTGCATTTCTCTAATGATTAATGATGTTGAGCATTCTTTCATGTGCTTGTTGGCAGTCTGTATATCTTCTTTGAAGAAATGTCTATTTAGGTCTTCTGCCCATTTTTGGATTGGGTTGTTTTTTTTTTTTTGTTATTGAGCTGTATGAGCTGCTTGTAAATTTTGGAAATTAATCTTTTGTCAGTTGCTTCATTTGCAAATATTTTCTCCCATTCTGAGGGTTGTCTTTTTGTCTTGTTTATGGTTTCCTTTGCTGTGCAAAAGCTTTGAAGTTTCATTAGGTCCCATTTGTTTATTTTTGTTTTTATTTCCATTTCTCTAGGAGGTGGGTCATAAAGGATCTTGCTGTGATTTATGTCATGGAGTGTTCTACCTATGTTTTCCTCTAAGAGTTTGATAGCTTCTGGCCTTAATTTAGGTCTTTAATCCATTTTGAGATTATTTTGTGTATGATGTTAGGGAGTGATCTAATCTCATACATTTACATGTACCTGTCCAGTTTTCCCAGCACCACTTATTGAAGAGGCTGTCCTTTCTCCACTGTACATTCCTGCCTCCTTTATCAAAGATAAGGTGACCATATGTGTGGGGGGTTATCTCTGGGCTTTCTATCCTGTTCCATTTATCTATATTTCTGTTTTTGTGCCAGTACCATACTGTCTTGATTACTGTAGCTTTGTAGTATAGTCTGAAGTCAGGGAGCCTGATTCCTCCAGCTCCATTTTTCGTTCTCAAGATTGCTTTGGCTATTCGGGGTCTTTTGTGTTTCCATACAAATTGTGAAATTTTTTGTTCTAGTTCTGTGAAAAATGCCAGTGGTAGTTTGATAGGGATTGCATTGAATCTGTAGATTGCTTTGGGTAGTAGAGTCATTTGCACAATGTCAATTCTTCCAATCCAAAAACATGGTAAAATCTCCATCTATTTGTATCATCTTTAATTTCTTTCATCAGTGTCTTATAATTTTCTGCATACAGGTCTTTTGTCTCCTTAGGTAGGTTTATTCCTAGATATTTTATTCTTTTTGTTGCAATGGTAAATGGAAGTGTTTTCTGGATTTCACTTTCAGATTTTTCATCATTAGTGTATAGGAATGCAAGAGATTTCTGTGCATTAATTTTGTATCCTGAAACTTTACCAAATTCATTGATTAGCTCTAGTAGTTTTCTGGTAGCATCTTTAGGATTCTGTATGTATAGTATCATGTCATCTGCAAACAGTGACAGCTTTACTTCTTCTTTTCTGATTTGGATTCCTTTTATTTCCTTTTCTTCTCTGATTGCTGTGGCTGCAACTTCCAAAACTATATTGAATAAAAGTGGTGAGAGTGGGCAACCTTGTCTTGTTCCTGATCTTAGTGGAAATGCTTTCAGTTTTTCATCATTGAGGATGATGTTGGCTGTGGGTTTGTCATATATGGCCTTTATTATGTTGAGGAAAGTTCCCTCTATGCCTACTTTCTGCAGGGTTTTTATCATAAATCGGTGTTGAATTTTGTCAAAAGCTTTCTCTGCATCTATTGAGATAATCATATGGTCTTTCCCCTTCAATTTGTTAATATGGTTTATCACATTGATAGATTTGCATATATTGAAGAATCCTTGCATTCCTGGAATAAACCCCACTTGATCATGGTGTATGATCCTTTTAATGTGCTGTTGGATTCTGTTTGCTAGTATTTTGTTGAGGATTTTTGCATCTATGTTCATCAGTGATATTGGCCTGTAGTTTTCTTTCTTTGTGACATCCTTGTCTGGTTTTGGAATCAAGGTGATGGTGGCCTCGTAGCAGGAATTTGGGAGTGTTCCTCCCTCTGCTATATTTTGGAAGAGTTTGAGAAGGATAGGTGTTAGCTATTCTCTAAATGTTTGATAGAATTCGCCTGTGAAGCCATCTGGTCCTGGGCTTTTGTTTGTTGGAAGATTTTTAATCACAGTTTCAATGTCAGTGCTTGTGATTGGTCTGTTCATATTTTCTATTTCTACCTGATTCAGTCTTGGCATATTGTGCATTTCTAAGAATTTGTCCATTTCTTCCAGGTTGTCCATTTTATTGGCATAGAGTTGCTTGTAGTAATCTCTCATGATCTTTTGTATCTCTGCAGTGGCAGTTGTTACTTCTCCTTTTTCATTTCTAATTCTATTGATTTGAATCTTCTCCCTTTTTTTCTTGATGAGTCTGGCTAATGGTTTATCAATTTTGTTTATCTTCTCAAAGAACCAGCTTTTAGTTTTATTGATCTCTGCTATTGTTTCCTTCATTTCTTTTTCATTTATTTCTGATCTGATTTTTATGATTTCTTTCCTTCTGCTAACTTTGGGGTTTTTTTGTTCTTCTTTATCTAATTGCTTTAGGTGCAAGGTTAGGTTGTTTATTTGAGATGTTTCCTGTTTCTTAAGGTGGACTTGTATTGCTATAAACTTCCCTCTTAGAACTGTTTTTGCTGCATCCCATAGGTTTTGGGTCATCGTGTCTCCATTGTCATTTGTTTCTAGGTATTTTTTTAAATTTTCTCTTTGATTTCTTCAGTGATCACTTCGTTATTAAGTATTGTATTGTTTAGCCTCCATGTGTTTGTATTTTTCACAGATCTTTTCCTGTAATTGATATCTAGTCTCATGGCACTGTGGTCGGAAGATACTTGATACAATTTCAATTTTCTTAAATTTATCAAGGCTTGATTTGTGACCCAAGATATGATCTATCCTGGAGAATGTTCCATGAGCACTTGAGAAAAATGTGTATTCTGTTGTTTTTGCATGGAGTGTCCTATAAATATCAATTAAGTCCATCTTGTTTAATGTGTCATTTAAAGCTTGTGTTTCCTTATTTATTTTCATTTTGGATGATCTGTCCAGTGGTGAAAGTGGGGTGTTCAAGTCCCCTACTATGAATGTGTTACTGTCGATTTCCCCTTTCATGGCTGTTAGTATTTGCCTTATGTATTGAGGTGTTCCTATATTGGGTGCATAAATATTTACAATTGTTATATGTTCTTCTTGGATCGATCCCTTGATCATTATGTAGTGACCTTCTTTGTCTCTTCTAATAGTCTTTATTTTAAAGTCTATTTTGTCTGATATGAGAAGTGCTACTCCAGCTTTCTTTTGGTTTCCATTTGCGTGGAATATCTTTTTCCATCCCCTTACTTTCAGTCTGTATGTGTCTCTAGGTCTGAAGTGGGTCTCTTGTAGACAGCATATATATGGGTCTTGTTTTTGTATCCATTCAGCCAATCTGTGTCTTTTGGTGGGAGCATTTAGTCCATTTACATTTAAGGTAATTATTGATATGTATGTTCCTATTCCCATTTTCTAAATTGTTTTGGGTTCGTTATTATAGGTCTTTTCCTTCTCTTGTGTTTCTTGGCTAGAGAAGTTCCTTTAGCATTTGTTGTAAAGCTGGTTTGGTGGTGCTGAACTCTCTCAGCTTTTGCTTGTCTGTAAAGGTTTTAATTTCTCCATCCAATCTGAATGAGATCCTTGCTGGGTAGAGTAATCTTGGTTGCAGGTTTTTCTCCTTCATCACTTTCAGTATGTCCTGCCACCCCCTTCTGGCTTGCAGAGTTTCGGCTGAGAGATCAGCTGTTAACCTTATGGGGATTCCCTTGTGTGTTATTTGTTGTTTTTCCCTTGCTGCTTTTAGTATGCTTTCTTTGTATTTAATTTTTGACAGTTTGATTAATATGTGTCTTGGCGTATTTCTCCTTGGATCTATCCTGTATGGGACTCTCTGTGCTTCCTGGACTTGAATAACTGTTTCATTTCCCATATTAGGGAAGTTTTCAACTATAATCTCTTCAAATATTTTCTCAGTCCCTTTCTCTTCTTCTTCTGGAACCCCTATAATTCGAATGTTGGTGCATTTAATGTTGTCCCAGAGGTCTCTGAGACTGTCCTCAGTTCTTTTCATTCTTTTTTCTTTATTCTGCTCTGCAGTAGTTATTTCCACTATTTTATCTTCCAGGTCACCTATCCATTCTTCTGCCTCAGTTATTCTACTATTGATCCCATCTAGAGTATTTTTCATTTCATTTATTGTGTTGTTCATCATTGTTTGTTTCATCTTTAGTTCTTCTAGGTCCTTGTTAAATGTTTCTTGCATTTTGTCTATTCTATTTCCAAGATTTTGGATCATCTTTACTATCATTATTCTGAATTCTTTTTCAGGTAGACTGCCTATTTCCTCTTCATTTGTTAGGTATGGTGGGATTTTTATCTTGCTCCTTCATCTGCTCTGTGTTTTTCTGTCTTCTCATTTTGCTTATCTTATTGTGTTTGGGGTCTCCTTTCTGCAGGCTGCAGGTTCGTAGTTCCCGTTGTTTTTGGTGTCTGTCCCCAGTGGCTCAGGTTGGTTCAGTGGGTTGTGTAGGCTTCCTGGTGGAGGGGACTAGTGCCTGTGTTCTGGTGGATGAGGCTGGATCTTGTCTTTCTGGTGGGTAGGTCCACATCTGGTGGTGTGTTTTGGGGTGTCTGTGGACTTATTACGATTTTAGGCAGCCTCTCTGGTAATGGGTGGGGTTGTGTTCCTGTTTTGCTAGTTGTTTGGCATAGGGTGTCCAGCACTGTAGCTTGCTAGTCGTTGAGTGAAGCTGGGTGCTGGTGTTGAGATGGAGATCTCTGGGAGATTTTCGCCATTTGATATTATGTGGAGCTGGGAGGTCTCTTGTTGACCAGTGTCCTGAAGTTGGCTCTCCCACCTCAGAGGCACAGACTGACTCCTGGCTGGAGCACCAAGAGCCTTTTATCCACACGGCTCAGAATAAAAGGGAGAAAAAGTAGAGAGAAAGAATTAGTAGAAGTAGGAAGAAAGAAAGAAAGAAGGAAAGAAAGAAAGAAAGAAAGAAAGAAAGAAAGGAAGGAAGGAAGGAAGGAAGGAAGGAAGGAAGAAAGGAGGGAAGAAAGGAGGGAAGGAAGGAAGGATGAAAGGAAGAAAGAAAGAAGAAAAGAAGGAAAGAAAGAGAGAAAGGAGGGAGGGAGGGAGAGAGGAAGGAAGGAGGGAAGGAAGGAAAAAAGAAAGAAAGAAAGATACAGTAAAATAAAATAAAGTAAAATATAATAAAGTTATTAAATTAAAAATAATTATTTAGAAAAAAAAGGGATGGATAGAACCTTAGGACAAATGGTGGAAGCAAAGCTATACAGACAAAATCTCACACAGAAGCATATGCATACACCCTCACAAAACGAGGAAAAGGAGAAAAAATCATAAATCTTGCTCTCAAAGTCCACCTCCTCAATTTGGGATGATTCGTTGTCTCCTCAATTTGGGATGATTCCTTGTCTATTCATGTATTCCACAGATGCAGGGTACATCAAGTTGATTGTGGAGCTTTAATCTGCTGCTTCTGAGGCTGCTTTTGGGAGGTCTGAGGTCTTCTGCCAGCATTCAGTAGGTGTTCTGTAGGAGTTGCTCCATGTGTAGATGTATTTCTGGAGTATCTGTTGCGTCTGCCACTGAAGGGAGCGGCTGCCGGGCGAGGCCGGGAGTGGTCGGCGGGCGGTGGGGCAGGCGCAGCGGCTTCCCCACCCCGGGGCAGCGCAGGGCCTCGGGGCCTCGCGTCTCCGCCCGCCCACCGGCTCACTCGCTCAGAGCCCAGGCCGCCGCCATGTCTTCCGGGGCCAGCGTTAAGTGCCCTGCAGCGCCAGGTGGAGCAGCTCAAGCTGGAGGCCGGCGTGGAGAGGATCAAGGTGAGGCCCGCGCCGGCGCCTGGCCTCGGGGTGCGGAGACCGTCCGGCCATCTGCGGGCCTGAGGGGAGGAGGCCGCGCCCGGGCGGACAGCTGCGGGGCCGGCCCAAGCGCGAGCTGGGTGGCCGGATGCCGTGGGCAGCCCTGAGGACGGCACCCGACCAGCCTCGCGGCTCGGCCTCGGGCGGTGGGAGTCCACGTAGGGCCGGGCCCGGACCCCGGCGCCCGGGAGAAACGCACCTGTCCCCGCGAGGGTGGTCCGGGACTGAGAGCCCCGGCGCGGTCACGTTTCAGTGATGGGGAGAATGACTCGGGGTGCCCGACGGACGCGAGGACACCAGGAATGTGGGCGACGTGCTGGTGGCCTCCCCGGACTTGGCTGGTGCGGGAGGATGGGGTCCAGAGCTGCGGAGGAGACTCCCAAGGAAGTCTTGAAGGAGGCTGTGACCAAGCTGAGTCTCAGAGGATGAAGAACAATCAGGCAAGGAAAGAAAAAGTAGAGGGACAGACTTGGCAGCATAAGCAAGAACATGGTGGTGAAAAGCAACAAGATTATGTATTTTTATGTAAAAAAAAAAAAAAATCAGATTGGTTTATATTTTAGCAAAAATACATTTTCTGTGCAATGTGAGATTATGGTTTACAGTGTGGACTCTGGAGCTAGAGAGCCTAGGTGTAAATCTTGGTTCTATCACTTATAATTTGCTCTATACTCTTAGTTAAGTATTTTATCCACTCCGTGCCTAGGCACTCCACCTGTGAAACTGGAAATCGGACCTCTTAATGTTGTTATAAACTTCACATGAAACAGTATATTTAAAACCTTCAAAAGTGTCAAAAGAGGGGGGACCTTCAAGATGTCAGAGGAGTAAGACGTGGAGATCACCTTCCTCCCCATAAGTACATCAGAAATACATCTACATGTGTAACAACAACTACAGAACACCTACTGAACACTGGCAGAAGACCTCAGACTTCCCAAAAGACAAGAAACTCCCCAAGTACCTGGGTAGGGCAAAAGAAAAAAGAAAAAATAGAGACAAAAGAATAGGGACGGGACCTGCACCAGTGGGAGGGAGCTGTGAAGGAGGAAATGTTTCCACACACTAGAAGCCCCTTCGCGGGGGGAGACTGCGGGTGGCGGAGGGGGGAAGCTTTGGAGCCACGGAGGAGAGCACAGCAACAGGGGTGTGGAGGGCAAAGCGGAGAGATTCCCGCACAGAGGATGGGTGCCGACCGGCACTCACCAGCCCGAGAGGCTTGTCTGCTCACCCGCCGGGGCGGGGAGTGTGTGCTGGGAGCTGAGGCTCGGGCTTCGGAGGTCAGATCCCAGGGAGAGGACTGGGGTTGGCTGCATGAACACAGCCTGAAGCGGCTAGTGCGCCACGACTAGCCGGGAGGGAGTCCGTGAACAAGTCTGGACCTGCCGGAGAGGCAAGAGATGATAGTTACGAGGTGTGCGAGGAGAGGGGATTCCTTCCCTGCATGAACACAGAAGGCAGAATACTGCCTAAGCGAGCTCCAGAGATGGGCACGAGTCGTAGCTATCACCTCGAACCCCAGAGACGGGCATGAAGTGCTGTTGCTGCCACCAAGAATCCTGTGTGCAAGCACAGGTCACTATCCACACCCCTCAGCCTGTGCAGCCCGCCACTGCCAAGGTCCTGAGATCCAGGAACAACTTCCCCAGGAGAACACACAGCACGCCTCAGGCTGTTACAACATCACACCAGCCTCTGCCGTCACAACATCACTAATCATTAGAGAAATGCAGATCAAAACTACAATGAGATGGGACTCCCCTGGTGGTGCAGTGGTTAAGAATCCACCTGCCAATGCAGGGAACACGAGTTCGATCCCTGGTCTGGGAAGATCCCACGTGCCGCGGAGCAGCTAAGCCCATGCACCACAGCTACTGAGCCTGTGCTCTAGAGCCCGCGAGCCACAACTACTGAGCCCACGTGCTACAACTACTGAAGCCCATGCACCTAGAGCCTGTGCTCCACAGCAAGAGAAGCCACCGCAATGCGAAGCCCGTGCACTGCAACGAAGAATAGCCCCCGCTCTCTGCAACTAGAGAAAGCCTGCGTGCAGCAATGAAGACCCAACACAGCCAAAAATAAATAAATTTATTAAAAAAAAAAACTACAATGAGATATCACCTCACACTGGTCAGAATGGCCATCATCAAAAAATCTACAAACAATAAATGCTGTTTCCCACTGTTGGTGGGAATGTAAATTGATACAGCCACGATGGAGAACAGTATGGAGTTTCCTTAAAAAACTGAAAATAGAACTGCCATATGACCCAGCAATCCCACTACTGGGCATGTACCCCGAGAAAACCATAATTCAAAAAGAGTCATGTACAACAATGTTCATTGCAGCTCTATTTACAATAGCCAGGACATGGAAGCAACCTAAGTGTCTATCAACAGATGAATGGATAAAGAAGGTGTGGCACATATATACAATTGAATATTACTCAGCCATAAAATGAAACGAAATTGAGTTATTTGTAGTGAAGTGGGTGAACCTAAAGTCTGTCATACAGAGTGAAGTAAGTCAGAAAGAGAAAAACAAATACCGTATGCTAACACATATATATGGAATCTAAAAAAAAAAAAAAAAGGTTCTGAAGAACCTAGGGGCAGGACAGGAATAAAGTCGCAGCTGTAGAGAATAGACTTGAGGACATGGGGAGGGAGAAGGGTAAGCTGGGACAAAGTGAGAGAGTGGCATGGACATATATACACTACCAAATGTAAAATAGATAGCTAGTGGGAAGCAGGGCATAGCACACGGAGATCAGCTCGGTGCTTTGTGACCACCTAGAGGGGTGGGATAGGGAGGGTGGGAGGGAGACGCAAGAGGGAGGAGATATGGGGATATATGTATACGTAGAGCTGATTCACTTTGCTATACAGTAGAAACGAACACAACATTGTAAAGCAGTTATAGTCCAATAAAGATATTTTAAAAAGTGTCTAAAAAATGCTAGATAAATTTTAGCTTATGAAGATTAAATATCATTTTCTTTTTCTTTTCAACTTTTCGTAAGAAGTAGTTCCCATTTAACATTATTCAGATCCTTGTTTTCTGCCCATAGATTCTCAGTAGGGACACAGTAGGAAGAATGGTCCACTCTCTTAGAAAACTCAGTAGAATCATTTAGGGGTCATATAAAGTCACAGATCCATTTAGCTTCCCTTCTACACCCCAATTTTGGAAGTACTGTCACTGCTTTAGTGAATCACTGTTAGTGGAGGGGGGGAGTGCACTGTGACGTTTTATTCAGGGATGTTGGGGCCAAAGAACGACTTTGAATTTTATTTTATAGGCATTCTAGATACATAATAGAGACAGTCAGTTCTAGATTAAAATAGCTGAAATATCTAACCTCAAGTCTCTTCTCTTACCAGTTTGCGTTGTTGCCAGAACTAGGAAAATACCAAGGCGGCACAGTTGTTCCGGGTATACTGCAGCCTCAATGACTTCTAGTAAGTGTGCCATAACCAACCCATTTATTTGTTTTCTTCTGATGAAAAGATATGTTTGGAACATTCTTCTCCAATGAGTCAAGATAAACTAGAAATGAACAGAAAAAATATCAGTGTTTTGACTCAAAAATCATAAATTTTAAGTTATGGCAGAGAAATTCCACACGATAAATATTACTTTATACAAGAATGGATTTTGGCTTACCTGCAATTTTCATTTGTTGGAGGAAGTAGTTGGGAAGTGTGGTGTGAGAATGTGGAACATGTTTCAATGTTTTTCTTGGCTCAAATGTATTAATTCAGTATTTAATGCCTGTTCAGTTTTCAGTTAGATGCATCAATTATGTTCACAAAGACTTTCATTTAGCTAAAAGTGCTTAATCATTAAGCTTTTATTTCCATGTGTTTTATTCCCGACTTATACCACAATTTTAATCAAAACAAGTCTTACCTATTTGGTCAGAAAAACCCACTATGTGTTAAGCACAAGTAGTTGCTTTATTTGTAAAGTGAAATAACTCTTGAAACTAAGATTCAGATGTTACAAATACAGTATGCTCTGCTCTATTTTATTTGTTAAAACCATGTAACTCAATAAAAATGTAATTTAAAAAACTGGGACACTTTAAGACATTGTAGTTTAGTGACTAACATATAGTTAATTCATAAAATAATATTCTGCATTCATCCATCACTATAATTACAGTTAAGCCTTGAACAACACGAGTTTGAACTTCACGGGTCCACTTAACATGTGGGTTTTTTTCCCAATAAATACTACAGTATTACACAATCTGTGGTTGGTTAAATCTGTGGGTGCTGAACTGTGGATACTGAGGACCAACTATGAACTTGAGCATCCTTGGATTTTGGTATCTACAGCAAGTCCTGGGTCCAGTCCTCTGTGGATACCGAGGGACGCTATAATGCAATGTGATGATCCAACAATCCAATATAGGTGTGGCATTTTGATGTGCTACAAATTGCTACTTTCAAACTACTTTTTAGATCAATTCCATGCCAGATACATCATAAATAATTATATGTAATAATGATGATATCATAAATTTGTGCAATATTTCACAACCTTCAAAATATAAGTTTTTAAAGGTTCCTTTCAATCTCATGCACATCAAGTAAAAAAGTAGCCTCCATTAGAAGTAACAGTAGACAGTCAGACATTGTCAGACACAGTCAGACACAGTCAGACATTGTGTTAACATGCATTGACTATGTATAATTTAAAATGGCTTAACTCTTCTAATCCTCATAAGAAACCTCTGAAGGAGGAACTGGCATTAACCTCATTTTACAGAAGAAGAACCTAAGATGGAAACCAAGTTAACATAACTGCTTGCTAGTAGAGCAAGAATTGACATAAAGATATGTCTGATGCGGAGTTCACATTCTTAAGCATGACGTCACACTGCCTCCTATAACTTTTCCTTGTTGTCATCGATGAGGTCACCCATTTCTTTCAAAAACAGTACCTGGTTAGGATATTTTGACACCACATGATTAGAACCTTAATCAACTATATGATTCATTTGAAACTAGTTCCTTATAACAGAGTGTAAAAATGATAATCAGCTTAGCAAAGAATTAATTTGTGCATGTACAGTTAAGGAAAGAAATCTCTAACTAATTGTTGGGAATGCATTTGTTTCTATCCGGGTGGCCTGGGTCCAGATCTTCTCCTCTTTTGGTCTTATTTCCTTGTGTTTCGTAAGAGCCTACATTGTCCTTGCAGATCCTGCTGGCTGAGCAGTCTGTCATTTCTTGGACAATCTTTCCAAGCTGGCAGACATGCTATTCCAAGGCTCTCACAGTTGTTATAAGTTTCATGGGAGATTTACAAATTCCTTCCGCAGACATCTCATTTTTCCTGCTGATACTACTGCTTGATTTCCTTGCAGTAAATCCTTGTTATCTCACTTTATTTCTCCATTTTCTCCTTCCTTTCTAGCCATGCTGCTGTTACTTCTCTCCGCTCACTTCTCTTTATCCCTGTGCTGTTGGCATTCTCACTTAGACATCAGTCTTGTTATATCTACTTGCTTATTTGTGGTGGTATGCAGGCCTTCCTAATTTTTTTTTTTTTTTTTTTTTGCATCTGTCCTCCATAAACATAACCATTGTGTTAGAAGGGACCACCTTCTGGGTAACACCACCAGGAATACATCTCTCCCCCAGGAAATATGACAAAAACCGTTCTCTCCGATGCTTCCCGTTCTTTCCCTTTAAAGCATTTCTCTGCTGAAGCAGCTAAGTGGCTGCACAACATAATCCTGTATAAAGCTGGCAGAAATGCTATTTCAGAGCATTTGTGTTTAACGCTTTATTGTCCATTTTGTACAAGTTGCAAGGCACATGAATAATCCTTCAGCGAATTTTCACTCAACATACACCTTTTAAGCAATTAGGATCTGTCAGCCCATTTAGACCCTGCACAGTATATCATTTTCCTTTGTTGTTCCAGGGTGCTCTTCCCTCAACCGCCACCCCGAAAAGCTAACCATGTGGGCTACGTTCACTTCCCTCTGGCTTGTGGGTTGGGTTCAGAATATGGGAAACACTAGCAGAGACGGAGGACGCTGAAGCAGGAATATTGATTACCTTAGTTCTCTCCCTTTGGGGTCTTCAGGCTGATGCCATCTCTGGAGAAAAGGCCACAGCTTTGGGTCACAGGAGGCCCTTTCCATATAACGACCCTCTCCGGGTTCTGTAATTACTCCCTCCCCTTATCCTTCAGTATGGCTTTCCTCTATGTTAGCTTCCAAGTCCTGAGTTATCCATTATTGGTCCCCCAAATTCCCACCACACCCCTTGAAATGAGTCTCATTATTAAAGACCCCCCAAATTACAAACTCTGAGTGTGGCATCTGTCTTCTGAACTGACTGACACAGACTTGGGAGTACACCATGAGAAGTTATGTATAGCTGTTACCTTTAAGGAAGTTGAACTGCAGAAAAAGAGTCAATCATGTAAACACATAAGTGAATTATGAATTATAGAACATGTGATAGAAGCAGATATAACGTACAGAGAAGTCACACAAGAGAAGGTGATTTGTTCCATCTAGGAAGAGGGTATCAGAGAGGGCTTCTTGGAGTAATGCTTGAGTGATGCCTGGAATAATAAACTGGTTATCAAGGTTTGATGAAAGGATTGGGCTGGGACTGGGACAGGAAGGCCATTCTCAGATGAGGGAACAGACCTGGTCAAACAAGAAAGCCTGGGACGTCATTCTGTGTGTAGACAACTTCAAACTCATGATAGCCAGAAATTATAGTGGGAGAAGGGGCATGTAAGTCCAGACAAGTCTGGAGATCTGAGAGGGTTTAATATATCATCCTGAGGAATTTGGATTTAATTCTGTATGTCATAGGGGAGCCCCAGAAGTTTGTACCCTATAAAGTATCCTATAAAGTAGAAAAATAAGTTGTGTCTCTAGACAGAGTACTTTGGTGACAGTGAAGCTCATTTGAAGGAGAACAAGACTGGAGACATGGAGAAGAACAAAGAAGCAGTGGAAGAGGCAAGAGACTGAATAAAGCAATCATAATATAAAGTGATATTAGAAAGGTAGAATCAATAAAACTTGTCCATCTATTGGAAATGGAGGTGAAGGAAAAAGGAAGCGCTAAGATGATCCCAGGTTTCTGGCTTGGTGGTTGGTAGTACCAATTCAGGAGACTTGTAGTTCACAGGAAGGATATGTTTGGGGATAAAATAATAAGAAAAGACAGTTCACTTTGGAGTTGAGTTTTTCTGTGGGACACTCACATGTAGAAACTGGAGTGTAGAAGAGAGCTCTGGACCAATGATATCGATTTGAGCATCACCAAAAAATAGATGTAGCTGCCGCTGTGGAAATGGTTGAGATTGCCTGGGAAGGGTGTTTCTCTTAGTAAGAGAGGGACAAGGATAGTACCAGCCAAATTTATGTAATGATTAAAAAAAGAAACAGAGTATGCTAAACATTTCAATAGTCACTTTCTTCTGTATCTTATTCAAGATGTACCGTATAGCTAGGTTGTAGACATCTTATTTTCCTAATTTCACAAATGAAGAAACTCTGGCTTAGACAGTTCAGCTAAAGTCACAACACACTGAGGCTAGAAATGAGGCTAGAATTCAAACCTTTTACCTCTTTTCCAGCACACCATATTGTCTTCTTACTGCTTTGTTTTAGCTGTATTTATGAACAAAAGGCAAGGAATAAAGAATAGGAAAAAATATAGACAAAGGACTCTTGGGATCCACCAAAAATAGCTCTAGTGATAGAAACGTCTGCCTTTACTCTATAACGTGCCATTGTTTAAAACGTATCATTTTGAGGAACGCAACCTTTTTTATTTTACATTTTGGAAAGTGCACTTCGAATTTCATTTGTTTAACTTTTTTTATGCTCCAGTTTTCTTAACCTAAACCCACTTTACCCTTTCTCTGCTCACCCTGACTGCCCCTATAGCATTTGCTTGCTAGCTCACATGTGTGGCACATTGTAACCTTGTTAAAAAATCCAGGGCTCTAAAGACTGGCATAGCCTTCTTTCAGAACTGCCACAATTTTCACTTATAGTTCAGTATTACAGGGGGTATAGATCTTGAAACTAATTTGGAAACAGAAAAAGCCATTAATACCAGGTTCGTGCTTCACATTTACTTCCATATTAGTTTCCTGAATCATAATCTAAGGCTATGAATTGGAAATGCCTTGTGAAGAAAATGCAAAGATAAGAGCCCTTAGATTAATGTTAATGCTCTGCATTATGCAACATGACCCATAAACCGGAATATTCTTATTCCGTGGTGCAATCATTTACATCTGACTTGCACGGGATGGAGTCATGATTTACTAAAGGAAAAAAGTTCATCGGAAAAGTCTTTATACATATCCTAATGCCAATTTCTGGGTATTTTGCTGAAGTCTTACAAGTTAGCTTTAAAGAAACAGATTGAATCAAAGGAGACTCATCATATGGGCCTGCTTCATTCTTCAGCTGAGAATAAATAAATCTGGCGGAATGCCTCCATCATCAAATTAGGTGCAGATTTATTTGGTAGGAGGAGGATAAGGAACCACTTTTACAAATTGCTAATTGCTTCTGTTTCCTCAGTGAAACAGGAAACAAAGTCAATCTGAGAGTCAGTGAGTGAGAAGGTGTTGGTGATAAGAAGAAAAAGGAGAGGAAATGCAGATAAGTTTGGGAGAACAGGAGTATCAGTTGACTGGGGAAAAGTAGTAGGCTTATCAGGCTGGGGTGAAGGCTCACTTGGAGTTTGTGGTCATTGACTAAAAGTAAAACCTGTCAACATGGCTGTGAGTTTTCCTCCATCTATGGTCACCAGAGGAATGTAATCTAATGTAAATAGAGAGTTAGATTTAGCAACAAAGAACTCTGAAGAGATAGAAGGGACAAGGGAGCTACGTTTAGGTAATGTGGTGATTATAATGACATAACACGGAATCTAAGATAGTTAAGGGGAAGGAGAATATGAGGGGATTGTGGGTAGTAAAAATGAGGACATTCAATCGATTAAACTGGTGAATGTCAGAATGGGGCTACCCTAGGGAATGAGATGGATTCAAAAATAATTATCTTAAATTTTTAAAATTACTGAATGAGAGTTTTTTTAAAAATGTAAAAGAATAGTAAATACTCTAGATCTTAAAAGTTTGAGAATATTGCAGCAAAAAGGTGTGAGGACAGACATCAGGGACATTTTTTCCTTTTGCTAGACATCTGGTTACCTAGCTTAAAGTACATATTTGAACAGTATTCTCTTGATTATCTGCTAAACAAAGTGAGTTTGTTTCTTGCATATAAATGTATGAACATCTCACAGTTAGATACTAATTGATTTGTACATAGTAAACCTATCACATAAAGTGGGATCAAGGTATAATAAGTGTTTAAAATGTTCTCTTTTCGCACTTCCCTGGTGGCGCAGTGGTTGAGAGTCTTCCTGCTGATGCAGGAGACATGGGTTCGTGCCCCGGTCTGGGAAGAACCCACATGCCGCGGAGCGGCTGGGCCTGTGAGCCATGGCCGCTGAGCCGGCGCGTCCGGAGCCTGTGCTCCACAGCGGGAGAGGCCACAACAGTGAGAGGCCCATGTACCGAAAAGAAAAAAAAGTTCTCTTTTCAAAAGGCTCTAGCTAAGAAATTATTTTAGCCATATGATCTCATATATCATAATTTCTTGACAAGATTGTCCTATATTTTATTTTTTCTCCTGAGAAAGGAGAATTCTGAAAATGCCAATGGTATGAGCTTTCTGGAAAGGTATTTACTAAGTCAAAATTTTAGGAAAACAAAGGCTCTGATAAATTTGGGAAAATGATTTCAAGAGAGTGTGTACCAATTACACTGCTAACAGTCAGTGGCTCTGTTCAATACATCTTCAGCTCAGTACTGGGTTTTATTATTGTATCATTCACTAAATTTATGATAAAATAATATCTCATAGATATTTTAATTGGCATTTGTCTGGTTACTAGCATGATTAAAATTTTTCCCTCATTTTAGTCTCATATTTAGTTTGTTAGGTATCAATTGACATCTTTTGTCTATTTTTCTACTGAACTTTCAGTTCATTTCTTAACAGTTTGTAGAACGTTTTTAAATATAATATTAATCCTTTAAATTTGGGGGCAAATATTTGTCCATTTGTTTGTTTTCATCTGATTATTCAGAGTTTTTGACATATGTATTTTATATGTAGTCGTTCAAATTTCATAACAATTGTGCACAATAAGCGTTACTCTTCCCATTTTGCATGTGAGAAAATAGTGATTCTGACAAGGTTGAATCATCTGCCCTATAGGTCCCCACAAAGTGAAATTTCAATGCAGGTTTTTCTGGCCCCAGAACACATTCATTTTTCTATGTTACACTGTAACTGGACACACAGAGTCTGATGATGAGAGCATTTTAATAGGAAACATTTAAGAAGCGGATAAAGTGAAAACATAGTGAAAAAGGGCCATATTGGGGAAGTATCAGTATAATTACAGCAAGAGTTGAAGAAAATGGATCTATAGAACAAAGGACAGTGATGAGTTGACAATTATTCCAAGATTTCCTGCATGGCTGATACAGTGGCATTACCCAGTGTGACAAAGAAGCCAGGCATCGAGCTCTGTCACTGCAAGATGATAAGCTGAGTTGTCTTCTCCACATTTCATTTCTCCTAGTGACAGTACATACAGTTTGAAATGCCTTGTACAGAAAACTCTCTCCAAGTTGGGTGGAGAGGGCAAGTTCACAGTTAGACAAGGAGATCTGGACAGGTTTTCTGTACACAGATGGAATCAAATGACATGCCCAATGCTGCGTGTGTGGTAAGAGGAACAGGGCACCTATTTTTTTTTTTATTTTTTTCGGTACGCGGACCTCTCACTGTTGTGGCCTCTCCCGTTGCGGAGCACAGGCTCCAGACGCGCAGGCTCAGCGGCCATGGCTCACGGGTCGAGCCGCTCCGCGGCATGTGGGACCCTCCCGGACCAGGGCACGAACCCGTGTCCTCTGCGGCGGACTCTCAACCACTGCACCACCAGGGAAGCCGAGTCATTAAGTTTTGATCAACTAAATACCGCCTGGGTATGTGTGTGTGTATATATATATAAAATATAAAACATAATATATATTTTTATATAAATATAAAATTAAGATTTGCTATAGTTAAATACTGTTATTTTTTAATTTTAAGTAATTTATTCCAATAGAAATATTTCAGAAAACTGTACTTAAATTCATTTTAAGTTAGCTTATGCAAACACACTGAAGATCCACATTCTCATTTGCACATTAAACAGAAACAAAAAGTGAGAGAGGAACCAAGCTGCACGTCACTCCAGGAGGTCATAGTGCAAACAAATACTTCATCTTTAGAACCTCAAGTTAAAGGGGATGAAGGAGAATAAAAATGGCTTGTGTTCTCCTGTATAGTATCATCATTGGATATTTATCCCTACAGATGCTCTTAACTCCTTTAGATTACACTGTGAATGAGTTCCCCACCCCCTCCCCACACATACATACTTCAGTCAGCTGTAAAACAACGGATTTGTCAATAATCAAGGTAGAGAAACCCTTGAGAGGCTGGTGACTTATTATCAGCTACTCTGTCAGACCTAATAAGTCAATAATTATTGGACTATATCTGTGAATAGTTCTAATAGGTGATATCTTCATGGAAAAATTAATATTTGTTACCTGATATCTAAAGCACAGCTAATTACAAAATCTTCTACTTGTCTATTTAAAAAAAAGTTCAATCCCAAAGCATTCTAATTATGTATTCCTTTAATCCCATCACCACTTTGCAGTCCAAATGACTAGAATCAAACTTTAAATACTACTAATAACCCTCAAGGACCAGTTAACCCTTCATGTGACTTTAAAGACTAAATTTACTTGCCTATTCTAGAACATACTAGCCCTTTAAAAAATGTGAAAAAAGCATCTTGACTCAGTTGGACAACAGTGGCTCCAGATCTTGCAATAATCTCAGAGAAGTGAAATGCTTCCAAGTTTTGCTTTTACTAAGGAAGCTAGCTTAGTCTCTTAACTTCTCTTTAATGTACATTTTAGAGTTCTTTTCACTTTTCTGACATAATATTTTCAAGTAAACAATAACTGGTAAATTAAGAGACTGCTTGTTTGTTCTGAGTCTTATTTAAATATAAGAATGTACTGAAGGAAATCTCACTTCTGGGCAAAGGGGCTCTTGTTATGGACTTTATAATGACTGTTATAATTTGGGAATATCTATCAAATGTATTTTGATTAGAACAGAAATTTTTAAATGTTTCTTGAAACTCTAGGTTTCTGCATAAGTACTTCAGGAAATCTCCTAAAATTCATTTGGAATTTTATGGATCCTGACTTGCAAGTATCACCTAGAATCCCTAGAACGAAAAGCTTTCATTTACCAAAGCAGCTTTATTTATTCTCAACGACTTTTTAGTAACTTGTAATTTGTATTATAATACATGTGAACGTATAATTTACATGCCTGCTTTGGTCATTTACTGTGTATTATTGCTTCTTCTTAAAATTTCATTTGAAAAAATATTGGTTTTGCTGCCAAAAACATTAGGAGATCGCTGGAGTTGAACATGATTCTAGGCTGAGTTACCAGTCCTTTCTCTATTACGTTTGTACATTTTATATACCCCCATTGTTCATTCAACAAATGCTATTTGAAAAGCCACTGTGATGCTTGTTTGCCTATTGTCTCTCAGCTCCGTTTCCACCCTTCATTGTTCTCCTTTGTATCCCAGCAGGCTGAAAGCCTGCAAACTACTTTTCTGGACTCCCTCATCAGCTGGCTTTTCGTTAGGTTCTGCCAATGGGAGGAATTAGTAGGAGTTTGGAAGACAAAAGGAGGAAAGAAGCCTACCCCTAGCCAGTCCCAGCTGCAGGGGATGCCTCCCACAGTGGCCAGCAGCAGGGAGGACAAGTTCTGCTTAGGTAATGCCTTTCTAACAGCAGAAGCAGCAGTACCTCCAGAGAGATCAGCACAAGCATATGCTCCTGAGTCTCCTTCTTCAGACGTGGTGCAGTTCCAATAGTGTCAGAGCAGTAGTGAGTACAGGCTCCTGGCTTCAGCCTGGGGGCAGGAGCAAGTCCTTGGTCTCTGGGTAGTGCTGTTCTCTGTAGTGTATCACCAGCGCCAACTTTCTTCTTTTAGTTCCTACAGATCTTCTAACTCCCTTGTAAGGATTTCCTGGCGTTAAATTCCCCCTTCCTGGAAATACCTTGAGTGGCTTCTTTTGTTTTTCTGATTGGACATTGACTGATTTGATGTGTCAGGGCAAGACTGTGCTTTGGGGCTACTGGTGAGTCAAACAGACAGAAAACCAGACTTCATAGAACTAGCAAATACATTGAACTTCCTATATAATACTTTAAATATTGTTTGCAGGTCATTCTCCTCTATTAGAATATACACGCTTTGTGGGCACTGAATCCTATTAGTCCTTTTATTTGTAGAGCCTGTCACGTTGGCTGAGACTAAAAGATACCCAATAAAAGCTGCTCTCCAGTTGGATCCATGGAAATATAAAGGAAGGCCATGGGTTCAATGTCAAGTTTATAATTTTACAGGGAGAAGAAACTCACTTATACTTCCCTTTCTTCTACTCTTTCCTTCTTCCTTGTATTTGTGATCTATTTAGTCAAACACTGTATTCTTATGGACCAAAATATTGAGATAAAAGGAAAATAAATGAACAGCAAAGAAGAGAACTACTTCAAACAGGAATAAATGACATTGCATTTTAAATCTCTATATAGGATATTCCTATCTCATAGGAAGAAAGGGTACAGAACTTGTGGAACAAAGCCTTTTTCTTTTAGTTTTGCACAAAATGTCAAGATATGAAGCTGCCCTTTTATGATGCAAGCTCAGACTTTTCCTACATAATGGTTTGATGCTAGGTTTTGAATTATCTCTAATCCCAGGTAGGAGCAGAAATTGTTGAATGCATATTAAACTTATTCTGCTGGGTGGTGAAATTTACATCACTGTCGTTGATTGAAAAACAAAGATTTGATTATTTTAACTACTATGTTGGAGAATCTATTAACAAAGGAAAAAGTCTCAGTTTTCTTGGCTAGATGGACATATCCATGAGAAATTTTAATAGTTACTTCTCATACAGTTCTAGCTAATGTAGAAGCAGTTGATATTTAATGAATATAAGGATGTTATAAAGTATAATTCTTCAGTTATTCCATGTTAGATATAATTGTAGTGACACTATCAAAAAAGATATACCAAAAAGATGATGAAATTTAACAACAGGGTATTTTTTCCAACTATGGGGATAAGAATATTAAACAAAATATTATCCTTTTTTCTTCCTGTCATCGACATTCGTATGCCTATGCTCATTTTTACCACACACTTTGTTACTGCTGTTGTTTATTTGTGTTTTGCTTGGTTTAGACTTAGAAGCCAATATATTGATAAGAAGTCACCTTCAAAAATTATCCTTTTTACCCTGGCTTTTACTAAATTTTCTTAACAATAATTACTTTTATTCAGCCAGTTTAGAAGCACACGGTTTAACACTCCTGCCTAGATGTTTCTTTCCTCCTCTCCCCCTTTCTGGAAAAAAAAATTGTTACAAGTCATCATTAAATAAAACTCCATCATAATTCCCCTTACTATTGCTAAAAGCTTATAGCCACTGCTTCACAACATTACACCTCCCTGGGAGATGCAGAAAACACAGATTGTTTGTTTTTACAAATCACTAATTGAAGGGTTGAGAGAGGGAGGGATTTGGCGGGGGAGGAACTTGTAGACAGATTAGACTGCTGGGGATTTCTCATGTTAGATCATAACTGTTTGTGTTATATGCCCAGTTGAAAGTTGAGCTGGCTGGCTTGTTTTCTCCACACTGGAGGACTGAGAAAAAAGAAATGGCTCTAGTGGTACAACATTTTATAAACATTTACATTTTATTTATGAGTTCTTGATGATACTTTAAATAAAGTTAGTACATGGAATTCCATTTCCTCAACAAAGAAGTCGAAAAACAGTTTGGTTTCTTGTGCTTTTAGCTTTTTCTCTTCTAATAACTCTGAAGTGCAGTTACAGATCACTTAAAAATATACCTATGGGTTAACATCTCTAAAACGAAATAAGCATGCAAGAGAAAGTGACTCAAAAGGGAGTTTTCTTCTATGTTGTCTGGGAAACTTGTGCTGAGGAGTATAATAAGTATAATTAGTTCAATTCCTATTAAAATTATTTTAAAATTCAGTAAGTAAGCAGGAAAAAAAGAGTTTTCTTAAAAAGGGTATCTCTCTCTCTCTCTCTTTTTTTTTTTTTCTAACAATTGAGTCGATATCACTCTAAATAAATCCTGAGAAGACTGTGGGGTAGTTTTAAAGGCAGTTCCCTAATGACCTGAAGGCTACCAGCTGTATGCTTCCTTTTTGATGTTTCCAGCATCCGGCCCCATCTCCCTGATTGTATGCTATGGCCTCACACACCATCCAGAGAAGGCCCGATAAGCAGTCAGAGCAGTTTCAGAGAGTTGCCAGGTGGATTGTGCTGTGCTAAGTGAAGTATGCAGGAAAAGAAGAAATGAAAAAAGAACCAGACGAACAAAAAACCTGAGTCATAAGCCAGTTCCTCAACCTTTGGTAGGTTGACAACCTCCCAAGAGCTGAAGGTGGCCCCAAATGATTGCCTCAGGTAAGGCGTCTCTTGGTGTCACACCTCCCAGGGATTTGAACCCAGCCTGGCTGTATGAAAAGCCAGATGAATGTATGTGTGGGTTTCAGCCCACTTCCCTCTTCCCCATTCATGCTAATCATGATAATCCCACCACTAATACTGATGGAGCACCTTAGCCAGTTGTTTCTGGGCCCTGCACCTCTGTGCACTGAGCTGGAACAGCTGTCTCTGAGCACTAACCTGAAAACAAAGAGGAAACAACACAGAGTCAGGAGACTGGCTCCTTGCTCCCTGCACACAGCTTGAACCTAAGCCTCTTTGCACTGAGCTCCGTCCCCAGGCTGCCCAAGAAGGGGCATACTCATCAACAAGGGCGGGTAAGGCGGAACTTTAATGAACCACTTTCTTGCCCATGTATATCTCCAAATATCTATACAGATATAAGAACAAATCATGACATAATGACATGATGGTGATAAAATTAATTTATGTTATCAAACAAAGAAAAGAAAATCACTCATTCAATAATTTTAGTGTGAATATGAAAAAAGACCATACGCAAAGGTGTTCTCATCTACCATGGGAAAAATGACTTTGCTTTCCGTTTACTATGAGTTTTTTCCCTCTTTTACGTATAAAAATCAAATAAAATAAACACGATTTGGTTATAGAACTCTGAGGTTGCTAATTTCTAATTGGATCCCCTTCCCCCAAATAACACATCATGAGCCTTAAAATACAATAAGTTCCTGTGACTCTAAACAGAAGTTAAAAGTAGCATTTTACTCTTTAAAGCTTTAAATTCCATCTTGTTTCTAATCAGCCATCTGGAGTGACTATACAAGGTTACACGGACCTGACTGATTTATGAATATAATTTTTGTTTTAATTGAAACAGCAACATTTAGGTTCCACCTTAACAGTGCACCTTAAAAGATTATCTCGGTTATTTCACAGGCACCGAGCCGGCACTAATAGTCCAAGGCAGATATTGAAAAGCAGCACAGGGCCAGGCAGATCTATTAGAAATTCCCATCCACGCGCCTCATACATATTGATTTCTGACACCAAGCAGCAGTGAAAGCCCCCGTGGGAATAATATATTTAGCAGGGTTCGCTGCGAGGAGGTCACAGAGTGCATACAGATTAGCTTCAGAGGACCAAGGCACTAGTGTTGGAGCCAAATGCTAGATTTTATATCATTTTAATCTGAACTTTTATAATCCTTTTAGTTCTTCTTTCTCTGGATGGCAGAGAGAAGGCTCCTTCACATGTATCATGCATCTTTTTCTTTATTCCTCCTATAAATGTGCAAACGCCGTTGTAATGGGGAGGAATGTTCTTCTAGCATAAGCAGCAGAGCCCTGACCAGATTTGCTTTTATAAACGTGGTCAATTCAGATGAAGACATCTTTATTTAAAGATTTCTTTCTGTGGGGGAGGGAAAATCACAAATCTGTATCTCCAGTTTTAAGGTCTAAGTCTAAAACCTGCTCTTATTGAAAGAACCATTCCTCCCCTCCCCCACCTTTGATGCTAGGGCTCATTGAGCAAAAGTTGCATTTATACTGTTATGTCTATGAAAACAAAAATCTAAACATTTTTTTAATTACCTTTCTGATGGGTAGGGAATGCCTGCTCATTATGCAAAGAAGTGTTGTGACTGTATCAGATAAAGGTGTCAGAGGAGAGTCAAACAGGCATTTTGGAGACTGGAGAGATGCCAGCAGTGTGCAGGGAAAGGTTAGAGTGGACACACTTTGACAGAAGGGTGAAATACATTCAGACAACAAAGGGAAATAGGAGGTTTCACTCAACAGACAGACAAAGGCTTATTGTCTTCTTCTAGACTGCATTTAAATTTTAGGTGTTCTATGAAAAGTTCCCATGATTACCAATAATCAGAAACAATAACTACCTCTTTTGAATCCCACTTATTTTCTCTGGCATACCCAACAAGTATAAAAGGCTGGAAAAAAAAAAGAAAAGAAAACAGTGTAGGGCAAGCAATCAAGACTTATCCTTGAAAATATAACAGTAATTAGAAGGAAAACGTGAATTTGAGTTTTGTTTTATTAATAAAGATTTGTTTTACCAATAAGGAATATTAAAGTATCCAATTAAGACCTGGAATTTTGCCTGTCAGATTATCTAACTAAAATATGTCAAACATTCAGAATAGTTTTTCAGGACTGTCTCCAATGATATTATGTGAACTTTTATTTTATTTTCTAATATGTTCAAGCTGAGCACAGACCAGTAAAAGAGAGCCATTAAGTTTGGAAAAGGAGAAAATAAGAGAAATAAAATCTCAAACAGAATTTTTAAAATTAAGATCTGGGCTTCCCTGGTGGCGCAGTGGTTGAGAGTCCACCTGCCGATGCAGGGGACACAGGTTCGTGCCCTGGTCCGGGAAGATCCCACATGCCACGGAGCGGCTGGGCCCGTGAGCCATGGTCGCTGAGCCTGCGAGTCCGGAGCCTGTGCTCCGCAACGGGAGAGGCCACAACAGTGAGAGGCCCGCGTACCGCAAAAAAAAAAAAAAAAAAAAGAAGATCTGCTTTGGGCAAATGCCCCTGTCAGAAATGCTTGGCCATAGTGCTGCCTAAAAACCAGACTTAAAGCACACACTGAGCTAGCCAAAAACATTTAACTTTCTATTTGGCTTCTTTGTGGGATTACAAGTGTGCTGAAAGTTAGAACAAACCCAGAGTTCTTAGCAACTAGAGAAATGACACGATTAAGGAGTACCTGGATGCTGAATAATCTGAGAGCCTCTCACTCAGATCACTCTGGTCTGAAGAGATTGTACCAGAACACTCAGATTATAGGAAGCAGGTGCAGAAAGTCAGAGGGAACTGGATCAGCTACACTAGTTGACAAAATCAGAGGAATGGAACTCTGTAGAAGTTAGAAGTTCCTTCCATTAGAAAAGGAGAGTGTGTGTGTACATGTGTGTGTTCATTCCCATGAACTTGGTTTAATTTTAAATTGTGATATAACAAAACAGAACGTTCGGTATAATCAGTCATATTTGCAGGTGCTGACGACAGGGCACATGGTGACCCATTCGAGAAAAGTCCAAGGTAGACTTTGACCAAAGATTGGATCATGTCTTTGGTCAAGTCTCTCTCTTCCCTGGTGGAAGTGGCCACTCCCTTATTTGGGATATTTCTGCATGCTGTACCAACATCTATAATAAATGACTGTCAAGGTCTGGGCATGCTCTTTGGCTGAGGGAGATGCCTTCTGATTAGAAAAGGAGGAGTGGGCAATCTTGAACCAAGGAGCCTGGAATAAGCCTGAAGTAAGCAATGACACACTCAGGACTGGGTGCAAATCTAACAAGAAAGCTAGAGAACCCTGTGGAAGCAAACTCCTTTATCACGGCACTGGGCAAAATCCTATACCACATTTGACAAGGAGACCTTGAATATAATATCACCCATCTTTCCCAGTTGTCAGCACATTTCTTAACTTCCTTGTACCTAGATGTTAGTCAGTAAAGATTTGCTGACTTGAATAAATTATATTAGATAGAAGTTACACCTAGGGGACAGAGACCAAAAAATAATTGGCAAAAAGCAAAAACACAACCAAACAAAAAACAGCAAGTCATTCTTCCAGCAGTTCTGTCTTCAAGGTGTCCGACATTCTGCTTGACTGCTTCTTTCTGAACTGACCCTGGATCTGTGTTAGGTAGACAGTCTGAGATGGATGAAGCTGTTCATTTTTGCCTGAAGGGGGTGGGGCATATTTTCCCTCTCAGAAACAAGCCCCTGTTAGTACAGGAGCAAGGAAAGTACAAGTATTGATGGCTGATCTCCTGAATTTGACTGGAGTTCCACTGCCCAGGTGTCACTTCACAGTTTACATTCCATTTTTCACCCTGAGCCCATACTACAGAGCTCTGTCATATAATCCCAGCTGACACCAACCCTGCTAGCTATCTGTCCTGATGAAAGTTTAAAAATTGAACATTACATTTCTTCCACTTGCAGCTCTGAGCTTGTTTTAAGTAGACGAATTGCTTATGGGGGATGTTAAATTTCTAGTAACAACAACAAAAGAATCACCTAAAATAACTAAAGCTACAAACCTTTATCCTCCCTCCACCAGATATGTAAAATGTCCTCCTACTGTAAAGCCACTATTATGTTGCGTTTATTTTTATTATACATGTTGATGAAACCCTGCCAGCAAGGGAGGGGACAATGACACTAGCAGGGGTTGTGAAACTGGTTTGATTTCCTATCAGCATTTAACCCCTGGTCAGACCAGAGGCTTCATCCTGTCGGCCATCATTTGTAGCTCCTGTTTGGTAACTCAGAAGCTGTCCTTGGGCTTAACGACAGCAGAATGCAGGTGTTTGCAAGGCATTTTCCCATGCGAAGAAAATTCAGAGTTTTTATTCACTGAATATACTGTATAAGCTTGGAAATCCTGAAGAAACAGGCATCTTAATTTTAATTATTTATGTGAAATCTTCGCCTTAGTCAAAAGAAGCTGGGTGGTAGAATCTTTTTGGATGATATTTTGAAAATGTAATGCTTGATTCCTACATAGTTAAGAGAGTATAAAAATAAAATAGAAATTAAGTGGTGGAATTATTCCTAAAATTAATTTAGGCTTCCAGCCTTCCTAGCTGGGTTAAATATTTCCTTTATTTCCATGAAGAGCTTAAAAATAATGGGCAATGTGTGTGAGGAGATAAAATGTGAAGGTGTTATAAACCAAGAGCATAAACTATGCGTGTGTGGTCTACAATTCCAAATTCTGACAATGTCCACAGTGTAAGAATAAGATGCAGAGAGAATATACAGATGCATTTGTGAGCAGGAAACAGGGAAAAAGTCCCTTTTAGTTGAGGGCAAAAATATGCATTTACTTTCAGTTGAAGTAGACACACTTAAATCCCTGCTGAGCGCTGGGGAGGGGTTGGATGAGCTGTCTAGAAAGCATTTTCTCTCTCTTTATAATGTTAGAAATCCTTGGACTGCATTGTGCATTGCAATGCAAGGATTCTGCAGTGTAAGAGCACATCAGGGCATTGAGAAAGGCTTAATGCGTTCTCATTAGAGGAGGATGGGGGAGGGGGAGAGGGAGGGGAGGCGCCTTGGGGGACGGAGTTGAGCTCGACCACTCTGGGAAGCATTACAATTTTGTGCCTTCTCACTTCAACTCCCTGAGTCCCCTAGCTTTACATAGCTCTTTCACAGACGGTTCAGTAAAATTCCTCCCAAGCCTCGTGTAAAGAGAGCAGTGTTGTATATCGTTGCTTACAGTTTAACAGTTTGTTTGCTTGGGCCTTTTAAATATTTTTTCCTTCCTGGGCTGCCTCCGCAAACCTTTTTCACATTCACTTCTAATCAGATGAAAACTGGAAAGGAAAAGAGGGCCATCTGATCAATGAAAGAAAATCTAGATGCTTTTAGAGTTATTAAGCTCCGCAGAGCCGCCAGCATGGAAGGTCCAGAAGGAGCCTCAAAGCGGGCTTTATAATTGGGATTCTTCATAGCTGGTTTGATAACTGTAATCTTCCAGACTAATTTACTTCACTTTTTTTTCTTCCCAGTTTGCTTCTTTTCTAGGAAAAATCAAAAATAGGCTTTTTTCTTTCTTTCTTTTTTTTTTTTTTTTCAAGAACATTTTTTATGTGACTTGGAGATTTTAACTTGGAAAGAAAAATGACCGTGTGGGAAGACTGCCCCCTGAGTAGCAGTTCATCTTGTAATGAGCAGGATGATGCCTCCCAAAGCCAAGGAGCTGGGGGTGAAAATAAGGTCCCTTAGGTATCAAATGTTGAAAATAGCTGGTGACCCCTTTTGTTCATTATGGTGCCTCCCAGAGGGACCATTGGAATTTCGTGCTGCAGAAACAAGGCTAGCCGACTCACTCTTATGTCATGGGTTTCCTAAAGTAGATTAATAACCAGAGGAAGTGTGAAGTTCACTCTAGCCATGCCAGTTTTGAAATCTCAACTTCCTCTAAAAAATTTCTGCTTAGAAATAATTACAGAAACACAGATAATATGTATTCTTACAGAGAAAGCCACCAGACTAGCTAGACCACTCTTTGAGATTCTAGTGAAATTGGGGTCTTTGTTATCCGACCGGGATATTTTGTTTTGATGAGTTTCCTAAGTACAATCTCATAAGAATTACATTTATTGTTATTGCCTCTACTGAAAAAGTAAATAGTTTCCAGCATTTACTTATTTTTAAAAGATCTGGCAGAACTGTCAGTCAGTCAGTATATATTTGAAGTTCAATTCTCTGAGATTTTCTTCTTGCAATCCTCTGAAATTTTAGTTTGGGGAAAATTAAGAACTGTTTTAATTTTTTTCTGGACTGGGGGTGGAGGCAAGAGGCATGGCAATTAAGTCCTAACTGAAAGAGAGAGTAGTGAAAATTGTCAGACAAAATGCTATCTTTATTATAATTGGACACCTGTTCAATGAGGTGTTTATGGGATTGAGGACAAATACAAGCATTTGGTAACACAAATTAGAAATGATCTCCAAGGCTACTGGCTGTTAACCATAGAAACATAATTTCTAAGCTTTCTGAAGGATGACCATTTTGTATATCTTATCTTTAAAATAGCTAAATACTGTACTTTAGTTAGGTGGGGAAACTAAGTTTCTATCCCATTTACGTAACTGCAGTTTCACCAAAACCATGCCACACATACAGCTACCATTAGACTGACAGTCATGGGTTGTGTAACATTACTATTGTGTATGCCTTTTGAATTTTTATAATTGCATATTGCTACGTGTTGAATAAGTTAAACAGAAATATGTTGGATATTTTAATAGGATGGATTTTATAGTTTTTGCTAAAATAAAACGTTGGCTAATTTTTACATACTTACTCATATATATATATAATTAAGTTGAATATAAAAAATTAAATTCATTTTTTCTCCTAATTCTAACATTGTCCCCCAAATTATAATTTGGTTAGATTCTAATTCTCATGATTTGAAATTGAGCAATTATTTTTTATTCCCATATTTTCAGAGAAGGTATCAAGTGATAGCATGGCAAAACGCTTTTTTACCCAGTTATCTTAATTGAAATCAAACCCAAAACAAGTGGTAGTGTGGCAAAACAGTTTTTTTATCCTGTTATCTTAAACAAAATATTAAATTAAAAAGATTAAGGCAAATAAATAAATGATTAAGTTATATATTTATCTTTATTTTGAAATTTTCAATGCTGGCTATGAATTTATTATCTGTTGATTCAATGTAAAAAGAGAGATTTTTGACTTTGATTTCTTTATGATGGTAATAATAATAGTTAACGTTGATTGAGTACCAGGTTCTATGGTTAGAGTTTTACATACGTGACTTCATTTAGTCTACACATGGTGCTATGTGGTAGTACGATAACTATTCTAATTTTAAATGTGAGGAAACCATGGCATAACTAGATTAGATAATTTACCCAAGTTTGTAAAGGTTGTAATTAAAGATGTCAGGATTGAAAGCAGGTCTGTTTGACTTCAAAGTTTTGTGCACTATGTTATACTGATTCTCTAAAGATTAGGAAACATCATGAATCATCCATTTTATGCTAGCCATTAGAGTGACTTTTCCTCAGAAGGTAAACAGAATTTTATCATTGATTGAATGGAAGCTTTTAGCTAATCTTTCCTCTTGGATAATCCATTCATTTATTTGTTCAAAAAGTATGGGCACCAATTGTCTGGGTAATGTCACACTGCTTTAGGTATTGGCATGCCTCAAACCTAAGTGAACAGCATGAACAGTGTCTGCTTTCATTGTATTAATGTTCTACTATGGCCAAGGGAGAGAAATAATTATAAAAGTAAACGAAGTTTTAGGAGAGTTTGTGTCGGAGAACGATAAATAGTTTGAAGGCAATAAAACAAGAAGACTGGGAAGGATTTATCTTAGGCTGGTCGTCAGCAAAGAGTTCTTTGAGCGAAGACATTAGAGGTGCAATCTGAACGATGAGGAACCAATCACCAGAGTCTGGAGCAGAAAGAAAACAAGTGAATCGGAGTCCTCTGAGTGACAAAGGCACAGTGCTGTGACCCTGGGAGGTCGAGGTTGGCATGGCTATATTATTTTGTAAACCGTGGTAGTAACTGTGGATTTTATTTTAAGAGCAATGAGAGGGACTTCCCTGGTGGTCCAGTAGTTAAGAATGCACCTTCCAATGCAGGGGACGGGGGTTTGATCCCTGGTCGGGGAAGTGGGATCCCACACGCTGCGGGGCAACTAAGCCTGTGCGCTCTAGAGCCCGCTCGTCACAACTAGAGAGCCTATGCGCTGCAACTATTGAGCCCGCGTGCTCTGAAGCCTGCATGCCACAATGAAAGACACCCCATGCTGCAACAAAGATCCCGAGTGCTGTAACTAAGACCCAACACAGTGAAATAAATAAATATTAAAAAAAAAAAAAAGCCATGGGAAACCTCTGAAAAATTTCATGCAAGCTAATGCGTGATCTGTATTATTATTATGACTTGAGGGAGCTTTCTCTATGGCTGTGTGGCAATGGACTTTGAGAAGCAAAAAGATGGAATCAGCACCAGGAAATGAAAACTTTCCAGACTTTGTTCTCTTTAACATATGTGTGTCAAATTACATAATATTTATAATGTTATGCTATGGTGTCATGTTGTGACATGTTATGTTATAATCACAAATTGTGTTTGATGGAGTTCTATGAGACAGTATAACAGTCCTTAAGGTCATAGATCCTGAAGCCGAACAAACTGGGGTAGAATCTTGACTCTAACGTTTTATAGCAGTGTGATCTTGGAACTTATATTGACCTCTCTAAACCTCAGTTTCTTCATTTGTAAAATCAGGATAATTAGAGACTCCATTGACCCCACCTCACTGGGTTGTTATGAGGCATAAATAAATTTGTAAAAAACAGAACAGCTCTTGGAACCTCGTAAATACTATAAAAATGTTTGTTAACTAATATTAATTAAATACAATAAAATGCGTACGTGGCTTCTCACCACCAGAGAACTGGAGAAACACTTTGAGAGATCTGAGACGTGCCTGTCTATTCCAGCTGCTCTGGATTTCTCCTTTTCTTGAGCTCTCTGAATCATGTATGGAGCCCCTTCTGAGTACATCATGCTGAGCTGTTCTGGGATGTTCTTTGTTATTTCAGGCCCCCCATTCCTATCCCTTAGCAGATGCATTTGTTTAAAGTTCCCATTAAATGCCCAGTTTTTATTGGAGGCATTACCATGGAAGCTTTCCTTCCTTCCCATGTTCTCTGTAGGATTCTGGCTGCCAGCTTCCCTCATTACCCCAGAGATGGCTGTGTGGCTCCCAGTCCTGCGGTCCTGGGCACAGACTGAATCCTCAGCCAGCCTCTGCGTTCTGCTGCCCCTATCTTCTCTCCCAAAACAGAGAGGGGTTTAGTCCTGGTTATGGAGAGAGTACCTCTCTGAGCAGGCAGATCTGGTTAAAACAAATTGCCTCTTGGCAGGAACTGTTTAAGGCCTACTGTTACCTGGGAGAGATTCCCTAACTTTTTCAAGTCATGACTTTACAGAAATTATCATTTTTATAGAGTATTGTGAGAAAAATGGGCACAGCAGTTCAAGGTGTGAGGCGACACATGCTGGGGATCTGGCTAACTTGTGTCCCTCTCATCACCTGAGGATAACAGGTATAATCCTTTCTCACCCATGAATCTCAGCAGAAGTTGGGGAGAGTTCTGACCTATAGGATAAAATTAAAATCCTCTGGAATTTAACATGTCTACCCTTCCAGGTTAATTTCTAACTGTTCACGATTTAGGCATTTAAAATCCTAGCATTTTAATTACCTCTGGGACTTTGCTCTTTTAAATTTCCTTTAGTAGAATACCCACCACCTCCCTTTCTTCTAAGTTGACCCTTATCATCTTTATGTCTCTGTTTAAGTGCCACAATTTCCAGGAACTACCATGGAAGTCTTTCCATTCCCACATGATCAAGCTGGTGAGTTACCTTTATTTTATACTTTCCAGCACACGATACATTCATTTGTCATAGCTCCTAACACACTATCTTAGAATAACTAAACCCCCGATTAAGTGAATCTTATGCATGAGTGTGGGAATCTCACTTACTTTTGAACCTCCTGAAAAATTTAACACAGTAATTAGTAAACAGTAAGTGTTCAAATTACATTTGTTGCATGGAAACTTGGATGCCTTGACCCTTTATTTTTAGATTTACTAATTATCTTCCTCAGTGAAGGAGCACAGGGATTTTCCATTAAACCACTCCTGGTCCATATAGACTATATTTTATGTTTTTTGTTATTTTACAGGTGATAAAGCTGAGGGGTTAGTGATGTACCTCAGGTCATGTAGAACAGGCAGAATAGGGCCTGGATCCCATAAATTATGCACACAAATGCAGCAAAATTGAGATCCTCAGAACCTTAGTTATAATCGTTTTACACATAAATACAAAAGTTATAAAACTATATTTTCAAATTAAAGCACACTTTTATATTGGACAATAAAAGGAAAAAAGAAGTATTTTAATATATTTTTCCTGTTGTTGTTCACTTTTTCTTTTTTAACATCTTTATTGGAGTATAATTGCTTTACAGTGCTGTGTTACTTTCTGGTGTATAACAAAGTGAATCAGCTATATGCATATGTATACCCCCATATCCACTCCCTTTTGCATCTCCCTCCCACCTTCCTTATCCTACCCCTCTAGGTGATCGCAAAGCACGGAGCTGATCTCCCTGTGCCATGCAGCTGCTTCCCACTAGCTATGTATTTTACATTTGGTAGTGTATATATGTCCGTGCTACTCTCTCACTTCACCCCAGCTTACCCTTCACCCTCCCCGAGTCCTCAAGCCCATTCTCTACATCTCTGTCTTTACTTTCCTGTCCTGCCTGTAGGTTCATCAGAACCTTTTTTTGGGGGTTCCATATATATGTGTTAGCATACGGTATTTATTTTTCTCTTTCTGACTTGCTTCACTCCATATGACAGACTCTAGGTCCATCCACCTCACTACAAATAACTCAATTTCGTTTCATTTTATGGCTGAGTAATATTCCATTGTATATATGTGCCACATCTTCTTTATCCATTCATCTGTCGATGGACACTTAGGTTGCTTCCATGTCCTGGCTATTGTAAATAGAGCTGCAATGAACATTGTGGTACATGACTCTTTTGGAATTATGGTTTTCTCAGGGTATATGCCCAGCAGTGGGATTGCTGGGTCATATGGTAGTTCCATTTTCAGTTTTTTAAGGAAACTCCATACTGTTCTCCATTGTAGCTTTATCAATTTACATCCCCACCAACAGTGCAAGAGGGTTCCCTTTTCTCCACACCCTCTCCAGCATTTATTCTTTGTAGATTTTTTGATGATGGCCATTCTGACCGGTGGGAGGTGATACCTCAGTGTAGTTTTGATTTGCATTTCTCTAATGATTAGTGATGTTGAGCATCTTTTCATGTGTTTGTTGGAAGTTTTTATATCTTCTTTGGAGAAATGTCTTTTTAGGTCTTCTGCCCATTTTTGGATTGGGTTGTTTTTTTTTTTTTTTTTGATAATGAGCTGCATGAGCTGCTTGTATATTTTGCAGATTAATCCTTTGTCAGTTGCTTCATTTGCAAATATTCTTTCCCTTTCTGAGGGTTGTCTTTTTGTCTTTTTTATGGTTTCCTTTGCTGTGCAAAAGCTTTTAAGTTTCATTAGGTTCCATTTGTTTATTTTGTTTTTATTTCCATTTCTCTAGGAGGTGGGTCATAAAGGACCTTGCTGTGATTTATGTCATAGAGTGTTCTGCCTATGTTTTCCTCTAAGAGTTTTATAGTGTCTGGCCTTACATGTAGGTGTTTAATCCATTTTGAGGTTATTTTTGTGTATGATGTTAGGGAGTGTTCTAATTTCATTCTTTTACATGTAGCTGTCCAGTTTTCCCAGCACCACTTATTGAATATGCTGTCTTCTCTCCATTGTATATTCTTGCCTCCTTTATCAAAGGTAAGTTGACCATATGTGCATGGGTTTATCTCTGGGCTTTCTACCCTGTTCCATTGATGTATATTTCTGTTTCTGTGCCAGTACCATACTGTCTTGATTACTGTAGCTTTGTAGTATAGTCTGAAGTCAGGGAGTCTCATTCGTCCAGCTCTGTTTTTCTTTCTCAAGACTGTTTTGGCTCTTTGGACTCTTTTGTGTTTCCATACAAATTGTGCAATTTTTTGTTCTAGTTCTGTGAAAAATGCCATTGGTAGTTTGATAGAGATTGCATTGAATCTGTAGATTGCTTTGGGCAGTATAGTCATTTTCACAATGTTGTATCTTCCAATCCAAGAAGATAGTGTATCTCTCCATCTGTTTGTATCATCTTTAATTTCTTTCATCAGTCTCTTATAGTTTTCTGCATACAGGTCTTTTGTCTCCTTAGGTAGGTTTATTCCTAGATATTTTATTCTTTTTGTTGCAATGGTAAATGGGAGTGTTTCCTTAATTTCTCTTTCAGATTTTTCATTGTTAGTGTATAGGAATGCAAGAGATTTCTGTGCATTAATTTTGTATCCTGCTACTTTACTAAATTCATTGATTAGCTCTAGTAGTTTTCTGGTAGCATCTTTAGGATTCTCTATATATAGTATCATGTTATCTGCAAACAGTGACAGCTTTACTTCCTCTTTTCTGATTTGGATTCCTTTTATTTCTTTTTCTTCTCTGATTGCTGTGGCTAAACATTGCAAAACTATGTTGAATAATAGTGGTGAGAGTGGCCAACTTTGTCTTGTTCCTGATCTGAGAGAAAATGGTTTCAGTTTTTCACCATTGAGGACGATGTTGGCTGTGGATTTGTCATATATGGCCTTTATTATGTTGAGGTAGGTTCCTTCTGTGCCTACTTTCTGGAGAGTTTTTATCATAAATGGGTGTTGAATTTTATCAAAAGCTTTTTCTGCATCTTTTGAGATTATCATATGGTTTTTCTCCTTCAATTTGTTAATACGGTTTATCACATTGAATGATTTGCATGTAATGAAGAATCTTTGCATTCCTGGGATAAACCTCACTTGATCATGGTGTATAATCCTTTTAATGTGCTGTTGGATTCTGTTTGTTAGTATTCTGTTGAGGATTTTGCATCTATGTTCATCAGAGATATTGGCCTGTAGTTTCCTTTTTTTGTGACATCTTTGTCTGGTTTTGGTGTCAGGGTGATGGTGGCCTTGAAGAATGAGTTTGGGAGTGTTCCTCCCTCCGCTATATTTTGGAAGAGTTTGAGAAGGATGTGTGTTAGCTCTTCTCTAAATGTTTGATAGAAGTCACCTGTGAAGCCATCTGGTCCTGGGCTTTTGTTTGTTGGAAGATTTTTAATCACAGTTTCAATTTCAGTGCTTGTGACTGGTCTGTTTATATTTTCTGTTTCTTCCTAGTTCAGTCACAGAAGGTTGTGCTTTTCTAAGAATTTGTCCATTTCTTCCAGGTTGTCCATTTTATTGGCTTGTAGTTGCTTGCAGTAATCTTTCATGATGCTTTGTATTTCTGTAGTGTCAGTTGTTACTTCTCCTTTTTCATTTCTAATTCTGTTGATCTGAGTCTTATCCCTTTTTTTCTTTGTGAATCTGGCTAATGGTTTATCAATTTTGTTTATCTTCTGAAAGAAACAGCGTTTTAGTTTTATTGATCTTTGCTATTGTTTCCTTCATTTCTTTTTCATTTGTTTCTGCTCTGATCTTTATGATTTCTTTCCTTCTGCTAACTGTGGGGGTTTTTTGTTCTTCTTTCTCTAATTGCTTTAGGTGTAAGGTTAGGTTGTTTATTTGAGATTTTGTTTGCTTCTTGAGGTAGGATTGTATTGCTGTAAACTTTCCTCTTAGAACTGCTTTTGCTGCATCCCACAGATTTTGGGTTGTTGTGTTTTCATTGCCATTTGTTTCTAAGTATTTTTTGATTTCCTCTTTGATTTCTTCAGTGATCTTGAGGTTATTTAGTAGTATTGTTTAGCCTCCGTTATTTCACTTTTATCTTTAATAATTATTTTCAAGTGGTAATCATCCTTTAGGTAGCTTATAACTGGGTTTGAATAATATTTTATTTAATCATTGGGAAATACTTTTGGAATCTTATTAATAATATTTGTTACTTTCAAAGTTCACAGTCGCAATAATTTTTTTTTTTAATTTTTTTTGCGGTACGTGGGCCTCTCACCGTTGTGGCCTCTCCCGTTGCGGAGCACAAGCTCCAGATGTTTAGGCTCAGCAGCCATGGCTCACGGGCCTAGTTTCTCCGTGGCATGTGGGATCCTCCCGGACCAGGGCACAAATCCGTGTCCCCTGCATTGGCAGGTGGACTCTCAACCACTGCGCCACTAGGGAAGCCCAGTAACTTTGTGGTTTTTTTTTTTTTTTTTTTTTTGCAGTACACGGGCCTCTCACCGTTGCAGCCTCTCCCGTTGCGGAGCACAGGCTCCAGACGCGCAGGCCCAGCGGTCATGGCTCATGGGCCCAGCCACTCCGCGGCATGTGGGATCTTCCCGGACCGGGGCACGAACCCGTGTCCCCTGCATTGGCAGGCGGACTCTCAACCACTGTGCCACTAGGGAAGCCCACTAACTTTGTGTTTTATTTTTATTTTATCTTTTAGTAACTTTGTTTTTTAAAGGTTGTTTCCAAATAAAGTGATTGCCTTCGTCAAAGCATGTTCCGTTTAATTTTATAACTTAGTGAATCACTGGCCAAGATTTTTCTCATCCTTTCTTTTCCTCAGACATATTCATAGATACTAAAATGATGATTATGGCCTTTTCTGGCAATAGAAACTTCATATTTGAAGTCCAAATTTGAAACATTTATAGAATTAACTGTTTCAGACTTAGGAAGTGCTTGATTTTTACATTATCTTTAGGGTTTAGGAAGCAATAGTGACATTAGTGCAATTTATAATTGGCTTGAAAATAAATTTGACTTGATGAAAATATCAAATTATTTATCATTAGTTTTGGTTTATTTCTTTGCCAAAAATAAATGTAACTTGTTTTAAAAGTTTGTGTATACAAATATATTGAAAATATTTTTAATTTTTAAAGTAAACATTATTTTACTTTAAGAAAAAAGAATTGACAAAGTTACCTTTATATGCTTTTTACTTATTGCTCTGTCATTATGGGATAGAATATAATCTTACTCATACCATAAATTATTGCTTTTTGAGGTATGTGTTGATAAAATAAAATCACAAAATATGAACAGAATTATTTCAAATAATTTCAGTTTACCAGACAAATTATCACAGTAACTACAGACACTTTTATTTTTAACCCATCTTATTTTTCTTTAATTATATTCTTGAATGAAAAATAACCACAAAATTTTAAAGAATTAACCTGTTTGGAGAGTAAATCAGATTGGAAGGTAAAGCATTTGATACTCATTGAACAAAGACATAAAAATGACTTAGATTAGTGTGAATATGTGTCAAGAAAAGATGAACCCAAATGACTTGATGAGTAATTCTCTACTTATCAATATCACTTTCCATGTGAATAACCATGTAATACATTCCCCATTTACTTCCTTTAAAAATGAAGCAAATATAGCCATAAATACACAAGCATTTGCTTTAATCTTCTTTATTTACTTGTAAATAAGTTGCCTTCTCTCTTTCACATTCTATATTGAGCACTCAGAAAATTCTATCAGCTTAACTTGAAAGAATATCTAGAATCTGACCACTTTCACCATCTCCACTGCTATCATCCTAAACCAACTCACTATCATCTGTAGCCTGGACTCATGCAGTAGCCCCTGAATGCTTTCCCTATATCCCACCTTTCCTTCCTTGCCTACTGACATGTCTGCTTGGCACTCAGAGTAATCCTTTCAAAACAGAAGTCAGCTCCTGTTATTCTTGTTTCCCTTCCCAGTAACCCCTCCTTGCTTGGAGTAAAATCCAAAATGCTTACAATGGTCTACAAGGTCCTGTATGATCTATTCATTAACTAATACCTGCCTGAACTCATCTTCCCTCACTTTCCCCTTGCTCACCCTCTTACAGTCACTCTGGCTTCTTCATGCTTTCCATATCATGCCAAGTATATTTCAACCTCGTGGTCTCCTCTTTGTAGATATCCTTCCCTTAGATATACAAACAGCCATCTCCTTACCTCCTTCCAGCCTTGGTCCAAATCCTCACTTAATTTAAAAAATATTCCCATCCCAACTAAGAATTCTTATTCTTCTTCCTTTCATGCTTTATTTTGTTGCATGGCACCTCCCATATTCTTAACTAATATATTTACTTTGCTTTACTCATTTTGCTATTGTCCGTCTCCCACCATAGAATGCAAACTTTATGAAGACAAACCTTTTGATCTGTTTTATATTTGCCTGGAGCAAAATAAATGCTTAATACATATTTGTTGAATAAATCGATGGATAAGTCAATGTAAAAGAGAAGAAACCTTTAGAAAATGAAAATGCTTGGCATAGACTTAATGATGTTTGTTGAGCCAATGAGTTTAATGAAAATTCTTTAGAAAGAATGTTTTGTGGAGAATCTTCTATGAGTTGTTTCAATATAATTCTTACAAAATAATTATTTTTTAAAAAAACTGATTATTTGAAATGAAAGTTTATTTATTGCCAGTCTTTCTGTGTTTGTTACAGCTTGAATCAGGTTATATCAGAAAGATGGAAATATGATTAATGATACCCGAAATACTTTTTCAGCAAAACCTGAAATGTGGGGCTCTAATTCCCCAATCTGCTGCAGGAATTTGTTTTTTCTTGGATCTAGGAGAAATAAAAGAGAGTGGCACATTTGCCTCCCTGCTGCTGTCACGTTAAGCATGCTCACTTCACAAGCTCCTGCGGATGAAAGTGTAATTGTGTAGAAGGTGAATTGATTGCAATTAACCTCAGGACTTACCCTCAGGCTGGGGTATTCTACCTCCTTTTCTAGAAATGTGCCACCAAGGCCATAATACATGGCTGATGAATACATATATCATACAGGGAAACACATATATTATGGGATAAAGTGCATAAATCATGTAGAAAAACATGCATTATACTGAGATGATCAAATTATAAATGAAGCATATAAATCATAAGATTACACTGTTGAGTTGTATCAGGAAACATAAATTATATAGTGAAATCCCAGGGTCACTAGAGGGTTCACTGAATAATGAAATGAGCTCCTATAACTTAAGGAAAAGTGGAGTAACAGTGAAAAACCCATTGTGCATTATGTTGAATATTCCATTTAATCCAATTTTATCTCCTATACCTTTTGTACCCCAAGGAATCAACATTGTACAGTATGAGGAAAGGGGAATAAATAAACAACAAATGCAAGATTGAATGATGATATGCTATAAGTACATTCAAAAATATAAACTTTCAAATATAATGAACATCTGTAACCAAGTTTTAAGTCAAAGTTGGAAAGAATGGCAGTTCCAAAGTCAGCTACAAATATCAGAAGGGCAATGTCTCATTCTAAAATAAAGAATGTCTTGAATCTCAAGAAGAAGATCCTAAAAAGAGAGAAGAGATGAAATTAAGATTGGCTTGCTCTGAATGTAGATAAGCAATTGAAATTTGGATGGATTCACTGAATTAAATAATGAAGAACAAAAACACTTATTTTATATTATGCATATAGAAAGACTTTGCTTGCCCTCTTTTGGGAATCATTTTTCACATTTGACTTTGTTTTTTCCCCTTTCCTTCTCTGTACCTTTGTTCACACATGTATTAATAGGATGAAAGAGAAGGAAAATGGAAAAGAGAATTCTTTAACCTAGTTTTGCTTTTTAAAAGAAAGTCAAAAGCTGGTAGAGACCATTCTGCAAGGCTTTAAGAGAAGCTCAGGCTAAGACAGACTTTCACACACAATACAGGACAATGATACAAATCAGATCAATCTCGCAAAGGTTCTTAGCGCAATGTTCATCCATGTGAATTATGTTCTCACTAAAGCAAAGGGCTGGAATTCACATCCATTCCCAGCTCTGGTGAGTTAGGGTTATGGTCAAAGCTTGGTGTACTGAGGGATTCCTTAGTCATAAACAAAGTGTTTGACCCACTCTTTTCCTCAGGGCAATAGAGAGCCAGAGCCAACTGAATTTATACAGTGGGAATTGATAGTTTATTGCTGACCCTGGAGGGGCAAGGGCACTGACTCACATCCTATTTCTGGCTTTCTTGGCATTTGTTACTGCAGATAAAGGTAGATTGTGTCAAGATGTTCTGCTGGTCCTGGAATACAATTCTGTCAAAATGCAAGTGCTAAATTTTATTTGAAGGGAAGCAATAAATTGGCACCCCAAACACCCCCTGCCTTCCCTAAACATCATCTTTCAGTTGCTCACTGTGACTCATGTTGAGTGCTAGTTAACACACCAGTAAGGATGTTAAAAGATAAACGTCCTGTTAATTGTGCATAAGTAATTGTAGAAGAAACTGTAGCGCCAAAGACACATAGAACTCCTTTGTTTTGAACAGCAAGTCACATACAAAATAATAATGATAATCATGAAGAGTTAATCCAGAAAAATGTTGAGTTTGTTATTTGTAAATTCAATTTTGGCTTGCTAACCAAAACTGGTTTGTCCCTAAAACATCCATAAATGGTTAAATCTGCTTGATATAAGGATAATCATTTTACTCTATGATCTATGTGTTTCATTAGTTGAGGTACACATTCTGCTGTAATAAATGTGCTTCAGTAAATGATCTATGCATTTCTTTCTGAAATGTATGTGTTTCACTAGAAAAGGTATGTGTTCATCAACTATGAATAATGTTCCTAACGGCACCACATTATATTACTTGGCTGGTATCAGCACAGCATTACACATCCATTCCCTCATGACCATGAGCACTGCATCCCAAGAAGACACACATCAGCCCCTGTCAGTCTCAGGTGTTGATGCATGTGTGCGTGAACTCTGCAGGCTTGGGAGACACAAATGGGGGAGAAGGGGAAGGGAGTCGTTTTGTAGGTGAAAATGTTTGTTAAATGAACAGGAAACAAGGGATTTTTCTAGTCCTGCCCTTTTACAACCCAGAGGAAGGAAAAACAATACAGCAAAATACAGTTGAGATTTTACTGTTTCTCACAGGCAAAGTTCCTTCCATACTCTTCAGTTAAACATCACTTGGGTAAAGGATGAAATCATATAATTCCAAGTTAAACATTAAAAACATTTTTTTAACTTATGTGACATATATTAAAATTCCACCAATTTCCTGATTTCAGTGAATTGGCATCCAAACTGATGAAGTGAAATTATCTTTATAGAGTGAAATTAATTAATTACTTAAAAAGTTAAATACATTCTCCTGTAAAAGGTGTTGCTGGTATTGATGAGGGATTTATGTTAGTTTACAATTTAAGAGGGAAAAGAGAGTTTTTCTTAGGTATTCTGAAATGTACAGTGATTTACTTCTCAACATATTAAATTCAAACGAATCAATTACCCAGTTGAACTCACAACCAATTCTTTGTGGTCTCCAACTTATCTGGAAGCAGTAACAAAAACACATTTCTAGATTATCTATAGAAATCCCTTTTTTCACCAAGTATGTGAGTTTCTTATGCCCAACTGTCAGTGTTTGGAAATGTGCTTGATTCTCAGATATTACCATTAATTTCATAATTGTAACCTCTCCATCACTTTTTTCATTGTGATATAGAGACTGTAATTCAATGTATGGGATATAGGTTAATATTGCCATGAGCAGACGGGATGAATTACAATCTCCTTATGTAAGTGTGTTAATTGTGACAGACTCACTTATTTTTCTCAGGTTAAAACCAATGCTTTGTATATGAACTTTCCATTTAAAAATCATTTTTCAATAAACACTGAACACTCTTTTACATATGACATCAAATAATTCATTATACATGTCTCCATTTAGTGACCTAATTTTCTCTCTACTTTTCATATATCATTGCAGATATTTCTTTCATTTATACCTGCTTTTTACATTTTTTATTTACTGAAATGATTGAAACCTGGGAGTTATTTTTTACTATTAGGGGAATTAGGAATTTCTATAGACCTTATCAGCTAGCAAGTCATTTATCTTATATTTGAGATATTCTCTATAGGAATAGTCTACATTAAGTAGTGCTGAAATAATTAATTCAGTGCTTTTAGAGAATTGCTATAATTTTTTTACAGTAGAATGTTTTGATGTTACCCTTGCTCTCATGTTTTGAAGAATTATAAACACACACATATGAAAAAAGAGAAGGTTCTGGACAAAAGCAATCTTTCTGATAAAATTAGTTCAACATTAAAAGTGATTGAATTCAATCTATGTATGAAACTGGGTCAGCCACTAATATTTTAGGGACATCCAGAAGCCATTAAAGAAATAAAAATGTTGGTTTATACATAGGGATTAGACATAGTCCTTTTCTTTAATGCACGTTACACTAAGTATTATTTAGTGATCTTGTGAATCAAGTGTTAGTAATATTATAATAACTTTGATATTTTGGATATCACCAATAGATAAATTATTTGTGGTAGCCTATAAATTGTTGCTTAAAAACAGAAGCAGGAAATTGTGCTAAATATGCTTTCAGAAATTCTCACTGAGACTTTTTGAAGTCTATATTGAATTTCCCTCTTACCAAGTTGGATTAATATCCTGAATTACATACTACATCTTACTTAGAGAAGCCCTCATTGGGCTCGAATCAGTCATATGTGAGTAGATCATAAGCAAGTTCCTTGAGACCTGAAATGGTCTGAGTAACAAACATTTAACCAATTTAATTCCACTCTGCATGTGATTGTGTATTTGAGAAAAATCTCTTTGGTAAAGATTCCTTGAAGACCCATACTGAGATTAACCTGAACTCAAAGTATTCCACTTTGTGAATAAAGAAAATAATAATATATATGTCGTACTTTAAAAAATATATTTTATTCACAGATTTCCACCAGCATACAACTTCTGTACACATAGGTCTATAATATATTTATAATGTTTACAGGTTATTTAAAGAATAATTTTGTTTTGTTTTATTTTTGCTTTGGTTTCATTGTGATTAACCTATTTTATGGGTACCATGAGGACCTATGTAATGTTTACTGAATCCCAAATGTGATCTGAATTAGTGCTCTCTGTACAAAATCTAGCTCTGGCTTTGTCTATGACCTGGATGTTTTAATACCATGGTATCTTTCCTGTGGCTTCTACAATACTTTGAGGGCTATATCATAAGTTTGATGCAAAAAAAAAAAAAACAAAAACAAAAACCTTCAGTCACTCTGAGGTGAAAAGATAAGTTGAATATTAAATACAACTTAAACATTCCTTTAAGAATTTGTGCAAATGCCAGTACATTTAAAAATCGGGTTAAAATCAGGTTATATTAGGCCAAACACACCTTGTATTGCTAAAGAGTTTCACTGTGACAATTTGGTCATCAACTGCAGCCATTATCTGGGGATAAATCAATTTGCAGCAGCTGTGGACAGCTATTTGCGTGTAGAGCAGAGCAGCTTAACTGTAGAAGCATGTTAAAAGTTAAAAGGCCAGAGTCTTGCTGACTACACATAGGATATTTTTTAAGGTAAAACCATAACACAATATTGCCTAGCTATGAAGGCATCAAGCCACTCTTGCTAATTCATCCAACCTAATAGCTGACTTGATATGCTTTCTTTTCTAGCTCCCTTGTTAAGGGTGGTGCATATTACAGAAACTTGTCTAGATCCATTTTTTTTTTCTTGTGGCAAATAATTCTCTTTAGAGGTTCAGTTAGTGCTTCTGGCAATGGAAGAACTAGCACTTTTATGGTCTTTTAAAAGATTGTCCTTGGTTTCTTTAAAAGGTCAATATCAGGTACAGAGTTTTCAACTGTAAGCAGAATGGTGCTATACTAGATAAGGAGGCTTGCAGCAAATGACAAGAAAGAAGGTGTACAATTTGCCCCAGTTATACATTAGCTTACTTATAACCTAGAATTTGTAATCTTTTTACCTTTATTTTTCTTACTTGACACAATAGTTTGTTTTCTAAGTATCAGACCTAGAGTTAGAAAGTAAAATAATTTTCTGTGTTTTGTTTTATTTTAAATTTCTGTGTTGGTATATCTAGAAAATGGATGATGGACAGAGAGGAAAGGAAGGGTCTCTATAGAAAAAATAGCTTTCTGAATTAAGTTGGAAATGATATATACAAATTTAAGTGTGCATCAATTGTGGTTTGCTTAATAGGTTTACTTTTCACAAAATAGTGCATCCAATGTAACCTCAAATGCCTGAGACAGTGTACAAAGATGGTTCATATTCTGTAGAGTAATGCAATCTAATAAGGACCAGTTATTGTTGTTGAAGCTGAAATAATGATTCTGTCAGAAAATATTCTTTGTAAGTAATCATTGCCATTGAAGACATGACATTGTTGTGGTCTGAAGCTTGTAGTCGGATAATTTCAGTAGTCATCAGTCACGAAAAAATTGGATTTGAAATATCGGGCACATTTTAAGTGCCCCACCCAAATGTTATGTGATAATAAAATTATTTATGTAATTTTACATTTAATTAATGGTAATTACATATGACTATAATTTTAGGAAAGAAAGAAAGGAAGAAAGAAAGAAAGAAAAAGAAAGAAAGAAGGAGAGAGGGAAAAAGAAAATAAAAACCTGTTTCTACAGGCTAAATATGCTTGCTGGAAGTTGTAACTTGACTGATGCTAATGTTAAATTGAAAATTTAAAATTATATAAATATCATAAATTCAGCTTCCATACAGTTTGGTCATATGTTATTTTTTGTTAAATATTGGGGTAAATTAGTGTAACAAGGATTATTTGGTGGTTCTACATAAATATTTTTGTGGGAACATGTCAGAATCTGAGAGAGGCTGAGTCTAAGTACTATTATCCTTATATTACAGGCAAAAATGAAGAGCATATAGATTCATTTTTAAAAGTGTGAGTGAGGGCTTCCCTGGTGGTGCAGTGGTTGAGAGTCCGGCTGCCGATGCAGGAGATACGGGTTCGTGCCCCGGTCCGGGAGGATCCCACATGCCGCGGAGCGGCTGGGCCCGTGAGCCATGGCCGCTGGGCCTGCGCGTCCGGAGCCTGTGCTCCGCAACGGGAGAGGCCACAGCAGTGAGAGGCCCGCGTACCGCAAAAAAAAAAAAACAAAACTGTGAGTGAAAGTATTTTAGGTTCACAAATGTATACTTTTTTAGCTATTAAGAACTGGCAGAAGCAGGATATCAATTTAAATTATTGGTCAGTAAGCACAGTTACTGGCTAAAGGTTCTCTTTTTAAATCTACAGAAATGCCATTGGTGCACTCTGTGGTAAAATCTCGAACTCAAAAATCCTGAAAGACTTCCTGGGAAAATTCTTGACCTTACATTATTAGTGGAGAATGAAAGGAAATATCCATTGAGGCTCCTGTTAACAGTTCTTCAAATGAATAATGCACATTAAATAACAATAACCAACATCCATTAGTACCCATCTCATTGCCTGACACCTAGTCAGTGTTCAGTAAAACTCTGGTGCAAATTTGATCAACATTCCTATTCTACAGATGAGGAAACTGAGTCAGAGAGTGAAAAGGCCTTACCTATGGCCACACAACAAATAAGTAATGATTTGGGGGCTACTAGTTGTCTCCCAATATCCATGCTCCTCTTCTCCTTTCAGTAATAAAACCCCTAAGTTTAGATTAGGCACGTAGCTTAAACCTCATCTTGAAACTCCATTTCCCATCCTCTTATTTATTTACTTAAACATCTTTATTGGCATATAATTGCTTTACAATGGTGTGTTAGGGTCTGCTGTAGAACAAAGTGAACAGCTATAGGTATACATATATCCCCATATCCCCTCCCTTTTGCATCTCCCTCCCACCCTCCCTATCCCACCCCTCTAGGTGGTCACAGAGCACTGAGCTGATCTCCCTGTGCTATGCTGCTGCTTCCCGCTAGCTATCTAGTTTACATTTGGTAGTGTATATATGTCAGTGCTACTCTCTTACTTTGTCCCAGCTTGCCCTTCCCCCTCCCCGTGTCCTCAAGTCCATTCTCTACATCTGCATCTTTATTCCTCTCCTGCCCCTAGGTTCTTCATAACCCTTTTTTTTTTTTTAGATTCCGTATATATGTGTTAGCATACAGTATTTGTTTTTCTCTTTCTGACTTACTTCACTCTGTATGACAGACTCTAGGTCCATCCGCCTCACTACAAATAACTCAATTTCGTTTCTTTCTATGGCTGAGTAATATTCCATTGTATATATGTGCCACATCTTCTGTATCCATTCATCTGTCGACCCATCCTGTTTTGAAGTTAGTTATAGATAACCATGGTACTATGTTTTTGTCAATAGTTTTGAACTGAAGTATGTTGGTTGCAACTTCTGGGTCTTATCTTTAAAGGGACTGGAACTTATTCAGTCACATGTCTGAAAGCTGTGTGTTAAGTGTGACAAAGCAACATAATTCAAGGAGCCTGAGAACCCAACAGTGTCAAACCACAGAGCCAGACTGGGACACCTTACTGGAGTTTTACATGAAAGGGATTAAGCCACCTTAGTTGTCTTTTTATACTTTTGTATTTAGGGTTCTCCCTCTTTCTTACTCTCTCAGCAATCCAATAGGTATCTTAACTAATATGAACTGAGTTTCGAATCCAGATCAGTTTGAATCCAGAGCCAAAGCTCTTAAGCATTATAACACGTCCAATTAAAATGACTATTTATTAGGATTATCAAGGTCATTTTTGATGTAGGAATTCTTTAGTTAGTAATTTATGTCTCTAGAAATGTTGGATCAACTAACTTTGACAAAGAACAACAAGTAGAAGAGATGTATGGAAGGAAATGCTATAGGCTCTACTAATTTTCTTCCTGAATTAATTCCCCAGATACTTTGAATTGTTATCAAAATACTGATCATTTATAGATTCATTTTGATAAGGATGATATACAGAATTTTCTTGCCAAACAAGATATCTTTTATAAAATACCTCATGAATGGCTTTCTTTATATGTACATCAGAAAAGCAAAACAAGTTTAAGTGCTACTGGCTGGCGTACTGAAGTGGCTTGTCATTTAAAAAGAAAGTTAGTTTTTGTCATTGTAGTCATTAAAACAGGATTCTACTTCAAATCTAAGGTGTGATGATTATTACTATGTAAAACAATGTCTTATTGCTATGTTTCTAATAGCCACAGTCTTGCTAACAGCTGGGCAAGTGTGATACTGTATCCATATGACAGAAAAGAACAAATCAACAGCAATTTATTGACCAGCACCCCAGTTACCAGAAAGAGTTAATTGCTTTGTCCAAAGTGCTTGCTTGCTTTCAGGAAGATTTGTAGAGAGTAATAGTATTAGAGATTTTCTAATTAACAGTGGCCCTGTTCAAGCAATTTTACAATTTGAGTTAAAATTTATATAATACATAGGTCTTAGGGGTGCAATTCAAGGAGGTTTTACAATCATATAAACTTCTGTGACTGTCACTCTAATCAAGGTAAACATTTATATCACCCAAGTCACTGGTGTCTCATCCTATTGAATTCACAACCCTATCTCAGAGGTAACTACTGTTTTGTTTTTTTATTACTAAAGATAAGTTTTGCCTGTTCCTTAATGTCTAAAAAATTGAATCAAACAGCCTGTATTGTTTTGACAGGGACTTCTTTTGTGCAGCATAACCTTTTTGAAATACATAAATGATTTTGTATATATCAGTAATACTTTGTAATTGCTGAGTATTCCAACATACAAATATACCACATTTTGTTTTCTTATTCGCCTATAATATATATTTGGATTTGTTCTAATTTCCTGATAAAATGAATGAAGCTATTCTAAAAATTCTTATTAGTCTTTTTGTGAGTATATGTTTTCACAATTTTCTATATTCCCAGCATCAGTGAATGAGAGTTACAATTGCACTAAATTCTCAGCAACATTAGTTTATCAGTCTATTTTCATATTAGCCAATCTGGTGAGTGTGGAAGTGTATCTCATTTTGGTTTTAACTAATGACAACTAATGATGTTGAGCATCTTTCTCATGTACTGCTGGCCATTCATATATCTTCTTTTTAGAAGTACCTGTTCAAGATCAGTCTTCTATTTTTTAATTGGTGGCTTGTCTTTTTATTGAGTTGTAGAAGTTCATTATATAGTCTAGACACAAGTCTCTTGCAAATTTTGCAAATAATTTTGTTCTTTGTAATAGTGATTTTTTTTTTTGGTGAGCAGAGGTTTTAATTTTTGATGAGGTCCATTTTAACAATTCTTTATTTTATGGTAGGATATTTTGTCCTGTTTAAGAAATCTCTGCCTGTACCATGATCACAAAGATATTCTACTGGTTTTATATATAGGTCTATGATACCTTGAATAAATTTTTGTGTATGGGGCAAGGTAGGTGTTGATATTTATTATTTTCAATATGTTAATCTATTTTTTCCATCACCATTTGTTAAAAAGATATTCCTTTTCTTATTGACTTGACTTGGGATTTTATATGTGAATCTAATTTCTCTATATTCTATTCTGTTGATCTACTTGTATGTCTTAACATCTGTATCATGTTGCTTGATAATGGTAGCCTTATAATAAGTCTTGAAATTAGATAGTGTGTGTACTCCAATTCTGTTCTTCTTTTCAAGATTCTCCTGGCTACTGCAAGATGTTTGCATTTTCATGTGATTTTTGGAAATAACTTCTCAATTTATACACACACACAAAACTTTTTGGGATTTTGGTGGAAATTGCATTCAATCTACAAATCAACTTAAAGAATATTGATATATTAAAAATATTGTCTTCCAATTCATAAGAATGGTATATCTTTTATTAATTTAGGTCTCATAACATTTTCATATATATGTGGTGAAATAAAATATTCTTACCACAAAAATACCATGATAAGTCAGAGTTTTAATTTCCAGGGTAAATGTAAAATAATAAAAAGATAAAGGACAATAGAGAAATTAAAAGAGAATTCTAAAGATATTTTATTAACCAAAAAAGAAGGCAAGAAGTGAGTAATTGGAAAAAACATAAGATAAATGACTAGAAAAGAAATAGCAAGAAGATAAACTTAAATCCAAGCAGATGGACAATTATATTAAATATAAATGAATTATATTTTACAATTAAAAGCCAAAGATTGTAAGAATGGATTTTTTTAAAAAAGACTGAACTATATATTTTTTTACAAGAAATGGAACTTAAATATAAATATTTAGATAGATTAGAAGTAAAATGATGGAAACAGATATGCCATGCAGTTAATAAGCATAAGAAAAATAGGGTTGCTATATTAATACAATGTAAAATAGACTTTAGGACCAGAAGTGATTAGAAACCTTTTTTTTTTTTTTTTTAAACTGCACAGCACAGCTTGTGGGATCTCAGTTCCCCAACCAGGGATTGAACCTGGGCCATGGCAGTGAAAGCCCAGAATTCTAACCACTATGCCACCAGGGAACTCCCTAGAAAACATCTCATTAAAGGTCAATCCATGAATTTAGTTCTAGTTGTTTTCTTAAACCTAACACATAGGCTTTCTAGACCTTTACTGAGTAGTCAGGTTGCTCAGCAAGGTCTCTTAGGCTGGTTATAATTTCTGGTCTTACCATTCAGCAGTAAATTTCACATAAAGTGGTTACCTCTAGGTATTTTGGAGTCTTATTCTGTGCATACCCAGGCCAGCCTTTAGCCAAGGTTCATGTTTTGGATCCCCAGGAAGACTTCTGTTCTCTAACTCTATGCTGCTCCTTCTTATCTAGTGCTCTGAAAATTCTGGCCATTTTAGCTGACTTGAACTCTTATAATTGAATCTGAAGCTCAGCAAGACTGTTACTCAATTTGGGCTCAAAAACCCTGTATACTGGAGCAGTAAATTATTTCCAGCCAGAAGCCAGGGTGATTGCAATAATTGCTTCAGAGTTTATAGTCTTCCATTGCCTACTGTTTATGTCTGAAAATAGCTGCTGCATATATTTTATCTAGTTTTATGGTTTTTTTTTTCTTTGGCGAAAAGGCAAATCAAGTACCAGGTATTGTCAGACTGTAAGTGGAAATTCATCAACGTTTTGCCATAGCAGTCTGTTTAGAAACTTACACTTCTCTTACACTTCTCCTATGTTTCTCCTTTACTGTCACACTACCATCACACTCATAGCACTTTTTTTTTTTTTCAGTACATGGGCCTCACTGTTGTGGCCTCTCCCGTTGCAGAGCACAGGCTCTAGACACGCAGGATCAGTGGCCACGGCTCACGGGCCCAACCGCTCTGCGGCATGTGGGATCTTCCCAGACCAGGGCTCCAACCCATGTCCCCTGCATCGGCAGGCGGACTCTCAACCACTGCGCCACCAGGGAAGCCCTTATAGCACTTTTGACACCAGATGTGTTGGGGTTTTTCCCATACCAAGCAATTCTGTGACATCAATTTGCACACTACCATTTCACTCAACTGACACTTTCCACCTGGAGATAGCATGAGATTTCCCCCAGATTAAGGCCTCAGTCCGACAAGACTGCCCCTCCCACCCTCTGATGCTAATTGCAAGTTCAGTAGTTACTGTGCTTCTCACTTACTGTCTACCAATTGGAGGTTCCAAAAACCCTTTCCTTAGGTTCAATTAATTTGCTAGAGTGGCTCACAGAACTCAGGAAAATGGTTTATTTACTATTCACCAGTTTATTTTAAAAAGATATAATAATGGATACAACTGAACATCCAGATGGAGGATATGTCTAGAGCAAGATAATTGTGAAGGGGTGCAGAGCTTCCATGCCCACTCTGGGCACACCACTCTCCTGGCACCTCCGTATGTTCACCAGCTTGGAGCTCTCCGAAACCCATACTTTTGGGATTCTTATTGGAGGCTTCAACACCTAGGCATGATAGACCATTAACTCCATTTCTAGCCCTTCTCCTCTCTCTAGAGAGTGAGTCATGGGGATGAAAATTCCAAGCTTCTAATCATGGCTTGGTCTTTCTGATGACTAATTCCCATCGAGGAGCTCACCAAGACTCACCTCATTAGAACAAAAGATATTGTTATCACCCAGGGAATTCCAAAGGTTTTAGGAACTCTGTGTCAGGAATTAGGGTCAAAGACCAAATATTAGAATGATGACATAATGACTGACATCATTTTCCATTCAATTTTTATTATAGACTATTTAATGATGTTTTTGTCAGATTTTATTTTATGAACATTTTTCCCTTGATTGGCATAAAAGTAGAAGATTTTTTCTGACTACTTTCCTATATTCAGGTTTCCATAAAAGAACTCCTATTTCTGGGAAGAAACAGTATTGGAGCAACAATTAGAATTCATCTTTTTTCTCACCTCTTATTTTTCAAGAGAAGAATTGAAACCCAGCTCTTAATTTGTTTCATATTTGGACCCTTCAGGCATAAAGTCAGAAACTTCTTCTTAACCCAAACTGTATTAAGAATATAATAAATGAACACCTTAGTCTCTGTTACTTGTGAAGCATACAGGTGACTATAAATAAATTACTTTTAAAATAAACCTCGCCAAATTATAAAAGTGTAGTGGAGGAGCATACCCCTATCTAAGAAAGAGGGATGGTGGCATTGTTCTGGGCAGATTTTCTACAAGGAAAACCTCATGTAATTAACGTGACTCTGGCCCTTTAACTCTTAACATGCTTCCCCAATTAAGCTTTCAAGGCCTTGAACTGTAATATCTGGCCACATCTGCTAGAAATTGATTTATACCGGAAGATCATTGGAGCTTCTGACCTCTCTGTTAGAGAATTTTATTTAGCTTTTTGGCTATTAGTCTCTTTTTTGCCCTAGAAGGAGGGTGAAAAGGAAATGATGTAAATATTTGCATATGTTCTAAGAGGAGCTTTCACTATTTCAGTCTTCTTTTTTAGACACTAGATAACTGTACTCAGTCATTATTCTGTGAATGTAGAACTATAGCTATTTAATGTTATAAGCACTTACAAAAAACATAAATAATGCACGAAAAATTTGGAGTTGGCTTATCTCCTAATATTAGAATAACATGTGGTGGGTATTTGTTTATGTGATAAGAAATTTTATTTCAGTCCAAATCCTAATGTAATTTACTATTATTACTATTATTTGGGTTGTTGTAGTATTTCTAAAATTGATGTTTAAGTATTCACCTAAAATAGGGGGGAAATTATCATCAAATGAAATTCTGTTTTGAGATGTGCTAAATAATCAAAGGTTGTCACCATGGGTACAGGACCTGTATGGCCCTTTCCATTGGCATGCTGTTTTTTCCCCCTTATTAATAGAGTTTGCAAGGGTTGTATAAGTCAGAGACACGTCTGCTTTTTTAAGGAGTTGAAGCCTAGTCTGCACTGTCTTGACTCTGCTGAAGACCACCTCCTTGCACACAGCACCTCATATTTATATGTGAGATCTGCCTTTGGAAGATTCCTTCCTCATTTGGGTCCTGGCATGTAGTGAACCCGTGGGACAAGGAGCCCTATCTTGCACTGCTTTTGCCGGCACTGCATTTTTGCTTGTTATCCCCCTGCCTTGGTCCTAGCAGTTGTAACAAACCACAGGTGTTACAAACTCTAAATTGGAATTGGATTCAAAAAACAAACAAACAAACAAAAAAAAACTCATGATAATTACACAGCTGTTTTAAATTGTGGTTAAGTGGCCGAAACTGCCAAGAAACCCCACTCACATTCATTACTGTCTAAACGAAAAGGATGTGTATACAGTGATTATGAGGTTTCGTATGAATCCCCCAAGCCATAAAGCAGAATTTCCTAATTGTCAGCTGGACTGTGCAGAGCTTGTTTAAAATAATTAGAGTGCAGCAGCAGCTTCAGCAGCAAACCTCGTGGTTTTTTTTTTCTTTCTTTTTTTTTTTCCAAACCTCAGTGCAGGTTTTTATATCAGATACTATCAGCTTCCTGTTCATTTTGACACTATCATTCTGCCAGTCTGGAAAATGGGGAAGAGGGAAAAAAAGAATTATCCTTAATGTACACAAATAATGCAGCCCCCAAATCAGGAAGATCCAGCCCCATGTGTGAGATGGATGGAAACAATTCAGCAAACAAATCTAAACTGGGGGAAAAAATGTGATTCTCTCTTATTTTTTTCAAGAGGGATAGCTGAAATCTTTCTTAATTACCACTTATTCCAATGACAGAATTGTAATTTATCATTTAGTTGTAATTTGACATATGTTCACACCTTTGCCATTTCCAATTTCCTCCTTCATTCTAATTGTCTGCTTCACTCGCCTGTCATGCGCTCCTCTTGGGATTAATTCGAGCTGTCTGTCTGCACCAGGCTACCAGCACACTTGGGGCTGCGGAGAGCGTGACAGTGTCAATGTGCACACAGTTTATCTATGGCATTACCCAGCCATCACACTCCCGGAGCCTCTCTTCCTTCACTGTTTACTGTTTATTCCACTTTGCATTTGTGACTTTTCCGTGTTTTATTAGACTCTAATTATTCTCTTGGCTGTCAGCTGTAAAGAGAGAAAACGTTACGTTAATTACAGTGGAGGGGGTGGTGCCTGGGATCGGTAATAAATGGACCAGTAGATGTCTCTCTCTGTCTCTAAAATCCATGCATGATTTAAATACTCTTCTAGTTTCACTTTGGTTTGAATCTTTGATAGATGCCTATACTTAAACACAAACATGCACATGTTCAAGCTAATGTACCTTTTGTGTGCAAAACCGTTTTTCCCCCATCTTTTTCATTCTCATTTAAGACTAGGTAAATTGGCATTAGTAAGAGAAACGTCAGCTTTCAAATAACCATGGGTTTTCAAAGGTCAGTTGTATAATCCATGGATGGTGTCAAAACAAGCACATTGCGGGGGGGCGGCATATCCAGTGAGCACTGATATAGTTCAGCTTTTTAGAGGTAGATGTTGTTTTGGTCCATTGGCAACTGTTAATTTCTCCTTCCTAAGGGCATCTCAACCCATTAAAACCCAGCAATAATTTCTGCATTTGACCTCATTTTTTTTTGTCTTCTTCAGAAAAAATTCTTCTTGTTGTTTCCAGCCTACCTAAACCATAATAATACAGGTTCTCTGTTCTCCTGCTGAATAGATTTTCATTGCAGCTAAAACTTCCTGTTAATAAGAAGCAGAGGAAATATATCTTCCCCCTGCCCACTTAGTCCATTAAGATGGATGGTAATTCCTTGAATTAGTTGCATCGTTCCCCCAAAGGTCTGAAAGAGTGAATGTGACTGCTTTGAATATCTAATTCTCTATGAAGATGGACTTATATATTTTTTCTTCTCTCAGAATTTCATCAGTCATACTTCAGGTAATTGTGAGGCTGAGGATATCCTGTAGTTTAGATTTCATTTCTTTCTTTCATAATCCCAGCAATTAAAGATCTGCTAATTATGTTTTGTTTTGTTTTGTTTTGTTTTTTAGCTTCAGACTCATAGCTTCCACTCTATATACTGTTAAAATACTGTGTAATATAATTCTGTGGTCATTATTTTACATATTCTCGGCTTGTGAAATGGCTGTATTTCTTCAAGTAAACACATTAATTCATATGGCTAAATTAAAATTTTTATGAAAAACTAAAAAGGCGTGAGTGAAGAAAGTAACAGCCTATAAAATATGATATATAAAGACAAAAGTTGTGAAATATTGTCCAGCCTTTTTAAAAAATGTTTCAAATAACAGATCACAGATTTCTGGCATTTACCTAAACTACCTGAACTATATACATTATATGCTAAGAATATTAACATCTCTTGTCTTTTTTTTTTTTTTTTTTTTTTTTTTTTTTTTTGCGGTACGCGGGCCTCTCACCGCTGTGGCCTCTCCTGTGCGTTGTGGAGCACAGGCTCGGGACGCGCAGGCTCAGCGGCCATGGCTCACGCGCCCAGCCGCTCCGCGGCATGTGGGATCCTCCAGGACCGGGGCACGAACCCGTGTCCCCTGCATCGGCAGGCGGACTTTCAACCATTGTGCCACCAGGGAAGCCCTCTTGTCTTTTTTTTAAAGCAAATTTTTGATGTTTCATTTTTATTCTTCTATCCTCACTCTAGAATAAATCAATTCTAAAATATTGAAGTCTAAATCGAGTTTTTTAAATGTTATGCAAATAGAATATTGTCAATTATAATCAAAATTTCAGCAACCAGAATTTTCTAGTATTTAATGTTTTTAGCTGAATATATTTAAGGATTAAAAAGTTCAAGAATAAGGGGATAGGTATGAAAGGATAAAGAAAGACAGGAGAGGAATGAGAGGACAAGTGCGATTTAAGGGTGACAAATCAAATTAGCTAAATGCAGTATTTAACTGAACAATCAAATAATGATATTTGAAGTCTGCTTTGATGGATTTTTTAGCACTACACATGCCCTCTTCATTTGCTAGGTATGTTTTATTTTTATTTTCTGAAAACAGTGCAAGACCCTGATTATTGCACACCTATATTCCTGCAGCACATTTCCAGCTGGCTTTTGTTCAAGGGTGGAATCTCTCTTAGTACATGTTGTTTGTGATTCCCTGATGAATCTAGCTAAAATATTATTTTTATTTATTGGCACCTGTTTTAGCTCTTTTGCTGGCTTTCAAGGTCATCCTTAATTTGATCTTGCTCTGAATATGCATACTTATTTCCGACTACTCCAACGTAAGAACATGCCACTCTCATTATTGATAGATTGATTGGTTCATTCATTTACTTGTGTTTGTTCAACAGGTGATAATATTGTGTATAAAGCAGTGAACCAGACAGAAACAGTTTCTACTCTGAGGTAACTTCAGCTTGTTCTCTGCCCTGATTCCCAAACTGTTATTATTTCTGCCTCTATGCTCTTGCTTATATTATATTTTTTTCCCTTCCCATGTACTCCTACCAGCTCTGCAAATCCAACCTGTTCTTGAAGGTCCAGATCAATTCTAATCTTCCTAATGAAGCCTTTCTAACTCACACTGTGCCAGAAAATTCAATTTTTAATTATACCTTATTTTATACATTTTAAAGTCCTTCTTGATTTTTTTTTTTTCAAATTTACTGAGTCAAGGCCTATTTCTTCCTTATCCTCCAGTGGCTTAAAGCAGTATTTCTCAGGAAAGACTGTGCATCCCAATCATTTGTAGAACTCTTTAATAATCCACATGTTCCAATTTACTGTACCTTAGGGCTTAGGATCCTTGATACGTTTGTTTAAAACCATCACAAGGGAATCTGATGCACTCTCCTGATTAAGAGTCATTGCTCCAACCAACACTGGACACAGTACACATTGATTAACAGATGAACTGATTGATCTGGGAACTAACTATGGCAGATCACTTCCCCTACATGGACCTAACCAAGTTAAATCACCTTGCATGTGTCTCTGTTTACACATTTACTGTATAAACATGGTAAAGGACTTTGGAATATTTGTATGAAAGATGATATCATACCACAATGTCTTATTTCATTGTCTTTTAGTTTTATTTAAAGTTTTGGATAAAATTGATCATAGATGAATTTAAAATTGTATTGAATGATGAGAGGAAAATTACAAAAAATTTTAATATTTATTTTACTTTATACAAAACAAATTTTCATGACAGATTATGCAATTAAGAATAAAATAAAATAAATAGTATAGATAGACAATAAGTGGGTTATAAAAATGTCATTATGGAGTAAAAAATATTAAGATACTTCATGGAAAACAGGAGATGGAGAAAAGAGTTATTTCTTAATACCTTGTAGTTGAAAGACTTCCTAGCAGAATATGTGGACTTATTCTGATCAATTGTGGTGGAAGTAATTTGCTCTGCAAAGTGAAGTTACAGGCATTTGAAATTATGACTAAGTGGCCAAATAAGCAATTCAATAACCCATTAAGAAGGCATATGGTCAAAGTGCCTGTTTGTTTGAATGGGTGTGACTGTGGGAAGGGAACTTTAATGCATATCAATCTAAAAGATTGCAATAGGAGAAGATCAGAAGAGCTTACATAAAAACTACAAGATCTAAACATAAATAGGATTCTAGAGTCCTGCTGGTATTAAAAAATAAACAAAAAATAACCTGAAATATATGTTAACTTTCATTAATTTGAGTGTTTTCAGGACATAGGTGAGAATACGTTGCTGTGAATCTCCTTTCTTCCATCTGTATTTAGTGAGAAAAAGGAGATTACATGTACATGCATTTTTCTCTTTCTGTATACAAAGAGAAAAAACAAAAATTCATTTGGTTATGCCACATTAGCTTGCTGCATATCAACATCCCCAGCAAAAAATAATAAAAAACAAGAATAAAAATCAAAAGTTGAACAAAATTTTAAAACAATATCTTTTTAAAGCCATCATTACAGGGGGAAAAAAAGGAATGTATAACAAGTAGGACAAAGAGAAAATGAAAGAGTTAACCCTCAACATATCAGATATAAAAATCAATATGAATTTAATTAATACTTTTTAAAAAGGGTTGGAAAATTACACTCCACAGGCTGAAACTGGCTTGTTGCCTGTTCGGGTTTTTTTTTTTTTTTTTGCTGTACGCGGGCCTCTCACTGTCGTGGCCTCTCCCGTTGCGGAGCACAGGCTCCGGACGCACAGGCTCAGCAGCCATGGCTCATGGGCCCAGCCGCTCCGCAGCATGTGGGATCTTCCCGGACCGGGGCACGAACCCGTGTCCCCTAGCATCGGCAGGCGGACTCTCAACCACAGCGCCACCAGGGAAGCCCCCTGTTTGGGTTTTTTTAATAGATAAAGTTTTATTGGAACACAGTCACATTCATTCATTTATGTATTGTCTATGGCTGCTTTTGCACTGCAATAGCAGAGCTGAGTAATTGTGACACACATTGGATGTAGCCCACAAGGTCTAAAATATTTACTGTCTGACCTTTTACAGAAAAAGTGTCCCAACCCCTGCTCTAAAAGACAGAGATAATCAAACTAGATTTAGGAAAAGAAAAAAAAATATATAGTACTTAAATATGTTATCAATCAATCTAAATATAAATGTATTATAAATGTATATTATATAAATATACAGGAAGATTGAAAGTAAAAAAATTAAAAAATATATATCACACAAACACTAACTGGAGAAAAGCTGGCAGAGCTATGCAAATATCAGACAAAATAATCCTTAAGGTGAGAAGCATCACTTGAGATAAAAATGGATATTTCATAATATTAAAGAAAAAAAAACTAGAAGAGGAAATAATAATTATAAGTTTTTATGCACCTAATAGTAATATTTGTAACACCCAAACTGATAGAATTGAAAGGGGAAACCTTATAAACACTCCTTTTAACATTTCTATTATTAACTGATAGAACAAACATTTCTGTTAGTAAGGGAGAAAGGAAGAACGGAACCACACAATTACAAACCACCTAATTGATTTTTGCTACCTGCCTATCTACCTACCTACCCTTCTATGTAATCACTTGCAACCACAGAATAAACATTGTTTTCAAGTGCATGTGGGACATTTATCAAAATTTACAATACACTGTGCAGTAAAGCAAGTTGCAGCAAACGTCAAAGCATAAAATTAGACAGAATGTGTTTTCTGTATTAGAATTAGTAAAAAAATCAGTAGCAAACAGATCATAAGAATATTGCTAAATGTTTTAAAATTAAGCAACAAACTTGCACATAACCCATGGATCAAAGAAGAAATCAAAATGTAAATTAGAAAATAGTTTGAGCTGATTGATAGTGAAAATCTGACTTATCAAAACTAGTATATGCATACTTATATTGCATATATTTTGCTATAATAATAAAATTATTATAAAAGAAAAAGACTAAAATCAATGTTCTAAAATTATTTATCTCAATCAGTTAGAAAACAGCAGCAGATTAAACACAAAGGTAGTATAAAGGAGGAAATAATGACAATAATAGTAAAAATTACTAATGCAGAAGAAAAACAATACAAAGAAGATGAGGAAAGTCTAAACTGGTTCTGTGAAAATATCTGTAAAACTGATAAATTTGTTTAGCCTGACCAAGAAAGTATAGGGAGACCAAATTGCTCTGTCAGAAATGAAAAAGGGACACCACTAAGACATTAACTATCAATATTAAAATGATAATAATGGCAAGTTGAAAAGAACTTTATTCCAAAGAAATGGAAAATTTAGAAAAAACTGACAAAGTTTCTCCCTTAAAAAAAAAGCTGTGACAATATACCAAAACTGACACAAGAAGAACTGAAAAAATGAAAGCAATGGTCCGATATCAATTAAATTAGTTGGCTCTCTAAATAAGAACTTTCCTCCAAGAGAAGCTTGACTGTGTTTATTTCAATAATGAATTCTGCAAATCATTTAGAAAAAATATCAATCATATATGAACTATTCCAGAGAAAAGCAAAGAGGGAACAATTTCCAATTTGTTTTATAAGGTCAGTAAATTTTTACAAGAATGGAAAAAAAATATACCAATATCTCTTAAGTCTCTTAAAAAAAAGAGCAAAACAAATCCAGTGATCTATAGAAAAAAATACATCGTAACCAAGTTGGATTTAGTCTATAAATGCAAAATTGGGTAATCATTAACCAGTCAATGTAAGGTATCACATTAATAGAATAAGGGAGAAAAATCATTTGATTATTTCAAAAGTTGCAGAAAAAAAAGCTATAGCAAAAACAATTGGTAAATGAGGAATAAAGAAAATTCTCCTTTAGATAAAGGGTACCTACAAAAAATACTTATAGTTAGATTTCCATATGACATTAAAAAATAGTATAAACATAACTGTAGTTATGTTTATATAACTATTCAATATGTAGTTATGTTTATATAACTATTCACACATCTATTCAAATATGTACTCAAGATTGTAGCCAGTGCAACATATGAAAAACAATTAGAATTCAAAAGGAAGAACAAAAATGTCTTTTCCAGATTGTATATATGCATGTAGAAAATCCTAAAAAATCTATGGAGAAACTATTGGAATTAATATCTACATTTAAGATGGACTTTGGATATAAAGTCAGTAAACAAAATTAATTGTATTTCTATATATCAACTACAAACACTTATGAAGTGAAATTAAGAAAATTGTTATTATTTGCAATAACCTCAAAAACCACTGAATACCTAATAAAAAATCTCACAAAATTTGTATAAAAATATTACATGGAAAAATACAAAATATTTTTGAAAGATTAAAGAAAGCCTTAATATGAGGAAGGGCATATTATGAATAAAAATGTCAGTGTTGGGCTTCCCTGGTGGCGCAGTGGTAGAGAATCTGCCTGCCAATGCAGGGGACACGGGTTGGAGCCCTGGTCTGGGAAGATCCCACATGCCACGGAGCAACTAGGCCCGTGAGCCACAACTACTGAGCCTGCGCATCTGGAGCCTGTGCTCTGCAACAAGAGAGGCCGCGATAGTGAGAGGCCCGTGCACCGCAATGAAGAGTGGCCCTCACTTGCCGCAACTAGAGAAAGCCCTTGCACAGAAATGAAGACCCAACACAGCCAAAAACAAATAAATAAATAAATAATAAAAATAAAGGAATTCCCTTAAAAAAAAAAAAAAGTCAGTGTTTTCCAAATTGGTCCATAGATGTAATACCAATGAAAATTCCAGAAGTTTTATTTTGTAAAAATCGACAAGATTCTAAATTTATATGAAAGTGCAAATAGCCAGGAATAGCCAAGCTTGAAGCAGAACAAAGTTTTAACACTTACACTACAAGATGGTAAGAATTGTTATTAAGCCATAGTAATTAAGACAACGTGGATATATGGGTAGAAATAAAAATAGGCCATTGACATAGACTAAGGAGTCCATAAAAAGACCAAAACATGTAAAGCCACTTGCCTCATGACAAGAGGGGCTTTAGAGCAATAGGAAGAAGATCGTCTATTCAATAAATGATGCTGGTTCATCTGGGTATCCCTTTGGGAAAACAGTAAATTTTAACCCTCTCTCACACAATAAACAAAAACCACTTCCAGGTGGATTGTATTATGATTATGATTAAGTTATATTTTTATATAAAAGGTAAAGCATGAAGCTCCTAGAAAATAACAAATGGAATGTATTTAAGGCTTTGGTGTAGGTGAATATTTCTTAAACAGGAAACAATTATTCCTAACCATAAAGGAAAAGATTGATAATTTAAATATATTAAAATTAAGATTTCTGTTTATTAAAGTTACTGTTAAGAGAGTGATAAACAAACCACAGTGAGCTAGAACATATTTGCAACATATGTAACTGACAAATTGTGTATTGGTAGAATACATGAGGAACTCCTAAAAATCAATAAGAAAAAAAAAAAATCTCCAGACAACCAAATAAAAAACTTGGCAAAAATGCATTAAAAAGTATTTAGGGAAATGCAAATTAAAATCAGAATTAGATACTATTGCACACATACCAGAATGGCCAATGAATTAGACTAACAACACCATACATCGGGAAAGACGTAGCATAGTTGAGACTGTCATACGCTATTGTAGGGGGGTTAAATTTGTAGCACCACTCTGGAGATCAGTGTGGTAGTATCTGCAAATCTAAATACATATACTCTGGCCCAGCATTTCCACTCCTGGGTATACACCTATCAGACAAGTGCATGTCTGCATCCCAAAACGTATATACAAAAATACTCATAAAATTATATTATTTATAATAGTCAAAAGTGGGAAAAAACAAATGACCACCAAAAATGAAATGGGTAAATAAACTGTGCTATTTTCACAGAATGGACTACTATAAGGCTATGAAAATAAATGAAATATTGCTACACCAACAATATTGATGAATCTCAGGCTGTTACTGCAACTGAAGAAAAGCCAGACACAAAATAGTATGTTTTATATAACTCCATTATATAAATTTTCAAAACAGGCAAAACTAATTAATATTAAAAACCAATTAATGCTGTTAGACACTAGTATGGGCAGTGTGGTTGTGACGGGAACAGGCACATTGGAGCTACTGAGATTTTTGCAATATTTTATTTATTAACGTAGCAGATTCACCAATCTGTGAATTCTCTATCTTCTTTAGCCCATGCTGTGGACTGATCTGTGTTCCCCACAATTCAAATGTTGAAGCCCTAACTCCCAACATGATGGTGGTATTTGGAGTTGGGACCTTTGAAACATAATTAGGTTAGATGAGGTCATTTCAATGGGGCTCTAGTCCTGTGGGATTAATGCCTTATGGGTAGAGACACCAGAGAGGAAAAGTTACATGAGGACACAGAGAGAAGGTGGTCTCCTAAAAGCCAGGAAGAAAGCTCTCACCAGGAGCACAATGGATTGCAACCTTGATCATGGACTTCCCAGCCTCCAGAACCATGAGAAATAAATTTTTGTTTTTTAAGCCACCCAGTCTATGGTATTTTGTTATGGTAGCCTGAACAGTGTAAGACAGCCCAGAAGCTCCAGGAAGAGAAATACTATATTTTTAAATCTTGCATCTTCTGCATGTAACACTATGCCTGTCTAAAAGTAGGCTTGCAAGAGATATTTAAACACTTCCTTTCAACATGCTCTTTCAGTGAAAGTAAAAATCTCACATCATTTCTTTAGCTTGTCTTACAAAAACGAAACCACGTTAGCTACCATATATAAAAATTACAATAAGTAATATTGAATATGCTTTTTCAAATATACTACCTTGAAGTTTCACTACACCCTCTTGCTGTTGCTCCCACTTTCCACTGTTTTGGATACTTTACCACTGGTTTACAATTCTTTATAGAATGAGTCACCTCAACTTCCAAATCAGTACTGCAACTTGGGTAGATCTATCAGAATTTAAATCTCAACTGAAAAGTATGTGTTCTTAGTGCAGTATAATACAACTTCTTCTGTGGACCAAAAGGTATTATCTGGGATCCATTATGTAATGCAGGAGGTATATAAAGATATTAGTGTATATGATCATGGATTATTGGGGAATTCAATCCCACATTTTCTGAGGCATTCTATAATCTATATAATAATAATATGTATACTTTTGGTTTTAACTCAATAATGGGTATGAAATAATGCAAATCTTTCTAATATCCATCTTTCATTCACTGACTTTCTTCTTTTTTAGGTTTTTACTCTCTTCTAAGCCTTTCTTGATTACTTGTTTTTAGCCATTTTTGAACAGTGCTGCTGAAAAGTGTATAGTCAAATATGGACTATACTAAGGGCTTCCCTGGTGGCGCAGTGGTTGAGAGTCCGCCTGCCGATGCAGGGGACACGGGATTGTATCCTGGTCTGGGAGGATCCCACATGCCACGGAGCAGCTGGGCCCATGAGCCACGGCTGCTGAGCCTGCGCGTCCGGAGCATGTGCTCCGCAACGGGAGAGGCCACAACAGTGAGAGGCCCGCATACCGCAAAAAAAAAAAAAAAAAAAGGACTATATTTATAACTCTCATTTTAATTCTTCTTTCAAATACCATTCCTGCACTCCCAAAAAAGAGAAAAAAGGGGAAACTACCCAAAGCAAGACACTGATTCTGTTTATATGAACATGCATATTGGAATACAAGGACTTCAAAGTGCAATAATATATAGTGCTTTGCATTTATGTAGCTCTTTGCTTACCAAAGAGCTTCACGTACTTTATCTCCTTGTATCTACATATGTATTTTATTAGTATATTTTTGATGTGGCCTATAAAAACATAAAACTTTTCTGTTATCTAGTCTTTAAAATACCTGTGTTTCATTCTGTTTTTGCATTATCAGTCTTACATCTGCATCCTGGTCAGTTATCTGCGCTTTGTTCTTTCAAACAATACATTTCAAAACTACAGTGTTAAAGAGTAATTGTAAATAAAGAGTGCCCTTCTCCTGAATTATTTAATACTTAACTTTGTGTCTTAATTGCATATTTTATTCTTTCTGGCATTTTTTTTCATAATAGTGTTAATCCTATTTTTAAAATAATCACGGTCAATAATTTGAAAAGGGGGTTACATGTTATAAGGTCTATTCCAAAGAGTCTTAATTGATCACCACCTTGTTGATCACAGCTAATTCTTTATCCTCTGTTGCTAACTAGTTTAAAATCCTCTCATATTTAACCATCTTAAATTGTAGGTTTTCAATATCTTTTATACCTTGATCCTCCAAACGTCTTACCCTTGGGAAGCAACCTCATATGGGGTAATTTTGCATCTCTCTTTTTTTTTTTTTTGTCCCATATTTTGACCTTTGGCAGTATTTTACCCTGAAACGTCATATCTCCTTTGAGCAGCATTGACAATCTCTGCTACACGATTGAATCTCCTCTAGAATGATTTCAGTTGCTGCCTTTAATTGTTTGGGCTTACTGTTCCATAAAGCAATAAAAAAAAAAAAAAAAACTCTCCACAGAGATATCCCACATCCAGTTGGTAGAAGGCAAACATAATTAATGCATAAAAGACAAAGGATTAAAGTTGTTTTATAGTACTGTATGTTTCTAAGAAAAATCTCCCCCTTTTTTTGCTAAACCATCAACAAACATGTATTGTGCATCCTAATAAGTGTGTCGATTGACAAGTGCATTACAGTCCCTCTTTACAAGTTTAATATATAGATTATTCCTAAAAAAAATTATGTAAAATATAGTAGCCAATTTTTTCATTCCCATTATATTTTCTTTATTTCTCATCACTCTAAACCAGTTTTTTATTGATTGTGGATGTTGAGTTTTTGCATTTATTTTATTCCTAAGAATTCTTTTCTGACATCATCCCTGTGATTCTGTTCTTCCAGTAGTTGTTAATAATGGACTTGGCATCAGTATTTATAAATTAATTAATTTATTATTCACTCCACTGCTGTTAAATTGGGCCATTGTTTTCTATTAGGAACTCTATTGTTTAATATATACAGAGTAGAGGGTATCTTGGACTTTCTTTACACCATCTTTTCACATCAGATCTTATATAGCAAGTCAGACTAACCCTCTGAAAGTCCAGAACAAGAGGTCTAGTTAGGCCAGAAGGCTGAAGAACATGGCATTTTGGAAAAAGAAAGAGTACAGTTGGCTTATGATGGGCATGGAAGTGCCATAGATTTAAACAGAGACACAAAATCCGGAGTCTGTTTGATCACAGTCAGGTTTTCAGTTAGATCAGTGATTTAACCCGAAGAAGCCCTTTGGTTGCAAGTAACAAAAATCTTAATCTAATTTAGTTTTTAAAAAATGCTGACATAAATACATTCTTACTGACTTCAGGATTGTACAGAACCAGGGGTTCAAGTAATGTCTCCAATTACCTCAAGAACTCCCTCAGAAGAAAGAAACTCTTCAGAGAGCTCAGACTAATATGTCCCACTGAGGACTTGGTCCACCCTGAGTCATGGGCCTGTTTCTGAAACAAGTACAGTGCGTGTGGTGTGAATAGTGCAGTGTCAGCCCTACCCCAACCTGTGTGAAAAGCTCTCCTTCACAAGGAATAAGTGGTTCTATTAGTTGAAGGGGGTAGGGGCAGTGGGCAGGGAAAACCAGTAGATATGCAGTAGCTGGTCAAATTCCAGATGGTTATGATCAAACAAGCCAGAGGAAGTAGGAACCAATCCTATAAACATATATAACTACTAGTGGGAGGCAGGGACAGTGAAAGAAGAAATACTGGCTACAAAGGGCCAGAACCTAGACAAGAAGGAAGCCTTGGTTGATATCTCCAGAACCCAGAGTCAGAAGGATTGACTAACTGGGGTCAGAATCACAGCAGAAGTGTGTGCAATTGTTATCGAAGACAGTGCAAATCGACATTGATAATGAACCAATATCTTTGGAGGCATGGGCTCCTGGTACGCTTCCCCTTCAAAACCTCAGTTGACATACAGAAGCTGAAATAGAGTGTGGGTGGAATTAAAGTCATAGGCCAAGCAAGTAGGGGTGCATTGCTAGAATGGAGGAACAGTCACAAACCTCCTTATAACATGTATCCCCCTTTTCAAATTATTGACTCACTGCCAGGGAATTAGATGGACCTATCAGATAAATATTATATTATTGCTCAAAATAAATGTCACTATTCTTTTTTTCCAAGCTGGTGTTTGATACAGAGGAATTTGTTCTGTACAAGTCCATATATCCCCACCTAGTTAAGAAGCCTATAATCTTGCATCAACTATTAAGTGGTATTTTCACACCTTGTTTATTCATTACTTTCTCTTTTTTCCTGTTTTCCTAAGGAACAAAACTTATTCTAGCGCTAACAATTCCATCTTTACTAATTATTATTGCCTTGAGGATTATGAAGCTGGTCTAGGTAAAGCACCCAGCACAGAGCTCGGCCCTTAGAAAGCACACATTCAATTTTTTTTCTACATAGGAAAGCATAACTAAATAACTCACGATCTGTACTTTTTCACACCATGGCTGACACAGTGCCTGAATTACCATATATTGAATGGAATAACACAAAGACAGAGTCTCAGCTGAACACAAAATTCTGATAAACTGATGGGTCAGTGCCTCTGAGTTATCTGTTTTCATGAGTTTATAAATGAGGGGAGCCTCATCCTTTGGGGACATGTCTCAGAGGAAGGGAAGATGAGAGACAGAAGAATCAGGAATGACAGGATGGAAACTTTTCTCAATTGGGCCTGAGAGTCCAGGCCTAAGTCTGTGGTAGAAGGAAAAATAGTTGAAATGAGATTTCTTCATAAGGGGCTCGATGAGACTCAGGCACAGACCATGCTATTTCTAGGGCCCAGATGACAAAAGTGCAACACAGACTTGGAGACATGAGCTTTCTACAGACTTTTTCATGATAGGCATTCTTTCTGAAATTGAAGGGTAGTTTGTCCCTGTGAAGATGTGGCAAATTGGGGAGACCAAGTTCAAGGGCAGTGCTACTCAAAGTGTGGTCTATACATTTGGTCCCATTCCATGAACTATTGGTACAGAGAGTGAGAGTAGGCACTCAGAAACTTTGATAGCAATTGGACATTGCCGTGACTTTCAAGAATATGCTATTTTTCTAGAAATTCATTTTTATTGTATTTTACAAATGTATTGGTTTTGTGTGAGATTAAGGGAGAAAACTCTTCCTTCCGCAGAGGTAGTTTGAAGAGAACTGCTCTAGGGAATGTTCTGTGTATTACTGGAGATTACTGTCAGCTCTGGAGGGGGCAAGTCACCTCCCTTACGTGGGTGTCTAGTAGTGAACATCAGTAAAAAACTGAAATGGGGAACACTTGAATGAATTTATCCCCAAACATATCTGTGCTGAACAAAAAGGTTCTGATGATTTGCTGTGTGAAAATATAAGTAAAATGCATGTTGATCTTTATTGTATATATGACCCCACTAGATTTCCAGAAAAACTGGGAGAGATTTTGGCCTGAGAACTGAGATCCTGCATCAGGAGGTGAGGGGCAATGAGTCAATAAAATTTGGGTTATTAATATCACTGTTGGATTATTTGTTCCTGCCTAGAAATTTTGGGTTAATATCCTACTATTTTCTATATATGTCTATGTGTAGTAAAATAATACTATAAAGTAACAGTTGAACAGAGTGTTACAGGAGAAACAAAACAACAAAAAATAGCTGCTTGGTCATCCCAATAAATAACAGAGCAAAGGGGTAATCTAAGCGCTTCAGCCAGCCCAAAGGAGAGTCTGAATAGGAGGACATCAGTGAATACCGTGGGAAGGGGACACCAGGAAAGGGCTCTGGTTGTATTTATTTGAGGACATACACCAGATCTGAGAAAAGAAACCAGAGATCAGAAATAATTTATAGCTTTTTTTGTCCATTAACTCTGTCCAAGTACAAAGTGAAGTGGATTGCAACTAGGGGGATATTCAAGGCTTTCACAGCTAGAGAAAGGAAATTCTGGGTGAGAGACAGGCAGACCTCAGGAACTTAGATCTTGGTATCCAGAATATGCAAATGTTAATCATCGAGATAAATACTCATGTCCTATGAGATGGTAATTTCATAGGAGTATCAATTGATCTTAAAGTAAAGAAAAAGAAGAAATGAATTCTGACTTGGTGGAATGCAAGAGTTTCATTGTTTTATGGTAAATGACTTAAGCCTTAGGATTAAAAAAAGATTTTCAAGAGACTGAGTTGAATTGGTGGGAAGAGTATATTCCACACTTCACTGACCTTGTAACGATGAGTGAGATACTTCAGCTCTTTGTGCCCGTTTCCTCCTCTCTAGGAGATGATTAACAATCGTAGTGATTTTATAGGTTTAGTTATAGAAAGAACAGAGGACATAGTGAGAAAGTGAAAATTAGTCCTGCTGGTGACCACATGTTCCTAAAAGAACATCAATGCTATTTGCAATGAGATACAATGAGGTCAAGAACACAAAATGTTTTCAGCAGGACACACACAAGGCCACATTCAGCTACACGATAACTAAAATCTTCCCCTTTTGAGTGACTGCTGCCTTTCACCAATGATATTCCAGGTGTGCTTTGTTCCTCCTGAAAAAGATTACATAGATATCCAATTGCTAGACTTGTTCTCACAACTAACCCTACCTGAGCATCAACCAGCACAAACAAGCCCTATAACATGCCCCTCCTTATTCTTCTCACTGAGATGAAGCCAGGGGATCTGTGGAGTGAATTTTCCCTTTGCTGCAGCAAGCTAAATAGACCTAAATTTTTTTTCCCTTGGCTACAGGGGTGTGCCCCGTGGCCCTCAGTGGTATTTAACAACAGAAATCATTTACAATAGAGGATGCAATTGATAGAAACACTACACTCTGTCATGCAGGAAGGCCGAGTAGTCACCTTCCATTTTACAAGTGAGAAAACTAAAAGGAATATAGTGAAGTCATTTTCTTCATCAGGACACACAATACCATAGTGAATGGTAAACCTGAGCATTAACCAAGTATCGAAATCTGGTATTTGACATTATTGTAAAGAGTTTTTGTCAGGAAAATCAGTTTGAGGGTAATGGAAGAGATGATAAAGGGCTAGAGTGGACAAGAACGAAGTCTAAAAATTGCAAAGCAAACACAGGATGCCTGGCCAAAGTGTTGGTCTAAGTCTCTTACTCTACTCAATGCCATGCTAACATTTACCAGCACCCTCCCTCACCCCATTGTCTTCACTATATTCAGCTATGGATGACTTCACTTCCTAAACTCGCTTTTCTGAAAAGTGTTCTTACAGAGCCACAGAACTGCATCATCTAGTACTGTATTCTCCCCTTCTAGATACACAGAAGGAGAAAGTCTAGCTAGTTAGAAGGGAAGACAAAAGTTCAGGTGTCCTTACTGTACAATGCTCTTCTATGATAAAAAGTATCCTAATTAGTTCCCGTGTTGTGACTTTAGCCACATCCTCTTCATTCACAAACATGTCTGCCTTTCTACGGTACATACTTCTGCCAAAGGTTGACCAAAACAGGCCATAATTTATAAAACCCTATGTGCAGAGCCCATGTCTCTCAATAGCTTCATTGTACAATTTTAAACTCTTCCTTTTAAAACTTCTATAACTTCTTATATCTTAAGAACACCACGCTCTTCACCCAGATATTCTCTCTTCAATACACAGTGAAAAAAATCAAGGGAATTCCCTAGTGCAGATTTTAATAAGACAGAATTAATTTAATCTACATGTGTTAACCTGCTCTGTGAATGTAGAAAGTCACAGAAAATTGTAACCTTTTTTTTGACAAAATAAAAGAATACTCAAAAAAAGAAAAAAAATCAAGGAAATTTATATTATTTTTCACTTGATTTATTTAATAGATCATTAAATCACTTTCACTTCAAGTTTTAAATTATTTTAACATATCTACTAAGAGCACTCGACTTTGACTATCTTTGCTCTCTTTCTTAAGTTACGTTGACTTTCCTTTGTACATCTCTCATTAATTCCTTTACCTTTGCTGTTTTTCTCATGGTCCTTCATAATTTGCCTGTGAAGGTTTCCACTCGCCATTGCTCTAATTATGTGTAGATAGTATACAGTTTTCAACCTCTTTAGTAATCCTAGAAATGAAATCTAGTAATCTGATAAATTAAGTACAGTACTTCTCACTCTTAGATTTCATGTATTAGGTATTGACTTTAATTCACACAATTATAAATAAAATCTACCGAAGCCAAATAATTTTCTCCCAAATATCCTTTCCCAATTTAATGACAATGTTAATCTTTATTGTATTAATCCTAAATTGTACAGATGTAAAGCAGAGATGACAAATACTTGGCAATAGGGGATGCCTTTCCCTTCCTATGACAATGGTTTGTAAGACTCCTAAGAAAATCCAGCAGCTTCTTCCCTACCTCTCAACAAACCTACATTCTACTCCTCAGAGGTCACAGAGTTCAGTTCTTTTCGGTGTTTCTTCTGATATTTACCTCTGTATTTTTTTTAGTTTATTTTTTATTGAAGTATATTTAATTTACAATGTTGTATTAGTTTCTGGTGTACAGCAAAGTGACTCATATATATATATTATATATATATATATATATAATATATATATTTGAATATACACATATATTTGAAAAAGAATATATATATATTCTGTTTCAAATTCTTCTCCATTATGGTTTATTACAGATATTGAATATAGTTCCCTGTGCTATACAGTAGGATCTTGTTTATTCAGTCTATGTGTAGTAGTTTGCATCCAGCTAGTCCCATCCCAAACTCCCAATCCAATCCTCCCCCACCCTCCCTTCCCCCTTGGCAACCACTAGTCTGTTTTCTATGTCTGTGTCTTTTCTGTTTTGTAGATAAGTTCATTTGTGTCATATTTTAGAGACCATATGTAAGTGATATTATATTACCTCTATATTTTAAAAATACTATGTGTTTACTGATACTAGCTTTTAGTTGTGATGGTTTAGCTCTCTTAAACACCCCCTCATGCATGCCCATATTCTTCCCCCATCCACCACATTGTAGCTATATCGTAATGTGTGCTTACACCAGTGCTGAGTGCTTACCTCTTATGAGTGTATCATTTTAATTCATAGCTAAGCCATATATTTTATGATCATTGCACATTTTTTGCACAATTCTTTGTTTTGTGTACAATTAATATTGATCCTCTTTATTTGTGTGCTTAGTTTTTCACAAAAACATCACTAATATATTCCCAAACTCTTTGCCCATAAAAACATCCCCGATCAATACGTGTAAGTACTTTATTAATCTTTCCATTTTATTTTCTGTTGCAGATACATCTCTCCCTAAGCCCTCTGTTCTGTATATACTGGTTGCCCTCTAAGCCTGATAACTTGCTCTAAACCTATAATCTTGAGATCTCCCTTCCTTTGAGTCTAGGGCTTCTCTTCAATATTCTTCTCCTTTAAACACTTTGATTTCTTTTTCTTTGTTAAGTTGTTCATTGTGTTGGACTATCTTTTATAAGTTCCTTGAGAAATTGCACAAGGATGGTAAGTTTAAGATCTTTCATGTCTGAATAACTCTTTAATCTACTTTTAGACTTGATTGATAGTTGATGGATTCTAAGTTGGAAATCATAGTCCCTTAGAATTGTAGAGGAATTATATGGTGAAGATATATACTTTGTTGTGCAAAGACACACACTGTTTCATTTTCCTCTAGGCCTACTTTGCAATTTGGTGGGGCCATGTGCCTGGGATTAAGTGATGTATTCCCTTTCCAGCCCTGGCCCTTCCAACCTCCTCATGAGCTGCCACACTCTCCCTTTTCCCTTGGGCTGCACCCAATGCAGGGGGTCCAATGCAGAACTCCAGTGAGTCCCTAACTGACAGCAGAAGCACTATATGAGAGAGTTTAGGCTCCTCAGTACCACCATCTCAGATAGGACTGAGTCATGACAGAGCATTAATATTCCTTTTGCGGAGCCACTGGAATTTGAGAGTTGTTTGTTACAGAAATCAGCCTTTCTTAACTAATAGACATATTCCATTGTCTTCCAGCTCCAAGATTTGCTGATAAGAGGTCTAATGCTATTCTGTTGCCTGAGTTTTGTATATGGCCTAATTAGTCTTCATTTTGTCCTTGTCACATATTTTTTATGGGTCTTTCTTATTCCTTACTCTGAGCAATCTATAAGCCACTTCAATTTGAAGATTCATGTCATTTAACTCTTGTGCCTTTCTTTTAATTATTTTCTCTCACATCTCAAATTAAATAGCTATTAATTAGAAGTTCGACTTCCTAGATTGACTTCTGTTTGTGTGTTTATCTTTTCTTTCTAATTTTACATCTCTTTACAATTTTACATCTTCTACATTTTAAAAGATGACCTCAAATTTAACTTTTGACTGCATTTATGATTTCAGTCCTATTTTTAATTTTCAATTTTCCATAACTCTTTTATTAGTCTTGAATTTTACTTTTTAAATAATCCTCTGCTCTTATTTCATGGATTCAATATCTTCTCTTATTTCTTAGGTTTATTTTTTCAAAACCTGACTGTTTCACTTAGCATAAAAGCCAAATTGTTTACGTTTTTCTGGGGCTCTTGTAAGACCTCATACTATCTGACCCTGTTTTCCCTCTCTGACATCATCTCCCACTGCATTTCCCTGTGCTCACTGAATTTTATCTACAGTTTCCCTACTCTGCCTTATTTTTCTTCTTAACACTTATTTTTTACTCACTCTCTTACTCATTGTCTTAGTGTGCATAGTAGAATACAAGCTCTATTATATTTTTTCTTTTTTTTTTTAAGTGCTAGTTCTCCAGTTCATAGAACTTTCTTGGAAGCTATTAGTGCTTATTAAACATCTTTGAATGGATCTTGAAATCACATCTGTATCCAATGCACAGTTAGAAAGCTGTAAGTTAAAACAAAAAAGTTGTTTTTCTGAAAAAACTACAAACCTTAGAGAGAACAATCAGTCTCTCCTTAGAACTCCTGCAATAGATGCAACATGAATTCTTATCAATGATAACATTTTCTGGCTCCAAAGTTTATTTATTTTGTTCCCTACCTTCTGATACCAACTTTCTGCAGCCATCCTAAAGAATACAGTACCATCTGACTCAGCATAGTATTCAGTCTTTCCTTCGTTGTTTAGATGGTCTATAACAAGATTAGCAAGATACTGCTTTATCCTTTTATTTTTGATACCCTTCCCATCCCTTTAATCATTTAACTTTTCCTTTTTCCTTTTTATCTTACAGCTCTTTCTCATTTATTTAATCTCCATTCATAAGTCCTCATTGTTTAACATATTCTGAGTTGAAAATTGTGGGAGGAAGGAGTGGAGATACAGAAGTAGCCAAAAATGTAAGGTTTATTTTCTGTGTTTCTTAACTGGATTTTTTTAAACAATCAGCCTAACTTTTCTGTAAGTCTCTAGAGTGATTTAGCTATACTGTTGCTTGTATTTTTGATTTCATTTGCTTGTTTTACTATTGAATTAAATATTTCCTTTTACATGTGTGCTGCAAAATATACTATTCTTTATCATATAATATTAATCCTCATTCACCTGAGGTGTAAAGTAGGATAAAACTGGAACATGTACAAAGGTCATATGGTACCAGGGCAATGGCACATTTGTGGAATTGAGGGAAGACTGCTATAGTGGAAACTCTAGTCTGCAACCCTGACCTCCCCTCAATGGGAGATCTGTCAGACCCTTTAGGAATTGCTTCATCTGTAAGAAACCATCTTGACCAAGGCCAAATTTCTTCCTAGATAGACTGCATCCAGTGACTGATGTGTGAAATTAAAAGTCAGTTCATTTTGGCCCTACTCAAGACAATTCTGAAGGGTCATTGAGCAGCAAAAGCTGACGTGGAGCTTAATATTATATCTTGACTTCTCCTTTTACCCAGCCCCACTTCTTTCCCTTTCCTTCCACAGTTATTGATACAGAGTTGCACAGAAGGCTTCAGAAATATTCAGAGGAGAGATATAACATAAACTGAGAAGCTGGAGGTATATAAGGAAAAGCTTCCATGAGGAAGAGCTGCTTTAAATAAAACTTAAATACTTAAGCTGTAGAATATCAGGCAGTTTCATTAGTCAAGTGAGTTAGGCTGTGCTGTGGTAACAAATCAAGTGGCTCAGTACAATAAAAGTGTGTCTTTCTCATGTTACATTCTAATGTGCGTGATGGCTCTTTAGGATAACTCTCCTCTCAATAACCTAGTTTCCTTCAATAATGTGGCTTCACCATTTTAGAATTCATCATTTCCAGCTATGCAAATGGGGAAGAACAAGCTGGAAAGACAGAGCACTGGGTTTTCACCTAGATATGAAAAGCTGTATATGTTACTTTGACCAAAATTATTTTATTAGATCATGTGACTAGTTATTACTAGTCACATGATCTAATCCTCATGCAAATAAGGAAACTGAGAAATATTTAGAAGAAAGAAGAAATAGAATTGAGGAGTGAATAGCCATTCTCTGCAATACTGTAAAAGTGGAAAATATTTCTGATGCAAAGAAAAGCATGCACAAACACACAGAGTTACGAGACAGTATGGTACATATACCTTAAGATGAGGTAAGGAGGAGCAGGGAATGAAGTTAAAGTGGTCATCTAGGATCATGTCATAAAGGAAGCTGGATGGCATACTAAGAGATTTTGACCTTATGCCAGACATAAGACTGCCATTAAATATTTAAACAAAAGAGTAGTGTGATCAGAATTTTTGTTGAAAAGATTGCTCCATGCCTTGTTGAGAACAGAATGGGAGAAGAGGACAGGACAGGGTAGCAACCTGGAGGCAGGGAAGCTAATAATGGTATGTAATATGCTGTCTATCATATATTTTGTTACCTGATATTAAATATATAACTGGATAATTGTTTCTTAACAGACATATTAAGTGGTCCTATTATTTGAACTATACCCAAGAGATGTGATGTAGAACATCTTTATTCTGTCATGCCATGATTTCTCCCATTGGAATAATTTTTTTCATACTGAACTCTATCAGTTTGGTTTAAGTTCATCTTCATAAAACAGAATGTTAAATAAGAATTGCTTAAATAAGAGAGAGGTATATTTCTCCTGCATATGAAATAATTCTGTAAATTATTACAGCACTATCATGAGAGTTCTGTAGGCATCAGGAACCTGGGATTCTTTCCAGATCACTGCTTTGCCACCCTGGTCCAAGATGGCTGTTGAAGCTTTAGCCATTACATTTGTGTTTCAAGCAATAGGAAATGAAATAAAGGTTAAAGAGGGATATGCCTCTTCCATCCTTGCAAGAAGACTAGTTGAAATTTCTGTATCACATATCCACTTATACCTCAATGACCAGATTTCCTCACATGATCAGACCTAGTTGTAAGGCAAGTTGGTCTTTACTTGTGTGGCAGTACACCCAGTTAAAATCAAAATTATTTTCATTTGTGAAAGAATTGGAAAAAATATTTGATAGGTATCCAGAAATTTCTGCCACTACCTTTTCAAGTCACTGTCTTTACCCTTTCAAGTTTATTTCACTCACTATCCACTATTAGAGTGTCCCTGTATACAGATTTCATATCTCATTTATTGTTTTACTAGGAAACACTAATTTTAGGAAAGAAACCATTCTCCTTCACTGGCGTTTCCATATGGAGTGCCCTCTCCACATGGCCTCTCTTCACACCATTCCCACTCTTTGAGGAAGGAATGAATTGCTAATTGGTGGTTGGCAAAAGTCTGACATTCATTGTCCAAGTTTCTTTTTTGGCCAAAGCTAATCTAAAAAGGAAATGAAAACTCTGGAGATTAGCATTCTTTTCTCCCCTCTCTGCCTGAGACCCATGTGAGGCAAGAATCTTGTGTGAGTCTGTTCTTTAGACCGAGTAGTAGTCCACTCCATAGTCTATATTAGGAGGTGGGAGCATTTGTAGACACATTTGGGCTCACACCTAAAGTCTCACCTTTTAATTCATTTTTATTAAAACTAAAGCTGGTATTTTGATCTTTTGCTTCTGAATTCTTTCTCACTGGGTTATAAGTTCAGGAGGGGAATTAGTACATGATTTATTAGCTCTCTAATTCTCCACCCTCCTGAAGATTCTAAACCATAGCCTATAAGAGTCAGGTAAAAACACAATGAATGAAGCTGCTTCATGAAAAAAGACAGACAAACTGGAGAATTTTACTTATATAAAGAGAAAAGAAGTTTCTCAACTCTGTTAATGATTGACAGATAGGAATTCAGACTCACAGTTGTGAGATCTTCAGTTTTTGAGGAGAAGCTAGAAAAGTAGATTTTCATATTAGATCATCTGTTTTCAAAATATTCACTAAACTTAACAAAGAAACTCTAGTGAATCAAACAAAACCTGTCTACAGATCCTTTAGTTGCCAGTTTATTCTAAAACCTCATAATTATCTAAAAATTCCAGTGTATTTATTCTAGAAGGGCAGGTTATTATTCTTCTCGGTAAAAGGGTTTCACATAATTGTGACTGGGCACCTTAGATGAGAATAAAATATGACTTTAGGGAAAAAGTCCCCTAGCAATATGAAAATATTCATGGCCAAAAGTAAGGGCTACCCAGCAAAGTCTATATTTATTGACAGCCGCTGGCTGGAAAAATGATTTACCTTTGAAGATTTTTTGTTTGCTTGTTTGGAAGTAGTGACTAAATTTTTATAAAATTAAGATTGAGAAAATGTTAATTGTTACAAACACAGTCAAAAGCTTGCTTATCATGGATATTCAGGTAGTAGAGAAGAGATAATCAGAATATTCTTACATATAAGGCAGCCAGCTTGTTTCAGAGGCATAGGAGGACTTTAAAAATAGAAACTAGCTAAGGTATTGTCACAGGGAACATCGCTAAGGCTCCATGGTGCGTTGACAACTCATAGGAGCAAGGGAGTTTGGGCTTTCTCTCTCTCTCTTATTTCTTCTCTCTAATGTAATGAGTATATTTCCCAAGAGTCGTTGCATATTTTTTAAATTTCACCACACATTCATGCATCAATGTCTTTTTTTTTTCAACTTCAGGACACAGGGCTAAGTTTATTTTTTCAAATAATGGAGGTCAGGGATAAGCCATAGAGGTTGTAGCTTTGCTCTGGGAGGAATGCTCACATTTCATTACCAGGTGATTTCAGTTAACAAAGTACCAAATCCAAGATTTTATATAAAATCTAGAATATCAACTTTAACTCTTTTTATCTTTTTTCTTTATACTTTATAATGTTTCACCAATCCTGAAATGTAGACTTTTAAAAAATATATATTTGAGAATAAATCTATGGAGTAAATGATTTGATAGAATTTTATCATTTTAGCTTGAACTGTATGGAAAACTAATATGCTAGAACGACAGTTTTATCATTATTTATTAAATTAAGTCCATTATATCATTGCTGATATATTAAAAAAAAAAACTTCAAACTGATCCAATGAATGTCACCTAACCGTGAAAATACTATCAGCAGATATGTAATATTTCCTTTTGTTCGTATTTCAGTAATAAGCACTTAACTTTAAGTTATTCTTATTCCTAAACCTTATGTAAGACATAGGAACAATTAAGTCTCCTATTATCTTTAAGAGCATTCTGCTGTTTTGTTCTCTGTGTCACCTGAATGACTAAAGAATAATGTACACAATAACTGAAAAGCTTGTTCATGTTGAATAAAAAAGTAAAGAACTGTCTGTTCTTTTCCTGGGCAGGATATTTTATGCTTACACCCTCCTGAGGTATGGCATGATGAGGAAATTTGGGCACTTTATGCTGTAGCACAAGGCAGTAAGGTCAATTTCACTGTAAGGTGCAACTTCTCAGCGTAGCTTCTGGGGTTTGTTGGATACTTTTTAAGGGAGTCAGTCATTCATATACCTGGTCAGTCCTTATTCCCAGCAGATAGGACTGCCACATTCAGCAGCTCCCAAGAGATTTACAGCAGACCTATTACATTTATCAGCCAGTATGTCAGGAAAAAGCTTCAGGTTCAACTTCCTGCTACCCTTCAGAACTTGCTTGCTATCTGAGCCATTATTCAAGCAAGACTTGCTTGCTACCTGGACCTCTTTCACAACTTCTCCTTCAGCCTGGGATGCTGTCTTCTGGTATGTGTCTTGGCAACGTATTTATACCTTCTTAGCCTGTCTTTCTCTTCTCATAGATCTATTTCCAGAATCAATATTCTCTTCCATTGAACTGTCCATTTTATATCAATAACACACTGTCTTGATCACTATGGTATATAATAAAGTCTATGACTTGTTTTTTTCAAGATTATCTTTGATATTCTAGGTTCTTTCCATTTCTATATGTATTTTAGATACAGCCGGTCAATATGTACAGAAAAACTCACTGAGATTTTGATTGGTATTGCATTCAGTCTAGAGATCAATTTAGGAAGAGATGATATTTTAAAGACACTGAGTCCTCACACTCATAAACATGATACATATCTCCATTTATTTAGGTCTTTCTTCTTTCAGGTCTTTGAACCTATTGTCACAATTTTTCCTATGTGATATTCTGATACTGTTGTTCATGGTGTGTCTCTGTCTCTCAGTGTCTCTTTTTCTCAGGGCCCTTATTCTGAAAGAAATAAGCACTCTGCAGATGGAAAGACCCATGTGGCAAGGATTTGTTGTCTTGAGCCAACAGTCAGTGAAGACTTGAAACCTGACAATGTTTATATGAGCGAGCTTAGAAGAAGCAGATCTTCCTCTAGTTAAAACTCAAGATGACTACAAGGTTGACCAACACCTTTGAAGACAGCTTTGTGAATCCAAAGTCAGAGGCACCCAGTCAAACCATACCACATTATATGGCCCATTGAAACTGTGAGGTAATAAGTAGCTGTTGCTTTAATCCACTAAATTTTGGAGTAACTTGCTACACAGCAGTAGATATCTAATACAATGTTTTCTATTTACAATTAGTATCACTATAAATTACATTGCATAATATTTTAAAATAAACATTACTTTTCTTTTTTACTATTTTAATAATGTTACATCAAAGTCTACAGATAATCATTTAAACTGAACCAATCAATTGATACCAACTAGATAGATGATCTGTTTGGGTATAATACTAGAACCGTCTGGTTATGTGTGATACTAGAAATGATCCAATACACACTATAATACAACAAGCATCCAACACACACTATAATACAACAGTGACATCTTACATGATGCAGTGTTTAAAGTGAAATTACTCCAACCAAAATAATAAAATTACATTTAATCAGAAAACATTTTACAATGCTTGCATTTTTTAATTTAAATTTAAATTAATGAAAATTAATAATTCAGTTGATCAGTCTCATGTTCTACATTTCAAATGGTTAATCGCCACATGTGGCTAGTGACAGACAAATGTTCTAAACAGGGCAGTCTTAAGATGTGTTCTGCTAGATTAAACTATCACATTGATAGATGATTTGCTATGTTGATAGGATTTTTTTAAGATCACAGAGCAAAGCAAAAACTGATTCAGAGACTCAAGTCACATCTCCTTTTTCCTGTTTCATATTATTATGCATTAATTCAGCCAGCTACTCCTCTGTTGTATATATTTGCGTGATAATAAACTGCAGTCTCTGCCACATACAGTAAAGAAGAATTTCAAATTCTTCTCAACTGCAAAAAGGCAAACTGATCTAGGCTAAAGAGGCTCAAAGATAATGATGGACAGATGCAATTTTCAAAAATTTTCCTGTTTGGAAGGAACATAGGCAGATGTTACAGGGCTCACAAAGACTAATATTCCGTGGCAAAAAGACAATTTGTCTTATTTCTCATGTTCTGTACTGCCCTTTCTGAGCAAGGATTTCTTGCACAGGTTATGTGTCTCTCTTGTTCAGGTCAGACTTTGTAGTGCTTGTGGCATAAATTTAATCATAAGAGAACATGCTGGAATTCTCTAATGCTCTTCACCTCTAGAAAAAAGGCAAATGCATCGCAGCTTAGTGCTTTTATGGCACCATCTTATTTGGTCAGATAACCATTGTTTAAAGAACACACTGACACTTTTTATGTGAAAGCTGTTAAAGTACTCTACTTGGGCCATATCCACATGGGAAACATGAAGTTAAAAGTTGCACAATTATTTAAAATTTTTAGGACATAGTTGACTTTTTTTCTTTACTTTAGCTATCAAAATTTTTTATGAAAATTGTATCAACATTTCTTCTTTAATTTCAGGGACACAAATACAGGTAAAATTATCTGTGTATGGGAACAAATCATTACAAGGTTGAATATGCAAAAGTCAGAGAGGTGCAAGGATTGAATTTACTTTGTTTAACTGAACTGAGTTTGTTCACGAAATCCCACATTGTGGTTCAATATTTAGGAATTCAAGATTTAAACCTAGTCACTGTCCAGTTTAAAAAATAATCTCTTTTAAGTTATTTAAGACAATTAAGAGTTTCCCCTCTTCTACCTTTTTTCTTCACTGCTCCCCTACTGTCATCTAATCATGGAATGATGGCAGGTTTCATGGAGTATTTGGGGGCAGATATCTCTGCCCCAATTTTTTCTGCTGTATCCTCAGTTAAATCCTTCCTGGCCTCCCAGATGTGCAAGCAGCCTCCTCCTTGCTGGAGGGAATTTGGCGGAATTTGCTGTTCGTGTCCTCAGTTCCTCACAGGGTGTCCCTCTGCAGGGAACACACTGCAGTTTCCTTGTCTTGGAACCACACCCCAACCTATCTCTCATCAGCACTCTCAGCACTTTGAAATCCTTCATAAGATCTTTTTGAAAATTCTAGATCTTGCCTGTGTCATGTAATTTTTATGAGGAATTCTCAAGCTGATATGTGTGAAGTATGTTTCAGATATTTCTTTATCTAATATATTATGCTACTATTTTGGTTCTACTCTGTCCACTCAGTTTTGGCAAATGACAATCTGTAAGGCATTTCTTCCCGGAGTTCCAAACCAGAAGAGTATCACAAGCCCTCACTGCTTTTGTTTTTCCCATCAACATATTTGAGAGTTCTATCATCTTACTCTTCCCCTGGACCTTAGGTTTATAGAGATGAAAGCACTAAATCCTTTCTCAGCAACATGAGCAATGTTTTACCTTTAGTCTTTTCTACTACCTAGTTATTCAGCTACTCCCTATTAGCCCATTAAGTGCTTTCTCCTTCCTAGATTTTAGACTGCTTTCTAAAAATGATCTCTTTGTTCTATGATATCTGTTTCTTCGATCTGACAAAATAAATGTCATTGATCTAATGGGCAGTGAGCCCCAGGAGAAGTTGGAAGTAGGAATAATGTCAGGAAACAAAAGGGAAAAAAAGCCCAGACAAAACAAAACCTTTGTACTAGGTCTGCAATACCTGCTTGCTTAGAAGTAGAAGGACACCTAGGAGAGCAGATAGTCTTTGCAAGAATGCAAAGATTTGCAAAGGTGGGAGGGTGCAGAATGGTGTCAGAGTTTCCCAGCCCTTGCTGGGGCTTATGGCCAGCTGTTCTAAACTAGTGCTGTTCCAAGTGTGATCTGCAGAGTGATGTTAGTTCATAGATTCTTGTTATTGGTCTCTGTTAAGTAAAGTACAGAAATGAAGTGCTTGGAAACCTTTACAATTTGACATTTCAGAAATATCTAAACATGTGGTACATGAATTAACCTTATTGAGCAGGACATAGGTTGTGCTGATGGGAAACTCATGTGATAATTTGCTTTTGGTGGAAACTATGTGATAGGTGTACACAGAACAAATTCATTTCAGTCCATGTAAAATGGGGATGGTAAGATAAAGACTGATCCTTTATTAGAGATAGTTTGAGAAAGATTGGTCTAAATAATAATGGGTATTTTATACCTTCAGATGAATTCAAATAGTTACTGCTGGGGATATATACAGTTATTTAGAATATATCAGTGATAAAGCCCAATTCTAGATTTTGTTTTCTGAGTAGCCAGTGTCTTTAATCTGAAATTGTATACCTATCACTGGACCCCCATCAGCTGGTAATTGGTGCTATTACACTAGGCAAAGATAGCATAAAAGTTGTCACCATTCAAGAGTCAGTATAGTTTGGGAGTTGAAAATCCCAGCTCTGAAATAAGAATGCCTAGTTTCAAGCCCAAATTCCACCACTTAGTAGTTGTGTGATGTTGGGTAAGTTACTAAAACTTTCTGAGCCTCACTTTCTTTATCTGTAAAATGAAGACTGTGGTGTGATCCCACGTGATAAATTTGTTTGGGAAAATCTCAGTAAATATTGTCATCATTTTTGTTACTATTTCATGCACTTAGAGCAGAGAAGAATGCAATGGTAATCCACGTGTCCATCAAGCACACATATGTTATTTTTTGAACTTTAATAGTGAATGAGAAAATGCAAGTTTTAAATGTGTACTTTTACTCTCCTCTTAATTTTCCTAACCCAATTTGATTTTTGTTCCTGGATCCTAACTCTTCTCCAAGCAACTCTCTGTATCTTTGTTCACCACAATTTTCAAATATTCTTGCTTGCCATCATTCTTTACAAAACAAACATTCATTCAACACCTTCTAGGTGCCAGGCAGTGTTATTGGCTCTTGACATAAAGAGAAGAATCAAATACTGTTTCTGTTTTCAAGAAGTTTACAATTTGGGCTGTCACATATGTAATAAAGATGAGTGTTGTAAATGTTATGATAAATATATGAACAGAGTAAGAGATCAAAAAAGCGAAGTCTCAAAACTCTGTGTGAGAGGGTTATGAAATATTCTATGAATTAAATGATGCTTCAGCTGATCATCAGTAATGGATGTGTGTCCAAGAGGACTGGGCAAAAGGTCATCAGGTGAAATATTTGTTAGTAAAGTTAATGTAAACAGGAATAATTCCATATAGGCACATAGATAAAACATTTTATAAGAGGTTAGTGGCAAAAACAAAAAGCCCCTCACAGTTAGACCCAAAGCCCTGACAAAATTACATCCCCTAAGCAGGATAGAGATCAATGTTTGCACTCAGTATTTCCACCTTTCTTTTTCAGAAAATCTTTGATTCTCTTCATTCTATTTCCTTCATGTTGTTGAGGTCGAAGAAACAATCAGGAAAAAAAAATCATGAATTTGTTATATATCACAAAATGAAAATAAGCTGGTTACTTGCTCAGAGTAGGGGAGCAAAGTAGGGAAACATACCTAGCCAAGGAAAGGAGGGAGAAAGCCAGTAACTGCTGAACAAGAAGGGCAGCCTATGGCTGCATAAGCCGGGGAGTTGCCTAACAATGCCTAACATGTGCAGTACAGACAGCAGCTCTGCAATACAGTGAGCCAGGGGAGAATTTCTGGACTCAGTTAAGTGACAGGAAAATGCCAAACTGCAGGGACAGTTCTTAATGAAATGAATACTCCTGCAGCAAGTTATAAATTGAATATATTTAAATCTACTACTGCTTTCCACAACTTAGTTATGATTTCCTTGCACGCATTTTCAAGAAAGAAAGATCGAAATGGTATAAGCTAGAATTTCTACCATTCATTTTATTCCTGTTTCCCTAAATTTCAATCTCTTAAATATATACAATAACACTTTTATTTCTAATCCATATTGCTAAGGCTAAATAAAGAGAGAAGGCAAGGCTTGTTTACACAAATGAACTAGTTGTTGCCTTTCTTATGTGATCACTTACTAAACATTAAGTCACCTTTATATTTAACCTATACAGATAAACACACACACACACACACACACACACACACAGACACACACTTCAATACATAGAAAGAAAATATTTTAGATACCGTTGACTAATACACTACAACTAAGTACTTAATTTAAATCTTTGCCAGGAAACTGGGGAAGGGGGGAGGGAGGGGTGGGGTTATTTTGGATTTCAGCTTTAATTTGTGAAGATTCTCTGCCTGTTGTAAGTTACAGTGGAGAATGGAAAAGGATCCCTCTATGAAAACTGGGTTTTATGTGACTGACACATGCTGCATTTTTAGTAACACAGACTGAAATGCATTATTCAGAATTCACTGTTGTCCAGCAATTCAGCTCTGCTGTAGATCTTCATACTTCTAGTAAATCTGTTACCTGCAAAAATTCAAATTCTTTTGGTGATCAATACTAGTAGTCAAAATAGTATTTGTCTGCCTAAGTAGAATGTAGTGAACTAGCACAAGGGATTATCATATCATATTTCAAAATCAGATAATTATGAATCAGTATTTACTGTGAGCTATCTCAGTGAATATCTAAATGTATCTAGCCATTTTGATTTTGATTTTCCTTTGACTAGTGAGAATAACATTGCATTTACACAAGGGAGGCATTCCATTTCAGGTAACAATGCATAAGTATAGATATCACTTCTTAAAAGCTGTAAGAGAGGCCTTATAGAGTTTCAGAGATTCTTGAAGCTCAGGGATGGTGTATTTAGAGGTGATGTTATTTATTGTTATTCATCTAATAATGAATATAATCTCAACTTTTCAAGATCAAACATATATATTACATGGCAACCCAAACTATCAGAACTAGTTGAATAGCCCATGCCCTTCTAAAATTAATATACATACAATAAAACAATCATATAAAACTTAGAATCAGAAAGTTTTTACTCAAGATCCAACTCAACTACTTGCTCCTTACTGAGTGGGTTTAAGTCATTTATCTGATCTGAGCATCATTTTCTTCATCTGTGAAAGAGAAGTTATAATAATCTGTACTTCAAAGATTCTGTGAGATTCAAATGAGATATATAATACATATGCTTTGTAAGTGATGTTATAAAGCCTTATACAAGAGTACATTTTATAATTATTATTATTGTTAGTGTTTTCATTTTTATGTCAAAATATTTGTTCCCATCACTTTGAAGCATTCCTTAAAGATCAAAGTTTGCTGTGATTAACTGTCAGTGACTTTGACTTCCACCTGCCTTAAGTTTTTCAATCTAAACTCATACAGGAACAGTGCATTAAAAACAAGAAAAATTATTAACATAACTTCAGAATACTTACCTTGTATAGATGCAGCTCTTCCACTAGGATAATGTGATCTGTAAACTGTACAACTTTGGTATTTGGTATTTAGCATTCTTGCTTCTTCCTATTCAAGAGTGACCACTGTAAGTTCATGATCTAGAGTAGTTTGTAATTAGAATAATAATACCTTCTCCATGGGGTTTTGGTGAAGGATAAATGAAGTAATATATGCATAATTCTCAGTGCAAATCTCAGTGAAACCTGATAACATGTGTCTAGTGTGTGGGAATACAATCTTGTAAATTTAATGATCATAGGCTAGCACCAAACAACTGAATTCAAGAAGTGCCAGGGAAAAAATAGAAGAAAGACATGAAGTTCATAGGGAATGCATTTCAACTGATTGATGGAGATCCAAAATATTTTTCTTCTTTGTATGTCTTCTATGTATGTCTTACAATAAAAATATATACATATCTATCTACCTATCTATCTATCTATCATCTATCTATCTATCATCTATGGTATTGGCTCTGGCTATCTGGAAAACACTAATACATTGATAATCCATAAATTTTATCTTAAGTCTGAAATGCTCATCAAATCCTAAATATATATATCTAGCTTCTAACTTGACTGCATTGGAATGTGTAATAAGTACCTCCAAATTAACATGATTAAATCCCTTTTCCCAAATTCAACCTGCTCCTCCTTCAGTCTTCTCCATCTCTCTCTCTCTCTCTCTCTCTCTCTCTCTCTCTCTCTCTCTCTCTATATATATATATATATATATATATATATAAAATAGTCTATGTGTGTGTATATATATATAAAGATATTTATTATAAGGAATTTGCTCACATGATTATGGAAGCTGAGACGCCCCAAGATCTGAACTTGTCAAGCTGGAGACCCAGGAGAGTTTATATGTAGTTCCAATCTGAGTCTGAAAGACTGAGAACCAAGAGGGTCAATGATGTAAGTTCCAGTCTGAAAGTCAGCAGGCTTGAGACCCAAGTAAGAAGATCCAATGTTCTAATTCAAGTTCAAAGGCCAGAAAGGACCAATGTTCAGATCAGATCGTTATGCAGGAGGCCTAACTAACCCTCTTAATCAGTCTTGTTGTTCCATCAAGCAGGTCTTCAATTGCTTGAATAAGAGCCAGCCACATTAGGGAAACCAACCTGCTTTACTCAATCCATGAATTCAAATATTAATTTCATTTAAAAATACCCTCACAGATACACCCAGACTAATGTTTGATCAAATATTTGGGCACCATGTAGCCCAGTCAAATTGACACATAAAATTAACTGTCATTGGGATTCCCTGGTGGCGCAGTGGTTGAGAGTCCACCTGCCGATGCAGGGGACACGGGTTCGTGCCCTGGTCCGGGAAGATCCCACGTGCCGCGGAGCGGCTAGGCCTGTGAGCCATGGCCACTGAGCCTGTGTGTCCGGAGCCTGTGCTCTGCAATGGGAGAGGACACAACAGTGAGAGGCCCACATACCACAAAAAAAAAAAAAAAAAACTGTCATAATTACCAAAGATTTAAAGTCATGAGACTGGATGAGAGCTCCAAAGAAGATGTAAGAACTAAACCCTGGAAACTCTAATGTTTGAAGACTCTAAAGATTAGAGATATTCAGCAAAAGACAGAATGGTGAGACCAAGCTGACAACATACCACTCAGCACAAATGAGCAGAATGACCTTCCGAGTGATATGAAATTCTTTGATGGAATATTTGACAAGATAGAGAACCATGATGCTGAGCATATATGGAAATAACATGGAATAAAAGGTGGAAGAGTGTATCAGTTGTCTCTGTAGAGATCTTATGTAAATTATATTAAGACAGCTGACAAGGGACATACAACTTGGGTTTTTTCAGTTTTAAAAGACACACACGAGGATTAGGAACCAAGATGGCAGAGTAGAAGGATGTGATCTCACTCCCTCTTGCGAGAACACCAGAATCACAACTAGCTGCTGAACAATCATCAACAGGAAGACACTGGAACTCACCAAAAAAGATGCCCCAGGGCTTCCCTGGTGGCGCAGTGGTTGAGAGTCCGTCTGCCGATGCAGGGGACACGGGTTCTTGCCCTGGTCCAGGAAGATCCCACATGCCATGGAGTGGCTGGGCCCGTGAGCCATGGCCGCTGAGCCTGCGCGTCCGGAGCCTGTGCTCTGCAACGGGAGAGGCCACAGAAGTGAGAGGCCCGCGTACCACCAAAAAAAAAAAAAAAAAAGATACCCCACATCCAAAGACAAAGCAGAAGCCACAATGAGATGACAGGAGGGGCACAATCACAGTAAAATCAAATCCCATAACTGCTGAGTGGGTGACTCACAGACTGGAGAACACTTATACCACAGAAGTCCACTTACTGGAGTGAAGATTCTGAGCCCCATGTCAGGTTCCCAACCTGGGGTTCTGGCAACAGGAGGAGGCATTCCTAGAGAATCAAGACATTGAAGGCTAGTGGGATTTGATTTCAGGACTTTGACGGGACTGGGGGAAACAGAGACTCCACTCTTGGAGGGCACACACAAAGCAGTGTGTGCATCGGGACCCAGGGGAAGGAGCAGTGAACCCAGGGGAGACTGAACCAGACCTACCTGCTACTGTTGGAGGGTCTCCTGCAGAGGCAGGCGGTGGCTGTGGCTCACCATGCGGACAAGGACACTGGCAGCAGAAGTTCTGGGAAGAACTCCTTGATGTGAGCTCTCCCTGAGTCCGCCACTAGCCCCATCAAAGAGACCAGGTAGGCTCCAGTGTTGGGTCACCTCAGGCCAAACAACCAACAGGGAGGGAACCCAGCCCCACCCATCAGCAGTCAAGTGGATTAAAGTTTTACTGAGATCTGCCCACCAGAGCAACAGTCAGCTCTACCCACCTCCAGTCTCTCCCATCAGGGAACTTGAACAAGCCTATTAGATAGCCTCATCCACCAGAGGGAAGACAGCAGAAGCAAGAAGAACTACAGTCCTGCAGCCTGTGGAACAAAAACCACATTCATAGAAAGATAGACAAGATGAAAAGGCAGAGGACTATATACCAGATGAAGGAAAAAGATAAAACCCCAGAAAAACAACTAAATGAAGTGGAGATAGCAACCTTCCAGAAAAAGAATTCAGAATAATGATAGTGAAGATGATCCAGGACCTCGGAAAAAGAATGTGGGCAAAGATCAAGAAGCTGCAAGAAATGTTTAAAAAAGACATGGAAGAATTAAAGAACAAACAAACAGAGATGAACAATACAATAACTGAAATGAAAACTACACTAGAGGGAATCAATAGCAGAATAACTGAGGCAGAAGAACGGATAAGTGACCTGGAAGACAAAATGGTGGAATTCATTGCTGAGGAGCAGAATAAAGAATAAAGAATGAAAAGAAATGAAGATAGCATAAGAGACCTATGGGACAACATTAAATGCAACAACATTCACATTATAGAGGTCCCAGAAAGAGAAGAGAGAGAGAAAGGACCAGAGAAAATATTTGAAGACATTATAGTCAAAACCTGCCCTAACATAGGAAAGGAAATAGCCACCCAAGTCCAGGAAACATAGAGAGTCCCATACAGGATAAACCCAAGGAGAAACACACTGAGACACACAGTAATCAAACTGGCAAAAATTAAAGACAAAAATTATTGAAAGCAGCAAGGGAAAAATGACAAACAACATACAAGGGAACTCCCATAAGGTGAACAGCTGATTTCTCAGCAGAAACTCTACAAGCCAGAAGGGAGGGGCATGATATACTTAAAGAGATGAAAGGGAAGAACATACAACAAAGATTACTCTACCTGGAAAGGATCTCATTCAGATTTGATGGAGAAATTAAAGCTTTACAGACAAGCAAAAGCTAAGAGAATTCAGCACCACCAAACCAGCTCTACAACAAATGCTAACGGAACTTCTCTATGTGGGAAACACAAGAGAAGAAAAGGACCTACAAAAATAAACTCAAAACAATTAAGAAAATGGTCATAGGAACATACATATCGATAATTACCTTAAACGTGAATGGATTAAATGCTCCAACCAAAAGGCACAGGCTTGCTGAATGGATACAAAAACAAGACCCATCTCTATGCTGTCTACAAGAGACCCACTTCAGACATGGGGCCACATACAGACTGAAATTGAGGGGATGGAAAAAGATATTCCATGCAAATGGAAATCAAAAGAAAGCTGGAGTAGCTATACTCATATCAGATAAAATAGATTTTAAAATAAAGAATGTTAGAAGAGACAAGGAAGGACACTACATAATGATCAAGGGATCAATCCAAGAAGAAGATATAACAATTATAAATATATACGCACCTAACATAGGAGCACCTCAATACATAAGGCAACTGCTAACAGCTGTAAAAGAGGAAATCGACAGTAACACAATAATAGTGGGGGACTTTAACACCTCACTTACACTGATGGACAGATCATCCAAAATGAAAATAAATAAGGAAACAGAAGCTTTAAATGACACAGTAGACCAATAGATTTAATTGATATTTATAGGACATTCCATCCAGAAACAGCAGATTACACTTTTTTCTCAAGTGCGCACGGAACATTCTCCAGAATAGATCACCTCTTGGGTCACAAATCAAGCCTCAGTAAATTTAAGAAAATTGAAATCATATCAAATATCTTTTCTGATCACAATGCTATGAGATTAGAAATGAATTACAGGGAAAAAAAATTTAAAAAGCATAAACACATGAAAGCTAAACAATACGTTACTAAATAACCAAGAGATCACTGAAGAAATCAAAGAGGAAATCAAAAAAACCTAGAGACAAATGACAATGAAAACACGACGGTCCAAAACGTATGGGATGCAGCAAAAGCAGTTCTAAGAGGGAAGTTTATAGCTACACACCTACTCAAGAAACAAGAAAAATCTCAAATAAACAATTTAACCTTACACCTAAAGGAACTAGAGAAAGAAGAACAAACAAAACCCAAAGTTAGCAGAAGGAAAGAAATCATAAAGCTCAGAGCAGAAATAGAAACAAAGAAAACAATAGCAAGGATCAATAAAACTAAAAGCTGGTTCTTTGCGAAGATAAACAAAATTGATAAACCATTAGCCAGACTCATCAAGAAAAAGAGGGAGAGGACTCAAACCAATAGAATTAGAAATGAAAAAGGAGAAGTTTCAACAGACACTGCAGAAATACAAAGCATCCTAAGAGACTACTACAAGCAATTCTATGCCAATAAAATGGACAACCTGGAAGAAATGGACAAATTCTTAGAAAGGTATAACCTTCCAAGACTGAACCAGGAGAAAATAGAAAATATGAGCAGACCAATCACAAGCACTGAAATTGAAACTGTGATTAAAAATCTTCCAACAAACAAAAGTCCAGGACCAGATGGCTTCACAGGTGAATTCTATCAAACATTTAGAGAAGAGCTAACACCCATCCTTCTCAAACTCTTCCAAAAAATTGTGGAGGAAGGAATACTCTCAAACTCATTCTATGAGGCCACCATCACCCTGATACCAAAACCAGACAAAGATACTACAAAAAAAAAAAAAAAAAATTTCAGACCAGTATCACTGATGAATATAGATGCAAAAATCCTCAAGAAAATACTAGCAAACAGAATCCAGCAAGACATTAAAAGGATTATACACCATGATCAAGTGAGATTTATCCCTGGGAAGCAAGAATTCTTCAATATATGCAAAACAATCAATGTGATGCACCATATTAACAAATTGAAGAATAAAAACCATATGATCATCTATATAGATGCAGAAAAAGGTTTGACAAAATTCAACACCAATTTATGTTAAAAACTCTCCAGAAGATGGGCATAGAGGGAACCTACCTCAACATAATAAAGGCCATATATGACAAACCCACAGCAAACATCATTCCTAATGGTGAAAAACTGAAAGCATTTCCTCTAAGATCAGGAAAAACACAAGGATGTCTACTCTCACCATTATTATTCAACATAGCTTTGGAAGTCCTAGCCATGGCAATCAGAGAAGAAAAAGAAATAAAAGGAATACAAATTGGAAAAGAAGTAGTAAAACTGTCACTGTCTGCAGATGACATGATAATATACATAGAGAATCCTAAAGATGCCACCAGAAAACTACTAGAGCTAATCAATGAATTTGGTAAAGTTGCAGGATACAAAACTAATGCAGAGAAATCTCTTGCATTCCTACACACTAATGATGAAAAATCTGAAAGAGAAATTAAGGATACACTCCCATTTACCATTGCAACAAAAAGAATAAAATACCTAGGAATAAACCTACCTAGGGAGACAAAAGACCTGTATGCAGAAAACTATAAGACACCAATGAAAGAAATTAAAGATGCTACCAACAGATGGAGAGATATACCATGTTCTTGGATTGGAAGAATCAATACTGTGAAAATGACTATACTACCCAAAGCAACCTACAGATTCAATGCAATCCCTATCAAATTACCAATGGCATTTTTTATGGAACTAGAACTAAATATCTTAAAATTTTTATGGAGACAAAAAAGACCCCGAATAGCCAAGGCAGTCTTGAGGGAAAAAAACAGAGCTGGAGGAATCAGACTCCCTGACTTCAGACTATACTACAAAGCTACAGTAATAAAGATAATATGGTACTGGCACAAAAACAGAAACATACATCAATGGAACAAGATAGAAAGCCCAGAGATAAACCCACTCACCTATGGTCAACTAATCTATGACAAAGGAGGCAAGGATATACAGCAGAGAAAAGACATTCTCCTCAATAAATGGTGCTGGGAAAACTGGACAGCTTCATGTAAAAGAATGAAAGTAGTACACTACCTAACACCATACACAAAAATAAACTCAAAATGGGTTAAACACCTACATGTAAGGCCAGACACTATAAAACTCTTCGAGGAAAACATAGGCAGAGCACTCTATGACATAAATCACAGCAGGATCCTTTTTGACCCACCTCCTAGAGAAAGGGAAATAAAAACAAAAATAAACAAATGGGACCTAATGAAACTTCAGTGGTTTTGCACAGCAAAGGAAACCATAAACAAGACAAAAAGACAACCATCAGAATGGGAGAAAATATTCGCAAATGAATCAATGGACAATGGATTAATCTCCAAAATATATAAACAGCTCATGCAACTCAATATTAAAAAAACAAACAACCCAATCCAAAAATGGGCGGAAGACCTAAATAGACATTTCTCTAAAGAACACATACAGATGGCCAAGAAGCACATGAAAAGCTGATCAACATCACTAATTATTAGAGAAATGCAAATGAAAACTAAAATGAGGTATCACCTCACACCAGTTAGAATGGGCACCATCAGAAAATGTACAAACAACAAATGCTAGAGAGGGTGTGGAGAAAAGGCAACCCTCTTGCACTGTTGGTGGGAATGTAAATTGATACAGCCACTGTGGAGAACAGCATGGAGGTTCTTTAAAAAACTAAAAATTGATTTACCATATGATCCAGCAATCCCGCTACTGGGCATATACCCAGAGAAAACCATAATTCAAAAAGACACATGCACCCTAATGTTCATTGCAGCACTATTTACAATAGCCAGGTCATGGGAGCAACCTAAATGCCATGATGAATGGATAAAGAAGATGTGGTACATATATACAATGGAATATTACTCAGCCATGAAAAGAAACGAAATTGGGTCATTTGTTGAGACGTGGATGGATCTAGAGACTGTCGTATAGAGTGAAGTTAAGTCAGAAAGAGAAAAACAAATATCGTATATTAACGCGTATGTGTGGAACCTAGAAAAATGGTACAGATGAACTGGTTTGCAGGGCAGAAATAGAGACACAGATGTAGAGAACAAACCTATGGACACCAAGTGGGAAAAGCAGTGGGGGGGGGGATGGTGTGATGAATTGGGCGATTGGGATTGACATGTATACACTGATGTGTATAAAATTGATGAGTAATAAAACATAAAAGACACACACATGCACAAAAAAGACAATAGAATAAAAAGTGAAAGGTAATGATGATTAGCTCATGTATCATACTTGCTACATGCCAGGCACTACTCCAAATACAGTGTGTACATTGACTCACTTATGTCTAACAACCTTGAAGTGATTATTATTATTCCTGTTCCACCCAGGGAAACTATAGCATGGAGACATTAAGCAAATTGTCCAAAATCATGCAACTAATAAATGGCTAAGCTAGGATTTGCGTCCAGGTAGCAGTGCCAGGCTTTGTGCACTTAACAACAATGACGATGTCTGGTAGAAAAAGGCAAAGGATATAGCAAAAGGAGAAGATGTATGGGAATAAACTTAGATGTAAGCAGGTGAATCAAGCAGCATGATAAATGGACTCACTTTGATTTATATTGAGTTTATAGGTAATTTGAAGATAGAGAATTCCTATAAAATTTTGAAGAGCGATTAAACACACTTACAGATTTCTGAGTTTAAAATGTGTTCCTCATGATGAAATTATAGATTAATTGTAAGCCAGAGAATTAGGGGAATTTGGAAAGCATCTTAATAGTTTGAGTGCAAGTAAAATTCAGCAGTGAGAATGTTACACCTTGTGTTCTTTAGGGGGAAGTAACGATGTTTGATTACCAATTAAAGACCTAAGCCTTCCGCACCTTTGAGAATGTATGTGCATCCTCAAATTCTTAACTGGAACTCACCCCCAACCCCCGCACCCAAAGTCATCCTCAAATATTAGCTCCATCCTGAAGGCTTCCTTCCTTCATTTAGTAAATGCAGGGATTATTTCCTACTTTCACAGAAAGTATTTTGTTCACAACTCTGTCTTAGTGGTTATCATTGTATAGGCGCCCCCTGCTTTTTTAAAGTTTGCTTTATGCCACTTTGCTTTTATCAAAGACCTACATTGATACCTGTTTTTCTAACTGAAGAGGGTTTTTGTTTTTACAAAAAAAGGCAAAAAGAGGAAATAGCATTTGTTTTGCAGCAAGACACCACAAAGGCAGTGCTCACCCCAAATGCTGCGAGATTCGCCCCACCAAGTTCCCTCCCTGGGGACTTATTGAACACTCAGCATCTCAGCAGCATCTCAGTCCCGCATAGCTTTGGACTATGTCCGTGAGAATCTGTGCTTGATCTGGATTTATTTCGTGCATCCGTTAGCAAGATACGTCCTACAGTAATTGCTGCTTCACTTTATGCCATTTCAGCTTAGGAAAGGTTTCATAGGCAAGCTCCACTTTTGGATACTGGGGAAACCTGTATGGACATTATCTGTAAATGTGTGCAGGTCATCCTGTAGTGCACTATTTGGATATCCCTTCAGGACTGAGACACTTATTCTTCCAGTTGAGACAAGGTTTGCCTGTTGACAACTTACAACTGTGTCCCTCTCAGTGAATTGCTTTCAGCAGAATGGTACTGCCTCACCTTCTTCCCCAGGGAATCTCACATTCAATAACTGTTTGATGCAGGAGTACAAAGGCCTGGCCCATTTGCTCCAACTGGGGATAACCCTGAAGGGACAGCTGAGCTTCAGAACTCCCTGGGGGATTGACTATGTTTGCTGTTGCAACTGCACTATAGTTCAGTTTCACCTTCTGCCCAGTGCTGCGTCACAGTTGTAACCAGAGCACTCTCATAAATCTGATGCATACAGATTTCTGGTTTCTTGAAGAAGCTGATCTTAACCATGTGTCTGTCTTTACCATTAGAACTGTGCTTTTAGAAGGAAAAGACATTTCCTTTTTTCCATGGAATAACTTGTATGTAGCTAACATTTTGGGTGCCTGCTATGGCTTAAGTGCAATGATCTATAATTTTTATGACAACTCTTGAGTTAGGTAGTACCATATTTCAGTGATGCTAAGATCCATTGTTTATAAGATGCTTAATCAATTTGTAACACTATTAAAGATGAAATATGATTGTATAACAGATCACAGCCTATGATATCCATACAAGTACATATAAATATGTATTTTTATTTTTCACTTTTGATTTTTTTCATTTGAACTCTCCCTCATTGTCAGTATAAACAATCATCTGAATGTGTTCAACTTTTAGGAATCATCAGTGATACACTGACATTCATAATTCAGTCCTATGATTTTGATTGATTTATCACCTTTCAAATGAATGACAAAATTCAAGAGCATGTTTAAAATGCAGGAGGTTTCACTGCATTTTTTATATCATGAGATTTGTACAATTGGCTCCTTAATGGAAACCATGCTTTCCTGAAATTTAAACACTACATCGGAAAAATCAGATTACTTATATTGGATAAATGAATGAATGAATGAACGAGTAAATTGATTAAAATGAACTTGAGGGGTTCAAGACAGAATACCATCTAAACATACTTCAGACCAATGCATTGTGATGTTTAAGTTCAATTCCCTATAATGTTAGAAGAAATATAATGTCACGGATTGCTAGAGAATTGACATTAGTCTGGTGACATAAAGAAGAGAAAAAAGGGTGATAAAAGTTAAACGTAGTATTGGAGACATTGAGAAATATGGGCTGAACAAAGAGCAACTTAGCAGGCCAAATAGAATGGTGTGTACTAAGGAATATTGAGATCTATTTGCAAGTTTGTGTGTATTAAATTCAAAAATATGAAAATTAGCTATCAACTTGGAACCTCTGGAGGTCATGAAACTTGTATATTTTTTAAATGCCTTGGTCTTACCTGAAAGGAAAGAAAACTCCAATCATCAGAAACTCATGACTTCACCTCTGGGGATTTAAAAGTTAGCTATTCCAGCAGGAAACACATGGATGAGGGTCCTTAGGCAATGACTTGTTTTGAACTGTGACAGATTATATTGCTGGCATTAATCAGGCATGTGTATCACGATGCCTGCACAACTGCTTAAGGCTGTGAGGCTTTATTTAAAAAACCATAAATGAACATTTAGTTTACTTTTTTACTTATTTCAAATACTTATCATTAAAGGACATAGTTTCCTAGTAGAATCATTTTACTATTTCAACATGAATTTTACTAATGATTTTTTTAAAAGATGGTTTTATGATTCCTAAGAGTTCAATGAAAATACCTTTGTAATCTTGTCCAATTCTACTTATAAACTTTGAATTCAAAATCAATATAGACTTTTGCTAGGTATGACTACTTAATAATATTTATCAGGAGTATTTGCGTGGTCAGGCACCATGTGTATTCTTGCTGTGAGAAATGATGTTAAGTATATTATCATACTGTGAAAATATATATATATACCTGGAGATTATTGTTATTTATCATTTTTCATGCCTTTAATTTAAACATACTAAAATATGAGCTCATAGAAAATATAGCTATTTTTATATAATTACATATGAATTAATTCAGCACAGTATAAAGTAGCCTAGTCAATAAAACAAAATCATTTCCCTGAACCCCTGTTCAGCTTTTAGCAGAATACAGACACTTGGTGAAGTGTGAGAATTACACAAATTCATTCTGTATTCCTGAGTCTATGTAATATCTACTAGATTTTAGGAGATAGTTTAATGAGCAGACAAGTTTAAACTAGTGGATAAGTGAAGCAAAATGGCATTCAATTCCAGCTAGACTTGGATAAGCAAAGACTGTCAGAGATCATGGTTTTAAATAATGATTCAAAGTTCATTTTAATTTTTGTCAAAACTTTTCTAGTGTTTAAGATAAATATTTGATAACAGACCCTAAACAAACATAAATTTGAATCAGTTCTCTCCCTGGAAATATTGGGAGTAAGACTCACTGAAGATTATATAGGGGCCTTGCCATCCATGTACCTCTTTATGTGATGAGGAAAAATGTTGCTTCTTTGTACGCTTAACCACCATGCCCTACAACCAAGGAAAGCATCATCATCACATCATCATCATCATCAACAACAACGTAGCAATAAAATCACACCATAAAGGAGAATTCCCAACAGGCTATGTATCTACTCTCAAAATCAAAAAAATAATTTCCAGAGGCTCAAGAAAACATCTTGAATCTTTCAAATTTATTCTCCCTTTACGTTCACTTATGGACATGAGGAGAATCTTCTCCAGTTTTACCTAGTGTCCATAAATAGCCTCACTGCTCGGGAAAATATCAAGGATATTGTAGGAACCAAGTGAAGTACAATTATGTGAGAAAGCACCATCATAATGATAGCTGGAAAATCGCAAACTGAATATTAACCAGTGCATTTCTACATAACCCATTGCCAAAATAATTAAAACAGGAATTAGATATCTTAAACTTTTTACTTTGAAATAATTGTAGATTCACAAGCAGTTGCAAGAAGTAATACAGAAGGATCCCATGTATCCTTTACTTAGTTTCTCCCAGTGGTAACATCTTGTAAAATTAAAGTCAAATGTTACAACCAGAATATTAACATTGATAAAGTCAAATACAGACAATTTCTTTCCCTGCAAGGCTCCCTCATGTTGGTGTTTTATAACCAATCCATTTTGGTCCTGTCCCTTACCCCTCCTTAACCCTTGGCAACCAATACTCTATTTTTTTATTTCTATAATTCTGTCATTTGAAGAATGTTACATAAATTGAATCATGCAGTCCATAATATTTTGAGATTGGCCTTTTTTTTTCATACAGCCTAATCATTTAGGTTGTTCTGTATATCAATAATTTGTTCCATTATATTTAGTTTTCCATGGTATAGATGGACCACAGTTGGTTTAACTAGTCACTCACTGAAAGACATCTGCTTTTTCCCTCCATTTTTCAGCTATTATGAATAAAACTGCTATTAAACATGTATGTGCTGATACTGTGTGAATATAAGTTTAAATTTCTCTGGGATAAATGGTCTAAGAGTGCATTTGCTGGGTTCTATGGGAGTTGCTTGCTTAGATTTTTAAGAAACTACTAAATTGTTTTACACAGTGACTGTATCACTTTATATTCCCACCAGACAGGTATGAGTGATCGAACTTCTCCGCATCTTCACCAGCATTTGGTGTTGTCACTACTTTTTATTTTAGCCATTATAAGTATATAGTGATAGCTTAATCTGTAGTTTATACCTGTAGTTCATATTTGCACTTCCCTAATGGTTAATGATATTGAATAACTTTTCATGTGCCATCTGAATATTCTTTTTGTTGAAATGTTTTCATGTCTTTTGCCTATTTCTAATCTAATTATTATCATTATTAGTATTATTATTGAGTTTTGAGAGTTTTTTTATATGTCTTAGATACTCATCTTTTGCTGGATTGTGGTTTGCAAATATTTTCTCCCATTTTTTTAGCTTATTTTTTCATCTTTTTTATCATGGTTTTTCTCAGAGCAAAAGTTTTTGATTTTGATGAGATCCAGTTAATCAAATTTTTCCTTATGAATTGTGTTTCTGGTGTCAAAGAGTAATTTGATAGTGGAGAAATCTGACAACTGTCATCTCAGCCAGTTTATCCAAGTCAGAATCAATAATGGTGAGACATGTTGATAGTGTGTACCCTTGATAATGATATGATGAAAATTGTACTTTATGTCTGTGGTTTCTCTCCTCAAAAAAAAACACAACTAAGTCTTACCATGTGAAAAATGCCAGACAAATCCCAACTGAGAGACATTCTGCAAAATACCTGCCAAGATCATCTGAAACAAGGAAATTCTGAGAAATTGTCACAGCCAGGAGGAAACTAAGGAGACTATTGAATGTGGTGTCCTGGATGGGAATATGGGACAGAAAAAGTGCATTAGGTAAAACTAAGGAAATGTGAATAAAGCATGGACTTTAGTTGATTATAGTCATAGTACCATACTATAGAAAGATGTTCATAATAGGAAATTCTAAGTGTAGGTTGTGAAAACTCTCTATGCTATCTCTCAATATATCTGTTAATCTAAAACTGTCCTAATATATATAGTCTAAGAAATACATATTTTTTTCAGCTCTGTCCACTGAAAATGCCTAGAAACAATGAACAACCCAATAACAAGAATCACTCTAGTGGCCGGTGGGGCAGGAGTCACAGATAAAAAAAGTTGTCTGTGTTTCAATAATTGTTAAAATTGTGTGATGAATAAATCAAATTCCCTTTATTATTCTCTCTACTTTTGTTTGTGTTTGAAAATTCCAAATTTAAAAATTAAAGAGCATGCATAGACCTTAAAACAGCAATATTGCTGAATGAATATTGTCTTTTATAACCTGAGGTGGTTATACCTGGACGTAGCTGAACCAATATCATCTGCACATTGAATAGGTATAGCCACTAACCCACTAGCATCCACCCATTCCCAGGCATGTAGGAGAAACCATCCAGTCTCTCTTGGGGACAATGACTTGTGAATCAAATTTATTTTAGCTAATGAATCATTACAGTCACAATGATTTTCAAGGAAGGCATTATGTCCAGAGAAGTACTGAAGCCTGCTTCTACTGGGTGGTTTTCTTGGTTAACATTTTTATAGAAGCATAATAATCTTCAAGACTAATCTCTTCCTTTTTATTCTGTAGTCAGAAGTTTGCTTTTCGCAGACAAAATATTTAAGTACAATGAGCTATTTTATAAATGTGAATACAGATGGCACTAGGCACAAGGTTGGCAAATTGTGTTTTGATTGTTGTTGCAGCCATATATAAATGTATATACCTCATGGCCAGGGAGCATGCTTGCTGAGGGCTAGAATCAAGAGTTGGAAAAAAAAAAAAATTTGCTCAGCATCCTGCATAAGTGCCAACGAGCCCATCACAGCTTCTCATTGACTCTTTTTTTCTTTTTTCTTTGAAGTATATTTGACTTACAATATTGTGTTAGTTTCACGTGTACAGCAAAGTGATTGTTTTATATATTTTTTCAGATTATTTTCCTTTATAGATTATTACAAGATATTGAATAATATCAAGATATTATTATTATAATTATAATTATTATAGGTTATTACAAGATATTGAATGATTTACTGTGATAAACAGTAAATCCTCATTGCTTATCTATTTTATGTAATTTGTTATCTGTTAATCCCATACTCTTAATTTATCCCTCCCCCCTTACCTCCCTTTCCCTTTTGGTAACTATAAGTTTGTTTCTGTTTTGTATATAGATTCATTTGAATTGTTTTTTAGATTCCACATATAAGTGATATCATATAATACCTGTCTTTCTCTGTCTGACTTACTTCACTTAGTATGATATTCTCTAGCTCCATCCATGTTGCTGCAAATGGCAATATTTCATTCCTTTTTTATGGCTGAGTAATATTCCATTGTATATATACATTCATCTGTCAATGCACATTTATGTTGCTTCCATGTCTTGGCTACCTTAAATAGTGCTGCAGTGAACATCGGAGTGCATGTATCTTTTCGAATTATGGCTTTCTTTGGATATATGCCCAGTAGTGGGTTTGCTGGATCATATGGTAGTTCTATTTGTAGTTTTTTAAGGAGCCTCCATACTGTTTTCCATAGTGGCTGCACCAATTTACATTCCCACCAACAGTGTAGGAGACTTCCCTTTTCTCTACACCCTCTCCAGCATTTGTTGTTTATAGACATTTTTGTCTCATTGATTCTTTTACTTAGGCACCAGCCTCTTTCTGCTCCTGTTGCCTCATATTTGACTCATATTTTAAGATTATTCACTTTTCCTTAGTGTTTTACTGTGGAATTTTCAAATATATTTAAAAGCAGAGAGGGTATATTGATCATTCAATTTTACATATTATCAATGCCAGCCAATCATTTTTATCTATAACCCCTGCCACAGTGGGCACTAAGGGTACATGTTGATATGACTTGGTCATTTCTCTCAGACTTTTTAGTGATCAGAGCTAAGAATTTTTTCAGTTCATTGCAGAGTCAGCCTAAGAATTCAACCTGTAAGCCTGGGGAAAAAAATTGCATGAGACTTCAGTGATTAGTTTGGGTGTCAGGAAAATTTCGTGAAAAAAAAAGTTCCCATTTCACGTTATTAAATGTTTTACTTTTAAAGAAGTGCCACTCCAAGAAAAATTCCTTTGTTCCTTCACATTTAATGTTATGTTGTCTCTATTAGGTTTCTTACAGTGTTTTCTGCTTTTAGTATTTATGCTCAAAATGCAATTTTCAAAAAAACCCTAGCAAACAAGAATACAAATGAATTTTAAAAATAGCAAACAAGAATACAAACAAATCCCTCCATTCCTACCAGCATGAACTTTCAATTTCAGAAATGCCTTTTGCGTACGGTTCTTCATATGTAAAGAAGACCTATGAGGTCAGATAGTACAGATTTTCTATTTTTCACATCACTGAACTTACAAAACTACAGACTCCCATTTTATTAACATGTTCGAGAAAAAACACTCTCTCTTTCCTACTCATTCTATTTTCATAAGGGTTGCCTTTCTTTTGCAGTCCACTGAAATAGGAAAACCATGTTCCTTTACCAAATCACTATATACTAGCATGCAGGCACACAAACTCTACTATAGTGTGACGGAAACACACTATAATCCCCCATCGTAATGCAAACCTGCAAGTGAAGATTGCACAAACAAAAACTGGCAGACAAACTTGCACAATAAGGTCAGTTTGACAAAGCTATATATATTTCTACATGTTTTTGTGATTTACATGTCTGATGATTTCTTCCCCAAATGCTTTGAATAAGGTGTTTCAGACTTATAAATTTATTAGTCTTCTCATTCCAATTCTGACTTTGGAATGAAAGTTTCAATTACATGTAACATTTATTTCCTAAAATTTTAATAATATACTTAAAAATAAAAAAACCTTCACACCTAGTGGTCCCACTGAATTGGAATTTGAGGTTGAAAACTGGCCATTGGAGTCCCTCAGGGTACCAAACCATCTGGCAGAAAAAGGAATGCTCTACTGGCTTGGGGAAAGTTTTCCTAATTACGAAAGAGAAATGTGATTGCTGCTACCTGATGTGGCTATAGAGAAATCTGTTCGTCTGTCCAGAATCTAGGATTATTTCTAAGGCAACTCTAGGATTTTCATTGTACAATAGAAACATAATGTCACATTCTCCAAGGATGTAGGTTTTGGGTTTTTTTGACAGGTAAAAAAATGCCCAGCTTGAGCTATGGCTGCCAGCAAAGGGGAGGTAGAATTGATGGTGGAAACAAGGATTTTAAAGACCAGTTGTGGCCTCATAACCAATTGCAGAAGTGAGAGCAGCAGTGGAATTTTTCTTTTCGTATTACTATGTATACATGTATATATTGACCATTATCTCATCCCTTTTTCTTTCCCATATTGTTTTTGGGTGGTAAACAACTTTAAAACTTAGTCTTTCTACTATATAATGATAACGTTGGATTATGATTAAACTAAAATGTGTTAATACCACAGAGTGACTATTGGGAGTGTGTCTTCCGATTTGGAGGAGAAATGAATGTCTTCATTTGTATTAAAATTAATTGCACCGGGCTTCCCTGGTGGCGCAGTGGTTGAGAGTCCGCCTGCTGATGCAGGGGATACGGGTTCGTGCCCTGGTCCGGGAAGATCCCACATGCCGCAGAGCGGCTAGGCCTGTGAGCCATGGCCGCTGAGCCTGCACGTCCGGAGCCTGTACTCCGCAATGGTAGAGGCCACAACAGTGAGAGGCCCGCGTACCGCAAAAAATAAAAGAAAAATTTAAAAAAATTGCACCTTATTGCCAAATTGATATTATTGTTGCTATGATGAAATTTTTGTTATTTATTATATGTAAGCTCAGATATGAAAGAGAGTATTTTGACCCGTAAGAAGGGTGTCTCATGGCTAAGTACCATCTTTTTGAAGCTCCCTCTCAGAGGTCTACACACAGTATCCACAGGGCCCCTTTTCTCTTTAGTTTCCGTAATCCTCGGAGTGTTTATTACTTTTGGCAGTAACTCACCTCTGAGTTTCTTCAGTATCCATTTATGGCTTTTCCACCATCTGACACCTGGGTAACCAATTTTCTATATTAAATCACTTGTGTGTAAAATTCCATGGCTGGTTTCAATTACGAAATAATGAATCACTGATAAATATACCCACATTGATGAAAATTCTCTCTGAAATATATTTTAGTAAAATTTCATGTCTTTAACTATATCCTTAGGCCTATTGATAAAAATCATAAATTCTATTTTTTAGCAATGCCTGAAGCAAGTGTATTTAAATGAATACCTACTTTTTAGTCATCCAGTTATACTAAAATTGCTCAATATTCTGGGAAGATCCTTCCATGAAGCTGATCTTAGAACAAATCCTTGAGTTACAAAATGTCATTAGTTTCTTTATATCACATCTAGGTTTTAACCAAGAATTACATTACCCAACTCAATTATCTTCCTTTATTTGCCTAACTCAATTGCAAATAGTTTTGTTATTCTCCCCATCCCCAAAATATCTATATGCAAAAAAAAGGAAGAAATAATTTCATAACTTACCAAAGTTACCATTTTGAAGATAATACAAGTTGTGCAGATGTGTGTCTGTAGTATGTATGTGTGTGCTCCTTTTCATTTATAATTTTAAATTAAAGTTGGAATTTAAAGTTTAAATTTATTCTGTATAACTTCCATTATTGGAGCTTCTCCCTTGTGAACATCCCCCCTCATACACATAAAAAGATATTTTAAACATTGAGACAGCTTATATAACCCTTCTCTTCTTTAGATTAAGCATTGTTTTACTTCCCTTAATTATTATTATTATTTTTGGTAAAGGATTTTTTACTGTGGCAAAATATATTGGTTTGGCCAAAAATTTCATTCATCTTGGGTTTTCCATAACATCTTACAGAAAAACCTGAATGAACTGTTTGGCCAACCCAACACATAACATAAAATTTGCCATTTTAACTATTTTTAGTGACATTAATTATCTTTACAATGTTGTGCAAATATCATCACTATTTCCAAAACTTTTTCATTACCCTAAACAGAAACTTTGCAACAATTAAACAAGAACTCTCTATTCCCCCCTCTAACCAGATTCTAGTAACCTCTAATGTACTATTTATCTTTATGAATTTGCCTAGTCTACATATTTCATTTAAGTGGAATTAAACAATGTTTGTTCTTTTGTATATAGCTAATTTCACTTTGCATAATGTTTTCAAGGTTTATCCATGTTGTAGCATATATCAGAACTTCATTCCTTTTTATGGTTGAAAAAGATTCTATTGCATGTACATACCACATTGTGTTTATCTATTCATCTGTTGATGGACACTTGGGTTGTTTCCACCTTTTGGTTATTGTGAATAACGCTGCAATAGACATGATTATAAGAACATTTTGAATTCCTATTTTCAATTCTTTTGGGTATATACTCAGGAGTAGAATTGCTGGGTCATATGGTAATTATATGTTTAGCTTTTTCAGGAGCTGTCAAACTATTTTCCACAGTAACTGCACCATTTTACATTCCCAGTATCAATGTTTGAGGGTTCTAACTTCCAAGATCATAAAGTTTTAAATACAAATTAATTAAATACCACAGTTAAAAGACAAAAAGAGTCAAAATGAATTGAAATAAGTTTATGACAATTATGTTATTAAAATTAAATATTAGAATATAAACAGAATGAAAATAAAGAATGGAAACATTTATGTTTCATATAAACATTAAAAAAAGATTGTTTAGCTTTATTAACAAGGGAGAAATGTCAAGGCAAAAAATTACATAAGAACAGATGTTAAAAAAATTGTAAAAGTCAATCATACTTCAGTAAAAAAAGAAAAAGAAAAGGTGTTAAAATTTACTGCAAAGATATAATAATTCTAAATTTGTACAACCCAATAATATAGTCTTAAAAACGTTTTAAAGCAAATACAATAAAAGCCAAAAGGAGAAATAGACAAATCTACAATCATTGTGGGGGGTTTTCTATGCAACTCTCAATAACAGATAAGAACATGTAGACCAGGCTTTGTGAAGTTCATATGACCAAGAATGTTTGACTATCTTGGGGAAGGGGTGGCATTTGCAGTTCCATATGAATTTGAGGACTGGCTTTTCCATATCTGCCAAAAAGGCCACTGGAATTTTGTTAAGGATTGCATTGAATCTTAATTGCTTTGGGTTGTCTTATTGTTTAACAGTACTGTCTTCTGTTCTATGACTTGGGATGTCTTTCCATTTACTTAAGATTTATTTAATTTCCTTTAGCAGTATTTTGTAGTTTTCAGTATAGTGTTCAGTCTTTCACCTCCTTGGTTAAATTTATTCTTAAGTATTTTATTATTTTAGATACTGTTGTAAATGAAATCGTTTTTTAAATTTTGTCTTCAGATTTCATTGCTGTTACATAGAAACAGAACAGAGTTTTGTGTGTTAATCTTGTATTCTGCAACTTTGCTAAACTCTTATTAGCAGTTCTATTAGCTTTGTTGGTGAATTATTTGGGATTTTTTATGTACAGGGTCATGTTATCTGTGAAAAGAGATAGTTTTACTTCTTCTTTTCCAAGGTAGATGCCTTTTATTTCTTTTTCTTGCTTAAGTACTCTGGTTAAAACATCCAGTACACTGTGGAATAGCACACAGTGAATGCAGGCATCCTTGTCTTGTTCCAAAATTTAAAGGAAAGCTTTCAGTCTTTCACCATTTAGTGTGGCTTAGCTGTAAGCTTTTTATAAAGGTCTTTTATAATTTTGAGGAAAATTCCTTCTACTCTAGTGTTCAGAGTATTTTGTATTATGAATATATGTTGGATTTTCTTTTTCTATGTCAAATGGGATGATCATAATAGTTGGAGACTATGTTGTGGCGTTTGAAAAAATTTTATTCCTTTCTAAGGCTGGATAATATTCCATTGTATGTATCTATGTGTTCTTTATCCATTCATCTGTCAATGGATATTTGAGTTGCTTCCACTTCCTAGCTAGTGTGAATGGTGCTACTATGAACATGGGTGTCTTAATTGATTTTTGTAGTGTACCATTTTGATGGTCTTATCATTTCCTTTTGTGTATTTTTAAAGAAATTTTCTTACTGGTTAATGTAGTGATTACAATTAACCTCTTAAATTTATGATGGTCTAGTTTAAATTGATACAAGTTAGCTGAACTATCATACAAAAACTGTGCCACTGTATGGCTCTTTCATACCCACTTTATGTTGTTTTATCATAAATTGTGTCTTTATATAATTTGCTGATTAATATAGATTTACAACTATTTTTTTACATTTATCTTTTTAAATTATAAGAAATAGAAAGAAGAGTTACAAACCAAAAATAACATAATCCTGGCTTTTCTATTTATCTCTGTTTTTACCCCTACTGGAGTTCTCTATTTCTTCATGTGGCTTCAAGTTTGTCCTTTTATTTCAATCTGAAGAACTCCTTTTAGCATGTTTTGTCAGACAGATTTACTAGCAACAAACTCCCTCAGATTTGTTTATCTGAAAATATCTCATTTCTCCCTTTTTTTTGAATAGTTTTGACAGGTATAGGATTCCTGACAGACCTGGTTTCCTTTCTGCATTTAAAAATATCACCCCACTTCATCAGACCTCCATTGTTTATAATGAGAAATCTGCTGTTTCCTTATTAAGAATACTTTGTACATAGTAAGTCAATTCTATCTTGCTGCTTTCAAGATTCTCTGTCTTTGGCTCTTGATGCTAATTATGTCTTGATGTGGAACTCCTAGTGTTTAATTTTTATGGAGTTTGTTGTGTTCATTGGATATGTAGATTTGTGTCTTTTATCACAATTGGAAATGTTTTTCCATTATTTCTTTACATATTCTTTCTGCTCCTCTATCCTCTCCTTCTGAAATTCCTATTATACATATGTGACCCACAGGTCTCAGGCTTTGTTCATTTCTCTTCATTCTTTTTTCTTTCCGGTCCACAGAGTGAATAATTTTAGTTGATCTATCTTCAAGTTTGCTAATTTGTTTTTCTGCTTGCTCAAATCTTCTATTTAAATCCTCTAGCAAGTTTTCATTTCACTTCTTGTACCTTTCAGCAGAATTTCTATTTAATTTATTTTTATAATTTCTTTTTTCTTTATAGTCCACACTTTCTTTTCTTTGCATGGTTTATATTTTTTTTGTTTTTGAAAATGGAACATTTTTGAGTATTATAATGGGGGTAACTGAAAATCAGTTTGTTTCCCCCTCCCTAGAGTTTGTTTTTGTTGCCTACTATGTGCTGTAGCTCTTTGTTTAGTGTTTAGTGGTTTCTAAACTACTTTTGTAAAACCCATATTGTTTTCACATATGGCCTCTAAAACGTCTGTTTCTTTATCTTGTGTTTTGCTAGTTTTTTTCACATAAATTTATTTGGCTTCTAAAGAGAGAGAGAGAGAATGAGAGAGGAAACAAAGGAACGAAAGAAAGAAGGAAAACTCAGTCTTCGCAGATTGGCTCTGTGCTGTGTCATTCCTTTAATGCTTAGCCAGGCTGTTTACAACACTGCTTTAGCCTTCACTTCCTGCTTGCTGTGAGCTTAGAGGTAAGCCAGAGGGAAAGCTTAGAGTCTTCTCAGGGCTTTTCTGAGCATTCGTCCTTCCCTGAGCATGTGTGATGCTTTCTAAGTTCCTAAATCTATGCAGGCAATTTTGAAGGCCCTAATTTCCCAGTGAAAGTCTCTGTTTAGCTTTTCCTCCCAGGATTTCAGCACTCTGTTTTTTGTCGCAATTATAATCTTTTGCTCTGAGCAGCTGCTGAATAATTCTTTGCCTTAGGTTGTTTTTGAGGAATGCCACTGCTTTTCCACCACTAACTTTTCTTAGGGAGTTCTGAGTTAGGCAAAAAAATGGTAAGTGCCTTTCATCAGTCCTTCAGGTAACCATCATACATATTAGAACAGATAAACATAAACACAATTCTTTGAGAAAAAGGTCTGCTCTGCTTCTTCTGGAATCAAGAACCAGGATTACACACTGGGAATATAGGCTGCCATCTCCAAGACTGCCACATGGATACCAGGGAGGGGATGGGGCAAGGACAAGTAAAAATGTCACAAAGCTTTCCTAATGTTTTTAAATTGTCTTTTCTTGAAGCATTCTCTGGGCTGTGGTAAACTTTTGACTCTTTTCCAGAATTCTGACAAAGTTGATTCTAACGGTTTTTACTGGATTTTTAAAATTCTTCTGTGTTGAGATGGGCCCTTGGAGCTACCTGCTCCACCATTTTTGGTGATGTCTGATTTATGTACTTCAAAAATGTGTGCTATATTTGTAGTGGATCTGTAGTTTGTTACACAAATGCACTCATCAGAATCATGACGTTTATTTCCCAGCTGGCAGGAATGTTGGCTGCAGATAGTTCCTAGATAAATCTCTCCCCTGGAATTTCTCTCAGCTGAGGGGAGAGGTCTCTTCCAAGATTAAACCTACCTGGTGGCAGTTCATATCTAATGACTGGTTAATAAGAAAGAACAAAGACTTAATCCTCTTTTCAGGACATTTGATGATCCAGGATAACTCTGAAAGTTCATGACACCTGAAAAATCCTGTGGGATTGCTGAGCTTTTCTCACACTTTCATAGATATGGTTCCTTCTCAATAATTTCCACACACAGAATCTGAGGAATAGGGCATAAAACAATACTTAAATTCAAATGTTAAAATTACAATAAAAAAACTGAAGAAAATAAATTTAGTTTGTGCAAACTTGCACTTTTTACACCCTTCCTCACTTGTGATCATTACCAATTATTTTCCTAACTTCTTACAAATAATATCCAATGTTTTTATAAAAACTTCCTAGACTGCAGTTCATGTTATTTACCTTCTTTTTCTTTTTTAAAATAAGGGAGAATTACCTGTATTTGTTTTTTTTATAAATTTATTCCAAAATTCCTCAATGATTACTGATACAAGGCAGCATCTTATTTCTGTGTTCTTTCACCTCCTGGTAAGTAACTAGTTACTACATAAGAGTTAACCTTTTAGAGTTATGGATTTCAAAGTTTGCAGTGAAATTCCCCTTTATTTCCCCAAATAAAATCTTATGCCAAACCTTACTATATGATAAAACAAGAGAAACTATTTGTTAGCATAAGTTTATTTTTTTAGCATAATTTTATCTTTTAAAGTCTGTTTCATTTTCTCATTCTGCAGCCAACTGATGAAAAACATAAAGATATTTTGATTAATATAAACATTTGAAATAGGAGCTTATGGGTGTAATGATAGGCTTATTTTAGCCTCAGAATTCACTTTATTTCTGTACTTTGGTTTTGTATATGCAGTGTTGAAATAACCATCACTCCCATTAATTCATAGTTTCAAATAGAATTAAAAAAATTTTTTACTGTGTGATGGCATGTTATGCTTTGTTTAAATAGATTAGTGGAATGTAGTATTCGACTTTTTTACTAAAACTATGCATGCGAAACCTAGGTAACCAAGTCAAGACAGAGTCTTGGAAGACCACACACCACCTTCTAGCTTCACAGTGTGTCTGAGCCTCTGATAACTTGGGAAACAAACTGGACACACAATTAGCAATAGGGGAACTTAAAACAATTATATAAGATGGAGGAGTATTAAATGTGCCTATATAAAAAATTGAATTTCTATTGCTATTTATTGTTGAGAGAATTTACAATTCTGTGTTTCATTTACTGAATCAGAGTCTTCCATCTTATTCACTTAACTATACTTTCTCTTCAGCATTTTAAACACAGTTTTAAAATAATTCAGTGTGAAACACTAACGTTTTAATGGGGGACATAATTTTCAAGTGTAAAAACAAAGTTTCAAGTATAAAAAAGTTTTTATTCTTTTCTTTCAGCTTTATTGAGATATAATTGCCATACAGCACTATATAAGTTTAAGATATACAGCATAATGACGACTTACATAAATTGGGAAATGGTTACTATAATAAGTTAATATCCATCACTTAATGTAATTACAAAAAATTTTTGAAAAACCATAGTTCTAAACTCTTATAGACATAGTAAGGCAATTTTAAGACACTTTAAAGATGAACATAACAGTTTTATTACTAGACGTGATAGAATAAAAAGTTAATAAAGATTTAAATGTATTTGCTTTGTTGGATTGTATGCTCTCTGTGTGCCCAGTATGCAATGTAGCATTTGGCACCTGGTAGGTTTTCAAATAATTCTTATTGAATGTATAAATGAATTCAGGGTCTTTAAATAGGAATAATAGGGTTTTTTTCAGAGATGAATAATTAATATATCTTATAACCACTGAATATTTAGCTAACACTTAAAATTCGATTTGTATTTTTTCTGACTTTGTTTCTAGACTACATGGCAGGGACCAGATAGGATTTTTACCACATTTAAAGATCTCATTGTAATGATCTAATTCGGGGGCTAGCAAACTGTGGCAAAGTGACCAAGGGACCGACTGTTTGGGCAAACAAAGATACACTGGAAACTCCAACAGCCCAAAATAAAATGTTATTTTATTATTTTTTTAAATTAATTAATTTATATTTTGGCTGCATTGGGTTTTCATTGCTGGGTGTGGGCTTTCTCCAGTTGCAGCGAGCAGGGTCTACCATTTGTTGTGGTGCACAGGCTTCTCACTGCAGTGGCTTCTCTTGTTGCAGAGCACAAGGCGCTCTAGGCGTGTGGGCTTCAGTAGTTGTGACACATGGGCTCAGTAGTTGTGGCGCATGGGCTTAGTTGCTCCACGGCATGTGAGAGCTTCCTAGACCAGGGCTCAAACCCATGTCCCCTGCATTGGCAGGCAGATTCTTAACCACTGCACCACCAGGGAAGTCCTAAAATGTTATTTTAAAAATAAAAGTTTAATTTTAGAACAGTTTTAGATTTATGGAAAAGTTGTGAAGGTAATATAAAGAATTACCATGTACCATACAACCAGTTTTATCAACTATTAATATTTTATATTAGTAGAGTGTATTTGCTAGAAGTAATGAACCAATATTGCTACACCATAATTAACTAAAGTTCATATTGTATTCAGAATTCTATAGCTTTTTCCTAATGTTCTTTTCTGTTCCAGGATCCCATTTAAAATACCATGTTACATTTAATTGTATGTCTTCTTAGGCTCTTCTTGTCAGAGACAGTTTCTCAGACTTTTCTTGTTTTTGATGACCTTAACAGTTTTCAGGAGTACTGGACAGGTATTTTGTAGAATGTCTCTCCTTTGGGATTTGTCTGATGTTTTTCTCATGATTAGATGGAGGTTACATGGATTTGGAAGGAAAACCACAGAGTTGAAGTGCCAGTCTCATCACATCTCGTCTCATCACACACATTTCAAGGGCTGTTGATGTTGACGTTGATTACATAGCTTGAGGTCCTATTTGTCAGATTTCTCCACCATAAGGTTACTCTTTTTTTTTTTTTCTTTCCATATTGTTCTCTTTGAAAGAAAATCACTGTATACGGCCCACACTTACAGACAGAAAGCTATGCTTCAAGCTTGGAATAGCTACACAAATTCTTTGGAATTCTTCATGAGACATTTGTAAATTCTTTCCCCACTTATTTATTCATGCAATCATTTCTTTCTATCAGTGTGGACTCATGGCTATATAATTTATACTTTGATTTATGATCCAGTTTAGTTTGTTGCTCATATTTTTCCAGCTTTAGACATTGGGGTTCCTTCAATTTGGTCATGCATTCCTTTGAAATACTCATCATTGTGGGCTTTTTGGATTTTTTAAAAGTACTTCCTGGCGTTATATTGATAAAATGGTCCAGGTTCATTTTGTATATTTCTTCTCATGGTGCTAGAATTAGCATTTCTCCAAGGAATGTTTGTTTCTTTTATTGGGAAATGGTATTAGAAACCAAGTTCTGAGTGCTAGGTATGCTTGATTCTACTCAGAGGTTATTGCTTCTAGGCCCTGTCAGTTAATAGAGAAAGGTGATAATATGTATGTATACTAACCCATGTATATACATATATCTATAAATATTTCTACGTATTACCATCTGTATCTGTAGTAAATAAAAATTAGTGTGTTCTGATGTATCCGACTCTAGTTCATTACCACCTAGAACATTCTAACTTTCTTCCCTTGCTCAAATATAACTTCCAACTCCAACAGTAAGAAATCTGGCTCCCACCACCTGCCACACATTTACTAAATTGTTCAATTCCAGTATACATGTATTGCGTTTTCAGAACCGTTAACCCACACTTCCATGGGAAATAACTTTTTAAATTAGATTATAGTTTTTATGTACAGTTCCTTTTGACTCTGCCTTTACAGATTACATTCATTTCCAGAGTTGCTTGGATCAGAACTTGATTGCCTTACACTCTTTATTGAAGGTGTTTAATACATTGGTAATACATTTAGATTTTCTTGTCTTATTCTGTATCCCATCCTGGGTTTTTCCAATCTTCTAATTCTTTTTTAACGTGTGTATTAAGGTATACTCTTTGTGCTGTAAATTTTTAGGGCTTTTGACAAATCTTAATATCTTGTAAGTACAAGACATTTTATACCATTACATTATGCTACAATACCATTGCAATATCATACACAATAGTTTCACTATTATAAAAAAATCCCCTGTGCTTCACCTAGTTAGCCTTTTCCCTTTCCCCCTAAACTCCAGCAACCAACAATTTTTAACATCTCTATAGTTTTGTCTTTTCCAAAATGTCATATTATTGGAATCATATAATATGTAGCTTCTGCAGACTGGTTTCTTTCACTTAACAATATATATTTAGGAATCATCTATGTCTTTGTCTTACTTGATAGCTCACTTCATCATTGAATAATATTTTAGTGTATGGATGTACCATAATCTGCTTATCCATTCACCTATTGAAGGACATTTTGATGCTTCCAGTTAGGGGGGAATAAAGCTGCTCTAAACATTTGTGTGCAGGCTTTTTATTTGGTTTTTATGATTTCTTACTGTTAAGTTTATGAATTATTTTTATATAAACAAATTATTATATACATGTTTTCCAAATATTTTCTCCAAGTCTGTGGTATGTCTTTTCATTAGCAGTGTCTTTCACAGCCCAAACAATTTTAATCTTAATAAAGTTCAACTTACCAAATTATTTCTTTCATGGCTTATGTTTTTGGAGTTGTATTTTAAAAATAATCAACAAACTGAAGGTCACATAGATTTTTCTACTACATTTTCCTCATGAATTTTTAGTGTTTTGCATTTTACATATATGATGTAAATTTTACATATATTTTACATATGTGACTATGATACATTTCGAGTTATTTTTGTGTAAGTTCTAAGGTTTGTGTCTAGGGGTTTTTTGTTTGTTTGTTTCTTGGCATATGGACATCCATTTGTTCCAACATCATTTGTTGAAAAGACTAGCTTTTCTTCCCTGAAATCAGTGTCATTGCTCCATTGTTACAGATCAGTTGATTATACCTGTGTAGGTCTACTCCTGGCTGTTCTATTCTGTTACATTGACCTATACATCTATTCTTTCACTAATTCCACCTGTTTTGGTTACTGTAACCTTATAGTAAGTCTTGAAATTGCGTTGTGTAAAAACTCCAATTTTGTTCTTTTCCTTCCATATTGTATTGGCTATTCTAGGTCTTTTACCTTTCCATATTAACTTTAGAATTGTTACATTAATATTCATGCAATAGCTTACTTGCATTTTGATGTGTTTCTGTTGAATTTATATTTCAACTTAGGAAGAACTGACATCTTAACAATATTAGGTCCACCAATGCATAAACATGGAATACCACTCCGTTTATTTAGAAACTTTGATTTATTTCACTAGTGTTTGATAGTTTTCTGCATATAGATTCTGCACTGCTTTACAGACTTAAGTATTTCATTATTTTGGGTGTATTCTAAATTGTATTTTTTTTAAAGTTAAAGTGCCAAGTGTTTATTGCTGGTATGAAGTGCCAAGTATTTATTGCTGGTGGCCTTGCTATACTCATTAGTTCCAGGAGGGTGTTTTTCTATTTTTTGGGTCATTTCTTTGATTTTTCTACATAGACATTTATGTCACCTCTGAATAGAACCAATTTTATTTCTTCCTTTCCTATCTGTATAGTTGCTTTTCCCTTTTCTTGTCTTATCACATTAGCTAGGACCACCAGTAAGATGATAACAGTGATGAGAGAGGACATTATTGCCTTTGTCCCATAAATATCAGTGATGTATTATATAAGCTTCATCGTAACAAGAAAGCAAAAACCTATGGTCTATACACATACGTAAAGAGAAAGGAACCAAAACATATCACACAGAAAATCATCAAAACACAAAGGAAGGTGGAAAGTGTGGAATAAAGGAAAAAGGGAATTACAGAACAGCCAGAACACAATTAACAATATGGTAATAGTAAGTTCTAATAGCCATCTTCTTAAGAACTATGTTTAAAAACTCTGCATGAATTCCCCAGCCCCACCCCTTTAAAACTGCCTTACCTCATATCCTATGACTCCATTCTTGCTCATTACAGTCCAGCCATATTGGCTTTTTTGGTGTTTCTAAAAATCCAGTTATTTTCTTCTCTCAAACACTTTGTGCTCACTTCTGTTATCCATCTGGATGGCTACTTCCTTGTTCAAATGTCCCTTTTTCTTTCTTCCTCTTTGAGGATTACCCTCTTTACACTATTTAAAGCTGTCAAGGCTTCACAGCCCCTAGAACTCTCTTTCTTGTTTAATTTTTCTTTATAACAATTTAACTAGATAAATAATATATATATATCATAAATGAAATAAATAATATTTTATTTAGTATCTGTTTTTTTTTTTTTTTTTTTTTTTTTTGTGGTATGCGGGCCTCTCACTGTTGTGACCTCTCCTGTTGCGGAGCACAGGCTCTGGATATTCAGGCTCAGTGGCCGTGGCTCACGGGCCCAGCCACTCCGCGGCATGTGGGATCCTCCCAGACCGGGGCACAAACCCGTATCCCCTGCATCGGCAGGTGGACTCTCAACCACTGCACCACCAGGGAAGCCCTAGTATCTGTTTTCTTGAAGTAACATGTAAGCTCCAGGAAGGGAGAAAAATATTTTTTAATGTTTATTTTACTGCTACATCCATAGCACCAAAAATAGTGTACTTACAGAAGTTAATAATAAATATTTGTTGAATAAATGAACAAATAAGGAAATGAGAATAAACATGCACATATACACTAAGAGTTCAAATATATTCATGGAGATAGAAAATTATTTATTTCAAGTTTTGTACCGATACATGTATATATTTGCATACATATGTGCAAAAGTGTTGTTAAGATCAGCAGCTTTGATATCTTTAAGTCATATTCTGTGTAAATTAAACTGGTTACAATAATGATAATTTACATTCATATAGCATTGTATGATTTTTCAAAGCACTTTTCATATACTGTTTCTCCACTGGTATTATTGTTATAATTCCTCTTTTCATGTAAGGAAACCGAGACCCAGTTTCCTGCCAGAGGGAACTTATCAAATGAGTATCAAAGTCTAAAATTAACTCTAGGTTTTATTATTTAAGTCTATTTTTCTTTCTTTGACAAAGTGCGTTTGGTGTTTCTTTATTATTTGTCATGATTATAATTATATAGTAAATTTCTATCAATTGCACAGGGTTAGTTGAAATATGTCACGTAAAGAAATACAAAATGATTCAGTGAGTAGGATTGACATGCTAAATAACTAAAAGTTTCATCAATTAAAAAGCTAAAGAAACCCTTATATAGTGAAATACTTCATCAATGCCTTTAGGAGGAGCTTTGCTCAGTGTCCCTAAGACTAAAACTAGGATAAATGATGCTGCATTATCTCCTCCCTATACAGATTTTCATTCTTTCTAAACCTGACTGTATTTGCTATGTTTTCTTTCCTTGTTATTGGCATCACTCTCCACCAAAATAAGAAACTTGAGAAGTCTACTTAATTCCTACCTCTCCTAGCATCACCACTATAACCAAATAATGACCAAATCCTGTTAACTTTACTTGGAAGATATTTCTGGAATATGTGTATTTTTTATTTCTACTCTCACTACAGTAAGTGAGGCTCTCATCGTCTTTCACCTGACCTCCAGCAACAGCCTTAACTTTTCCTCCTTAAACGGTCTTAGCCAAATCTTCAATATATCCTCCACAGAATAGTACATCTGTATTCCAACCTCATTGTTTCCTCTTCTGTATAGGGACAGATAGTAAATATTTTAGGCTTTGGGATATACAGTCTCTGTCACAATTACTAAACTCTATCATTGCAGTACAAAAACAGACATAAACAATATATAAACAAATGAGTGGCTGTTTTCAATAAACTTTTACTAACCAAAGCAGGCTGTGAGTTAGTTTTGGCCCATGGGCACTAGTTGCCGATCCCTGTTCTTAGAGAATAGGGCCTTTGCTATCATCTAGACCATCAGCATCTAGAAGGTACTCAGCACACAGTAGGAGCTAAATAAAAATTTATTAGAAAATAAATGAATGATTCCAAAAAAGAATAAATAATAGGTGACCACAAGTCAAACATATACCCCAAGAGCCTTTGGGTATAAGCTGGGATATTGATTTAGTCACTCACTTAAAAACTGTCCATCAGGAAAAAAAGATATAATATTCATCTTGTATAAAATTAAAGGTTTTCATAAGGTAGTTAGTGTGTTTGGTAGGTTCCAGGCTGGAGATGTAAATCTCAGAAGCAGTAGCATAGTAGTGGTGTTTAAAGTCACAGCTTTGAGGCAGCTGAGTGAATAAAGAACCAAGGTCATAGGTAGAGAGTACCAAGGACACAAGTAAGGAGAACATCAACTTTTAAAGAGCTAACAATGAAAGTAGATTCTACATAGAGAGGTCTAAGGGATAGCCAAAATGAAAGGAACAATTCTGAAGGTATTTTCATAAGAGTCATGGGCAAAAAGAATTTAAAAAGTAAAGAAGTAAGCAACAGTGGTAAATACCACCAAGATATTCAATGAAGTTAATCCTTGGAAAGTGCTCATGAATTTAGAATTAAGTCACAAATCGGCTTATAAATTTAAAGCAGCGAAGGTAAAAGCCAAATGGTGTTGTGTTTAATAGTGGATGAAAAGTAAGAAAGTGAAGATAGTGAGGTTGCAGTGGCTTCAAAACAAAAAGAAAGAAAAGACACAGTAGAGCTATTGGGCATGTCATATCATGGTTTGTTTAGTGTTTATCTTGCTTATTTATGAGTTTCTGTGAAATGGAAAAGCTTTGTCCATGTCTAAATGGGTTGAAAGGGGTCAATGCATAAGAATAAATTGAAGATTCAAGAAAAACTTGGTAGAAATGATGAGTAAAGTCCTAAAGACAGAGAATGGGGAAAATAGCTAGAGCAGAATTAGCCTAAGAGAGCAGGAGAGACACATCTTCATCTTGAAACTATGAGAAGAAGGTAAAGACAGGAGTAAAGAGAAGTACATTGTAGGCAAAAAAGAAGCTAAAAGAGTCAAGTAAATGTCTTGATTTTTCTGTGTGGAATAAAATAAGGCGAATAACTGAGAAGGAGACAGAAAAGAAGAATTTAGAGGTTGAGAAAATGCAAGTTTCAAATAGCTTTTGAGGCAAATGGGAGGTTTTGATCATTAAGTACATGTAATAAAGTTGCAGAATAGTATGGAGGGCACAGCTATGAGTAAATCATAAATCTCTAATGACACAATCTGCACTGTTAGATTTATTTTTGCAATATTCAGCAGGAAGGTACAGGTGCTGAGAAATTAGATGTTGAAAATTATCCATGTTTGGGTATCTGGAAAGTATGTGAAATCAAAGAGCAATGAGGTAAAGGAAGGAGGGTGTTACCAATAAATTAAAATAGAAATGATATCCCATAAATCGCCAGTGTCATAGTAATGGGATCAAAGCTAAAAGGGAGCTGGTAAAATGGACACCAGTGACTGAAGGTCATTGTAAAGTTAGGGATAGGTCTTATGGAAATGAGTAAGAATACAAGAAGGATAAGAAATTTTGTTCAGGACTTCCCTGGTGGCACAGTGGTTAAGAATCCGCCTGCCAAAGCAAGGGACACGGGTTCGAGCACTGGTCCAGGAAGATCCCACATGCCACTGAGCAAATAAGCCCCTGCACCACAATTACTGAGCCTGCGCTCTAGAGCCTGCGAGCCACAACTACTGAGCCCACGCTCCACAACTACTGAAGCCCTTGCGCTTAGAGCCCATGCTCTGCAACAAGAGAAGCCATCACAGTGAGAAGCCCGCACACCACAATGAAGAGTAGCCCCTGCTCGCTGCAACTAGAGAAAGCCCGGGCAGCAATGAAGACCCGATGCAGCCAAAAATTAATTAATTTTTAAAAATTAAAATTAGTAAGAACTTTAAGAAAAAGGCAGTGTTTTTTTAAAAAAAGAAATTTTGTTCAGAAATAAAATACTGAAATTTACACCTCAAAAGCAGAGAAGTTCTGGGCAATGACAAAGTGTAGCTGCAACCATTGGTGGATGCTGTAAAATGCTCATAAATGTAAACAGAACTCATGACATCAGGCAAATGTGAGGCTAACGTGGTATAATGGCTATCCAAGGTAGCTGACACTGCAATGCCCTGCCCCACTCCTTCATCAATACCAATTACCAGCCTTCTAACTGCCAATCCCTGCACCTTTTTATTTTTAGCATGATGCTGTCCCTAGTTTTGGGAGCCTGCTTTGCTATCTATGAGGTAGGATGGAAGTTCTGGGAAATTAATGCCCTCCTTTCTTCCTAAAGCTCTTAACCAAGGAGGGATCAACTCCCTAACACTTTGGATGGTACAACACTGAGTGTGTGTTTTGCCCTGGTTCACAGAATTCCTCCAGGGAATTGTTTCAGTATTCGGTGGTAGCTAGCTATTCCCTTTACTGGTTCCATTCTCTTCCTTGTCTAACTCTTCCTTATCTAACTTGTTACTTTAAACTCAAATTCTTATCTTAGGGTTCTACTTTTCCTACCCACACTATGACCTTTATACAGATCCTGAAGTTCCTTGCCGTGATGCCAGGAGTGGATGAGTAGAAGCGGCAGATAAAAGTCAGAAGGTGACTTCAGTGAGGAGGGTTAAATGATATATATTTATAGTTATATTATTTATACTTATATTACCATTTCCATTTATACATGTGGGTTGAAATAGAGCAAAAAGCAAAAGAGGACCTAGAAAGAATGGTTGACATGGCCTCTTGTCCTAGTGACACCAGTGCATGATAAACTTCCACTGAGAAGACTCAAGGAAACATGGCTAAGAGAACAAGTCCACAGTTGTTCAACAGACATTTATTGTATATCCGTTATGGGCTAGAAATAGATTAGGTGCCAGAGACACAAAAATAAATAAAGTACTATTTATAATCTTAATGTGTTTGCATACTATTATGGTATTAATCCTATAATAAGAAAATTTTAATGCAATGAAAAGTGATGACTAAAATATACATAGGGTACTGCTGGAATAAATGGGAAAGATATCTTAAGGTCTAGAGCAGTCAGAGAAGGCTTTGTGAAAAAGAGATTCCCTCTGAACTCAGTTTTAAAATTAAGTAGATATTAACAGGCAAAGGAGTAGAGGTAAAGAGGGTGGCTATTTTAGGAAGAGGGTTGGATAATATATGTAGGAGATTACAAGTGCTTTATTAGTATTTAATTAGTATTTACTAATAATTAGTAAATTATTAGTGCTTTGGGAGTTTAGAAGAAAAGAAAAAGTGTATTGGAGAGCCAGGCAAGGAACAGATCATTTCTTGTATGCTGGCTCGTGGAAATCTATTGTTAGGCAATGGAGTGTCACTGAGGAATTTTGAATAAGCAAAGGAGTTTGCCAACACCTGTACTAGAGCACAGAATTGTGTGCCTGGGTGTGTGTGTGTGTGTGTGTGTGTGTGTGTGTGTGTGTGTGTATGTGTGTATGTTTGAGAGAAGTTAATTAACACAAAAATAAATTCATAAACCAGAAAAATAGCAGAGATTGATAAAGAATTTGTATTTAATGGTGTGATAATATATGGACAGTTCCTTTATATGTGTTGGTTTAGTAAACCATCTCTGAAAAAGCAGAATCTAAAGTGAGATGTAAACAGTAAGAAGGAGTCAGCTATGCGAAGATAGAGTAGGGCATCCAACCAGAGAAACAGCTAGTGTGGAGGGTGGAGGGCCTAAGGTGGATTTTGTTTGTCCTACCTGAAGAATAGAAAGACAATGTGGCTGGGATAGTTGTATGAAGGGAGTAATTTGGAGATAGTAAGGAAAGTCTAAATAAAGTAGGGCTTTAGAAGGTAGAGTAAAAGCTTTATATTTTCTTCTAATGCAATGCTGTGTGAGGAAGAATAATGGACCCTCGAGGAGGTCCACATCCTAATCCATAGAAACTGTGAATATGTTCCATTACATGGCAAAGGAAATTAGGGTTGCAAATGGAATTAAGGTTGATAATCAGCTGACCCCAAGGTAGGGAGATAATCCTGCATTATTTGGTATAATTCCAAGCATCCTTGACAGGAAGAGCAAGGCAGAAGGAGAGAGTCAGAGGAAGATATGGCTATGAAAAAAGACACAAGCAGACACAATGCTGATGGCTCTGAAGGAGGAAGAGACCATGAACCAAGGAATGGGGGTGGCCTTTAGAAGCTAGAAAGGGCAAGGAAATGGAGCTCCTTTAGAGCCTCCAGAAAAGAAGGTAGCCTTGCCAATATTTTTATTTTAGTCCAGGGAGACTTGTGTTAAAAGTTCTCACACAGAACTGTAAGATGATACATTTGTCTTGTTTTAATCCACTAATTTTATGATAATTTATTATAGCAGAGATAGAAACAAATGCATGAAACATTGGGGACTACAATAACTGCATATGATTTTAAAACTCTTTTTGTGATTACTGTATGGACAGTGAATTTTGGTGTAAGAATAACAAAATCGAGGAAGTCAGTTATGAGTTAACTTACAGTAATTTAAGTGAAAGATGATGGTAGGTTGGACAAGAGTAGTAATAGTAGATATGAAAAGAAGCAAATGGGTTTGGGAAGTTTTTGGAATTAGAATTGAGAGAAGATGCTCATTAGTTGGACTTAGGGAGTGAAATAAAAATAACTCTCAAGGAAAAACCATAAACGTGAAACTTGCACAGCTGGGCTGATTGTGGTAACACTCACAGAGCTAGAGAAGACAGTGCAAATACCTTTGATGGGGTAAATGAGGAGTTTTGAGACCACGATGTTTGTTTATATCCCATGGTTGTGTCATGCAGTGAGTTGGATATGTACATTTTTGAATTTCTGAATTTCTGGGAAGAATTCAGATTTGTAGGTTTAGATTTTGGAATCATAAGTATAGAGATGCTCTTTAAAGCCACAGGTCTAGATTCAATCATCAAGAGAGGATGTATCTCAAGAGAAAAAGAGGTGTGGCGCATAGCAATGTGACGCTGTCAAAACTAAGGGTAAAAGACAAGAAAATGAGGAACCTAGAAAGAGTGGTCAGAGATATAGGAGGACAGAGTGACATGAGATGACAAAACTAGACGAAGGGACAAAGTGTTTCTAGAAGAACAGGTCTCAGATACTTTTGATAGGATAATAAGATGAGTTAAAAACATTAGATTTGGCAGCATGGAGATAAGTAGGAATCTTGGCAAATTCTCAATGAAGTGGGGCCAATAAGAACTCAACAGATGTGAGTTGAGGTTAGACTCAGAAACCAAGAAGTATAGGCAGTGATTTCATGGCAATCACTTTAATAAATTTTGCTGTAAAAGGAAACATCAAAATGGAGTAGGAATTATAATTAGGTATTTTCCTTATCAACAAAATAACTCTCCAGTAACACAAATGGAATGCTTTACACATTACTTTTCTTTCTCCCATCTCATCCTGAAACACAGCCCTTAACTTACTTTCCACTTCAAGTGCATTTATTCACTATTCAGTCATTTGTTTATCTACTCATTAATTCCCAATAAATGTTTATTGAGCACCTACAAACTAGAAGACACTGAGATGCTATCTGGAGAGGGGTCAGATCTGTAAGTTTAGATTTGGGGGTCATAAGCATAAAGAAGACATATTAGCTATAAAAATATAGATGGCATCTGACATCTAAGAATTATAATTTAACAGTTTTTCTTAGATTGCAGTTCTTATATTAAAAAAATTGATTGCCCAAAACCATAGCCAGGAACGATTAATGCTTCTATTCAAAATTGCCCATGGTCCTTAAAACCATTTCCTTTGAATGGACTATAATGCCACTTTTTTTTTTTTTTTTTTTTTTTTTGTGTGTACGCGGGCCTCTCACTGTTGTGGTCTCTCCTGTTGCGGAGCACAGGCTCTGGACGCGCAGACTCAGCGGCCATGGCTCACGGGCCCAGCCGTTCCGCGGCATGTGGGATCTTCCCGGACCGGGGCACCAACCCGTGTCCCCTGCATCTGCAGGCGGACTCTCAACGACTGTGCCACCAAGGAAGCCCTATAATGCCACTTTTTAAACCCATACTTAGTTATTTTCATATCTCAGCACTCTTATCTTTTCCTTAAAAACACTTTTTGTGTCAGTTCCATTCATAGAAATAGTAGCCGCAGAAACTTAAGGCCTTAGTCAATATTTTACTTCTTCCAGAAGTCTTCTGGAAAATCGACTATCCAACCAGAAGGAATCTCTTTGTTTTGAATGATTTTAACAGTTCTAGTATGTTCTGGGTAGATGGATTTATCATATTGCTTTACCTTGCCTGCAGAAAAGGGTCTCATGCCTTACTTTTCACTGTGTTCTTGAAAATATCTTTTGAGTGCTTAAACTTAGTAACTTTTAACAAATATATGCTGAATAGATATTCTGCAGTGCTTCGTGAAATACTTAGGGAAAAACAACACAAAACTGAACTCCCAACATGCTAAAATAATTGATTCAGCCCATATTCTAGCTGCTGTATTTACCAGTGGCTACAAACTAACCAACCCTTCCAAATCTAACATAATGAAACAAGATCCTACAAATTCTCTAAGGCATTTATTATTGATGTGTTATTCTGTGAATGCTATCTGCTTCTCTTTGGTATTCATTTGATAGAAGAAATAGTGAGTTATTTCATAATGAATTCAGATAGTTCCATTCAAATCTTTGTTAACCTCATTACATTCAAATGACATTACAGGGACTGAATGCTGAACTTAAACTTTGAGAACTTAGGTTAAATATAAAAATGCTTAGCCAGCAAGGTCTTTTATCAGCAGTTGATTATTTTAGGCATTAAAATATAAAAATTACTCTTGAAAGTGAGGGAAAAAATATAGTTCCTCCCTCCCCACCGCCAGATGATTTAAATTGAAATAATTCTGTATATCACTCCGGAGAAAATTGTAAAAGACCAGACTTCTCCCATAGGAGTTTTAGTACTTCCAGGTTTGGGTTTAAGATATAAATATCTCAGAAACTACCTTACTCATGGTGTTTCAAATTATTCCCAGTTGTATCTCTTACTGAAATCAAGATGCGTGACTATACCTTTATATAGTGAAGGGAAAAAACTCTCCAACTCCTTGAAAACGTTATATCTAGTTCAAGTTTGGATATGGCCTTTCTGTTAGCTAAACTAGCTTTTCAATAATTACAAAAAAGAAAAGGATTCGATGCTATCCTTGCCTGATGTGTGCATTTTATTTTATCTGGAATTGATCTCATAGGTTCTGGGCTTTTGGGGGAGTTATCCATCCAAATAAGAAAAGCATTGTTAAGACAAATGGCACACATCTCTCCATTTTTGTATCCATCAAAACTTCCCAACTACATGTGTGACATTTTATTAAAATAAAATTTTCTTTGCATACTGTCACATAATATTAAATCCTAATAAATAGTTTTCTCACATTTTAAAATCCTTAAGGTATATATTATATATTAAATTTATTGTATATTATATATTAAATTTATTGTATATTGTATACTAAATTAACAAAAGCAGGGAGTCACATAAGAGGATGGCAAAAGTTAAATAATTAAAGTCACAGCAAAAAAGGAGAGCAATAAGGAATTTCCAGATATTTTTTGAAAGAAGAATCAATTCATTATTACAGAGAATCAAAATTCCATAGCAAATAGGCAACATTTTTTTTAGCCTGAACCCCACAGATTCTGTCTCTGAGCTTTTGGTGGTAAATCAAATTGAATCAGCAAAGGAAAATCCATCTGCTTTAGGAGTAGTTAATAGACAATGTTAGCAAGATGTCAGAAAAGATAAGACAATTTTTGTCTTATTTTGAAGCCTTAGAAAATTAAAAATTTAAATATGCAGGTTCTTTATAAATTCTCAACCTCCCATTTGTATAACTATTTATTATTTTATTTCCTTGATTTACAAAATGAGAAATATTTGTTCCCTCCTCACGATTCCTAAAGTTATAACAAATAACTTCAAATATACTTGGTCAAAAATAACACATCTTGGAATGAGTAATATAAATTGAACTTTTTTTTCTTTTTAAGTCCAGCCTGAGAGATGTCAGAATGTGTTAGCGGCTTTCAATCCTGCTGGGAATTACACAGCAATTAGCATTTGGCCCATTCCCAATTCCACACAAATAACAGTTTAAGAACTTAAGGTATAATAGAAGAAATCTGAGAAGTGAGATGGTTTAAAAGACACAGAACTAGCTATGTAGCCAAAAGAGAAATTTTGTCTCTAATTTACAGATTGATCTACTCTAACTTCTGGCACTTTCCTCCAGTAGTTATTCTAACATACTTCAACATAGATGAACCTTGAAAACATAATTGTTTTAGAGTTTAGCTAAACTACGCCATGGTATTGGTGACTCGGCACCCATATTTTTGTAGCCTGTGAGGACCTTAAACTGACACTAGCCCCTCATTCCCAAGTACATGCCAAGTGCATGCCCTAGATAGCAGCCCACTGAGTCACAGGCAAATGTTAAGTTCCTGATGTGATTCCTCCAGCGTTTCTGGTGATCAAGTCTCCCCTGCTTCCAGGGCCTTCACCTTACTCGCCTCTTAGATAAGACCTCTGGGGGCTTTTCTAGTTTGAATTGACCAATTTGTCCTTAGCCCAAGAAGCACCATACACTCCACCCAGGGAGTTTAATAAAAGCATGTACCCCAGGTCCTATCATTCTGTCTGCACCCTGCCTCGATCTCCCTAAGTGGACCTGTGAGGTGTGTTGAGTACTTCCTTCAAGACCTGTGAGTAACAGATTTTCTATTTCAGTTTCTCCTGTGGTCATTGTTGACCGCTACACCGTTGTAACCACTGTTCCCTCCACCATCAGGCACCCTGTGCTCTACTTAGCAATTGTCAATTTGACAGATTCTTAGCAATAATGCTAAGTGAAAGAAGCTAGTCACAAAGAGCACATATTGTATGATTCCATTTATATGAAATGTCCAAAATAGGCAAATCCGTACAGACAGAAAGTAGATTAGTAGTTGCCAGTGGGGAATGAGAAATGACTACAAATGAGAATGGGATTTCTTTTGGGGAAGATGAAAATGTTCTAAAACTAGATAGTGGTGATGGTTGCACAGCTCTATGAATACATTAAAAACAAAACAACTGAATTGTACTCTTAAAAAAGGGTTAGTTTTATAATAGGCAAATTTTATCTCAATAAAACTGTTATAAAAATCACTATGGCAAATTTTACATATGCAGGCAATGATTGTAATATTGTCTTTAATTGGCCAACTAAACTACACGTATGTAATACTATTGTTTATTTTTTAAATTGTCTGCTTTTTTACAGTGTTTTACAGAACATGTAGCACTTTTATCTACATTATCTTTCTTAAACCCACAATATCCCGTTTACTGAAATAATTATTCTCATTCTAAGGAAAAGAACTTTAAGACTTACAGAAATTGAATGATTTCTCCAGTGTTAACAGATCTGGTGAGCTACACTAGATCTTTAGGATAATTCTCAGGTCAAGTCTCATGGTCTTTCCTTACATTACAGATGACTCCCTGAAGATTTACTGAGAGTAACACACAAATGGATAGGAATGAAATAGAAAGAGTCAGGATTCCAGAGAGAACTGGTTTAGGTATAACTATTCTCTCTAGAGAAAATGTAGATGGTGCAGAAGGGGAAGTCAGTAGCAATTTCTTATTTGATTTCTATGTTCCCATCACTAATGTGAAAAGAAACCACTGAGTATGGGGTTATGATTACACAGGGAATACTGTTTTATAGGAACATTGAGAATAGAAATGATTCTGTAAAATTAAAAAGAAAAAGAATATAGAAATTCTTGGGAAAAAGAAGAGAAATTTTCTAGAAAATTTATCATTATTAGAGACATGAAAAAGTTGTTTGTAATCCTCAAATATACTTATATTTCTTTATAAGGGCCATTCCACTAGTTCTGGCAAAGGAAACGTGAACAGAAGTGAAGAATGTCATTTCCACACAGAGGAAGTGAAAAACTCATGCACTTCCTTCATTTCACTCTCTCTGCTCTGTGAACTCAGAGCCGTCATGGTCCAGATTACATCACCATAAGATGGACTCACACTAGATCATGAGGTAAGAGAGAAAAAGTCTTTTTTTTTGTTTTAAGCTACCAATTTTTAAGGTTTATTTGTTCTTGTAGTAAGCCTATCCTGTCCTTGCTAACTTGAAGTTAAATGCTGTCCTACTTTTTAAAAATATGTGGCATTGTTGTAGCAATTGGCAAAAGCAGTGGAGAAACCAATTAGAAGCTCAAAAGATGGCAACCCATTTTATGCCCAAGCGCGACAGTAAAACAACTGCCTAATGCAACATGGGAGGCAGACTGCTTCTTGTGTTGACTACTGTTCACTGTGTTTGGCAAACTATTAAAAATAAAGAAACATCATTAAGAAAGAATTAACCAAGTCATAAGCAGAACTAGAAACAGAGAAAGTCATTCAAACTCAGAGGCTTGACCAGCTGGAAAATATTTTTTTATGGGATAAAAAAGTCTTTGATCAATAAATACTCAGTAGACTTTCTCAGTTGATGCAGTATAGCACAGGGAACTCTATTTCACTTAGCTGTACAGTAGAAACTAACACAACATTGTAAAACAACTATACCCCAATTAAAAAAAATCACAGTATCTGCAAAGTGAAATAAAGTGAAGCATAATAATAATAATAATAACTCCAATCAAGGGTGTGGTGTTTTCTTTCAAGCCTGAAACCACAAGGTAGCCATCATTAAGGAGGTGGGGAAATGAGGATGAGAAAGTAAAAGAAGGCAAAGAAAGTGGATGTGGAACAGATATCTCCAAATGAATCTGGGATATGGATACTGACACACTGAACTGACTGGAAGAAAAATAGTTACAAAACCAAATATTTGAAGAAAAAGGTATTGATAAAATGAATTTGAGTATTTAAGACTTAAAGAAACCCTGAGGTCTTTAATCTTTCTCAAGCTGAAATTGGAAAGTTGTCTATCCCCCAAGTGGAGCATATTCATCAACTCCCACTTTTAGATGGAGTCAAGAAAGCTAGTGGAAAGGTAAGAAACTTCCAGGAAAAGAATCTAGGAGCTTAGAAAATCTATGGACAAAAGAGTTCCTAGAGAGTGAAATTATGGAGTAAAACCAAAAACAAAAACTCCCTTACTGCCAGGATCAGGGCCTTCACAGTGTGGACATTGTGAGGCAAAATGCAGTGTCATCCCACTGTGTGACACCAATAAATATATTCCTGGCAGAAATACCCAAGGAAATTATTCACTATTTTGCCATTTCATATTGAATTTAATATAAGCAGGATTAGCAAGGGTTTGGATCTATAGCTTGCTAATTTAGCATGGCAAATATTTATATGTTCTTACTTATTAATGTTCTTTTTAAAATTTTCATTGAAATATAGTTGATCTACAACATTGTGTCAATTGTAGGTATACAGCAAAGTGATTCAGTTATATATATATATAAAATATATATATACACACACACAGTTTTTTAGATTCTTTTCCATTATAGGTTGTTCTTTATTTTTTTGATTAAGGTGATACAGGGGTATATGGAGAACCCTAAAATAATACAAAAAGGCTTATATTTTCTCACTGTCAGCTATCTTTAGATTATATGCGTTATTTTCCACTCAACATTCCTCCTCTTCATCTTCTAGTAGCAGACCTCTCCTCCACAGCCATATTTGTGGGCATATCACCCAAACAAAATCAAACATAGTACTTTAGCCTCCTTGGTCAAATGACTATCTCAGAGGCTGAGCACACAGTCAAAAACTTCACATCTGTATGACTTTAGTTAGTGGTCATGAGTTCATAAGAGAGTAAACCCAGGTTTAGATTTACCGTGCCTTGTGATTAAAGTTAATTTGATATAATTATGTTAATATATGAGAAAGTTTCAGATTTTTTTTAAGAGGCAAACAGAAAAAATTCTGGGTTCATTTGAGTCTATGATTTCCAATAGCCCCAGGCCAGCACATTTGCCTTTTCTTCTGATAGGTTTATACATTGAAAAAGTCACACTCCTCGCTTCACTTAACAGTTTGGCTTACATTTTTGTCACTGTAATTCAAAATGACTTCTAATTAATTTACTTGTAGCCATACTTTTAAGTTGTAAATGGTCATAATATTTCCTTGACTATTATTTCAGAAATATTCCATCCATATATACACTCACCTATCCAGATATAGCATATTTTACATACTGTTATTGTGAAACTTAATTTTCACTTGAGAGTAAATCATCTTTCCATTAGACTTGTTTGTTTGTTAGTTTGTTTCATAATTTCATGTGGTACCAGCCAACTTGAATTTACTGCAGTGGTAAAAATAGAAAAAGTCATCCTATTCAAGGAACTTATATGTAGACCCATGATCCATTTTGAGTTATTTTTTGTGTAGAGTGTAAAGAAGGGGTCCAAATTAATTCTTTCACATGTGGCTATCCAGTTGTCCCAGTACCATTTGTTGTAAAGACTATTCTTTTCACATTGAGCTGTTTTGGCACTCGTTAAAAATAATTTGACCATAAATTAAGGGTTTATTTCGAAACTCTCAACTCTATACCTTTGATCCATATGTCTATCCTCATGGTAGTACTATACTGTCCTGCTTACTTTAGCTTTGTGTTAAGTTTTGAAATTTGAGAAGTGTGTCTTTCAACTTTTTCAAGATTGTGTTGGCTCTTTGCTGCCACTTGCACAGCAGTATGAATTTTACAATCAGCTTGTCAATTTCTGCAAAAACCCAGCTGGATATTTGAAAGTGATTACATTTAATCTGTAGATAAATTTTGGGAATATTACCACCTAAAAAATAGTAAGTCTCCCAACCCATGAACATAGGATATCTTTCCATTTATTTACATCTTCTTTAATTATTTTCAACAATATTTTGTAGTTTCAGGTTTTCACTTCCGTTGTTAAACTTATTCCTAAATTTTACTCTTTTTATGCTATTATAAATGGAATTATTTTCTGAATTTTATTTTGAGGCTATTAATTGGTGGTGTATGGAAATACATTTGGGTTTTGTATAGTGATCTTACACCCTGAAATATTGCTGAACATGCTTATTCGTTCTAATTTTGTGTGTGTGTGTGGGGATCCCTTATGGTTTTCTATATATAAAAACATGTTATCTAAAATTATAAATAGTTTTACTGCTTTCTTTCCAATCTGAATGCCTTCTCTCTCTCTCCACCTTCCTTCTTTCCTACCCTCCCTCCTTCCTTCCTTTCTTCCTTCTTTTCCTTTCCTTTTCTTTTCTCTTTTCTTCTCCTCCCTTCCCTTTCCCCTTCCCCTTTCTTTCTTCCTTCTTTCCTTTCTTTCTTTCTTTCTTTCTTTCTTTCTTTCTTTCTTTCTTTCTTTCTTTCTTTCTTTCATTGTCCTTCCTAGAACCTCCAGTGTTGAATAGAAATGGCTAGAGTGGACATCCTTGCCTTACTCCTCACTTTTAAGGGAATGACATTCAGTCTTTCACTATTAAGTATGATAGCTTCTATTGTTTTAGTTTTTTGTTTTTTGTTTTGTAGATGCCATTTATTAGATTGAGGTGGTTCCCTTCTAGTCCTAGTATGCTGAATGTTTTTAACATAATAGGGTGCTCTATTTTTTTAAATGCTATTTTGCATCTATTGAGAAGGTTACATTATATTATCTTTTATTCTATTGATATGGTATATTCTATTAATTGATTTGCAAATGGTAAACCAACCTGGAATTCCTGGGATAAATCTAAACTGGGCATAGTATACAATCATTTTTATATGTTGAGAATTTGGTTTGCTAGTATTTTCTTGAGGGCTAAATTCCCTTTGCCTGTTTTCAAAACACATTTTAAAAGGTATCTTTGCTTTGTGCATTTCTTTGAATCTCCTGCTTATATGCTATGCTCATTCTGAATTGATTTTTTCTTATGTAATTTTAAGATATCTCTATATATTACAGCTATTATAATTTTGTCTAACATAAGATTATATTTTAATTCAAATATCCTTTTTTTAGCACCTTTATGCTTTTATTTTTTCCATTTAAAATGTTGACCAGTTCCAATTTAGGGAGGGTGGGGGTGGTGGTGAAAACTGAAGTAAAGATCCAGCTCCATTTGCTTTTCCTAATTGGCTACCGCTTTCCCCAAACTAAAACTTATTTTGTTTCCCACTCTCTTCTCAGAACCTAAATCACTGCATGCCAAACAGCAGGCTGTCAATAGAGATTTGTTGAATTAGTAAAAGAAAACAGATTATTGTGTTTTGTATTAGGCTAACCTTTACATACAAACTTAATAAAACAGCAGTAATTTTAAAAACCATGAAAAAATGTACCTATATTTATTGACTTTTTTGAATTTTCATTATTAATTTTTAGTAGTTTCTAATGAAAACTGCTGCAAATAAACAGTGACATTTTCAGGCATATGATATAGAATAAAACTATTTGATATGTGAAAAAGCTAAGACTAAACAAACTACAAGGAAACATTTCATATTTATTAGTAAAATGGATATAAAATGTGGGTTGTAGCAAAAATTCAGAATAAAAAAATGTAAGAAGTTATTCACAGAAAGCTTTTGCTGAAAGAGTAGATTTTTTAACATAGTTTGAATAGGAAATCAAAAGAGGCTTCCAATAAGAAAGCAGCAAGGCTTCAACCTGCAAAAATTAAGCAGAGTATTTGGGAAGATAAATAGGAGGGTCTTGAAGATGATTAAAGGATTGGACATCAAGATCTAAAAGGAATAGCTTGGAGACTTTCAAGATGGCAGAGGAGTAAGACGCAGAGATCACCTTCTTCCCCATAAGTACATCAGAAATACATCTACATGTGGAACAACTCCTACAGAACACCTACTGAACTCTGGCAGAAGACCTCAGACATCCCAAAAGGCAAGAAAATCCCCATGTACATGAGTAGGGCAAAAGAAAAAAGAAAAAACAGAGACAAAAGAATCGGGATGGGACCTGCATCACTGGGAGGGAGATGTGAAGGAGGAAAAGTTTCCACACACTAGGAAGCCCCTTCACTGGTGGAAACGGTGGGTGGGTGGGGGGAAGACTTTGGAGCCACGGAAGAAAGCATAGCAACAGGGGTGCAGAGGGCAAAGTGGAGAGATTCTCGCACAGATGATGGATGCCAACCAGCATTCACCAACCTGAGACGCTTGTCTGCTCACCTTCCAGGGAAGGTGGGAGCTGGGAGCTGAGGCTTGGGTTTCAGAGGTCAAGACCCCACGGACAGGACTGATGTTGGCTGCATGAAGACAGCCTGAAGGGGGCTAGTGTCCCACAGCTAGCTGTGAGGGAGTTAGGGAAAGTGTCTGGACCTGCCTAAGAGGCAAGAGACCAATGTTTCCAGGTGCACAAAGAAAGGGGATTCCTGCTCCATGCATCCATGGAAGGCAGAGCACCACCTAAGCAAGTTCCAGAGACAGGCACAAGCCACAGCTATTAGCTTGGACCCCAGAGATGGGCATGAAATGCTAATGCTGCTGCCACTGCCACCAAGAATCCTGTGTGCAAGCACAGATCACTACCCACACTCCCCCAGGAGCCTGTGCAGCCTGCCACTGGAAGAACACATAGCACTCCTCAGGCTGTTGTAAAGTCACGCCAGCTTCTGCTGTCGCAGGCTCACCCCGCATTCCAATTATGACTACTGTATCCCTCCCTCTCCCCAGCCTGAGTGAGCAAGTGACCCCTAATCAGTCGCTGCTTTAACCCCATCCTTTCTGGAAAGGAACAGTTGCCTGAGAGCAGCCTACATACACAGGCGGTTCCAAAACAAAAGCTGAACCCCAGGAGCTGTGCAAACAAAGAAGAGAAACGGAAATTTCTCCGTGCAGCTTCAGGAGCAGTGGATTAAATTCCACAGTCAACTTGATGAACCCTGCATCTGTGGAATACCTGAATAGACAACAAATGTTCCTGAAATTGAGGCAGTGGACTTTAGGAGCAACTGTAGATTTGGGTTTGCTTTCTGCGTCTGATTTGTTTCTGGTTTTTATGTTTTCATTAGTTTAGTTTTTAGAGCTTGTTAACATTGGTGAATTTGTTTATTGGATTGGTTGCTCTCTTCATTTTTGTTTTATTTTAATTTTTTTTATTTAAAAAATTTTTTTATCCTTTTTTCTCTTTCTTGAGTGTGTACATGTGTGTTTCTTTGTGTGACCTTGTATGTTTAGTTTTGCTTTTCCCATTTGGTTTGGGGTTCTATCTGTTCAGTTTTTGGTTTGTTTTTTTTTTCCTTTTTTTTCTTCCAAACTGTGGGGCTGGCACAGACTTGGTGCTATGGCTGGATGTCAGGCCTGAGCCTCCAGGTGGAAGAGCTGGCCCAGGACATTGGCCCACCAGAGACCTCCTGGCCCCATGTAATATCAATTGGTGAGAGCTCTCCCAGAGATCTCCATCTCAATGGTAAGACCCAGCTCCACCCAATGGCAAGCAAGCTCCAGTGATGGATGCCCCATGCCAAACAACTAGCAAGACAGGACCACAAACCCACCCATTAGCAGAGAGGCTGTCTAAAATCATACTAAGTTCAGAGACATCCCAAAACACACCACCAAATGCGGCCCTGCCCATCAGAACACAGGCACCAGTCCCCTCCACCAGAAAACCCACACAAGCTACTGAAACAACCTCACCCATGGGGGGCAGACACCAAAGATGATGGTAAATACAAGCATGCAGTCTGCGAAAAGGAGACCCCAAACACAGTAAGTTAAACAAAATGAGAAGACAGAGAAATATACAGCAGATTAAGGAGCAAGGTAAAAACCCACCAGACCTAACAAATGAAGAGGAAATAGGGATTCTACCTGGAAAAGAATGTAGAGTAATGATAATAAAGATGATCCAAAATCTTGGAAATAGAATGGAGAAAATACAAAAAATGTTTAACAAGGACCTAGAAGAACTAAACAGCAAGCAAACAATGATGAACACCACAATAAATGAAATTAAAAATTCTCTGGAAGGAATCATTAGCAGAATAACTGAGGCAGAAGAACAGACAGTGACCAGGAAGATAAAATAGTGGAAATAACTACTGCAGAGCAGAATAAAAGAAAAAGAATGAAAAGAATTGAGGACAGTTTTAGAGTCCACTGGGACAACATTAAACATACCAACATTCAAAGTATAGGGGTCCCAGAAGAAGAAGAGAAAAAGAAAGAGACTGGGAAAATATTTGAAGAGATTATAGTTGAAAACTTCCCTAACAAGGGAAATGAAATGGTCAATCAAGTCCAGGAAGCACAGAGAGTCCTATACAGAATAAATCCAAGGAGAAACACGCCAAGACACATATTACTGAAACTATAAAAATTAAATACAAAGAAAAATATTAAAAGCAGCAAAGGTAAAGCAACAAATAACATACAAAGGAATGCACATAATGTTAATCTTTCAGCAGAAACTCTGCAAGTCCGAAGGGAATGGCAGGACATATTTAAAGTGATGAAAGGGAAAAACCTACAATGAAGATTACTCTACCCAGCAAAGATCTCATCCAGATGTGACAGAGAAATTAAAATCTTTACAGACAAGCAAAAGGTAAGAGAATTCAGCACGACCCAACCAGCTTTACAACAAATGCTAAAGGAACTTCTCTAGGCAGGAAACACAAGAGAAGGAAAAGACCTAAGGTAACAAACCCCAAACAATTAAGAAAATGGTAATAGGAACATACATATCAATAACTACCTTAAATGTAAATGGATTAAATGCTCCAACCAAAAGACACAGACTGGCTGAATGGATACAAAATGAGACCCATGTACATGTTGTCTATAAGAGACCCATTTCACACCTAGAGACACATACAGACTGAAAGTGAAGAGTTGGAAAAAGATACTCCATGCAAATGGAAATCAAAAAAAAGCTGGAGTAGCAATACTCATAGCAAACAAAGTAGACTTTAAAATAAAGACTATTACAAGAGACAAGGACACTGAATAATGATCAAGGGATCAATCCAAGAAGAAGATATGACAATTGTAAATATTTATGCACCCAACACAGGAGCACCTCAATACATAAGGCAAATACTGACAGCCATAAAAGGGGAAATCAACAGTAAAACAATAATGGTAGGGGACTAACAGCCCACTTTCACCAATGGACAGATCTTCTAAAATGAAAATAAATAGGAAACAGAAGCATTAAATGACACATTAGACCAGATGGACTTAATTTATATATATAGGACATTACATCAAAAAACAACAGAATACACTTTCTTCTCAAGTGCTCATGCAACATTCTCCAAGATAGATCATATCTTGGTTCAGAAATCAAGCCTCGCTAAATTTAAGAATATTGAAATCATATCAAGTAACTTTTCTGACCACAATGTTATGAGACTAGATGTCAATTACAGGAAAAAAAAACTGTAAAAATACAGACACATGGAGGCTAAACAATATGCTACCAAGTAACCAAGAGATCACTGAAGAAATCAAAGAGGAAATTAAAAAATACCTATAAACAAATGACAATGAAAACACAACAACCCAAAACCAATGGGATGCAGCAAAAGCAGTTCTAAGAGGGAAGTTTATAGCAATAAAATCCCACCTCAAGAAACAAGAAAAATCTCCAATAAACAACCTAACTTTACACCTAAAGCAATTAGGAAAAGAAAATCAAAAAAAACCCAAAGTTCACAGAAGGAAACAAATCATAAAGATCAGATCAGAAATAAATGAAAAAGAAATGAAGGAAACAATAGCAAAGAGCAATAAAGCTAAAAGCTGGTTATTTAAGAAGATAAACAAAATTGATAAACCATTAGCCAGACTCATCAAGAAAAAAAGGGATAAGACTCAATTCAATAGAATTAGAAATGAAAGAGGAGAAGTAACAAGTGGCACTGCAGAAATACAAAGGATCATGAGAGATTACTACAGCAACTATATGCCAATAAAATGGACAACCTGGAAGAAATGGACAAATTCTTAGAAAAGCACAACCTTCCGAGACAGAACCAGGAAGAAAAAGAAAATATAAACAGACCAATCACAAGCACTGAAATTGAAACTGTGATTAAAAATCTTCCAACAAACAAAAGCCCAGAACCAGATGGCTTCACAGGTGAATTCTATCAAACATTTAGAGAAGAGCTAACCCCTATCCTTCTCAAACTCTTCCAAAATATAGCAGCAGGAGGAACACTCCCAAAATCATTCTACGAGGCCACCATTACCCTGATACCAAACTAGACAAAGATGTCACAATAAAAGGAAACTACAGGCCAATATCACTTATGAACATAGATGCAAAAATCCTCAAAAAAGTACTCGCAAACAGAATCCAACAGCACATTAAAAGGATCATACACCATGATCAAGTGAGGTTTATACCAGGAATGCAAGAATTCTTCAATATACACAAACCAATATGATACACCATATTAACAAATTGAAAAATAAAAAACCATATGGTTATCTCAATAGATGCAGAAAAAGCTTTCGACAAATTTCAACATCATTTATGACAAAAACTATCCAGAGAGTAGGCATAGAGTGAACCTACCTCAACATAATAAAGGTCATATGTGACAAACCCACAGACAACATCATTCTAAATGGTGAAATACTGAAAACATTTCCTCTAAGATCAGGATCAAGACAAGGTTTCCCACTGTCACCACTGTTATTCAACATAGTTTTGGAAGTTTTAGTCACAGAAATCAGAGAAGAAAAAGAAATGAAATGAATCCAAATTGGAAAAGAAGAAGTAAAACTGTCACTGTTTGCAGATGACATGATGCTATACATAGAGATTCCTTAAGATGCTACCAGAAAACTACTAGATCTAATCAATGAATTTGGTAGAGTAGCAGGATACAAAATTAATGCACAAAAATCACTTGCATTCCTATACACTAAGAACGAAAGACCAGAAAGAGAAATTAAGGGAACAATCCCATTCACCATTGCAACAAGAAGAATAAAAAACCTAGGAATAAACCTACCTAAGGAGACAAAAGACCTGCATGCAGAAAACCATAAGACACTGATGAAAGAAATTAAAGATGATACAAACAGATGGAGAGATATATCATGTTCTTGGATTGGAAGAATTAACATTGTGAAAATTACTATACTACCCAAAGCAATCTACAGATTCAATGCAATCCCTATTGAACTACCAATGACATTTTTCACAAAACTAGAACAAAAAATGCACAATTTGTATGGAAACACAAAAGACCCCAAATAGCCAAAGCAATCTTGAGAAAGAAAAATGGAGCTGGAGGAATCAGGCTCCCTAACTTCAGAGTAGATGACAAAGCTACAGTAATCAAGACAATATGGTACTGGCACAAAAACAGAAAAATAGATCAATGGAACAGGATATAAAGCCCAGAGATAAACCCACACATATATGGTTACCTTATCTTTGATAAAGGAGACAAGACTATACGATGGAGAAAAGACAGCCTCTTCAACAAGTGGTGCTGGGAAAACTGGACAGCCACATGTAAAACAATGAAATTAGAACACTTCCTTACACAAAAATAAACTCAAAATGGATTAAAGACCTAAAGGTAAGGCCAGACACTATAAAACTCTTAGAGGAAAACATAGGCAGAACACTGTATGACATGAATCACAGCAAGATCCTTTTTGAGCCATCTCCTAGAGAAATGGAAATAAAAACAAAAATAAACAAATGGGACCTAATGAAACTTAAAATATTTTGCACAGCAAATGAAACCATAAATAAGATGAAAAGACAACCCTCAGAATGGCACAAAATACTTGCAAACCAAGACACTGACTAAGGATTAATCTCCAAAATATACAAACAGCTCATGCAGTTCAATATCAAAAAAACAAACAACCCAATCAAAAAATGGGCAGAAGGCCTAAACAGCCATTTCTCCAAAGAAGACATACAGATTGCCAACAAATACATAAAAGGATGCGCAACATCACTAATCATTAGAGAAGTGCAAATCAAAGGCACAATGAGTTATCACCTCACACCATCATCAAAAAATCTACAAACAATAAATGCTGGAGAGGGTGTGGAGAAAAGGGAACCCTCTTGTACTGTTAGTGGGAATATAAATTTATACAACCACTACAGAACAGTATGGAGGTTCCTTAAAAACTAATAATAGAACTAGCATATGACCCCACAATCCCACTACTGGGCATGTACCCTGAGAAAACCACAATTCAATAGGAGACATGTACCACAATGTTCATTGTAGCCCTGTTTACAATAGCCAGGACAGGGAAGCAACCTAAGTGTTTAGCGACAGGTGAATGGATATAGAAGATGTGGTGCATATATACAATGGAATATTACTCAGCCATAAAAAGAAATGAAATTTAGTTGTTTGTAGTGAGGTGAATAGATCTAGTCTGTCATACAGGGTCAAGTAAGTCAGAAAGAGAAAAACAACTACTGTATGCTAATACGTATACATGGAATCTAAAAAAGAAATGGTTCTCATGAAACTAAGGGCAGGACAGGAATAAAAATGCAGACATAGAGAATGGACTTGAGGACATGGGGAGGGGGAAGGGTAAGCTGGGAGGAAGTGAGAGAGTAGAATTCACTTATATACACTACCAAATATAAAATAGATAGCTCGTGGGAAACAGCCACAAAGCACAGGGAGATAAGCTCGGTGCTTTGTGACCACCTAGAGTGGTGGGATAGGGAGGGTGAGAGCGAGGCACAAAAGGGTGGGGATATGGGGATATATGTATACATCTAGCTGATTCACTTTGTTATAGAGCAGAAACTAACACAGCACTGTAAAGCAATTATATTCCAATAAATATGTTAAAAAATAAATAAAAGGAATAGCTTATAAAATTGTAGGTCTTGAAGTGACAGTGAAAGCATTCCTGGCCTTTTTCCTCAAAGGGCCTTTAGTGTCACCCCAATCTGAGTGGTTTGCAAATTTTTATAGAATGTTCTCTTTTCTCTATATTTAATTTCTTTTATTTTTCTAGCTTCCAGATATCTTTAGATTAGAGTAATGTAAGATATTTTATGGGATATATATATAATATTCTGTTGGCCCTTGAACAACATAGCTTTCAACTGCACAGGTCCACTTATATGCAGATTTTTTTTCAATTGTAAATACTACAGTTACTACACAATCCGTGAAGGCAGACCCACAGATCTGGAAGAACTTCGGTTATGGAGGAAATGCTTATACAGAGGGCCAACTGTAAGTTATATACATGGATTCTCGACCTCATGGAAGGGTGGTATCCCTAACCCCTGAATTGTTCAAGGGTCAACTGTATATACACTTTTTAAATTATTCTGATTTTCTTTTTTTTTTTTTTTTTTTTTTACAGATTGAAGAGGTGGGAGGAGTAAGCTAATTCTAGGGCTAAGTCAAAAATTAACTGGTCTTAAATCTTTCTCTTTGGTACATTAAAATGCAATGGAATCAGTAACAGAAAATGAATACAATCCCTTCAGATCACTTTTCATGGAGTAATGTTGGGGGCCCTATGGACATTTACAACCGGGAATATAGCAGTGCTAGTTTTAAAGAATTCAGCATGAATCTAGATCATGCTTGTTTCAGAGTATTTGTGTAAAATTTAGGTCATTCAAACCTGTATAATCATTATAAGATCACCTGTTTTTATGTTTTGTTTTGTTTTTTTGCGGTACGCGGGCCTCTCACTGTTGTGGCCTCTCCCGTTGCGGAGCACAGGCTCCGGACGCGCAGGCTCAGCGGCCATGGCTCACGGGCCCAGCCGCTCCGCGGCATGTGGGATCTTCCCGGACCGGAGCACGAACCCGTGTCCCCTGCATCAGCAGGCGGACTCTCAACCACTGCGCCACCAGGGAAGCCCAAGATCACCTGTTTGATTATTTGTCAGGCATTATTAGCTATGACCTCCAAATGTTTTTTGTGATTTTGCTTTATTTGTTTGTAATAGCTTTGAAGTTCAGATAAAACTGAAATAAGGATGGAAAAGAAAATATAGGTTCTCTTTCATTGTTCTCCTCTAACCAGTCCAATGTAGTGGTTTACAGCTCAGAAGACCATGGCGTCAGAGCATGGGCTTGGAAGGTAGGTTTGCCACTAGCTGCACCCAGGTGAATTTGCACAGGTGAATTAGTCAATGTGTGCCTCATATAATTACACTAGCTATGGCATAGGATTACTATGAAGATAAAACATGTTAATATTTCTCATACACTTAAAATGGTATCTGAGACATGGCAAGCAAATAATAAATAATCCCTCTACTTCTATGGAACTCTTTAGGAAATAACCAGTAGATTACTTGCTAACCATGGAAGAAAACTTCCTAGAATTAATAGGAAACCTTGGTACTTTTGATGAATGGATGGTGCCCAGTCAAGCATCACATTTACAAATAAAAATAAAACCAAACAATATGAGAAAATTGCCTAATTTTCAAACAAGACCATCAATATAATCACATATATCAATATAAATACCTCAGAAACATATCCCATGCCAAACTGATACATGTTTACCTTGCAGAGTTTAAATAAATTGTATATTATTTAAGAGGATTTACATATTAATACTCCAGTTTCTTTTGCACTCGCAAGTCTAAATTTATATCTTTTTTCTTCTTGTTCTTTTTCTCAAAATGGAGTTTATTTGATCATTTAATAAATGGAAACTTTCAAAGGTCTCCTGCCTTTTTTCTATTATTTTGGAAATACTGGTTTGTTTTAATTTTTTAAGCATTCCATGTGATCTATGATATTCTCTCTTTCTCCCCACCCCCCCCTTTCTCTCTCTCTTTCTCTTTCACACTCTTGCACCCTTCAAATTTGTTCCCACTTCTTTGGACACTTCTTCTTGCAAGAACTTAAACAATATGTTTTCGGAAGCCTTTCTAAATGTTGTCATTTTAACATTTTCCAGTGACAAAGGCAGAGTGCTCCGTTCTGGTCCCCACCATGAAAGGAAGGATTTGTACTGCTCACTTTATTCTTCTGACAGGAATTTTAATAATTTAACACCAAATAAATGGCTTAGCTTTCCTTTTCTGTATCCACTCAAAGCCAAGGCCGTATCTCCTATTTTCAACATTGTGCACCCCTTCACAAACACTTCTTGTTCTGAGATTTAAATGTCCCATGTGCAGTGAGATCCCGATTGATTAGAGGAGTTTTTGAGCTGTCAAGAGAAAACATTTGCACAGCCTCACAGCAGAAGCCCAGGAGGGTGAACGTACATTTCCTCCAGTGGAGACTAATGCCTCCTGAGAAGCAAGGTAATTCCAACTGTCCTCTGGACAGTGGGATGCTGGTCACCACACTAATGCAGTCAATACTTCACAGGGTCAAGGTAGAGAATCCTCACTGAAATACAGCCTACTACTTGATATACATATATATGCATATATATGTAGCAATTTTACAAGGGGCTGCTGTCTCTCGTTCCCACAACCTCATGGCTGCCTCTCTGTAGGAGCGGTTGAACATGTCATTTCTATGCAGCCTGTCACTGCTGCCAGTTTTACTATTTCACTGTTGTACAAATTAACTATGAAGTACAAATAGAGACATAGCCACCACACAGGGTTCCTCTTCTTACATACATGGTACAATACAGGACATGGGCCTGAGTTATTATCCTAAGTGAAAAAGCACTATTTTAAATCTTATTACCAAGAGAAATCATCAATAAAATTAACCTTGGACATTGAGGAGAACCAGTACCTAATGACCATAACCTATGCTAAGGGGTTTAGCCTAGGGGATGTGAGCTACCTATGTAGCTTTTATATGTGTATATACATATATATAAACATATATGTATATATATATATATATATATATATATATATACATATATGTATATATATAGTTGTGCTGAAGTCCACAGCCACAGCCTGCTCTGCTGACTCCAAGCGATGGTTCAGAAGGTTTTGAAAACAGAATCCAAACATGCTTCTTTGGTAAAGGTTTCTTTTTAAAAAATTTGTGTCATATGACTTGGGACAACCTGATTAAATTGTCTGTGATTTTGTTTGGTTCTTTGTATAACGTTACCCCTGTGATAACACTACACTCAACTGTTTTTTCTAAGAACTTGTAAAACCAGTCTTGGATTGAAAAATTAAAAAGATAACTGAAGAAAGGACTTGTAAAGACCTGAAAGAAAAAACAGATGCAAGAAAGAAAAGGGCTTGAAAGAAGTAGCATGAAAACCAAAGTATTTTTCTTCCCAAGTCTTGTTTTGTTTTGTTTTGTTTTCAAATCTGTAGTTGTCTTTAAGAGTTCAAGCATTAAGGATATTTCTGCAGAGGAATTGTTAGTTGGAAATAAAGTGCCTGGGTACCATATTTGTATTTTGTTTTAAAGATAAGAATACTACAGTGAAGGGCCATCACAAAATGTTAAAGTGAAACTCTTGATATATTTGAGGCAAAATTAATAATTTAAAATTCTTAAAATTCAAAGCAGTTACTAATATTATGGCTGGAAAATAAAGATATGCTTGCTTTTTTTTGTTTTTATTGTACTTGCAGAACAGCCAGTATTTAGCAACAGAGTGATTTCTTTGATGCTTTAATTTGGAGAACAGAAAGCTGCAAATCCTACTCTCTTCTCTGGCATTCAATATGGCAATTGCTATGATTAAATAATTTGTAGTAATTACTTTTTTCTTCAGATTGGCAACTAGTTTAAATAATGTCACAGATTCCACCTGTTGTTTAAGTATCATATCAACATAGCCTATATGTCTGTGATTAATAACAAGTTACGACACGGCTTACCTTCTCTTTGCTACCTGCTTATTGCATAGTGATGTTGAAATGTAAGTTTTAAACTTAAAAATCATATCAATATTAATGAGTTATTTGCTAATATATACAAACTTGAAAGATAGGCAGACTTGAGGCAAATAATTGTATTTGCTAAACATTGGTTGTTTGGAACAGTGTGGGAACTAAAACTCTACAATTAAGTATGAAGTTTGGAGGAAACTAAAATGATACCAGATCGATAGCATCCTTTGACTCTGAATAAAAATCATAAATTATTTTTTTGAAGAATGAATGTAATATAGCAATTAAGATTTTTATCAGTTATGATCAATAAAATAAGTTTATAATCAAATGTCAAAAACATATATAGAAACAGCAAGAGATTAGAATCCGAGGATATCAGACATTGGAATTATTAGATAATATAAAATATAAACAAAATGTGTGAAGTGCCAAGATAAAATCACAAAATGATAGATGAAAGTATGGCTATAAAAAGCAATTTGAAAGGCAGATTTGGCATAAAACAAAATAGAAATTTAGAATTAAGAATATAATCACTGAATTGTAAATTGACTGAATGTCTTAGTGTAAATATTATAGACAATTGAAGAGAGAATTTGTGAAATAGAAAATTTACAGAAAGAAATTCCAAAATGAAACACAGACAAAATGTGAGCATATAAAAGAAAGATTAAGATGTATTTAGGATAGAATGGAGATATCTAGCATATATCTAATTAGAGTTAAAGAAAGAGACATAGAAGAAATAGAAAATAAACAATATTCAGTTATAGTTAAGAGTGTGCCAAAAGTTATGGAAAAAAAAATCCATTCACAGATAAAGGCAGAAAAACATATATTGAGACATCAGAAACTAACCAACTCATTCCAACCTTAGGAAGAGTATATTGTTGCAGACCAAAAAGTATAATGAAACAATCAAAATAGCATTTGAAATAAAAAGTCTCAAACTAAGGAGAAGAAACTAGGCTGAGAACTGACTGCTTATATAATTTCTACTGTTTTATAGGAAAATGCTATGACTTTTTAAAGAACAAATCATTTTAACTTTATAAAAATCTTCCCCCAAAATAAAAAAGAGAAATACTTTTTTAGCTCATTTATTTATTTGAACTTTAATAATACAGATTATATAAGAACTCTTACAAATCAATAAGAAAAAGATAAACAGCCCAATATAAAAATGGGAAAACTATATATATATTTATAAAACCTAAATAGTAAATAAAAATATGAAGACATGTTCACCCACCATAGTAATCAGAAAATTAGTAACTAGTACTATTATGATCCACTATGTCATACCCACCAGACTGACAAATATTATAATTGACAATATAAGTTTTGGTGAGGATATGGATTAATGAGAATCTTCATATGTTGCTAGAAGGGGTGTAAATTAGTACAATCCTTTTGGAAAATAATTTGGCATTGTATTTTAAGTATGAAAATTCTCATTCCCTACAACTCAACAATTCCACTTTGAGATCTACACCATAGAGAACCTTTACGCATATGTACCACAAGACCTGTACAAGAACATTCATAATAACTATTCCTCTTAATAGCAAAAACTTAGGACAACCCAAATGACTATCAACAGAATGGGAAAAAATTTGGAACAATCACACAATGGAATTTTAGATTACAGTGAAAATAGATGAATTACAGTTTTATGAAATCACATGAATGAATTTTTAAAATCTGCTGAGTGACATGTCATCAAACTATTTTTTAAAAGCAAAGAAATGGTAAACAGATTTCAGAAGGGTTCTACCTATGTTGGAAAAGTAGAAGGGTGGGTTCAAGTGGGATCACATACCCATTGAAGCCACACTATCGATGATGCTCTATTTTTTTTTTTTTTTTGCTTCATAACCTGCATTAGTATGTACCAAATGTTACATAATTAAAACTGTTTTAGAGTATTCATCAAAGCTGCACACAAGGACGAAAAGATAGTGATCTGATATAGAGTAAATTCTTAACTACTGTACACACACAACGCATAAACTGTTAGATGTTGCTTCTGAACTGGTGATAAAAATAACTACCATTCTGTATTTGTGTTGGGAAGGAAATTTCATCTGCAAGTATCAATAATAAAATTTTGCATTTGTATTGAGGTAGTGACAGAACATATTACTACCTTAAATATTTTCTTCTGAGTGGACATCTTGGTAATTAGTACAGCCAAATTAATAAGAAAAATTAACTTAAGAAAGTGGAAGTATCTGTGATATTGTCAAAGAAGGACATGCTTTGCCAAGAGTCCCTTCTACCAGTATTTCAGAAGAGCAGAGTGAATGAGGGCTTTCAAAATGGCATGTTTTGGCCTCTAGAATATTATAATTAATTTCTGTAAAAATGTGTCTGAAAGCAACTTAATTCTAATTTGACTGTAAAAAAAAAGATAAACATAAATATTGTTTTATTCAAAACCTATTAACCTATGTTTTCATAAATGGAAAACTTTGACCAATACTTAGATTTAACCATTATAAGAAGATGAGGCACCATAGACTTCTAACACTTTTTACTTTCTTATTTTTTATTTATAGACATCCACAGTTCTTTAGAATAGGTTCCTTTTCAACGTCTTACAGTTCTTATGTTTAACAAGGGCTCAGTTAAACCTCTGTTGATATTAATTATGATTTGAATTATGCTTGCTACTATAAAATAGTCTTGGGCTTTTTCCTCAGTGGAGCCACTTTTCAGGCAACCTGGGTCTCTAACCCTGGTCCACAATTTAGCAATCAAGCTTCATCATTTAATAAGAAGCATGGTTTATCTGATCTCAGGGATGAGTATATTTTCTAAACATAAAACCCAAGAGTTATCCAATAATGGATAAGACAAAAATTTTACTACTTAAATATTAAAGGGAAGACGGAAAAAGAAAAGATAATCAATAGTTTCCGATTTGGGCACTAAAACAAATGATGTAAACATTCACTGCAAGAAACTAGATGAAAGCAAGATTTTAGGGGAAAGTCATTACTTCACTGGGGACAAACCAGAAGATGACATCTGGTACTCACAAGTGAATCCAAGCTGGAGATAAAACTCCAGCAAGTATATAGCTGGTACAGGTATGGAAGAGATTTCCCAGGGAAAAGTTAAAATTGAGAAGGGGTTCTAAAGAGAATTGTGATGAGCACAGATAAGGAGTTAGTTTTAAAGGCTGGTGCCTTAGTCTCACAACACTAAGCGTTTGATTAGTTTGATTTAGTATGTCAGAGCTGAAACAGAGAAACTTGTATTTTCATAAAGCATTTGTTCTCTGTACTATCCTTGAGGCGAAACAGCAAGGAGGGCCTACTCTTTTGTTTTCTTGTGTTTTGTTTGTATATATGAATCATGTCTCACTTTCTTTCTATCTTCCTTTTCTTTTTCTTTGCTTTTGAGCGCATCCTATCTTGGACTTTTTTGAAACATGATTTCTGACACTTGGTAATGGAAAACATAAATGTGGCCACTTTCATAGAAGAGTTTACAATCTTCATTATAAGCCAACCAGAAACCTGAAATCAGAATCTTGCTCATTTGTACATTTGAAGTACTTTCTTATTTTTCATTCTATATCTAGACCTTTACTTCTTTTTTTAAAAATGTTTATTGAAATATCATTGATTTATAATGTTGCATTAGTTTAGAATGTACAGAAAAGTGATTCAGTTATACATATATATATATATATGTATATATATATGTACATTGTTTTACATTCTCTTCCATTATAAGTTATTACAGGATATTGAGTATAGTTCCCTGTGCTATACAGTATCTCCTTGTTGGTTATCTATTTTATATATAGTAGTGTGTATGTTTTAATCCCAAACTTCTAATTTATCCTCCCCTTGCTTTCCCTTTGGTAATCATACGTTTATTTTCTATGTCTGTGGGTCTATTTCTGTTTTGTAAATAAGTTCATTTATATCATATTTTTAGATTCCACATATAAGTGATATCATATGATGTTTGTCTTTGCTGGCTTATTTCACTTAGTATGATAATTTCTAGGTCCATCCATTTTCTGCAAATGGACTTATTTCATTCTTTTTTATGGCTGAGTAATATTCCATTATGTATATATACCACATCCTCTTTATCCATTCATCTGTCAATGGACACTTAGGTTGCTTCAATGTCTTGGTTATTGTAAATAGTGTTGCAATGAAAATTGGGGTGCATGTATCCTTTTGGATTATGGTTTTCTCCTGATATATGCCCAGGAGTGGGATTGCAGGATCATATGGTAGTTCTATTTTTAGTTTGTTAAGGAACCTCCATACTGCTTTCCATAGTGGCTGCACCAATTTACATTCCCACCAACAGTGTAGGAGGGTGCCCTTTCTCCACATCCTTTCCAGCGTTTATTATTTGTAGACTTTTTGATGAAGGCCAGTCTGACAGGTATGAGGTGATACCTCATTGTAGTTTCTCCCATTGTACAATGGGAGAAAATATTTGCAAATGAAACAACCGACAAGGATTAATCTCCAAAGTATACAAGTAGCTCATACAGCTCAATATGAAAAAAAAACCAATCAAAAAAGTGGCAGAAGGTCTAAATAGACATTTCTGCAAAGAAGACATACAGATGGCCAAAAAGCATGAAAAGATGCTCAACATCTCTAATTAGTAGAGAAATGCAAATTTCACTTTATTTCTAAAGTACTTCCAAATATCTTTATTACATGAATGAGAGAGTCTTGAATGAACATGACAACAGAATTTGCAAATATTTTCAGCTATAAAAGAAGTTACTATGTGAAAGAAAATTATACCTAACTATATATCTGAAAATAACTAACTTAACTATATACTTGAAAATGGCTAATTTTATTTCAACATAACTACTCATAACTGCAAAATACGATACTGCAAAAACACATAAATTTCATATATAGAAATTATTTCTCTGAGTTATGAGAATATCTCTCAATATTGTGGTGAGAAACATGTGCCCAGTTCATGAAGAGCAACTTTGTGGATATCTACTCTAAACAAGATAATGCCAAAAAAATCTTACTGACGGTAACTTACTGAAGCTCTGGTTCAGTTAGCTTGAAATTTAAGTATTTTGAGTGAATTGGTTTTACCAAGACAAATATTCCAATTAATAGAAAAACATGGTATTAGTAAGAGTTTAATCATTTCACATCATTACAAACTTGAGTTTTCTTATGGGAAAAAGATGTATATTCACGATTGTCATTCTTGTGCTGTTAATAATATGAAAGAAATAGAATGATGAGTTATAGCAGGCATTGAATTCACAGACAAGTAATAGAAAGTCATGGTGAGAATAAAATATTAATAGGGACTAGATGGAGTATAGCTAGATTTTTCATTTTCCTAATAAAAGATTCTAAAATCTGGTGTATTTTAGAAAAGTCCTTGATTGAAGATTCAAAATTACAAAGGACACCTTTTTTTCTTTTTTAACCTCGTTCCATAATAAGGTGAGAACAAGGAGATACCTGATAAAAATAAGGGGCAGTAAATTCAGAACAAATTGAGGTAAATAATGCCTTATAAATGTGTATAGTCAACCTGTGAAATTCACTGACTGAAGAGGTCACTGAGTCAAATACTATGGTTGAATTTAAAAAACAGCTGGGTAATTTTATGACCACTAATAGCTTTGGGAGCTCTGCTTAGCAAGCAGAGATAATGATAAGGGTAATCAAATCTCTTGTTTCAGGATGTGAGTTACCAACGGGGTGTTGTCCAATTCCATACCTTACTTTTGTCCTCTGGACGTTTCTCATAAACACCCACCTTCAGGGAGGTACAACAGTAGACATTGGTGTTGTTATTCAGCACTTTTATGCTGAAGTTTATAGATGGGTTGTGTGTTCTTTCACCTTCATCTGAAGTATCTTCCTCTGTAACATAGCAACAATGATAACTGGTTTGGGAAATAGCATGTTCCATAGTGATAATCAAGATAATCAATGGTTTATGATTTTGGCAGGTGCCTTACAATATTGCTCTTGTGATTCTTGAATTTATCAAATTAAAGTAGTTTGAAAGTTGGCAACCATTGCATTTTTGGGGAATGAAACTTGATGGTGTCATTATGTATACCATTTTGTAAAGTGCTATTAGTGAAGTTACCGTCCCTTTAACACTTCATTCTAAACGTGTTGTATATTTTAAAACAGCATACCATTGAGTTTTAAAGTACGTTCCTCTTTAGAAATACTATCAATTGCATTTCGCTACATCATCTTTAATCAGTGTCACAGCCTTATTAATTTTTATTTATTTGAGGTCAAAATTCAAGTTTTATTGTTTGAATCAGTTTTTTCCAAAGCAGAAAACTGACAGAAAGACAAACCACCTATAATCTTAAAATCCAGAATAACTATTACTATTTGTATATAACTACACCTTTGCAAACACAAAATCATTTATATATATTTTTCTGTTGGCTATACAAAATTGGGAGTGTGTTATAATACTATTCTGTAACTTATCTTTTTAATAACAATTCATCATGAACAATTTACTATGAAATTAAATATTTCTGAAGGCTATATCATATACCTATGCTATAATTTATTTTACCAATTTCCTCTTTGGACATTTAGATTGGCTGCAGTTTTTCACTATCATAACTGTAAAGACATCTGTGATTATTTTTTTATTGTTGGTTCAAAGTGAATGCGCATTATTTTTGAGGCTTTTGATTCATACTGCCAAGTTATTTTTCAGGAAAATTTTAACATTTTACTATCAGTTTATAAGGGTATAATTTCCTTGAACAATCAAGGGATTATATATGTATACATGTTTAATCTTTACAAGTATGATTAGTAAAATAGTAAGAAAAAGGGGGGAACTCATTAATAATTAAATTTTTGCATCTTTGATAACATAGTTTGAACACAAGTGCATAAGTTTATTGATCATTTGTATTGCTTCTTTTGTGAATCGCCAGATCAAGTTTCTTTGCAATTTTTAAAATTTGGATGTTTAACATTTTCCCTTCTATTTGAACATCCTGTTGTTATTAAGGATATTAATAATTTGTCTGCATATATTTCCCAGTTTGTTGCTTACTTTTAATTTTATTTATGACATATTCAACTTGCAGAAATTTTATATTTTTCTGTTGTCAGTTTCATCAACTTTTATCATTTTTGCATAAGAATATATACTCATTCTGATAATATTTACCTCTACTTTCCTCTGGTGTTTTATGGTTTCATTTTTCATATTTAATTTCTTAGAAGAGTGATCCTAAATTTGCCCTGGTTTTATGTAGAGTAATCTGAACCTGCTTTTTTCCTTCAATAACAAATATTTCCAGGTCAGTTAATAAAGTATTCCTTTTTCTGCCCACTGATTTAAAAATCATATCTTCACTGTATATCAAATGATGTCAATAGTTAAACCAATTTATGAGGTTTCTATTGATTTTAATAATTATTCCTACATTCACATTATTTAATTTTATACTATATTTAAATATTTGAGCATAAAAATATTTTCTAATTTTTTTCCCTAAAGTGTTTGGATTAATGTTATTTGTTTTCTGATGACATTTTAAATAATTTTATTTTAAAGAATTAAATAAATATAAAAAATTTATTTTAATTTTCCTTAAAAATACATCTTGCTTATTTTTATATTCTCTGAGTATACACATTAAGAAAGCTTTCCATTTATTATTTTACTTTGTAAAATTTAGTAAATTATGTAGCTGTATCATATTGTTTATGTACATTTTTGTATTTATTACTGGAAAATTTATATTTTTGCATTTACTGTAAATAAAATATTCTTTCTACTATATTTTCTAATTGGATATTGGTGGTATATAGAGAACCTCTTGATTTTGGTTTTCTTGTTTTGTTTTATTGATTTTCTACTGTCAATTTCATTGATTTCTGCTCTAATTTTTATGATTTATTTTCTCCTACTTATTTTGCTCTTTTTTTCTCCTAGTTTTCTAAGGTGGAAGTTTAAATTAATTGGTTTTAGGTCTTTCTTCTTTCTAATATATGTACTCAAGGCTAATATTTTCCTCTAAGTACTGTTTTCACTGCATCCCACCCATTTTGATAGTTTTATTTTCATTTTTATTTAGTTTGAAATATTTTAAATTTTTCTTGAGACTTCTGCTTTGACCCGTGTTTTATTTAGAAGTGTATTGTTTAATCTCCTCATATTTTAAGATTTTCCAGCTATTACTGATTTCTAGTTTAGTTCCATTCAAGTCTGAGAGTGTACATTGTATAATTTCCAGTCTTTTTTTTAAAATTTATTTTTAATTTATTTATTTTTGGCTGCATTGGGTCTTTGTTGCTGTGTACAGCCTTTCTCTAGTTGCAGTGAGGGGGGGGCTACCCTTCGTTGCAGTGCACGGGCTTCTCATTGCAGTGGCTCCTCTTGTTGAGGAGCACGGGCTCTAGGTGTGCAGGCAGGCTTCAGTAGTTGTGGCATGCAGGCTCAGTAGTTGTGGCTCATGGGCTCTAGAGCGCAGGCTCAGTAGTTGTGGCGCACAAGCTTAGTTACTCTGCAGCATGTGGGATCTTCCCGGGCCAGGGCTCAAACCCATGTCCCCTGCATTGTCAGGCAGATTCTTAACCACTGTGCCACTGGGGAAGCCCTAATTTCTAGTCTTTTAAATTTGTTAAGGTGTGTTTTATGGTCCAGTGAAATATATATTTTTAAATTCCCCTTGGAATGTTCATAACTTTCCTTTTTCTTCAAATTTTCTTTCTTTCATTTTTACTTATTTCTTTCTTTTCTTCTTCCACTTTTTCTTCTTACCTACCTTTGTATTTATTTATTTATTTGACAAGTCTAACCATTTTTAAAAGCCATCTCTAAATGATGGAGTTTGTCGCTAAATATCCTAATATTTAACAGTTACTTAAGTCTGGGGCTAAAAGATGAGTTTTATTCCAAATTCCTTCATAAACTAAAGATGTATTGTTTTAGTTCTTCCTTAATTTACTGGAGGACCTTGAGCAGATTTAAATTCCATTTTCATAGTATTGTGACTTTTGTCCTAAAATACTGATAGATTTTCTTCAAGAAATGGATGAAGATTTAGATCAATCAATGAGGATTCTATTATTTTATGTCAGATTTTATGGTACTTTATGAATTCCATACTCATTTCCTGGAGTCAAAAGGAGCCAGATCATAAAAACACTTGATGGGAACTTAGCTATGTTTTTGTGCAGAAGTGAAGGTTCCCCCACCATTCATGAGAGTTCTAACCTTTAACATGACCATCAGTATGTATGTCTGAGAGCTTCAGTAACATGTGGGTATGCAAAGACTGCATCCCTTACACCGTTCTTCAGGGAACCTCTTACCTGTGAGAGACATTCATCTGGGAACTTTTATCTGGGTTCACACTGGATGTATAAAGTCAATTAAAGGCACCATTTCTCTGGAAGAAATTGAATTATCTAATTTGGTAAGAGAATGGAAGGCCCTTTTCCTCTCTGTCTGCAACATACACACGTGCAAATTCTCAATATGAGGAAAATTATCGTTGCTTGGTAAATGTTAATCACGCCATAGATGTGCATAAGAAACAAAGTTAATATAGCTATTATCTATTTTAGAGTTGAAGTGCCCGAGGCAAAAAAATAAAATGGATGTCATTTCATATTTGTCCCTCATTAAATAAGATAATATTATTCACACTGAAAGTCACTTTATCATTTCTATCTGAAATTTCCTTGAATTTCCTAGAACAAAAATAAATTAACTTCTGTTTTCTTCTATACAGAGTTTCCAGAGAGCTATCATGAGGAACCATAGTGGAAATATGAAGCAATCCAATTGAACTATATCTAATATAGGTCTACTCCAAGGATCCAATTTCTAGTTTCTTGGTAATCTGGGGCGGGGGGGAGAATTATTTGAAACTCTGTACTATGTATTTTATCAATGTCCTGATATATATTACATCAATAAAAAATTGAAATTGTTGCTCCTGAAGCAAAAGTTAATTTTCACTTTAAGGTGAAAAGTACACACAAAGGTTGAGTGATAATAACATACTCTTTGTGTGCATGCTATGTTCCAGGCACTGTGATGATTACTGTCCATGTGTTAAGTCATTTAATCATCACAGAACCCCTATTATAGGTACTAATACATCTAGGAATAATTGAGGAGGTAGGTAGACTGTAGCCATATGGATCCTGCATATTTAACAAACATGCAATGAATAATACTGTTAAAAAATAAAAATAGACTCACGTGGTCCTTCAAACAGTTAGCAGAGAAGAAACAAGAAACAACTTCTTGATTCCACATCATAGTTATGTTGGGATGATTTAAAATCAGAACTTAAAAAGTACTCGGAGATTAAGTAATATTATTGGGTGAGATAGTTTTACTAATATCTGTACATGTATGTACTTTCCGGGAAGTAATTACCTTTCCTCCAGCACTGTCAAAACTATGGGATTTTTCTGTAGGAAACATGTAGTTTCTCTCACTGTGGGTGAGAAAGAGAGAGGTTTTGGCTTGGTAAATTATGGCGCAGGAACCAAGCAGAGCCAGGATAACAACCTTTGGGAATCAGGCTGTGAAAGGGCCATTGGTGCCTGTGGAACACACAGCCTTGGTCCAGAGGTGGCAGCAGAAGAAAGCATCGCAATGAGCACATTGAACCTACATGCAGCATTGTAATGAAGAAACCCCATGAAATGAGAGACGACCAAAAGGCTATTTGTGCAGATAACAGCAGCAGTGCCTGGATTGGCCTAAAAGGGTGAGACAACTGGAAAGAGGACTGGCAAAAGAATTTTAAAAATAGTATTTAAAATAAAGAAAATAAGGAAAAGAGAGATGACTGCATAAAGACTTGGTGACAAAGACATAAAACTAGAATCCACAGCATGTACAGTGATCATAGCTAATACTTAGCTCTTAATACATGTAAGGCACTGGGCTAAAGACTCCACATACATTACCTTATTCTGCTCTGTGAAGTAGGTACCATTAGTGGTCAAATAAGGCAGACAAAGCACACAGTGGTAATCTGCCCAATGCCAAACTCCTTGTAAGGAGATTAGCCCAAAAATCAAATCTTGCAGAGACCATGTTTGTAACTAGTAGGTATCAACTGCATTACACACACAGTAAGAGGAGGGAAAATGCAGAAGAGAATAGCATGAAACTTATCATGACAGTAAGACAGCCAGGACCCTGTCTACCTCTAACTAAGGAACACTTGTCAACTCCTTGTCGTTACTCACTCATAAAAATCCTTTTCCAAAAAGAGTGAATGTGGCTCTTAGTTTGATGTCAGGAGGGGCAACGATAAACCCATATAGAATTTCATTATTGATAATGCTCTCCATACAGTAAATTTAATGATTTAGTTATTGGATGTGACTTAGGCAAATACTCTTTATTACACGTCCAAGTTTGAGAAGCCTACGCTAAAAATGTTTATTCAAGAAGGCCAGGTAGAAAAATATGTGGCCCTAGAAATGGAGCCCATAGAAGGATACACAGCCCCTTTGTTACCTGCTCCCCAGTCCGCAGCCTCCCTAACACAGGAATAAGAGCAGTTAGGTTCAGACAATTAAAGCCACGTAGCAGAGTTGTGTCAGTCAGATATTTGAAGTCCACAGATCAGATCAGCATTTTTCTGGTACCCAGAAATTATGAAAGCCGTCATTTAAATCATGGAATTTACAACCACTAAACAAATAGCACAAATTGGGTGAAAGGTTTGATAACTCATGTCATCTCTCTAGGAATATCAAACTATTAAAAACTTACCAATCATATATATATTATATATATATATATATATATATATATGTATTGAAACTAATACAACATTGTAAATTAACTATACATCAATTTTAAAAGACTTACCAATCAGGAAGAGCTTTACAGACATAAATGTTCCCCATAAGTAAGAAAAATTATCTGTTTTCACTGTATTTCCTGGCTCAAAATTATATTAAATTACCTACAAAATGTTAGTGCCATTTAAGTGATGATTCCCCCATTTTGAATCTAAGCAAACAAAGGGTTTTTTTGGTTTGTTTTTTGTTTGCTTTTTGGGGGAGGGGATTATTTTTCCTTTTTCTCTGATGTACCTTGTTCATTTTAGCATAGTAAATAAAAGTCTCTGCAAGATTTTTAGGTTGTATTTGAAGAAGAAAAGGGTTTTTTGTTTGTTGTTTTAATATCAGAAGTGAAAGGTGGAATGGATATCCCACTATTGACTTTTCACTGGGAAATGACCAGTTTAGTGATACACTTTCTCCATTCACTCATGAAAAGTTTATTGAGGGCTCTTTATTTGCTAGACCTTGGAGATACAGATGTAAGTAGGGTGAACATATTCTCTTCACTCATTGAGTTTAGGTTTTATCCAGGGAAATATATCTTAAGCAACTGTGTACACATATTAATGATTTTTATATCACTTGTAGTGCATATCATATAGGAGAAGAATAGTATGTTTCTAGCAATGGAGGCTGATATAGACTGACCAGTGGAGTAGGGTATAATATAAGTTAGGCAAGGTTTGCTAAAGAAGAAACTGTTAATGTAAAATAATGGAGGAAAAGTAAGTGCAGAAAAGGAAAGAGCACAAGCAAAGTCTAGGAAGGCCAGCAGGAAGTCGAAGAGGTAAACCTGCTGAAGTGGAAAACAGGAGAAAGTGCTGGTAGAGGAGACTCGTGGACAGACAGCATCATACAGTAGTGACTTAGAGTGACCAGTAATCCAAAAGTAGAAAAGGGTTGAGTTTTGACTTAAAGACCCCTGGTGGCAACAGTGATCTTAAAAGCATAAGTCCTGTATTGTTAATAATTGATTAATTAAAGAAAAATTTATTCCCCTCCTAGCCCCACTTCCATTTTGCTGGTAATCAAACCAGTGATGAACTGGGAAAAGAAAAAAAATTTAGTTGCTAAATGTATTGTGTTTTTGGAGGAATCAATTTATATAAAGTACTTGAAGAAACCTTGAAAGTGTTACACTTTTCGTGCAGTAGAGTTGTAGATATATTTCTTATAGCAAAGTGGATTAAAATTCAAGCCCTAAAACCTGAAATGAGGACAAACTTACCAGAATGCCAGTTGCTTAGGTTTAGAAATAGTACCACTAAGTGCAGAGCAGCTTGAAGAAATGCAGTTACTTAAATTAGGATGCACCAGTAGACATTAAGATTTTAGTATTTTTTTCTCTATTAAAGAATGTTTAAGGGGCTTCCCTGGTGGCGCAGTGGTTGAGAGTCTGCCTGCCGATGCAGGGGACGCGGGTTCGTGCCCCGGTCCGGGAAGATCCCACATGCCACGGAGCGGCTGGGCCAGTGAGCCATGGCCGCTGAGCCTGCGCGTCCGGAGCCTGTGCTCCACAACGGGAGAGGCCACAACAGTGAGAGGCCTGCGTACCGAAAAAAAAAAAAAACAATGTTTAAGTGATGAAGGTAGAATGAGTCTTACCACAAAACTAGCTTTAACTTGACTTTCATCCTGAGAGCATAACAGCCAATTGCACTAATCTGTCCTGCCAAACAAAATGTGCTTGAGTTTTTATTCCATCATAGTTAGATATTGTTCCAAGAAAATCCAAAAGCTCTCTAAGCTGGCACTGAGCAAGACAAGGAACATATAAAAACAACAATTCACTCAAAAAAAATGTTGAAAACCTATCATGTATTGACACTTCTAGTTGGTATGGAAGACAGGTAAGAGACACAGTTTCTAACCCCAAGACATTTTGGGAGGACTTACATTTCCTACATGTAAAGTATAAGGGATGGCAGGTTATAACAGATGCCATGTAAAAATGCTATACTACAAAAGAAGAGGGAACACTCAACTGAGATGGAAAATGACATAAGCCTCACAGAGAAGGTAGCATTTGGATCCCTTTAAAGAATGAACTGAAATATTAATAATAAAGTCAAAACAATACAACAGAAGCTGCCTTCATTGACTGTCATGTCCTAAGTGCTTTACATATATTTCCTCATTCATTCCTCACAAGAATTCTTTGAAATAGCATTGTTATCCCCATTTTACTGATGAAGAAACTGAGGGCAGAGAGACAAAGCAATCATAAGCAACCTTATGCCTTAGGTCATAACCAGCACATTTGAATTCAAGCATGTCTTGCAATAAAGCTCGCCTCATTATTTATTTTGCATCTCAGGTGGAGGGTCCAGCAAGGAATAAAGATATAAAAAGTCAAAGCATATTCTGAAATACCAGGTGTCCTATTTGTCAAGGGAGCCTATGGTTAAGAAAGCAAATCCTGAAAGACCAGGAGTCCTATTTGGCAATGCAGGGGATCTTACAGCATGAAAAACAAGCTAAACTTTACAGGGCCTTGAATGTCAAGCTAGGGAATGTGAACTCTGATAGAGCATGGAGAAGATTTTCCAATCTCTGATTAGAAGAGTGTTGTGATGAGTGCAGCATTTACCAGGATTAGTCTACCTGTGGTAAGAAAGGTGTAGTAGAGCAGAAAGGAAACGGAGAGTGAAGAGAACACTTCAGTAGCCCAGGAGAATGACACTCAGAGTCTGAGCCTGGGGTAGCAGCAGAGGAACAGAAAGAGAAAAACATATATATGAGAGACAGAAAAAAATAAAAGGAGAAATAGCAGTGAGAAGCTTTGAAAGGTTTTTAATTCAGGAACCCATCATTTTTTAATGTTTTGGGAGATATAAAAGGTCTCTAAGCAAAAAAAAAAAAAAAAAAAAAAAAGAAAAAAAAATCTTCCAGGGCTTTTCCTTTCCATCTAAAGATTCTCAGTTTACAGAGTAGTCCACTTATTTGGTGGGGTGTGTGTGTGTGTGTGTGTGTGAAATGTCCACTGCTGTGCATGCTGGGCCTGTGCTGGGCTACCTCATTATTGCTCCAGCCTTTGTGCCTCGCATCTTCAGATGGATGGCTTTTTCCATCATGTATCATCACCATGACAGCACAGGGCTGATCTACTACAGCAAGCGCACGGTAACCCTGATGATGTGGATGGTAGTAATAACACAGTCTATTCAGGGGAGCAAAAGGCAGTGTGTTTTTTTCTTAAAGGTGGAGAGGGGAAAATCGAACTAAAAAAATTAAATACTGCCTTTTCAAAGATTCAGAATAACCACTGCAGTGTTGGCAAGAGGCAGTGTGATAAGGCAGAGAGCATGGAGAAATAGAATGCTGTGGCTAATACTGAAATTCACTCCGGGAATCATAGATGTAGAAATCAATTTAAAGATTAAAAATTGAATTGGTAATTTTTGACCCACCCTGTGACTGAATCATGTGGATCATGGATCTTAATTAGAGTTGTATGCCCATCAAGTAAAACTCTTGGGTGTGTATGACGCAAAAATAGCATTTAAGTGGTTTTTTAAAATAAAAGACCGTAAATATGACTTGGAAAAATTATTTTTTTAAGAATTATCCTACTTTCAGTTTTATTTTTCAGACCATGAGAAAATTTCAAGTTCTGATTGATAAACTAAAATATTGTTGCAGCATACCAGTTAAATACTAGCCAGGAAAATTAAAAATGCTGTAGGTCTCAATTTTTCCATTTGGAACATTGACAGAAGTCAGATTAATATTTTAGGGTAAAGGCTAGCCTCTTTAATTCAGTCTCCCTGCATATCTCCTAAACAGATTCAGTTTCTCCCTTAGCTAAACATCTTGGATTGCTTAATTTTCAGATTTACAGTTGTGGCTTGTAAAAAGTTTTTCTTCCCTCCCTTATACACAGATCGATTCTCCCTGGGTGCTGGTATCTTAATCATATAATCATTTAGTTGGAAGGACCTATGCTGGGGCACTAATCTATCCCTGTGAATCACAGCAGGATTGAGTTTATTATTGCTAAGTCATTCTTGCTCAATGGGTATGGGGTTTCAGCCTTGAACCTCTCCGCTGATGGCGATTCCACAGCCTCCTCTGGCAGCTGATGCCATTCCCAACTACTCATATTGTTATAAAGTTAGTACTTATATTTAACCTAAATTTTTCCTTGTGGAAGTGAAGTCTTTTACTTCTTGTTCTGTCCTCATTGGCTAATGAGAATTGGTCCCTGTCCTCTTTATAACATCCCTTAACGAATCTGCAGACAGTTATGTCTCCCCCTAGTCTTCTCCTCTCCAGACAGAACATGCCCACTTCCCTTAACCTGTCCACATAGGTCTTATTTTCCAAACCCTTTATCATCTTTGTGGCTCTCCTCTGAACTCTCTTTATTCTATGTCTCTTTTGAAATGTGATGCTACAACCTAAATGCAGTGTTTCACTGGGGGCCAAAACAAGAGAGGGAAGGGCAGAATAGCAGCTTTTTGCAGTGTATGACAATTTATTTTAACTGCTATACTGCCATTCAGTAGAACTAGTAGAAATGTAATGTATGTAAGTAGAAACTCACCAAAGTCCTGTTAATTACATAAGTTAAGATAGTGGCAAATCCACTGGTATTTGCTTATATGGTCCTTTGAAGGGGTCAGTGATTGTAGAAGTATTATTCCATGGTAGAAGCATCGATGAGATTCTCTGAACTTGGATTCTTCTTAATGTCCGACTGACCTCCACTCACAACATCAGCAAAATAATAATAAACAAAAGCAACAAAATAAAATACTCAACAAATTAAAGTCCTAATTATCATTCACTTTTAGCCTATTTATTATTTCTGCCTTTGTTTACACATGATCAAAATCAAAAAAGAAACCATACAAGGAAATGGACAAACATATATGTATATTTTTTTAAAAGGCAAAATAGTTTTAAGTTTTCCTTTTCTAGTTGGCTATTTATGCATCACTTAGATGCAGACTTATAACAATTTGCAGTGTAATACAGTGGTAATTTTTTCCTAAATGTCATTGCACAAAACAATACCAGAACTCACAGAATCCTAGAATGTTAGATCCTAGAATCCTAGAATGTTAGATATTAAGTTTATTTTAAGCTTAACAAAAACTAAAACCCAGTGAGATTAAAGGATTGCTTAACATATACTCTTAAGATTGATTCATTATCTAATGATTTTTTTTTAAGTGTAACTGTATACTTACTAAGTGCCAGTCAAGGAGTTTAGCACGTGAAATATAAAATCAAATATGAAGTATGTCTTTTTTTTTTTTTTTTTTGCGGTACGCGGGCCTCTCACCGTTGTGGCCTCTCGCGTTGTGGAGCACAGGCTCTGGATGCACAGGCTCAGTGGCCATGGCTCACTGGCCCAGCCGCTCCGCGGCATGTGGGATCCTCCCGGACCAGGGCACGAACCCACGTCTCCTGCATCAGCAGGCGGACTCTCAACCACTGCGCCACCAGGGAGGCCCATGAAGTATGTCTTATGCTACTACGTTGAAGTTACAGGTCCAGAATCCATGTCTCTTGATTCTCATAATTTATGTTGTGTGACAAAGCCTGCCTCACACTGGTTCAATGACATTCCATTCTTGTCAAAGTCTTAGAGGATTAGATTGCCAAAGCTCAACTTCCAAATAAAGATTTCCCCAATTCTATCTGAAGAGAATCTAGTAGGACTAGTTAAAAAAAATCTAGTAGGACTTGAAGAGTTGTCAATGATCATGCACTTCCACTATAACTGGAAAATAAAATCTCATTTTGGGGAACATAATCTAGTCTTCCCACAGACTTAGGGCTGTGCTTTTAGAACCATGTGATTTAGCTCATGTCTCCATTGTCCAGTGTGCACTCTGTCGTTTACGCTCAGAGGTCATCTCTCTTTCATTAGAAAGCTCTATATTTATTTAAATGAAGGAGGAATAAGAAGAAAAATCCATACTATAAAAATTAATGTGTATACACAACTTCCAGGTATCTTACTAAAATGCAGGTAATGATTGAGTAGGTCTGGGGTGGGGCTGAAATTCCACATTTCTGAAAAGTTTCTAGATGATAACTTGTCCTCAGGACACAGTTAAAATATAAAGGTTCTGAGAGAATTAATTTAAGATCTATGTTAGCTTGGCTGGATTTCAACCAGTGGAAATATCAATGCCCTGAGGAAAAGTAACTAGGACACAGAAACTTCCCAGGCCATGCAAACGTAGTCACACGAGATCTTCTCTTGTTTAATATGTTATTTCAAAAAGTGGCTAAGTAAAATGTGGCTTTTCTATATCTGCCTTAAGAGAAAATTAAAATAGTTAAATATCCTTTCCTTATCCAAGGACAATAAGCAAGGCATAGCAGAATTTGTCTGATTTAATTATTGGCTTTTTAAGACATCATTAGGGTCATTTTTATATATCCTACATAGAGGCTATTCATTGATTTACATTAATTTCAATGTGTTAATTTCTAAATCAGATGAATCTTGCAATTCTTGTCCCTGTCACTTTTAATTTTATTGGTTTCATCCATGTGAAAATCACTTCATGATTTTGTGCCATCTGTTATTCTGGATATTTTTACAAGGTTAAAAAAAAACAACAAAAAAAACCTAGGCAGTCAATTTGGTCAAGTCAGTCAATAAAACCACTCAACTGGGTCAAAAAAAGATCAATATAATGGGTTATTTTGCTCAATTTCCAAGGCATTTTTCTAAATTTACAAGTTGGTTAGTTAAATGAGTTAGATTATCATCCATTCAGACACAACAGAATGTGCTGTTCTCTGGAGCAAGATACTTGTGTAAGGACTGGATAGAGTTCACCTAAAAAATCTTCTTAAAATGCTTGATTTCCTTCTCATTCACCCACTTACTTATATCGTAAAATGGTAGGATATCTATTGAGTAAGAGATTTATTTTAGTTTTAGTAATAGAAACTGCTATTTAAAAATTGTTCAGTGGAGATTTGAAGTTACTTTGGAGAATATCTTTTTATTATGGGAGATCATTGGAATTGTAATGAGACAGTGTTTGACTTTACAAAGACCAGGGGCTTTGTAGACTAGGAAGATGGAATCCTGACAAGTCTCCTTACATAGCCCATCATTGGTATAGAGAAACATTTGCAGAAGAGCTAAGGAGCTAAATGATAGAAAAGAACCTCTAATGCCTATTGTTCATTTCATGGGCTCTGTTAGATTAGTATTTAAATTAATAATTACAGAAACAGTTTTTAAGACATAATCAAAATCTATGCAATAAACATACTTTAGTAATCCTGAAATTTCTTCCTAACCACCAAAAGAGAGTTTTAAGACTGGATTGAATTTCACATATTTGAGACTAATGTCCCAAAGACCATACACTCCTGGGGAGTAGGTTCCATGTCTTCCTTGCTTAATACAGTGTCGCAGTCTCAGTGCATGCAGACATACAAAATAAATAGTTGTTGAATGGATTATTAATTACATCCCAATCTCTTCTGTCAATTTTATTGCCAAATGAAAGGTTCAGGCTTGCCACAGAAAGTATTTATGGTACTGTTTTAATAGAGTAAGTCCAGAATATTTAGGGACCAAAGAAAGTAGATCCAGGATTTCTAGAACAACATTCCAAAAGTTGGAAAAGAACCAAATGCAGTTGGCATGCTAGGGAACTGGACAAATGGCTTTTTTTTTTTTCTTCTTCTTCAACATTAGGTATTATAAGAAACCTTGATTCATATTCTTAGATTCATCATGGATATAAAGAAGCCATTTTGGTACATATACCTTTTTCTCTCGTTGCCTTTATGAGATTGTTACAAGAATTACTGATGAGGAGGTAACTGTCAGGTGTGGTACTCAGTTGTTCTTCAGTCTCCACAGTGCACTTCCTTCCACCACCACTCTGGAGACAGTTGTACCTCCATCTACCAGACTAATTCTTATCCCATTCTTAACTTTGCTAGAAAATATTTTAGGCATCAGAATTAACACTATTACTGTTAGCATTAAGGCATTCTTGCTCTTTGCACCCAAAAGCTGTGAATCATCCGTCCTAATGATTCCACGTTTGCCTTGCTTTGAGACATAATCTAAATTTTTATACCTCAGGCCCTTTGTTTAAAAATTTCCTTAAATTCACATTTTTCTAATTACAGTCATAATACATGTTAATTATGTAAAACATAAAAACTATACAAACGTATAAGTAGAAGTTAAAAATTGCCTGTAATTCTAGTAATTGTGCCTGGAACTTTTCCCTTGTACTTAAATGTGTCTTGATAACCAGACTTATACTCCAGTCATGTTAAGAATGGGGTATTGCCTATTCTTAGTGACTGAGAATGGCTCTGTATTTAATCCAGTTCTTTGATCCCTAATCCTCACTAAAATAGTTCCCTGAAGTTGCCTGCTAATGTCTCTGAATATAAACTGCTTTTAGATGCTCCATCTCCAGATTAAGTTTGTTTTATCTCTCAATTATTACAACTTCTTAAAATTGCCATCCTAGATTCCTACAGCATTCTAATCATGTTACTTATTAACATATTCTTCTTCCTTCTGAGTAAATGACTTAATTTGAAAATGAGATTGGAGTTTTGGATTAGCTACAAAGCAGATTCTAAAGAATACAGGACTAGTAGCTATATGGAGAAGCCACTACCCCTAGGGCTGTTGCAGAGCACCCAACAAGGAACATATCTGCAAGAGGCAGGACACCAGGGCTGAGATCCAGACCTCCGTGTAGAGGGTGCAGCTGTGGCCTCCTAGAAGGTGGAGAAGTTAGTGAAGTGCTACATCTTCAGTATTTGCTGGAAAGCTACCCATGGGGAAGTTTCACACTTTAGAACTCATTGTGAAGCCACCTAAGTAGGTGCCAGTGGAAACCATCCATGGGGAGATACCAATGGGATTGAAACTCACTGGGAAACCACTCTCTGGGGTGATAAAGGCAGCTACCCACAGGGAGGTGAGGAAGCCTGCCAAGAATATCATACATCAGAGTGCCTACTAATGATGAAGCTTAACATCATGCCAGCTGGTGAGGGAGAAATGTTCCAATATCACAAGCAAGACAATGAAGTGTGGATCTGGAGTTAAGAGAAAATAGATTGGTAACTGAGACAACATTTAAATGCCAGACTCTCCCAATCTGTCCCTTTCTTCCGGCTATTTCTTAAGATATAAAAAGATAACAGAATAACGAAAGGTAGAAATCTAGAACACCTAAGCAATATTAGATATTGCTATAAATCTAATACAATTTTATTGATCAAGTATTTTGTGGGGTTTTAGGGGCATGAATTGTTTTATATTTGCCTTACTTCTAGCTTTAGTTTATGTATCTTCTCTTATTTTCTTTTCTCTTTGAATGTTTTGATTTGTTAGGCTTTTAAATGTTTTCTTAAATACAAAAGGATTGAAATAAGTACGTATCATGAATTATTTCAAATTAGATCTAAATGGATATGAAGTACTTTCAAATTAATGTTGAATATAATTTTTCGAAAATCTCCATAACATTTAATGTAAAAGTTAAGAAACCAGTTTTCCACATATAATGTTGGTTGTATAGTCATTCATGTTCTTTTCAATTCAGAGTTTGAGGCTTTTTCTAAAGTTTGTAATAAATATGAGAAATAACAGTTTCTTGTTTTTCAGAATGTAAACATTTCTTATGATTAATTAAGTACAGAAAACAATCAGGAATCTGGGAAAGATGGTGGTGGTACAAGACTAGATTTTTTTTTTTTTTTTTTTTTTGCGGTACGCGGGCCTCTCACCGTTGTGGCCCCTCCCTTTGCGGAGCACAGGCTCCGGGTGCGCAGGCTCAGCAGCCATGGCTCACGGGCCCAGCTGCTCCGCGGCACGTGGGGTCCTCCCGGACCGGGGCACGAACCCGCGTCCCCTACATCGGCAGGCAGACTCTCAACCACTGTGCCACCAGGGAAGCCCAAGACTAGATTTTTAATATTTTTATATATTCTCATAAGACCAGACAAAACAACTGTGTAAGAAAACTAACACCCATGGACACAATTCTGTTCCCAGTTAGAATATTCAAAAAATCAAATGGAACTGTTGTTTCTATCCTAACAACAGGAACAAACTGAAGACAAAAATCATTTAGCTTTTTGTTTCGTTTTACCATAACTGAGCAGAGTAGGAAAAGAGTCTAAAATAACTACCTTCCTGAAGATGCAGAAAGTTGTCTTCCCTAGAGGAAAAGATACCCATAACTGCTTTCAGGCAGATAGAGGAGGGATTGCCTTAAAACGGGGTAAGGAAAAAACAGCCACACTTTTAGCAGTTGTGTCCAGAACTTAATGTCAACGTGTAGCCTGCCTTGAAGGATTAACCTCTAGAGGTGCCCGAGTAACAATGTCTGCATCTATAACTTCCCACAGGCCTTCTCTGGATGAGTAAAAGTTTAGTGAATTTAAGCCTGGGAAAAGGCAAGAGAGTTGAAAAAAATTCCTTCCCTGCAGTGTATTTCCCCACGTCCATGCATGGGACAGGTCAAGAGATGAAGGAAATCTCTCGGGGGCACACAGCACTGAGTAAAATGTAGCATAGCTCTGAAGGCTAGGGACTCATGATGAGAGCTGAGAGAGATCCCTCTGAGGCCACCGAGCCTTCACCAAGGACATAAAAATGGCCCTCCAAAGGCTAGGGGCAGAGCAGCAGGGTGAAGACAGTTCTCCTAAATCAAAGGAAAAGAAGCCCAGGGGAAGTCGACAGGGAGCAAAGATAATTCCCCAGTAGAGCAAAAAAAGCTGGTATGTAGGCTGTAATGCAGAGAAAGGTCTCCTACAAGTTTGAAAGTTAGCTGCTGAGCCGTAAAGTATAAAGAGATAGGCAAAGTCTCATAAGTACTGAGACTCAAAGCTCTACTGAAAATAAAACCCTGATCCTACCCTCAAAATACTTGAACTGTGTGGTGAAGTGAATCTGACTACAGCTGTAATAAGCTCAGACCCAGCTCAATACCAGCTTAGATTGACTCAGCCTTTGGCACTAGCAGCGTGTCAGGAAAGCAGCCATGTCCTTTTCTGGAGTGTATATTATTTCCTTCATCCATTTTTTTACAGATACTGTCCAGCATAATATCGAGTTATAATACACATAATATCAAGTTATAATATAAGGATATATGACACATAATTAACAGAGAAGAAAGAATTAATAGAAAGAGACCCAGAGATCTGCGGGTGTTGGGATAAATTGACAAAGACTTTACTATAACTAAGACATATATGTTAAAGGTTCTAGTGGAAAATTGGACAACATATCTGAATAGATGAGGAATTCCAGCAGATAAAGAGAAATCATGGTAAGAGGTGGAGAAAAAGAGTCCTGCTTCTGTCTTAGGGCGATGATCTCCCCAAAGAACTGACCCTTCATAGATAACAACTATTACTTCTGTCAAGATACACATGTCAACTACCAGAGGGCTCTAGAAAGTGATCAAAGCATGTAGACTTTGGAAAAGAGTTGAAAATGGAGTAAGTGAAAAGTACATAGTGAGTTATTTGTTTCTGTGGCTCTGCAGTTTTGGTGAGGACAGAGGGAAGCAAAAATTCCAATAGAAAGTTCAGTGTATTTCTGTGTGGAAAATCTATGGGAAAATAGCAGATAGTGGGGGAACACTGGAAAGGAGAAAGCCAAAAAAGGGAAGCCCAAATTCTGTGTAGAAGCAATGTTCATTCTCAGACTGATTCCTAAAACATGCTAGAGTGGGACAAACTGAAAGCATTCTTAACAGAGATATGAACCACCACCAAGAGAAGCATGACAGAACATGAAGTTTAAGCCCAGACAAATTAATTGCCTGCTAAAATAGAAATATCAACATCAGCAATTATTGAAAGATAAAATCCAGAGTCGGTACAAAACTGACTAGGCATAATCAAACTACTGATCATCAATAACAAAGAATATACTTGAAAGCATCCAGAGGAAAATGACACATTACATATAGGGAGACAATGATTTGGATAACTGAAAAGTTCTCATTAGATTTGTAAAGGCCAGAAATCAGTGGAAGAGTATCTTTGAAGTGCTGAAGAACTTTTAAGTCATTACCTGTATAAGAGTGCAAAAAGCTCTCACTATACCACTATGAGCTACAGAGGTGTTTGGCTTACCATCTTATCTGCCTTGCATGCTAAGCTTCAGAATATAATACATGTATTAAGATAAACTTTCACAATAACTGGAATCAGCTTTCCAACTTCTAATCTTGTGTCTGCACTTTTTCCCCCTCTCGTCCTATGAGACTTACTATCTACTGCTCACTTCTTTGTCTTTTTTTATTACCTGTCTTCCTGAATTTCTCATAAACCGTTGGCTCACCTCAAACTCACAGTTCTTCCTTTTCAAAATTTGTTCCCTTAATCCTTGTTTTCCTTGGTAGCACTCCAATGTCTTTGAAAAATTTTTAACTTATTTCAGCCACTTTTTAAATTGTTCTCAGTGAGGACATTGGACTTCATCATTCTTAGAATTGTTATAAAACATAAAATTTTATTGAATGAAATTTAAGAAAAACTAAATAAATGAAAATATTAATATATACCATAATCGCAGACTGAAGCATTCAATATTATGAAGATATCAGCTTTCCCCAAATTCATATTTAGATTTCTAAAATATATGCAGAAGTTCAAAGGCTAAGATACTGTTGAAGAAATAGGAAAAGATCAAAGATATCTTAGCAAGTTTCAAGACAGGGCATAATATGAGCTATAGTTATGAAGATAGTATAGTATTTGGAACTAGGCCCATGAACTTAAATATTGACTATAAAACTCTCTTACATGTGTATGGAAACTTCGTTTATGACAGACACCTTATTGCGAGATCAGTCAGAAAGGGGACTTTTCAGTAAATACTGCTGACAAAATTGAATATCTGTTTGCAAAATAATGAGATTGAAATCTTGCACCGTACCATACATAAAAAGCAAATCGAAGTGAATTATAGTCCTAATATGAAAGTCAAAACTACTTAACTTTTAGAAAATGATATGAAATAATATCTTAATGACCTCTATCTTGGTATGTTTAATTAAAAAATGAACATACAAAAAGTCCCAAATCAAGATTTTTTTAATCAATATATACCATAATGAGAGATAAAAGGCAAGCTACAACTAGAAAATATTTAAGACACATACAAGGCTAACATCTACAAGTCTGTGAAAAAAGACAACCCAATGAAAAATTGGGCAAAATATTCCAGTAGATATATACAGAAGAGATTCAAATGCTTACTGAACATATGAAAAGGTAAGTACTCAATCTCATTAGAAATTCAGGAAATGCCAATGAAAACCACAAGTAGAATATATTTCACATTTATGAGGATGGCATATAGCCACACAACTCAAGCGGCCATATGGGGAAGTCAAGGCAGAGTGTAGACAGAGAGAGGCAGGACCCGGGGCACACGCCTTCACTGGGGTCTGTGCAAGTGCCTTTGGGTTCCTGGGCTAAAGCCAGTTTGGTGAATTCAAACCGGAAAGAGCGAGATTATGGTTAAGTTTCACAGGGGTCCTATTTCAGGGGCACACAAGGAAAAGCCCTGGAAAGTAGAGGACTTACTTATCACAAGGGCAGTTGGCAGGTCATAGCAGAAACTTGTATTTACTTATGACTCTGCAGGCTGTTATCTAGGGCATGTGCTCATGGGAGCAGCTAGTGTCAGTTCAATGCCTCTGCAGGCTACTTGGCCACACAAAGTGGATGCCAAGGCAGCCATATTATGGAGTAGTTTAGCTAAACTCTCAACAGTCCATCCTGTGATGCCTTGGCATCAAGAATAGCAATCATTAGTGTAGCAAATATGTTAAAGGACATAGGTATTGTCTTCTGAAGCCATCGTAAGGCGCATTTAACCAAAACAATAATGATGATGCCTCTGATGAATAGACTCTACTGTTTGAAATCCTGTTCTCAGTCATGGTCCCCTGGCAGATGTCGAGAGCCATGGGAACAAATCAGGGATCTCAGAGAGTGTGAGGCAGGGTCATGGGGTACAATGGGGGTTATGAATAAGATGTGGGGAGGAGTGGAGGTGGCAATTCAGATATCTGCCATACCCATTAGCAGAGTGGACCCATATTACATCAGGCCATGGGGGGAGTAGACAGCACTCACTGACTGGTCATAGAGATGTGGCATCCCCTCATCCCAGCTTTACTAAAAGGGATAGTAGGGCTCCCCTGGTGGTGCAGTGGTTGAGAGTCCGCCTGCCGATGCAGGGGACACGGGTTCGTGCCCCGGTCCGGGAAGATCCCAGATGCCGAGGAGCGGCTGGGCCCGTGAGCCATGGCCGCTGAGCCTGCGCATCCGGAGCCTGTGCTCCGCAACGGGAGAGGCCACAACAGTGAGAGGCCCGCGTACCGCAAAAAAAAAAAAAAATTGTGCACCTGAGAGTTTCAGGTGTCCTTTGAATCATTTATTATGCACTTTCACTTTCATGAACATCATTATTAAGAGAAATTAGTAATCTCCAGGACGATTTCTTGGAAAAGAGTTATTTTCCTCTTCATCCATGACTTTTTCTCTTCTACCCATCCTCCAACATTCCTCTTTTCTCACTTCAATTTTTTTCCCCTTAGGGAGCTAGCCAGATCACCCTCTAGTTCTGTGCTAAAGCTCCTTGCTCTTGCCTGACCTGGCCTGGTTTTTTGCATGACCATGAAAATGAATAGACCTGCTATACCAAGTCTGTGACTGATGATGTAGCATTCATACCCCATACCTGATCCCCACATCCATAGCACATATACCATTTAAAACAAAATCTGGGGGCTTCCCTGGTGGCGCAGTGGTTGGGAGTCTGCCTGCCGTGCAGGGGACACGGGTTCGTGCCCCGGGCCGGGAGGATGCCACATGCCGCGGAGCGGCTGGGTCCGTGAGCCATGGCCGCTGAGCCTGCGCGTCCGGAACCTGCGCGTCCGGAGCCTGCGCTCCGCAACGGGAGAGGCCACAACAGTGAGAGGCCCGCGTACCGGAAAAAAAAAAAAAAAAAGCGATAGTAAATAATTGCCTCCTTTGCTCCCAAACAAAATTCTGGAAGGCTCCCTGGTGGAAACATGTGCCCCAGGGAGACAGACCTTTTCGGGATGGCAAATTGATTTTATCTGGCCACTGCCGCCCTCTGCTGGAGCTGGTAGGTATGCAACACTTTCCCTGGACTCCCGGTGGTCGCTCCTTCCAGTAATGCTGTTTCCCATCATGTAATCTTTTTCTCGACCAGGTATGTACTCCTCCCCTATGGCCATCAGCCATTATAGACTCAAATCAAGGTACCCATTTCACCTCCCAAGCAGTTCAATCCTGGGCTCTAGAACATGGAATCTTGTGGAATTTCCATCTGGCTTACTTGCCCCAAGCAATCGGATTTACAGAAAGCCACAATGGCTTACTCAAAGACATGCTCCTCAAGCTTTTAAACAATAGATGGTCCCCTAAACGGGCAGAAGCTTTACCCCAGGCTGTAATACTGCTTAATTCCTGGTCCTCGGTTCTCCAATCCCCACACACCAACTAGTGGTCTTCTCTAAAGATTCTCCTGTTAAAACTGACAGGGAACCCCTTTGGCATTAGAGAAGGCATCATTCACACCTGCTCACTAGGTAAATGCTCCCCTTACCATTTTGATTTTTTGGTAGTCTCACCATCTCCACATACTTGCAGCCTGACTGAGGGCAGATTGAACAGTAATAGGCTCTCTTATAATAGAGAACCCAAAGGGACAAACCTTTACCAAATAGCTTAGACAGCATGATTATACAGATTTTACTGACCCAGACATGCTTTAGAAATATGGTACCAATAGACACATCTGGCTTAATTTGTACTGCCTTTAAATTTTTACCTGCTTTGCTTTGTAAGCTGTATGAAGTTCATTTGAGGGAATTTAGCGGCGTTACCTGGAATTATGGTGACTTGGGCTCTTGTGTCCAAAAGAGCCAGAAATGTCAGATTATTGCTTTTGTCCTTCCAGAGTGGTAAATGGGCAATTGTCCTTGGGAGGTGGGATAAGCTCTGGGGAGCTGTGAATCCCTAGGGTAATACTCTAGGGGTCTTTTAAAAGGTTATGCATTTTGGGGTCCTTGGAAATACCGGCAAGTTGATTTATTTCTGTGGTGGTGAGTAGTAGCCAGTACTAAATACTGTCAACAGCCAGTCCACCCTTCTTCTCCTACTCTGTAAAGTCTTTAAAAATATCTTGACTCTTGAGATGCATAAAGTTTAGAGTTTCAGTTTTTAACTCTCTATTATCCCCACTGATTTGACCTTAAGAATTGTCACTGGAAAGACCTGCAGTGGACTTGTAGGTGGCCGTGTCCCCCTCCAGTGTGTCCCAATTGACCTCACTGGGATTGGGATCAGCCTCCACTAGTACAATGATGGCAGGATCATTAAGGCTGGCTCCTGGAGCATGGAACATGGAGCATGGAGTGTCTTGACATATTGGGCCTCTGCAGTGTAGAGCAGCTCCTGGGCTGCTTCTGTGGGCATCTTTCATTTAGGGACGAAGCTAACTTCCACACAAAAAGGATGCCAAAACAGCAATATTATGGAGTAAAATTAGCCAAGCTCTCAACAAGCCAAAATCTAACATTATCAAGTATCAATGAGAATAGAAAAATAGAAATACTTCAACATTGATGGAAGAAACATAAATTATAGAAGTCTTGGGAAAAATGGTTTGTCATTATGTAATAAATTGAAAATCTGCCTATTCTATACGTAGACAATTCTCTCATAGATATGACTTGAAAAAAATTCTGTCCCTGTCTTCTGGATACGTATACAAGATTATTCACATTAACATGTTTTAGAACAGAAAAAAGAAAACTGTAAAAAGCCCACATATCTACCAACAGTGGGATGACTAAATAAATTATGGCATAGAGAATGCTATACAACAAAAATGACTGAGTCATAACTAAATGTACAACTTGGAAGTTTCTCACCCACAAGTTGAGCGAAACAGAAAATTACAAAAGACAACAAAACTATGATTACATTTACATGAATTTAAAACATATATAAATAAAATTATCAGTAACTGTAAAGAAATAACTATCACAAAAATCAAGATGGCAATTAGCCTTTATGGGGTTGGGAGAAAGGCAAAGGGATGCTTCTTGAGTCCTAGCAATTTTCTCTTTCCTGATGTGAGTATTAGTTAAATGAATGTCAGCTTAAAGTTTTACATACCTGTTATATGTATTTTATGTATGTATGATGTATTTCATACTAAAATATTTTTAAAAAGCTAAGGTACTTTTCATTTGAATAAAATATTGCATGTCTAGTCATTTAACCTAGACTTTCACAAGAGTGGAAAATATATATACAAACATTGCAGCAGTTTTGTTAATGACAAACAATTGGAAGCAATATCTATAGAAGAAGTGTTATGTTGACTATTTCATGGTACAGCTGTATTTAGGTTGATATTAGAAGAGAAAGTTTATCTGTGCTGATATAGAAAGATTTCTAGATACAAAAAAATCATGGTGCAGAAATAAATAAGTGTGAAGATGTATTTGTGTATGGTATGTTTCATTGCAGTTTTTCTGGAAAGATATATCATTATCTGCTTTTTCTTCTCTTCTTCTTTCTTCTCTCTGCCCTTGGAGGCTGTTCAATATAGATTAAATCAATGAACTTCCTTGCACTTTGGCTTCTTATTGAATTTGATCAAAGGGGATCCTGGTTGGGGATCCAAGAAATGAAGGAGAGTGAGTTCAAGATGTGTGTTCCCTGGTTCCTTCCTCATCTCAGGCTCCCTGAGTTTTGGGAACTGCTACCTCTCCTCTTCAGATTTCTGTGTTGTCTTTTCCCATTTCCTTACAACTCAGCTACACTCTTGCAAATAGACCCTTTATTAAGCCCTTTTCAAATTACTGTAATTTGATTGTGTCATTTTTTTTCATGCTGCAACCATAATAAACATTTAGTACAATCATACTAAGGACCATGGCACTATTCAGAAGAATAAGCAAAGACCATTAATTCTATTAAAGAACACTTTCCAAGATATATTGTTAATGGGGAAAAAAGGCAAGTGAGGAATGGTTTAATTCCAGTCATATTAAATTATTATGTTTTCAGACCTAACTATGTAAATATAATAATGCTTTGATATACTACCTGGTAGGTTTTGTTGTTTCTGTTATTTTATGCTATACTGTGATTCTTCCCTTAATAGTGGCTAAGAACTTCTATGCTTCTTCATTCATTTAAAATGCTTCACATATAACAAAGTTTTTCTGAATAAACAAGTCAATCTTGGCTTTTGAATGTGAAAAGCCTGAGTCCCTACACACTGATGACCAAAAGAACTCAGACTTTCACCATCCCCCTTCTATGAAAACATTCTAGGAACTGGGAAAGGATTGAAAGTTAGGAGAATTTGGATGGTAAAAGTTTCCTGAACTAGGGCTCTGTGGTTGCATCTTTTTCAAAATGATATAATTACCAGACATGTTTAGCAAGTCTTAGGATAGAAGTGATCTTTAGCCATTTCCAGGGAAGTTCCCCCCCAAAACAAGATCTTAATTGACTTCTACTCAGCAGAGTATGAAAGTAATGAAAATACCTGTTTAGTTAAAAAAAAACAAAAACAAATCTGAGACAACTTTGAAGCATTGTCTAGGACCATAGCATAGGGTTTGGAGTAGTTGTAAGTTTCCCATCATTCCCATCATTCATCGTAAGAACTTAAGCTGCACTCCGGATGAGGGGAGGAATCCATTGGAAGGGTTTAAGCAGAGGGTTCGCATATTTGGCTCCTGCTTTAACAATTGCTCTGACTGATTATAAAATAGTCTGTAGGGAAAAGGAAGTTAGCAGGAGAATGGCTAAGAGATCATTGCAGTTATTTAGGTGAGAAATGTACCCCAAACCAGAGCAGATATGACAGAGAACAAGTAGAAATGGAGAGAACTTGAAAATGAAAATGAGGGAAGGCCTGGGAAAGATCTCAGTGAAATGAAGGTCAAAGACTGGATGGAGATTAGGATTCTTTTGTGGATGCAGGTGTGCCCAGGTGACAGCACTCAGCTCTGCTCTTGATGCCTTGATACCATACAGGTCCTACGACACTACCCCAGATGAAGGGTTGAGGAATTTAGAACCAATGGAAATAAGGTTTCTAACTGGGGCACTTTATACAATTTTAGTCCAATTACAGAAAATAAAAGTTATTTTTCTTTTATACCTAAATTTGTGAATGGAGATTTATATCTGATATAAATCAGATGTATGTATTTGTGGTCTGTGTCTAAGACTTCAAAAAATGTCTAAACGTATTTCAAATTGTCAGAAATGTTTACCTGAAGGTTAGACAGTGGAATTGTTCAGGGAATGAGAAGATCTGAAAAAATTGGATAATGAAGGAGAATTTTTATTTTTTACTAGATTTTTACAAGGCTTATGTAAGAGTTTTATAATTTAAAAAGAAAAAGTTTAAAAAACTAAACTATAGTTTTCTAATATGTGTTGTAATGGTTCTATTGCTAGATTTACCTTCTTTAAAAATTAGTATTCTACAAGTGGGTATCACATACTCTGCAGATTTGAATACATTCCAAGTTACTTAGATATTTTTTCAACTAAATATGATTCGAATTTTGCCCAGTTACATGTTTTTCTCATTAACTCTTATTGCCCTGAGCATCCTGTTCCTATTATAATTGTTGTCAATGACTGAGGCAAAGTAGCTATTGAAATTCAACCCGCACCTTGACACATTCTGCTTTTGCTCACGTCCCTGAAAAGTAGTGAGCCCACCCTTCCTTGCCCGTGCTTCGACTTTGTAATGGCTTCTAATCTCTGACATGCTTCCCTTTATATCCTTTGCTAATGGTAAACTGTTATAGCTTTGCTGTTTTATACAGCCCCTGGATGCCCTTACTAATTATCTTTTTTCTCTGAGCATCATTTTTTTTAAACTCACATTTATTCTCATTAGATGATTGCCTTCCTTCTGTTATTCTGTTGCTTTTTTTTATCTGCTCCTTAAGTAGAGAGGAAATCTAAAAAAAGAATAAAAATAATACATTTTCCGGGGAGAAATTTCTTTCTTCTTTGTTTCTTGGGTGAAAAAATGTAGATTTATTTGGTTTTCTTGAAGGGCTAGGTTCCCTTTCCTATGCATTGCCTTTCAAGTCAGTGAGGCAAGCTTTTCTCATTTTGTACCCCACACCATTCTTGTGACTTGAAACATCAGTAAGAAATACTCATATGGTGGTGAGGAGAACGGTAATCTTGTTGTGAATGAAAAAAATAGTAAAGCCATGGCGGGGAAAGGGGTTTTTTGAGCTGCTTATAAGTTAGTACAGTGTGAAGTTTGGATTCTCACTCACAATGCCTTCTAGGCCCTTCCAGTCTTTTAGGAGAAGGAAAAAGGGGGTAAAAAAAGAACCTGGAACAGGCTGGTATTATAAGGGTATTCTGTTATCTAGCCACAATGCACAAAACCTAAGTAGGGTGTAAGGAGTTGGAAGACCCCAAACAACTTAAATAGACTAAAAAATGAGGGGGTTTGAAATTTTTCCTATGTACCTGGCTATGTATGTAATCTTATCCACATAACATTTTCCACTTGTTATGATATCATATTACATATAATATATATATTATATTTTTTACCTCTCTATGGTTATTTACTTTCATTTGAGAACTTCTAAAATAGCTGTTTTAACTTTGATAAATAATATTTAATAATTTTCAATTAATGTAGAAGGCCAAGTAGGAAGGTACTTTCATAGAAGGGTATGTAATATTTTAATGGGCATTAGATTTTAAAGCTGTTTTAGGTTTACAGCAAACTTGAAGGAAAGTACAGAGAATCCCCACATACTCCTGCCTCCCAACATGCACAGCCTCCCCTACTATCAACATCCTCACCAGAGCGCTACATTTCTTGTTAATATAATTGATAAACCTACATTAACACATCATGATTACCCATAGTCCAGAGTTACATTATGGTTCACTCTTGGTGTTGTACATTCTATGTGTTTGAACAAATATAAAATGACATCTATCCATCATTACAGTATCCTACAGATAATTTCACTGCCCTAAAACTCATCTGTGCTCTGCCAGTTCTTTGCTCCCTCCCCACTAAACTCTGGCGATCATTGATCGTTTTTACTGTATCCCTTGCTTTGCCTTTTTTTCCAAAATGTCTCATAGTTGGAATCATACAATTAGTAGCCTTTTTCAGACAGGCTTCTTTTAATTAGTAATATTTATTTACGGTTCCTCCATGTCTTTCTGTGGCTTGATGGCTTATTTCATTTTAGCACTGAATTCCATTGTCTGGATGTACCAGTTTATTTATCCACTCATCTACAGAGGGACATCTTGATTGCTTCCAGGTTTTATCAATTATAAGTGAAACTGTTATAAATATCCATGTGCAGGTTTTTGTGTGAACATAAGCTTTCAGCTCATTTGGGTAAATACCACAGAGCATGATTGCTGGATCATATGATAAGACTATGTTTAGTTTTGCAAGAAACTGCCGAACTGTGTTCCGAAGTGCTGGACCATTTTACATTCCCACCAGCAAGGAATGAGAGTTCCTGTTGCTCCACATCCTTGCCAACATTTGGTGTTGTCAGGATGTTTTTATTAGAGCTTCTTAAAGTACATTTATTTTTCCTTCCTCAATGTTAAGTGTTTCCCTCTAGTGAACAGACATTTTTTGTCAGTGAGGAGAAGGGAAAAGAATGAGTGCAGTGTCACCAGCGTCCATGCTGGTGAAGAAGCTGTGGCCGAGCTTAGCAATGTCCAATAGAAAACACCTGAATATGTAAATTTGACTTAGTAAAAACACTCACCCATGCTGACTAGTCTCATTTTAAATTAAACACCATGAACTTCAGGTGGGCCCATGGTGCTTCTGGACCATCCTACTACAATTTTCCGAAAGTAAGGAAAGTTTCTCACTCTCCCAGATAAGTATTTTAAAACTCCCCTCTATTTTCAAACCCCCAACACCATTTCCTATTTCTCTTTCTCTGTTAAGGACGTTGCATCTTAGTTTTCTGATTGTTTAGAAACAATCAGGGGAGAAATCTTACATTCTCCAGTTATCAAGTATAACACCAATCCTCATCTGAATGCATATACCTAAATTCCTCTCAGTTTTTCTAGGTGAACTGTCTATGCTTGTATATAAGGCCACATTCTCTTTTGGGCACTAGAGTACTTTTCAGATATTCAAGGATTTTACTTCTATATGTGTCCCCATTCTCTCTATCTTGAATCATCAGTTTTTCCTATTCTGATAAGTCTTTACAGGTGGTGTGTGTGTGTGTGTGTGTGTGTGTGTGTGTGTATAAAATATATAATATAACTATATATAATATATATTATATTTCAAGTATATACATACACTTATATATAAGCATATATATATATCTTTACAAGATATATATAAAGCTATATGTTATAGAGATATATATTTCCCATCTTAAACAAAACAAAACAAAGCTCCTCAGTCCCACACGCCATTTCAACTACCCTGCCCTTTTGCAGCAAATTCTTAAGAGAATTGTTAATAGTAGTAGTCAGTTTTCAATTCCTCTTTTTTCCTTCTCTCTTGAACCTACTCTAACCCAAGCTTCTAGCTTTATAGCTTCATGAAAAATGCTCTTTTCAGAGTCAATGACCTCTATAATGCCCAGCCCAATGGTCAAATTTCAGCCCTCTTTTTGTGTAAACTGTAATTAGCACAGCACAATCTCACTTTCTTGAAATACGTTCTGCATTTGGCTTCTGCTTGTCTTAACTCTCTCTTGGTTTTCTTTTTTCCTTAATGGCCACTCCTTTTCAGTTTCATTCATGGCTTATCTCATATCTATCAGACCTCTAAAATTTGAGTTCCCAGATCTATGATCTCTTTCCTTTCCAATCAATACTTCTTTTGTTATCTCCTCACTACCTTCGTATCTCTACCAAATTGTTGTCAGATTATCAGAGAAATTGTCCTGGACCACACTATCTAAAATAGACTTCTATCCCAATCCCGTCACCCTCTCTCCTCTTACAATCTTCAGTTGTTTTTTTCTTACCTCTTTATTATTCATCTTAACACTCACCACCACCTTGTGAGTCATTCTAGAATATAAACTCATAGACTATATAAACTATAATTTACTATTGAATCATTTGATTTTTTATTATCCCCTGGCCTATGGTTGTCATGTAATATATATTTATTGAATAATTAATACAGTATTTGCTGAAACATCTTCCCAGACTTCCTTAAGTCTTCATTGAGTATGAGTCCAAGCAATCTGGAAAATGTTGCCCTGTCTTCTACTCACTCAAAAAAAGTTCCGTTTTCTAAAGAAGACAATTGCTCACCATTGCTCTGGTAACCACCTTTAGTGAAGATGGTCATTGAAATGGGCATCAGCCTGGTCTCTCACTATTCTCCTTTCACCCACTAGAAGACCTTACAAACAAAGGGGAGAGCAAATGATATGGAGACCTGATGACCCAGATACTATATGTGAGACTCAAAGAGCTGTGACATATGGGTGCTTGTGATCACATGTTTTATTATTGCTAAGGACACTTAAGAACCACTTCCCTAGACCAAAGAGAAGATCTTATTTATGGCATAAGTTATGTTATGAGAACTTCAGTACTTGTACAGTTCATTGTTTGGGTTGAAGAAACACTGAAGAGGCCAATGGACACAGATTGTAGCCAGCCAGATGTGAGTATAGGAGATGGCTAGAAAAGTTTAACTCAGACCTAACCCATGTCTTCATAGATATCCAAATGGTTGATTCTCTGGTAGTATCTCCAGGAGACACAGCCCTCACAGGACAACATAATCATGTATGTACTCATCACCTAGGATGTAAAAACAAACAAATAAAAAAAGACTGAGAAGATGAAGATGAAATTTAGAGGGAAATGACTCAGGAGCTACAGATCAGTTGAAAGTAGAGTGTCCTGGAGTAGCTGAAGAGTCCTGGGAAGTTTCTTTCTCTCTACTAACCCCAATATTTCTTTATTCATTCACTCAACACATAATTATTGTTTATCTATTATGTGTCTGGCATTGTTTTCAGGCACTGGGAATAGAGAAAATAAAATAGGAACAAAATCTTCTGATTTTAAGGAATTTACTTTCTATTGGTAAGAACAGACAATTAAAAATAATCTCATTATTCTCGATGAAGATAAATGCTAAAAAATAAAACAAAGCAGAAGTAGAGGGATGGGTGTGGAAATGTGTGAGTAAAGACCTCCTTACAACTAACATTTGAGTGGCGACTTGAAGGAAGTGGGGGAGTGAGCCATGTGAATAAATGAGTGAATAGGATTACTACATGGAACACTAAGGCAGCTTAGGGTAATTTCCCACTGACTTGCAATTTTTCTATTTCTAGTCACACAGCAACTCCTCTATTGAGATAGTTCATTAGTGATAGCAATGTGCTGAGAAAAAGTGGTATTAGAAGTTTTACTTTCATTGTTCTTGAAAGCAAAATCTTCAGATGGCTACATGTAGAAAACATTGGTTTCTGGAGACTCTTTAGATACATAGAGCCATGATGTAAAGTAATATATCTATGGATCATTTTCTTTGTTACCTTTCCATAAAATGAACTTCTAATCATTGTCAAGCTGAAATGAGGCGTTGTTTCACCACTGACATATGATTGTGTTATGTGAATTCAGGTATGCATATTTTCAGGGAATATATTAAAAACACAAGAATATATTAAAAACACAAGAAATTTGCTTCCATAAGCCTACATATAGACAGAAATCCAAAGGTTTAAGTTACATCATCAAGTCTGCTCACTAGCACTGTCTCTTGGCTTTGCTTTCTTATGTTGTGGCTTTATTTTCAAGCAGCCTCTTTCTCATGATGACAAAATAGTTGCCATCAGCTCTAGCCTTATATTCTACTTCTCAGCGTGCTCAGTAAAATAAAAAGAACACTCCTTCCCTGTTAACTCCAGCAAGTGTCTAAGAATTAAGTCTCGGGCTCTGATTGCTCTGGCTTAGATTTTGTACCCATCTCTGAAACAATTACTATGGCAAGGAGGTACAGTGCTTCAACTGGCTGGAAATATATGCACTTAAGATAAGCTACATCAAAATTCTTGGACTGAGAATGAATTACTTTTGGTTCCAAGGGAAACCAGGTGCTTTTACTGGAAGGGTTAATGTATGCAAATAAATAGATGCTCATACTCTTACCCTTGGTACATTATATACAGAACACTATTCCCCAGAACCTAATGGGCCCAAAAGATCCCCCTCTCTCACCCACCTCCCTCTCACATACTCACACACATACAAACACATGCTACCACCTCCCTACCAGCATCCTTTTACTATCTCCCCATTTGTTTCTAGGAATGGAAATATATGATTACATGTCAAAATACATCTAATTTAAAGGTGAGAATGGAAAAGGGAGAGAATTATCATTATGAGTTCTTCAATATCTCAGCCCCCAAGTAGTAAATGAACCATGCCATAATTTTTGGTAGTTGTATTTCTGTCTGAATAAAGAGTATATCGTGAGGAACTAAATGTTTTTATAATTACTTTAACACCAGAAATTTAAGTAATGAATATTTTATTCTGAGCCATAGATTAATACTACCCACCATTTGATTTTAACCTTTGGTATGTATGTCTAGCAGCAAACTGACGGTAAAAGCCTTACCAAAGTACATTTGCTCCCCTTCCTCTGCCTTTTCTTCAGATTCCACTGGTTAGGAGTTCATTCCTTTAAGACTGCTCTTCCCCCCACTTCAGACACCAGTCGCCAACCCAGACCTGTGCTTCTGACCAACTGGCTACAGATTGGAGGTTCCAACAGTTTCCCCCACCACCATCCCCTGACCTTGGACTTCAGATGCCAATCACAAGTCAAGGTTGTTACCTGTACTTGTGACTGACCGGCTGTAGATCAGAGGTACCTTCGACTTCCTCCTTGGGTTTGATTACTTTGCTAGACTGGCTCACAGGAAAGCTTTCTCCACTACCACACTTTAGATTATTTACTGTTATAAGTTTCCCTAGTCCCCTTATCTCTCTTCTCAAACACACAAATTTCATGTAGGCATGAATTGGGACTAAGATGTTCACCTCAGTATTGCCTTAATTGTTCACCTCAGGGGCTTAATCAAAACTAGTTGAATAAATGTTAAAAATTAATAAATTCAAGAGACAAATATGACAGTTCTTTTTCTTTACCACAGACTCCCACACAGCTTCAACACTATAAGGTCATTTTTGCTGGATCAGTGGTGTTGAACAACATCAAACTCCACGGCTATTCCAAAGTGCTGTGGCAACTGGATGGCAAAGTATGGAATAAACTTAGTATCTGGTGGGATAAACTTATGGTAGACCAGCGACCTCAACTGCAGTTCCAGGCAATGGGGAGATAAGGTGATCATGGAGCCACAGAAAGTAGGGTTAGTATCAGGCACATGCCATCCCAGTCGGTATGGGTAGTAGACATGCCAGGGTGCATGGCCTTAATCGTGAGCAGATATGTGATACTTTCTGAATACTCAGTTCATAACTTGGAAGTACTTTGGAAAGAACTGGAGTAGCTCTGAGTACATAGAGGCAGAACAAACCCTGTTTGAGTTATTACTCATAATATAGCTTCATGTGAGGGCAGGAAATTTTTTTTTATAATTCCAATTTCTTTCTTTTTTCTTTTTTTTCCAGTTTTATTGAGATATAGTTGATATATAACATTTTATAAATTTCAGGTATACAACATAATGATTTTATATATTATAAATTATTAAATGACTGCCACAATAAGTTTAGTAAACATCCATCACCTCACATAGTTACAAAGTTTTTTCCTTGTGTTGAGTGAGAACTTTAAGATCTACTCTTTTTACTTTCAAATATACAATACAGTATTTTTAGCTATAGTCACCATGCTGTACATTACATCCCAAGAACTTATATCTTATAACTGGAAGTTTCTACCTTTTGACTTCCTTCACCCAATTCTCCCACTATCTCCCCTACCCCTCAACCTCTGCTTCTAGGAGCTTTTTTTTTTTTTTTTTTTTTTAGATTCTACATATAAGTGAGGTCATAGAGTATTTGTCTTTCTCTGATTTATTTCACGTAGCAGAATGCCTTCAAGTTTCATCTGTATTGTTGCAAATGACAGGATTTCCTTTCTTTTTTTAAAATAAATTTATTTATTTATTTTTGGCTGCATTGGGTCTTCGTTGCTGCATGTGGGCTTTCTCTAGTTGCAGCAAACAGGGGCTACTCTTTGTTGCAGTGCACGGGTTTCTCATTGCAGTGGGTTCTCTTGTTGTGGAGCACGGGCTCTAGGTGTGCAGGCTTCATTAGTTGCAGAATGCAGGTTCAGTAGTTGTGGTAAACAGGCTTCATTGCTCCGTGGCATGTGGGATCTTCCCAGACTAGGGATCAAACCCATGTCCCCTGCATTGGCAGATGGATTCTTAACCACTGCGCCACCAGGGAAGCCCAATCTCCTTATTTTTTTTTTTTTAATTTTTGAATTTTATTTAATTTATTTTTTTATATAGCAGGTTCTTATTAGTTATCTATTTTATACATATCAGTGTATATATGTCAATCCCAATCTCCAATTCATCACACCACCACCACTCCCCCCTGCCACTTTCCCCCCTTGGTGTCCATACGTTTGTTCTCTACATCTGTGTCTCTATTTCAGGGCAGGAAATACTTGACTTATAGTTTTCTCTGATTTCAGCACTATAAACTAGAATAGCCAATTTCAATTCTAATCCCATTTACCTTGCAGTTACCAAAAAGGAAATTTCTCCCAGATTCTAACAATAGGTTTGCTGTTATTTCTAGTTCCTAGTTTTCAGGGTGGTGTGTTTTTTAAACTTTTTTTTTCTATGATTGCCACTTTTTTAAACATTATTTTTGGCTGTGCAGTGGGGAATGTGGGATCCTAGTTCCCCTACCAGGGATAGAACTCATGCCCCCTGCAGTGGAAGCACTGGAAGTGCAGAGTCTTAACCACTGGACAGCCAGGGAAGTCCCTCTGTCATTGCTATTTTAGATGAAAGTTAAGTGAAATTGCATTCGGCAGACAATGGTTATTGTTTTTATTTTCCTCATCATATAAGTATTATAGACTCTTTGTAGAAATTTTAGAAGTAAAGTAAGTAAAAAGTTAATAAGAATCACCTCTAATCCCATCACCAGTGTTTACCATTCTTAGTATTTTAGTCCTCCTCTTTTTTCACAAACATGCAGTAAGACTCGGAGAAAATATTTTTGAAAGTCACATCTGAGACTGTTTTACAAAACATACAAGGAACTCTTAAAACTCAACAATAAAAAAATAATCCATTTAACATACGGGCAAAAGACCTGAACAGACACTTCACCAAAGAAGATATACATATGGCAAATAAGAATATGAAAAGGTACTCAACATCATATGTCCTCAGGGAATTGCAAATTAAAACAACAATGAGATACCACTATACATCTATTAGAACGGACAAAATCCAAAACACTGACAATGGTGAATGCTGGCAAGGATGTGGAGCAATGGGAACTCTCATTAATTACTGGTAGGAATGCAAAATAATACAGCCACTTTAGAAGACAGTTTGGCAGTTTCTTACAAAACTAAACATATTCTTACAATACAATCCAGCCAACACACTCCTTGGTAGTGAAACCAAGCAGGACCCAGTGGGGCTTCTGAGCATGGAAGCCTTTCTCTCCCCCATTGTTGACTCCAGGCTCCATGACCTTCCCTGAGTTCCAAAGGGCAGATTCCAACCATTGCTAATCTGGGAAGGGAAGGGATGCAAAGACAAGGGAGGGGCAGTCAAGAAACAATAGTGCAGCCTTGGGGCAATGTTCTGGTTCCACCTTGAGAGATACACATAACAATGTCTTTAAGCTCTTTAAGATGTCAGCATTCTTCCTATCAGAGAAAGACCACCTGAGGCTACATTAAAGGAGCCAGAGAAGCTCATCAAGAAGATTACCTCACACCAGATTAGAGGAGTGCAGTCCCTGCACACACCATAATTTTATCAGCCACCCCACCCTTGAACCATTGCTATAAAACTCCTCATCAAATCCTGCCAGGTTGGGACACATAGTTTTCGAGGGCAGGAGCCTTCTGTGTTCCCCTTTGCCTGGCAAAGCAATAATGCTATTCTTTTCTTCTTACACCCAAAACTCTGTCTCCAAGATTTGATTTGGTACTGGTACACAGAGGCTGAGCTTTCAGCATCAGTATTACCCAAGTAAATTGAAAAGTTATATTCAGATAAAAACTAGCAGATGGATGTTTATAGCAGTTTTATTCATAATTTTCAAAACTTGGAAGCCGTCAAGATGTCCTTCAACAGGTGAATGGATATATTTATTGTATATATCTATTTTGTACATATCTACTGTAATCCAGACAGTAGAATATTACTCAATGCTAAAAAAAAAAAAAAGAGCTATCAAGCCATGAAAACACATGGAGAAAACTTAAATGCATATTACTAGGCAGAAGAAGTTGATCTGAAAAGGCTACAAACTATGTGATCCCAACTATACGACATTCTAGAAAAGGCAAAAACAAGAGAGACAGTAAGAAGTTCAATGTTTGTAATGCATTAGGGAGGAGGGAGAGATGAAGAGTTGGACAGATTATTATGGCAGTGAAACTATTCTGCAAGCTATTGTAAAAAATTTAATAAACAGAAACTTCAACTAAGTAGAGTTGAGAGGCCAGAAGGAGAGCTGGTATGCCCTGCAAGTCTAACAGAGCCCAACAGGAAGAAGAAAGACTCATCTTCTTTCCTGGCAAGGGCTCAGCCAATGAGAAGCCATGGACTCTGTTTACTAGAGCACTGCCCACTTCCTTTTCACCTCTATAAAGTGTTCTTCCCTTGACATGAGGAACTTGCCCCATGGTTGCAGATCCTGAGTTGTGATTCTCTGCTGATCCCTAATAAACATATCTTTGTTATTTATTTTAGGTCAACAGTATTATAATTGTGGATATATGTTATTTTACATTTGTCCAAACCCAAAGAATGTATACTACCAAGAGTGAACCATAATGTGAAGTATGGGTCCTGGGTGACAATGACGTGTTAATGCAGATTCATCAATTGTAACAAATTTATCACTGTGGCATGGGATGTTGATAGTGGGGTGGCTGTGCATGTGTAAGGGCAGCGGGTATATGGGAAATCTCCATACCTTCCACTCAATTTTGCTGTGAACCTAAAACTGCTCTAAAATATAAGGTCTATTAAAAAAAAAAAAAGAAGAAATGAATTTCTGCTATTTGCTACAACATGAATGAATCATGAAAACGTTATAGTAAGGGAATAAAAACAGACACAAGAGGGCAAATATTATGATTCCACTTACATGAAATATATAGAATAAGCAAATTCGTAGTGACAGAAAAGTAGATCAGAGTTTACCAGGGACTGAGGAGAGGAGGAAACGGGAAGTTATTGTTTAAGGTGTACAGGGATTTTGTCTGCAGTGATGGAAAAGTTTTGGAAATAGACAATGAGGATGGTCACACAACATCATGTATATAATTAATCCCACTATACTGTACACTTAAAATGGTTAAGATAGCAAATTTTGTGTTATAAATATTGTACCACAAGAAAAAATTTTTAAAAATATGAGAGGGACAGTCAGACTCTGACATGTAATCTAGAATTATTTGGCAAGATAATACCATAAGGAAAAGTCATGTTTTCCTTAGGATTTTTAATTCTCTTTTTCTTCTATATATTTTTTTATTGTGGTATAACATTTATGTGCACAGTTTGCTCAGTTTTGACAAACATATGGACTCTAACCATCACCCTGTCAAACTATATAATATTCATATGAAAAATTTCTATTAAAAATTCCTTTCTGAAATTTTCCAGTCAAACACCACCACCATCATCGGAAGCAACTGCTGTTCTGTTTTTTGGGGTTTTTTTCCTGTTCTGTTTTGTATCACAATTGCTTTAAATTTCCTTTTAGCAACCTCATTAGCATGTCAGCAACAAACAGACTTGAAGGTTGTTAAGGCAAGGTTGAGTCAGGAATAAAAAGGATAAACTGTAAAGAAGTAAAAGAAAAGCCCATCTACTTCTTGATGGTCCAGGGGCAATATCAACCTGGGATGTGGCATATTAAAATAAATTTGGTGCATGACTGATGCCAAGAAGAGGAAAGCACTGAAGTTAGCCCTCCTAATCTACTATAATATATGACTCCACGTCATATACAGGATTCAGAAATAGCTCAGAGGCTGGATGGCTTGTCAAATATAAGATAATTGAGTAAAGCATATCTATATAAAAGGCTACTGAAAGGGCTGTCAAAGCCAAGGCAAAAAATGAGAGCAATGCTTGACCTGAGGGGATCAACAGTGCTACCCGGAGCCAATGTGAAGCCCGATGAGCTAAGGAGGATGAGAGAAAAAACCATTCAAGCCAAGAGAAACAAAAGCAGAGCTTGTAGAGTCACAGAGTTCAACAACAAGTGGTAGTAGAGCAGACTGACCCCAGTGAGCAGGTGCCATTGTCCTTGAGAAGAGCAGACGTTGCAGCCAACGTACAGCAAAGAAGAGCAGTAGGACTTTGGGAAAGAGATGCTTCTGCTTTGTGCCACAAACCCAGGTAAATATTTCTTTCCTTCTGATCACCTAAATATCGTTTAGGGTAAGAAGTGGCCAAAAGATATCCATCTGAGACATTGTCTAAGGGCTTGTTTAATAGAAAACAAACGTATGGGGAATTCCCTGGTGGCCTAGTGGTTAGGATTCCGGGCTTTCTCTGGAAAAGTTCAATCCCTGGTCAGGGAACTGAGATCCCACAAGCCTTGCAGCACAGCCCAAAACCCATCAAACTTAAGGATACCAAAGGGGAAAGGAGGGTAGGGGGAGGGATAAATAAGAAGGTTGGAATTAACAGATACACACTACTATATATAAAGTAGATAACCAACAAGGACCTACTGTATAGCACAGGGAACTATTCTCAATATTTTGTAATAACTGATAAGTGAAAAGAAACTGAGAAAGAATATATATGTGTGTGTGTATATATATATGTGTGTGTGTGTGTGTGTGTGTGTGTGTGTGTGTGTGTGTGTGTGTGTGTATCTCTGAATCACTGTGCTATACAACTGAAGCTAACATGGTGTTGTAAATCGACTATACTTCAATAAAAAAAGAAAATAATCCAAAAAAGAAATATATACTTTTAAAAGTCAAAAAAATAAATAATAAAGGGGGCTTCCCTGGTGGCGCAGTGGTTGAGAGTCCACCTGCCGATGCAGGGGACACGGGTTCGTGCCCCGGTCTGGGAAGATCCCACATGCCGCAGAGCGGCTAGGCCCGTGAGCCACAGCCACTGCACCTGTGCGTCTGGAGCCTGTGTGCCGCAACGGGAGAGGCCACAACAGTGAGAGGCCCGCGTACCACAAAATAAATAACTAAATAAATAATAAAGGATTTAAATCATTGGCAACAGACTAGACATTTAATTTAATTATCTCCCCTGCTAACCAGTGATATGGGAGATTGGAAGGAAGGCCAGATTAGTTATTGACAAAAAATAAAATAGTTCTATTTTCTGTGAACATCTGAGTAGTTGTGTGAGTTAAATTTGTGGCCTGCTGCCATTGTATTTAAGGGCCAGGTTCAATAAAAATTATGAACTCTAGCTTTAAAAATTGGGGTCATATCTAGCAAAGATGACATCACCAAACTGCTTAAATTGTTCCTACACTCTTTTCTGAACTAGTGTTTGTAGTAGAAATTTTGAGCATTCATACTATTCTCAGGCTTATACCCTGGTTATTTTCACTTAACATTATGCAATGAAAATTTTGCATGTTTAAATATTCTCTAAAACTATATTTTTAATATCTGTACAATATTCAAATGGATTTACTGAAATGTGTTTACATATTCTCCTATATTTGGACATGAAATCAAGTTTTGCAATTATAGGAATAATACAAATGTATAGCCAGTTTGTACTATATCTCTAAATACTAATTTAGTATGTTTTTCCTAAAATTGGAATTTGTGAGTCAAAATAGATGAAGATTTTAAAAGTTAGCATATACAGCCAAATTGCATTCCAAAAGCTCTGTGAAAATTTATACAGCTACTAGTAGGAATGAATATGCCAATCATAAAGAGCACCCTTGCCAGGATTATATAATACCACTGTGAATCTTTTCTAATTTGACAGGTCAAACATGGTATCATCTTTAATCAGAACTTTTTATTATCATTGAGCAATAAGATGATAGATGGTTACTGGAAGGCACCAGCAAAGATCTACTTCTGGACCTGGAAATCCTAAGGATGCCATTTAGAACTGGACCACTGGTTCTGGATTTTAATCTAATATTGTTCTAGGGCTCTGTTTACTTAGAAGAACATTCAATGGTCAAATTTTGTAAAATGGACTATTTTTCTTTTCCAAAGTCTAACATTCGTTGCCCCAGATTCTAGGTCATTTAATGATACATTTTTTAAAATGGTGCTTGATTTATGTGAATTACATATCTTTTGAAATAGCTTGAATATTACTATTCTTTCATTCAGGGAACACTTTTTTGTCACTTATGTGTCAGGCACTATGTTATGTGCTGATATGTCAAAGATGGCCTCTGTTTTCAAGAAAGTCATAGTCTTGGGGGCGGGTGTAGGAGAAAGCAGGAGACCTGTGAATATATAGTCAACTATAGTATAATTCCCTGAATATTCATTAGAAGTAAAGAGAGTTATGGACTTATAACAAAACAATGAAGTTTGAATCTTAAGAGGGAAGTTTACCTCTACGTCCCACTGAGAAAATCCAAAGACAACTTTTTGAGGGACAACTTAAGTTTACCAGCTTTGTAGGGCTATTCACATGGAGGGAGATTTTAAGATTCCCAAATTACAAAAATTATATCTTTATTGACAAATATTACTTTTTTCCTTTTCTATATTTTATGAAACAAGCTTATTTACCTCTTCACAGATTAACTTTGATATTAGTGTCATCTTTTTTTTAATTACCAAAGCCACATTGGTGATATACTATCCAGAGCACTTTGCCTTGCTTCTCTTTCAGTTGGATACTCTTTGAGTTAGTCTGTACCTTGATTGCTGGAAACTTTACTCTAGGCCGTAAGTATCCATTCTCATAGTTTTAAGGGAGCTGGCTATGCATTTTTCCTATAGGTGTATATTTGTGATTCCTGCAACTTGACCACTGGTTCTATCACTTATTTCACCTTTTTTTTAAAAAAAGTTATCAAATTATTATGATTTTACATCATATCTCAAGAATAAAATGAATAATAACTAAATTCACATTAAATTTCTTTCCTCCCTCTCCCTATTCAAAGTTCCATCATCCAACACTGTTATTTGTTGAACAATTTTCAAGTGAAGTTGTCTTCAATAAATAAGACTTTATTTTCAAAATAAAGGGAAAAATGAGAATACCCTGTAATACTAAAGGTTTCATAAGCAGAAGATTTCCTCTTTACAACAAAGTAATTTTGGGGAAATTTTTCCTTACATTAAGATTTAAAATATTGTTCTGCTTGGGGGACATGAAAATTGAAATTGGCCTTAAAGTGTGGATTAAGCAGGAATTTTTTCATGTAGGTGATAGGCAGTTCAGGAACAGAGGTCTGTAAGTTCTTGTTCTGTTAAGATGCTGGAACTATTAAAACAGGGAGGAGGCATGGGGCATTACATCAAACCTGAAGCGCTGTGAGGGACAATGCAAAGGGTTCTGAAGTTTGTACTTGCTGACTAGCTTTTCTCAACATTTTAAAAGTATGAACAATGGGAATTATGTACAATATCTTGGTACAAACTCTAGACAGTAAACACCTTAAAAGAAGGCCCTTCTCTTACGTATCTCTTTTGAACTGATGAATTAACTAGACATTTTTGTTTCCTCATTTTTTGTTGCTTCTTTGTTTGTCTGACAAAGTTCTAAATATTACAGACACATATTTCCCCCAAACTTTAAACTTCCTACACTCACAGCAGTGGGAAGTGAAAGTGCAGGCCCAGTATCTTCTTCTATCTATTTTAAAGCCTTTAAACCCCAAAACTGTGCACTCAGTCAAGGATGTTAATGGTATGAGAATCGGAAGATGGCATTTTCTTGAGTTGATATTTCATTAGGTCTTCGTGAGAGTGAATCGAAAGGGTGGAGAATGACCTAAAAATGTAGATTAGATTTGTTTGGAAAGGTAATGAACTTCTAAGTGAGCATAAGCTAAATTCAGATTCCTAATAAAATGGAAACAAGCCAGTTTCTAGCACTCGTTAACAGAATTTTGTATGGCTCCAATCTTTTATTCATTTCATTCTGCAAAATGTCTCTTCTGACATATCTCAGTGTCTTATGATTTAAAAAAATAACTAAGCCCTCTAAATTTTATGTATTCTGCCATAGGAAATTTAGAAAAGAGTATCTGCATCATTTATTAATTATGTTTGTGTTTATATTACTAATATAATAACTGTTACAGTTATTGTATATGCCTAATTTATAACTGATACAGCGTGTGATGAATGTACATATTTTGGAAAAAATGAATGAATAATTATGTTTATTATTTTGATATGTATATTATTATTCTAATCAACATAAAAATGGACTAATTTTTTATATTTTTAAATATTTAAGGACACTAATAAGAATAAAATTTAATTAGAAGTTTAGATTACTATTGGTAAGCTATAAAATTACCTTTGCAAATGGATAATAATTGACCTTTATATATTAATATCTTTGAAGAACATGAAAAAAATACTGTAAAATATACTAATAAAAAGAAGAGAAAAAGCTTATAATAGCTATTATAAGCTTAAAAAGCTTATAATAATATAAGCTGTTAACTATAGCTCTCATTTCAGTAGAGCTATAGTTAAAGGCTTATATTATTAAAATAATACTTAAATTAACACAGGATGCAATAAAATACTAGTGCAACCATATAATTTGGGCAATCCTATAGAGTTTATTGTTCATGAGAATTAAAATTGTTTCACACAAGAGACTTAGAGGTTAAGATCAAGACATATTTTATAATAATTGATTTAGTAATTAGGATGATTTTCCCTCAAGGCTCTGCTGGTTTTTGAAGGGAAATGGGGTATTCACATAGACTTGGTTAGAGGGGGACTGTGGACTTGTACTGTTGTCTATTCCATATGAGCGTGACCTGTTTCTCACTCTCATTTTGATGGGAATAGAAAGGATGCATTCACCAAATCAACAATGCTACATCATAATGGAGTTCAACTGAATATAAGACTCCACGTATTACCTAGTCTTTGGACTACTCAGAAACTAAGTGTTTCATCCTCATCGTCATATGAAGCTAGGGTTGCTGCTAGAGAAGTATGACAGAAAGGAGTGTGCCTGGGACTGTGGGAATTCACATGAGCCTCTCTTTTTGCTTCTGTGCTCAGTGATCAACATAAGAAGGACAGTTATAGCAAGTGTGGCCTGATAAAGTCAAGGCAACCAAAAGCTCAGACCTTCAGGGTGAAAACAGGCTTGCCACACCATGAAAGCAACCTAGACCAGTCTAAGAGCTGGGTCAGTGTTTGGGAAATCTGATTGCATGGTGGAGGGAGAAGGTGATAAATATCAATTATGGCCTCAAGACCAGTTGCCATAATAGAGACTATAACTTACCTAAAAAGCTTCCTGTCGTAAGTCTTTTTCTTTCCTCAGAGATCTCAACTAGGCATCACCTTGAAGTGTCAGTAACAAAGTGGTTTTCAGTTACAGCATAAGTTGATCTGAGTAGTGCAAGAAGTTGCCTAACAAATGTATGTTCTAATTTAAAAAAAGAAGAAATGCCTTCCCTCCCAAAGCTTACATTCTAACAGAGAAAGGCATGATCATTATTGACCGTGTATCTTTATCTGAATATGTAAGCTTCATGAAGAAGACTATTTTTTCTTCTAGATCTAAGTATGGCATATGGTTGTCACCTAATATTTTTGAATAAATGAATATTGACACACTCCTGATTATAACCTTCCAACAGCTTCATATTATTTTCAAAATTAAAATCCACAAACTCCCAACTATTGTGCAGGAGGTCCTAAATGATCTAATACCTGCTTACTTTTCCAAAAATCATTCTCTTTCTCTTCCTCTCTCTCTCCCCGCCCCAACACCCCCCCACCCCCCCCCCCCCACACTCTATCACTTTGTACTACTGTTCAGCCACACTGGCTTTTTCATTGTTGCTATTTTCAATCACTCCAAACTTGTTCCAAACTCAAAGCCTTTATGTGTAGGTGTGAGACTAGGTTAGGTATGTGAGGTATGTGTAAGTATGCTCTATTGCCTGTGAATTTTATTTCATAATGGAATTTTTACAAAATGCTGGTTATGAAAATGTAGTGTTGAGTCTAACAGTATGAGAACCACTGACAAAGGGAAGAACTTTCTTTCTTTCTTTTTTTTTTTTTTTTTTTTGGGGGGGGGTACGCGGGCCTCTCACTGTTGTGGCCTCTCCCGTTGCGGAGCACAGGCTGCGGAAGCGCAGGCTCAGCGGCCATGGCTCACGGGCCCAGCCGCTCCGCTGCATATGGGATCTTCCCGGACCGGGGCACGAACCCGTGTCCCCTGCATCGGCAGGCGGACTCTCAACCACTGTACCACCAGGGAAGCCCGGGAAGAGCTTTCTTAATAGTGATGTGGTTTTTCAAAATGGTTGTTACTGATATTCCTCAAAAAGAAAACAACTACAATTTTCTTTGATTTATAAGGCAGTGTGTTTCTGTAAAAATTTCATAAATGTTAAATCCATGCCAAAGATACTTTGAGTTTATTTGTAAAATATCATTAAGTTCTTGGCTCAAATTTACTTCTAGATTCAGATAATTATGAGCAGTTCTTTCATTTACAGGTATGTCCTGTGGGAGCATATAAAGGGCATAAGGAATGAGACACAATTCTTCACTGTGAAGGCTGCCCACACAAGGCAGAGCGACCACAATGCCAGGCCTCTGTTTACTCGATACCAACACTGCTGCTCCCCAGTAATGGGGACAAACAAAAACACCCCTAAGAGGCAGACACCTTTGGAGAATTACCACCCAGTCCATCCAATAGCTTGTTTCCCTTCCTTATTCTGGTCTCTGTTCAAATTTACAACTCAGAAATGTGGCCATCTAAATAAACTAAGCTATGGGCTATAAAAGGAATACCCCCTCTCTCTTTCTAAAATAACAACATAAACATAATATAGATCGGATATAGATCCAATGGTCAGTCCAAATGCAAGTAAGGAAATCAGTGAAAAGAAGATGACTAAAAGTCGCTGGTGTGATGGAGGTAAACCCCCAGAGAATATGGTATCATCATAATTAAGTCCCCAGAACCACCTGTGAGATCCTGTCCACTTGGAACTTGAATAAGATTGCTCAAAGGATATAATTAGTCTTTATAATTGATAGTCTTCTCCTGAATAAAAAAAAGAAGCAGCATTGTAACTAAGAGCACCAGTTTCGGAATCTGACATGCGAAAGTACAAATTCCCTTATTAAGAACTTTACTTGGAGAAATTCTGACCTGAAGAAAACAATTTAGCATAGGTTACAAAATATAATCCCATAATCCAATTTTGTTAAAATTTGTAGAGGACAATTGGGGTGGAAATAAGTAATTAGAATATTGGGTAAAAGAATAAATGTTGCCATTTGATGTTCCCAGGATTTTTCTATTGGATTTCCAGAATATAAATCAATGAACTCATTTCATTTATACATGAATGTATTGGATTTGTGATATGTCAGCTTGTCTGGGCTGAATTACACTTCCCCAAATTCGTTTTCAGGTCAGCGTGGCCTACAAATGTTTCAGGTTAGAGTGGGCTACAAAGGAAACAGTTGCTGTTTTAAAGCAACATACATACATCTTCCCCAATTATTCAATCTAAAATTAATCTGGGTGCTGCTGTGAAGGGATTTGGTAGCTATTTTGCTAAAGTGAGTTTTATGAATACCCCCTTTGTTGGAATCTAAGTAAGAATCACATTCATTCATTTATTCAATTAATACATATTTATTGAAGAACTACTTGGTGTTGAGCACTTTGATGAGTCCTGGAGTTGTGAGGAGTTCTGGGGTTATAGCAGTAAACAAAGAAAGATTACTGTTTATCCTTTCATAGATGTTTGAATTATTGGTAGATAGACATTAAATAAATATTCAATTTGAAATAGAAATGGCAGTAGAAAACTAAGCTTAATTCGGTTTCTTTGTAAACAATTTAAATCCACTGTGAAGCACCTTATGATTTCCCTAAAATTGATTTTTTTCCCTCACTTCTGCAGCCCTTATCTACTGTTGTAACTTGTATTTATTTGCATATGGGACATATCCCTGTATACATATTAGATTTTAAGTCAACTGCAATGTAAACTTAATAAGTGAGGAGAATTTGTTTTGTTACAGCTAGATCCCCAACTCACAGAACAGTACATATTACATAAAAGTGCTCAACAAGTATCTGTTGAATCAATAAAAGACTCACATACATGTTTATGTCCTTCTTTGAGGGAGAATCTGGGTTGCACATCAATCACCTACCACAGCTACCTTGTGCTACTTGGATTCCTTTCTTCATATGTATCTTAAGAGCATTTTTAAAAATAATTTTGAGGGAAATTTAAATTAGCAGTGTTAATGAGCTGACCCACAGCCACCACTGCTGCAGCTCTAAATTACTCAAGGGCTCCAATCATGTTCTTTGTTCGCTCTCCAGTTTCTAAATGTACTTAACCTTCATCCCTCTGTTAGCCTGAGTGTCTTTCCTGACATTCATCCTTTAGGAGTCTGAGCCCCTTGTCACTGCCTTTTCCAAGTCAGCATTGCTGTACTTGTCTTTTGACTCTATAACTGAGCAAATGAGTAAAAAGTGTCCAAGTGGATCATCTAGACGCCAAACATATTCTTCCTTGCCCCCATGATGCAGCATCAGGTCTAAATCAGCCTGATGATCAGGGTCAACTACTTCTGCAAAGATGGTGACTTTTCTCTTTGCCTCCTCTTCTCTTGTCTCAACGACCCCAAAGTTCCCAGATGGCAATCTTAACTTATAATTCAGGCTTTTTTTTTCTGTGCCTCCCTGGGTGGAAATATTCCCCTTTGGGAATCAGAGTCTTCAAACATGCAGAACCCAGGGATAAAGCACAGGAAGTCCTATGTGGGTGTCTGAGAGTGATGGTTAGCAGAGCTTCTCTTTCTTCTGCTACTAGATTCTCAGATCCACCTTGTCTTCCTACTGGGAACCCAGCATAGATAAAGATCTTTGGTTAAAAGTGTATATTGCATCCTGAAAGATGGTTTTCTCATTCTTGCACAGTATTGCCTCTGAACTGGTACTTCAGTTGTACCGTTATTGAGGTGTTCCAACACTCTATGAGGTGAAGCTTCTGGTTATTTCAGCATCGATGCAGCCCATAGATCCCACGATCATGGTCGCAGTTTTGTAACTTCTTTGCTGAATAGTGGGGACTGTGATTATATAAGATCCCCTGCTAATAGATAAAGATTTTGTAAGCCCTGATACACTAGGCTGATTGAGACCTTGCAGGTAAAAACAAAAACAAAAAAACCCCACCAAGTCCATTCCTGAAATAGAGCCGATTCCTGTCTGAATAATCTGCCATTCCTTCCATGGAGGAAGAAGTACAATGTGATGTGTGACCAAGTGACCCATTATCATCTGCAAGGGATGCTCCATGGAGCAAGTTAGAACTTTTTTTTGTTGTTAGAACTTTATGTTGTTGTTAGCTTGTTATAAATTATTCCCAACATTACCGAAGATGTTGGTTAAAGATTAGGGACTGATGTAGTTGTAGTAGATGATATGGCAGCTTCAGCTACTCGTTCATGAAGTTTGCATACGACCTCTAGTTTCATCTGTGCTCACCTCCACTTGTAGCCATTTCATCTTAAAATATATTGGTGCTGAGCCCTCTGATCTTCTAAAGTGGTATATTTGACGGAACCTAGCTTATGCTTCTCACTTGCTGCCCCATTTCTGCCAGTGCCCAGTAGCGACTCAGGAGTTTCCTTTAAATGGTTTCTAATTATGAACCACAGAGGGCATGCCACAGAGCACCCAAATTCCTAGGTGTTGTGATTCCACCAGAGAGGCTGTAAATTCCCCTGGGTATTTTTCCTCACTATCAATATCTCCATACCGTAGGATTTACTGAGTAATATTATTTACACTACAGCCAGAATAAACTTCAGAGCCCTCTCACGCTTCAGGTCCCATTCAAAGCTGGAAACCTTTTGTGTTACCCAGTATATGGTTTGGAGTCATATTGTTAGGTGTATAATTTGCAGTTTCAAGAACTTGAAGAGGCCTATTCAGGTGTTGTGTTTCCTATTTTGTGATGAAAGGTGCAAGATGCAATAATTTGTCTTTTTTTTTTTAGTTTTCTAAACTATATTTTATTGAAGTATAGTTGATTTACAATGTTGTGTTAATTTCTGCTCTAAACAAAGTGATTCAGTTATACATATATATATGCACATTCTATACATATATATACACATTCTTTTTCATAATGATTTATCACAGGATATTGAATATAGTTCCCTGTGCCATACAGTAGGACCTGTTGTTTATCCATTCTATATATAATAGTTTGCACCTGCTAGTCCCAAACTCCCAATCCATCCCTCCACCACCCCAGGAATTTGTAGTTTTTAAATCCCCCCCGTAATTCCAACATGAAACCAAATTTGAGAACCTGTATCTGACCAGTCCTTCTCAAGCTCTAATATTCATACAAACCACCTACGGACCTTGTTAACATGTAGATTCTAATGAAGTAGGGGTGAGACCTGAGAGTCTGCATTTCTAAAAGCTCACAGGTGGTGCTGATGATGTTGGTCCATAGCTCACACTGGATTAACAAGGTCCCAGGGACTTCCCTGCTGGTGCAGTGGATAAGACTCCGTGCTCCTAATGCAGGGGGCCTGGGTTCGATCCGTGGTCAGGGAACTAGATCTCACATGCATGTCGCAACTAAGGAGCCAGCGAGCCACAAGTAAGGAGCCTGCCTGCTGCAACAAAGACCCGGCACAACCAAACAAATAAATAAATATTAAAAAACAACAACAACAAGGTCCCAGAGAGGCTGGGTGGGATATCAGGACTTCCAATGGGGGTAAAAGCCAAGATGAAGTGTGGCCAGGTGCAGGGGGTGCTGTGAATTGTGTCCCTCCCCATAAGTTCCAGCCTCTTCTAGGGTGCCTTCCTGTATGGTAGAGACAAGGAACCTAAAAACCACATTTCCCATTGCATCTCCGACTCTGCATCTGATTCCCATTCCTCCAATCCTAAGTACTCAGGTGTATTTGAACTCAGGACTGAGTTAAGTGGGGGAGGTGAGAAGACAAGAGGCACCCATCTTGGTCTGTGGATGGTAGCAAGTGTTCTAGAGCTGGGGCAGGGGGGTGAGGCAGGCTCCCAACACAGCAGAGAACAATTTGTCTTTTATTTTAGATGCAATATCCCAGCCTGCCCTAGATCACTAGACGTTTAAAGTGAGCCTGCCGGCATGCCAGGCTCCTGAAATTTTGTAGAGTTTATTCCAACACTCTGATGTACCTATGCAAAGCTTCTAACATACTAACCATTTCTTGTTTTTCTATTCTAATTAGCTCAATGATATCAATATGATGGATGCAAGCGATCCAAATGGTTCAGATTACCCATACTATATTATGACAGAAAGTAGGAGTGTTAACATAGACTTGGTTAGAGGGACTGTGAATATATATTGTTGTCCATTCCATATAAATGTAAGCTGTTTCTAATCCTCTTTAGATTAGATAGGAATAGAAAAGGTGCATTCACCAAATAAACGATCACATAACATGTACTTGAAACTTGGTTGTCTGCTCTAGGAGTGGTGTGATGACTGCAACTGGAGCTAATACTTGGTTAAGTTCGCAATATTCTACTCTCATTCTCCAGGATGCATTGGCTTTTGCAAGGGCCACGGTTTTAAATTAAATCGAGATAAAATCTTTACTACCACCTTTGTATCATTTATTTAGAAATAATTAACGTACAACCAATGTGCCCATTTATTGTATTTGACAAAAGCATACACCAGTAAAATCATCATCACAATCAACCTGTAAAAGAATCTCATCACTCCCCCCGAATTCCTTTATACCACTTCTTGGTTAACACTCTACAAATGCGAACCTAGGCACCATCAACTACTGTTCTGCTTTCTATCACTTTAGATCAGCCTTTCTTAGAACTTATTTTATATTTGGTTTCTTTTACTCAATATAATATCTTTTCAAATCCACCCAGGTTATTGCCAGTATTAGTACATCTCAAATTTACACAAATATATTTTGATTAAAAAAGAGCAAAAAGTAATTTGTTTCTTTTAATTTCTGAATAATATTCCACAATATGGATAGACCACAATTTGGTTATTTATTCACCTGTTGATGGATATTAGGTTGCTTCCAGTTTTTAACTATTAAAAATAAAGCTGCTATGAGCGTTCATATATGTCTTTGTGTCAACATGTTTCATTTCTTTTATAAATATCTAGAAGTAGAATTTCTTTTTATGTGGCGAGTATATAATTAACTTTCTAAGAAACTGCTCAACTCTTTTCCAAGGTGGTTGTACAAGTTTAAATTCTCACTAGCAATACATGAGTTCAAGTTTCTTAACATTCCCTCCAAAACGTGGAGTTTTAAGATTTTAGTCAGTGAATGTGAAGTAGTATCATATTACGCTTTTAGTTTTTATTTCCCTAATGACTAATAATGTTGAGAATTTTTGTGTGTGTCATTTATATGTCTTATTTTGTAAAGCCTTTCTTCAAATCGTTTGTTGTTTATTTTTTTTTTAACTTGGTCACTTGTCTTCTCATTATATATTTTGGATATAATTACTTTGTCAGGTATATCTTATCCCAGGCTGTGTCTTGCCTTTTTATGTACTCAATATGGTTTGTGAAGAGGTGAATTTTTAAAGTTCATTTAATATTTTTGTTTGTTTTATGAGTTGTGCTATTATTTCCTAAGAAAAATTGCCTCCTGCAAATCCATGAAAATTTTCATCTATATTTGCTTCCAGAAGTTCAGTTTTTATATTTGTCTGTAATAATCTTTCAGTTAATTTTTGTGTATAAGAAAGGATTTTAAGTTCTTGATTTTTCCAAAGGGCTATCTCATTGTTCTAGCACCATTAGTTGGACAGTCTATTTGAATTAAAATTACCATTGAATTTTCTCGGTAACTTTGTCAAAATTCAGTTGACCATATATATTTGTGCCTATTTATAACCTTTTTCTTCCTGATACATATATACACACATTTACAACAGTTCCACACTATCTTAATCACTGTGACTATGTGGTTAGTCTTAAGTAACGTAAATACTCAGATTTTGTTATTTTTTAAAATTCATTAAAAATTTCTCTCAGCAATGTTGGAGTTTGCAATGTGCTGGGCTTGCTCATCTTTTGTCAGACCACCTTCAACCATTTCATTATCTTTATTATATTGAGGTATGTACTTTCTATTCCTAATTTGGTGAGTTTCTATGAAACTTTGGTGAATGAAGTTGAATTATGTCAAATGCTTTTCTGCATCTATCAGAATGATCATATGATTTTACCTTTCCTTCTGTTGATGTGATGTATCACATTTATTGATTTGCATATATTGTGCCAACCTTGCCTTCCATGGATAAATCTCATGTGATTACAGTGTATGAGTCTTTTACTGTGCTGTTGAATTGGTTTGCTAGTATTTTGTGAGAATTTTTGCACCTATATTTATCAGGGATATTGACCTATGGTTTTATTTTCTTGTAGTACCCTTATCTGGTTTTGTTATCATGGTAATACTGGCCTTGATAAATGAATTTAGCAGTGTTCCATCCTCTGAAATTTTGGAAGAGTTTGAGAATGATTGACATTATTTATTCTTTAAATGTTTGGTAGAACTAATCAGTGAAACCATCTGGTCTTGGGCTTTTCTTTGTTGGCAGGTTGTAAATTACTGATTCAATCTCCTTATTTGTTATTGGTCTATTCTGATCTTCCATTTCATTATGATTCATTCTTGGAAGGTTGTGTGTTTCTAGGAATTTATCCATTTCTTCTAAGTTATCCAATTTGTTGGCTTACAGTGGTTCATAGCAGTCACTTACAATCCTTTATTTCTGTGGTATCAGTGGTCTTCTCTTTCATTTATGATTTTATGTATTTGAGTCTAGCTAAAGGTTTGTCTGTTTTGTTTATCTCTTTAAAAGCCAGTTTAAAAGAGCTGACTCTTGAGAAGGTGACTTCTTCATCATAGTAAGTATTTCTGCAGATTCCACAGATTTCATGAAGGGGATAAAGTAAAGAGGGATTCTTCAGATAAAGAGTTAGACTAGATGGCATCTAAGATACACTGTAAGATTTTATGATTCATTTGTATCAGTGCCTCATTTTCCTGCCATCTCTCTTTCAAACAAAATACTTTCCCTTTGTCACTCTGTTTTAGAAATGGTATATCTTTTATTTGTGACAATTAAAACATAATGTATACTTGAGTCCAAAATTTTAAAAACAATCAGCAAAATACAGCTAAAATACAAATAGAAAAGAAACTCACCAAAGAGTTACTGATATCAAAACTTAAAATTGACATGGCAAATTTTTACCAGTTTTAAGGGCAAGAATAATTTGCTCAGAAATGCAGAAGCTTTATTTATTTCACAAGAAGTAATGATATTGAGGTAGAGGAAGAGAGAAAGAAAGCAAAGGCAGACAGGCTGACTGCTGCTTTTATCCTTGACAATCTCACTGCAGGGTGTGGGTCAGAATTTTATCTATTTAAACAGAATGGTAAGTTGTTCTGAGGAAGATCTATAATGCATAATATGTTGTAAATCCTCCACCTGCTGCTTAGAAAATTATAACCTAATAAAAACGGCTTGATACATAATCTGGCACCCCATTGCTTAATTGCAGATAGAGAATACGTGGATAGAAGCAGATTACTATTATTTAACATTTATTAGGCACCCACAGTGTACCTGGTATTCTATAAAACATGGATGAATCCATCCCTTCTTAATATCCAACTTCAGTTTCAAGAAAAATTATGTGCACACAGAACACTTTTTAAAATATCATTCATGCTATATGCTTAAGCCGCTCATATATGTACACTTTATGCGTTTTATATGTATACATACATACAAAATATACATTTAAAAATATCATACTATATACTTATTCATGCTAAATGCATAAGCCCTTCTCTAATCCACACACACACACATATTAATAAAGATTATGGCAAAAATAAGTGGTAAAAACGTAGGTAATTAGAACTAAGGGTGATCAACAGAGCAGAGTTGCTGGAATTGGAAAGTATAAGAGAGAAGAGCACAAGAAATCTGTTTCTCTTCAAATAACTATAATCAATTAATATTAATTAATTTCCCTAACTTTCATGGGGCTCTTTTTCCAGGCTATACAGACATACATATAGATATACATATAGATATACAGATATATATGTATGTGCATGTGCTATGCATATATAATGTTTCATTTTGTGTTGGAAGAAAGTAGAATAATGTAGAAAGGATAAAAGGAATTTAAAATATCAGGATGGAGGGGTGATCATTTATTCAATAGTTTAGGTAACATTCATAAGACTACGTGATTGGAGTGATAAAACTTAGAAGGGGAGGGATTAAAATGCTGAAAGCTTATTTTATGATAAAATAGTGTAACCTAAGTGAAAACTCTTCACTGCTATCACATTTCTGTTTTGCGAATTCTGTTCCTATTATCCAAGTTTTCTTCGTTTCTCATTATCTTCACCATTGCTAAAACTAAATAATGACTCTGTAGCTGCAAGCCTCTGTGGCAAGTTTTGGTTAGGGTTAGGGGCAGTCTGCATGTTAACACAAAAAAACATACTCACATGCAGGCATGTGCACAGTTCTCATTTCAATTTTCAGCATTTTTTTCTTTTTTTTTTTTTTGCGGTACGCGGGCCTCTCACTGTCGTGGCCTCTCCCGTTGCGGAGCACAGGCTCCGGATGCGCAGGCTCAGCGGCCATGGCTCACGGGCCCAGCCGCTCCGCAGCACGTGGGATCCTCTCGGACCGGGGCACGAACCCGCGTCCCCTGCATCGGCAGGCGGACTCTCTATCACTGCGCCACCAGGGAAGCCCAATTTTCAGCATTTTAAGTTCATTTCCCCTGAAGGGGCATTTCTTTCCACATTAATTCCAACAAAGTCAGTTCAGTATTTGCTGAGCACCTACGCTATATCACGTGTAAATTAGGAGCTTAGGATATAAGAAGAATATAAAGAAGATGATAAAAAAGACCCTGCCTGTGAGGAATTCATAGCCTAAAAGAGGACACAGAAATATTAATGAGAGATTTGAGGAGTATGGTAAGAAGAGTATTTATAAAATGCTTTGAGGGACATGAGTGAACATTTGATTCTACCCAGAGCTCAGAGAAACTCTCCTCTGAATATAGAAATCAAATCTATTTTCAATGAACAGTGTAAGAAGCAACAAGTGAGGCCCTCTTAGATAATACTAGTTACAAACTATTTATTTAGTAACTAATCATGGATTCCCTTGTGATGTTTCCAGTATTGTTATTTTGTATAGTTTGCTACTTTTGCCTGTGTTTATGCCCCATTTCCCCAACCCTAGAGCAAGCTCCCTATGCCTTGCACACAGCCATTTAGCTACTGGTTTCATTTCAGTTGTAAAATAGAAAGCCATTCCTATGTCTGCATTGCCCCTCCTTGTCAATAAGGCACTTTCTTGTCTGAGATCCCAAAGCACTTTATAATACCTTTAAGAAGAACTTATCACTTTTTTTTTGCGGTACGCGGGCCTCTCACTGTTGTGGCCTCTCCCGTTGCGGAGCACAGGCTCCGGACGCACAGGCTCAGCGGCCATGGCTCACGGGCCCAGCCGCTCCGCAGCATGTGGGATCTCCCCGGACCGGGGCACAAACCCGTGTCCCCTGCAGCGGCAGGCGGACTCTCAACCACTGAGCCACCAGGGAAGCCCTATCACTTTTCTTTTAAATTGAAGTTTGTATATCTGACTCCCCCAAACTAAGTCCCTTGAGGCCAGGGACTAGGTCGTATGCTGGGCACATAGGTAGAGTTGCCAAATTTAGCAAATCAAACGCTGAATGTCCAGTTAAATTTGAAGCTCAGATGAATATTAATTTTTTAATATAAATGTATATCAAATATTTCATAGAGGGACTTCCCTGGCAGTCCAGTGTTGGGACTTCGTCTTCCAATGCAGGGGGTGCAGGTTCGATCCCTCGTTGGGGAGCTGGGATCCCACATGCCTCTCGGCCAAAAAACCAAAACAAAAGAGAAGCAATATTGTAACAAATTTAGTGAAGACTTTAAAAATGGTCCACATCAAAAAAATATTTTTTAATATTTCATGGACATAAATTATATACTTAGAATAATATTTATATTTATACTAATACTGATACATTTATACTCATATTAAAATTATTCATTGCTTATCTGAAATTCAAATTTAACCAGGCATTCTGTATTTTATTTGACAACCCTACTTGGGGATGACCCGGAAAGTATCACTGTGGCACATGAAAACATTGTTTTTCCTTTTTGTGGTTTATTCAGGCTGCTCATCACATCTCTGCTGATGTGGAGAATGAGGCAGACCGTATTATGGTCACTCTGCTCATGAAAGGAGTTCTTGGACTTACAGGTATGAGAATCCCACCAGATGAGATCCATGGGGAGTCTGGGCTGGGTCCACAGCAGGCAGTGCAACAGCTGCGCTGAGTGTGTGCAGGCTCAGTGTGACCGTCAGCTTCGAGCCATGAGCAGGTCTAGGAGACTATGGGGAAGCAGAGGATGGCTGGTAACCTTCAGCTGCAGAGACAGCAACAGAGAGTTTTCAGCACAATGAAACCATTTGATATCCATCTTCCTTTTTTAGGAGGGAGGTTTTAATAACTCAGTTTTCCTCTTTAGAGATTATCCAAAGTTCATCTTTCAAGGGATGCCGAATCTGACGATTTAGGAGGCAGTGCCCTACCGGGAACAACAAACGCAGTACTGGAGTCACACAGTGGGTGTGGGTCTCAGCGCTACTCTCACTAGTGGTGTCCTCAGCTTAAGAGGGCACAGGGGGGCTTCAGCTTCACCCTTCAGATGATTGCATTTGCCCTTCCCTCATTTTTTAATATTATCCAGAGAGATATAAAATGCAGTTTCAAGCCCTGTCTTCCAAATGTCTTGATACTTTTTTTTTCTCAGCAGCCATGGCTCACAGGCCCAGCTGCTCCACGGCATGTGGGATCTTCCCGGACCGGGGCACGAACCCATGTCCCCTGCATCGGCAGGCAGACTCTCAACCACTGCGCCACCAGGGAAGCCCGTCTTGATACTTTTAATACCTCCCCATATGGAATTCTGAAACCACCCCTGCAGTTGTGAGTTCCTGCACACAGTCACCTTCTTTGAAGCCCATTTTCCACATCTGTCCACTGAAAACCCTATCACACCCAGTGTATTTAAATATAGTAGACGTGATGCACCTGCCACACATTAGGCATTTGATAAATGTTAATTCTTAATACTATGTAATATCCATAGCCAGCTTCTGTGCTTTACTTTATTTCTTCTCCGTTTGTGTGAGCTTATTTTCACTATAGGTTCCCCTGTCACTGCAGCTTAGTGTTCACAAAAATTCTTCTCTTCTTTTGAGGTTTCTGTTAATGTCATCATTAGACTGCCTACTGGATATCTCCTCTCATGTGAGCCAAAGTTCCTCTCATTTCAGACAGAATAAAGAGATTAGTATTGGGGGAATCTAATTTCAAGAATTCAGAGAGAAGTGCAAAGCAAATAATTTCTTACATATTTTTAGTATTTGGAGAACTCTGATAACTGTGACTGGCCACACACATTAACACCCGCCAGATGCTATAGGCACATAACATTGTAGTGTTATGCTTGCATTCCTTGAATGGGAATCCTTTATAATATGGTTTTACAAATATATGTTTAATATGTATTTGCTCTTCACTTATTTTCTCATGCAGAGTATTATAAGACAAGATGTCAACATCAGAGATAAAAATGAGACAATTCCACAAAGGAGAGAATAACCTGTTGCTTTATAAATGCCAGTGTAATAATCACCTCTGAGGGTGAGGTGCTTCTAAGTTTCTCATCATATTTCATGATCCGTGATGGTGCTCCAGCTGTGGAGCTGTTTCTGAAGTCAGTGGGCATTTCATACTCATCTGATTTGCAAGAGACTGAGGCCCTGGGGCTAAACACCATCTCACTTGGGAACTGGCTTCAGGGAATAAAGAATCTTACATCTCATTTCAAGACAATAACCATCCTGGTGTGTGATATGGGACAAGGTGTTTGGCCTTGTTAGGAGAGTTTTCTTTCCTAGTAAGAAATAGGGAAATGAATCCTGTTGATCTTACTGCAGTGATAACTTTTACTATGCTCTGTACTGTACATGCAAATTTTTAGAATGATAAATACAAGGAATTCACCATTCTCTAAATTTCTTAAGTCTTAGTCATGAACAGAGATCTACTCTAACATGTGGTTAACTACTTATCTTCTCCTATTTTTGTAGAGCCCACATTTTTTTTAGCCCCTCTTGATAGACTTATTCATTCCTATATCATTAATTAGAAAGTAACACTTGAACACAATGAATGAGCACTTTATTATGTTTTATTTAATTAGTTTTAAATATTACCAAATAGAAAATGCATCTTATGAACCTTTCAAAAAGTGGAATGTTTTCTTAGAAAAAATTTTGCATTTGTGGTTTCCTGTATTATTTAATAAATTTAAATAAATGCATCACAATTCACTTGACTGAATATAGGTATCTATACTACAAGCTTCTCATCATATATTTTCTCCATCTAGGAGAAGTTTATATTTATTTCTTCTCTGAAAGGGTAAAAGAACCATTTTGTGCCTTATTTTTCTCATCTATAAATTGAGTGCAATAGTAACATCTATTATATTAAACAAAGATAAGTGAAAAATAATTCAACATGTAAGGAGCATAGACTAGTGCATGGCACATATTAAAACAATGCAATTTTAGCTCTAGTTATAATTTACCATCACCCCATGAAATCCCACTCCATTCTTGGCATCCAGCTTAAATGGCTCTACCTTTAACAGGACATTGATTGTTCCAGGTTCCTTGGGACTCTCTGCTAGTCACAGGACACTTAAAACAATTCTCTACATTGTAGTAATTGTGTACAAGTTCTGTCATATGTCTCCTGTTAGAATCTGATTTTCGATGGTTGGTTTATATCTTAATTATTTCAGTACTCTTTAAAGGCTTTTAAGGAGTATTAAAATAATTAGACAAATACCCTGTACACTTATGTAGTTGAATAAATGAACAAAATCCAAGGTAAGGCATGGATGCCTGAAGTTCAGTCTGGAAAACCTTCAATCCATTAAAAGTTACCATAAGTTGGAAACAAGTTTATGTCTATTTGGTTATGTTAACTCTTTATGAAAAATTAAGTAAAGCTTAGTTAAGTTTTCTTACCTGATCTTGGGGACTATTCCTTCTAAGGAGTCCAGATTTGATTGAATTAATCTGTAGAGAAATTTATGCTTCAGGGAAGAGTTAACAAGTGATGGAGCAACCAGCCAGGAATAAGTGGAGTTTAACAGCTGGGTGGTCAGGGAAAGAAACAGTCAAAGAGAGCGCTGCCAAACCCACTGTCATCACAGTGTGACTGAGGACAGACTGAAGGCTGCACCTCTCTGAGGAACCGTATAAGAGGCTTAACACTGTGAAGGAGAAATAAACTTCACTAAAATAGTGCAGCCGGTCATTAAATAATAAATAACCAAACAATTATAACAAGCTCCAACTGGGGGGTGGGAGCCGTCAGTCCGCAGAGTCACTACATTCAGTTACTACTACCCAGAGCTGCTCTCCAGAGTTGCTTCGGGCTCCTAGCACAAAGCAAGTCTGTTAACCAGGATCTTCATAGTTCATGGCTGCCAGACTGAATCTTAACCTCTTAACCATGGAAGTTACCAAAAGAATCTAAGTGCTTACCTTGCTTAGGGTCCCACACCCTCCTGAGTCTTGGCCTAATAGTTGTTGAATATCATGCCAGCTATATAATATCCTATCTTTTAAGAAGAAAAGACATCTTAAAAATGTCTTCTAATACTTCTTATTGTCCTTGATGAGAAGGCTGGTTTAAACTATCTAGCTGGCCATTCATGGAAGCAAAAATCAAGTGATTAATTTGTACCTTTATAAAATCTTATTTTGAGAAATAAGAGTCATGCGTATACTTTTTCATTAAAAAAGAATTCTTCTTCTTCTTGGTAATGCACAGCAGAGAAACTATAGTTAATAATACTGTATTGCATATTTGAAAGTTGCTAAGAGAATAGATCTATCAGATTCTCACCACAAGGAAAAAAATGTGTAACTATGACTGGTGACACATGTTAACTAGACCTATTGTAGTGATCACCCCACAATACATACAAATATCAAATCATGTTGTACTCCTGAAACCAATATAACGTTATATGTCAATTATACCACAAAAAGAAAAAAAAAAAGAATGGTTCTTCCCAACTTCACAAAAGCAAAAGAACTTTTTCAGATTACATTCATTCTATTAAATACATGCCTTGGTTTGTGAAATCATTAATGCTCCCCTGGAACTACCCGCACTCTTTCTGGCATTTATTACACTGTTCTCTCTTCTTAAATTTCTTATTGAAGCATAATGTAAATATAGACACATGCACACACAGACACATAAAGCTTGATGAGTTTTTACAAATTGAACAGACTTAGTCACCAGCATCCAGATCAAAAAACAGACCTTACGAGACCCCCAGAATATCCCTTATGTTCCCTGTCATTATTCCTTGCCAAGTGTAATCACAATCACCGTTTTGATCGAAATAGAATACATTAATTTGGTCAGTCTTCATAGTTGATTAAGTGAATTTAGAGTATGTCCTTTTTGTGTGTCAGCTTCTTTTGTTCAACATTTAATTTTTGACATTTGCCTACTGTTGTATATAGTGATAGGTTGTTTATTCTCATTTCTACATTATTTTCCATTTTGTGAATTTGTCACAGTTTGTACATTTTACTGTTGATGAGAATTTGGATAGTTTCTAGTTTTTGCCTACATGTATATGAGTAAGTGTGTTTATGTGTACATTTTTGTTGAGTATAGACTTAGGAGTGGAATTTCTGATTCACAGAGTATGCATATCTTCAAGTTTAGTAAATACAGTTTTCCAACATGATTACAAATATTTACATACCTGCATGGAGTGCATGAGCATCTGGTTGCTCTATTTCCTCACACAAACTTTGTGATTTTTTCATTATTTCATGCCATGCCGGTGATTTTAACGGGCATTTCCCTGATAAGGTTGAGAATTTTCCATACATTTAAAGACTATTTAAATATTCTTTTCTATGAAGGGTCTGCTCAGAGTTTTGCCCATTTTCTATTGGGTTGTTTGTCTTTATCTAAGTGGTTTATAGGAGTTCTTTGCATATACCCGGATATAAGGATTTTGTCAGATATATATATATATAATATATAATATTATATATATCAATAAATATAACAATATATCTGATAAAAATATAATACATAATATATATTATTATATAATCATAATTTAGATAAAATATGTAAGTGTATTTTTGTCATATATATATTATATATTTGTAACATCTTTTCCCAACCTGTGCCTTGCCTTTTCATTTTTTAATGATTTATTTGATGAAAAGAAGTTTTAAATTTTACTATAGTCCAATTTGTTATTTTTTGTTTTAAATGTACTATTTGTGTCTTAAGACTTTTTTTTTTTTTTTTTTGCCACACTGTGTGGCTTGTTGACCCAGGCCCTGGGCAGTGAAAGCACGGAGTCCTAACCACTGGACTGCTAGGGAATTCCTAAGACATTTTTTCACTCCAGGATCATAAGACTATTTCTATTTTGAAAAAAATGTTTATTGTTTTACTTTTCACATTTATATTTGTAATTCATAATGATTTCATCTTTGTGATATGACACAACAAGCAGTCAAGATATATGTTTCCCTAAATAATCTAATTGGCCCAACTTCATTTATTAATAAAACCAGCTTTTTCCCACTGCATCGCAATGTGGCTTTTCCTGTTTATAAGGTGATTCTATTTAGATAGGCTCTTTTTGCACTCTCTGTTTTGTCCATTGATTAGTTTTTATATCCTTAATTACATAGCTAAATATCAAGTCTTTTCATCTGGTATTGTAGGTCCTTTAACTTTTTTCTTCTTCTTCAAGATTGCTTTTGCTGTTCTTAGATTTTTATGTTTTCCAAATAAATTTTAGAACTAATTTGCCACTTCCACAGATAAATAAAACTTCTGGGATTTTGTTAAGATAATGTTGCATCTAAAGATTAATTTGGGAAAGTCTGACATTTTTAACATGAAATCTTCTAATGCAGAAACATAGTATATATCTAAATTTGTCTTTTTAAAATTCTCAAAAGTGTTTTGTTTTTCCATTTAGAGTTCTGCACATTTTATTAGATATATTCCAAAGTAATTGGTGTTTTTTAATGTTATTATAAATGGTATCATATTTAAAATTTTATTTTCTATTTGTTTACTGTTAAAATGTAGAAATATATTCGATTTTTACATATTTAATTTTACCTAGAAACTATGCTAAAATCATTTATTTATTCTAATAGTTTTAGATTCTCTGATTTTCTTAGTACACAATCATTTATGCATGTGTAATTAAATAATGACAGGTGTTTGTGATTGTTTTGGCATCTCTATTTCATGCTGTACTTCAGCTAGAGTAGCTGTACTCACCTGTTTTTCATCTTCTTCCTAGGGCTGAAGTGCTATCTGGTACCTCCTTATGGAAATGGTAGAGGCCTAATATATAAGATTGCCAAATAAAATATAGGATGCCAGTTAAATTTGAATTTCAGAAAAACAATGAATAAAGTAGTATAAGTAAGTCCCATAATTAGTATAGGGTTCTTACACATTTTTAAACTAAATCTGTCAATTCTAATAACAGAGCAATTAAAAACATGCAGCACCTCTTAAGGCATACTTTCATGTTTATCTCATTTCTATTGGCCAAAGAAAGTCACATGGCTGAGCCTAGGGTAAGGAGCAGGATATTCCACCTCTTTAATAGAGAAACTGAAAAGTAACTTGCTTAAGGGCATAGGTTCGGAGTGAAGGCTTGGGGCCAATAACCCAATCAGCCACTTGCATATTGAACAGAAGTAGGATTTAATGTAAAAATATAAATATTTAAAGAATTAAAACTAACTGAAATGTAAAATAAAATTGAAGAGGAACAAACAGTTGAGCACTTACCATGAGCCACATGCTTTCATGTATGTTCTTTATTTAATCATTCTAACAACACCTTTGTTTCCTTTATTAGGTAAACAAACTGAAGCTATTAGAGATATAGTGACTTGCTCAAGGTTAAATAACTTTTTACAAGGAAGAATGGTTCTTTGAAGTCTCTGAGTCCAGAGTCTATGCTTTTCTACTCACAACTCTAGCTTGGAAGTGAACAAAAGTATCTGGAGTTCATCTAGAAAAAACAAAATCTCTAACAAAGTATAAAGAATAGTGAGATAATATAATCTCATGGTTTGTTAAAAAGATGGGGAATAGCTTTCTCAGTGGGAAAAACAGGTAAACAACAGAGTATTTATGTCAAAAGGAGCAAGTGGAAACCTTTGATTTGTAGATTTAGTATATTAAAGATCTAAATATTTCAGAGAAGATGTACCAGTCTATCTACCTACTTATTTATTTTTGCAGAAATTCCACTCCCTGGTTTGTGTAGCAAACCTCACTCACAAGGCCACACCTTTGAAGATGAATCCCCAGATTCACTGAGTGTATGCTACCTATGTGATCACTGTTCCCAAAATAGGTAGGCTTTCTCTTCAAGTATTTTAGAACCCTATTGTTTTGTAAGTTTATTCTTGAAGAGTTTTGAGGCTTATGCATTTCAATAACATTTTCTCCCCTTCTGGCCTACATAGACAATAATATAAATAACTATTTCATAGTTTTTATGTGCTTTACCTGTTATATAGCACTCCACATTAATATTTGGCCTGCTAAAATAAATGGAAATTAGCAGAGAAGAAATATGAGGAAGAAAGGGCTTCATGTTGAGTAACTACATCAGATATGGGTGTTGAAACGGTGCTTGACTGTTCAAGTATTTGAAAACATGCAAGACCATCAAAGTCATAGGATCTAAAATTGATTAAGCAATAAGAAGCTTTACCCTCATTAATATTTCAAAACTCACAAATGGATAAAAAATTCTTTAATCACCAGGTCAAAATGAATATATTCTTCATTTTAAAAATGTGTTTATAAGTGATCCTGTGACCAGATAATATAAACTCTGAATTCTATAAATATCCTGAGGGAGCAATGAATTATTACTTTGTATAAGAACTATGGCGAAAGTGCAATTCTGAGAATAATCAAAATATGATTTGTCAAGGCATGAAAAGACAGGATATCTAAACTTCCAAAGGAAGTCACTGTCCTAGGTGTAAGCTGTGGCGCTGTCAGAAAACTAACAAAGAATCTCAGAATGTCCCGTTAGACAACGTTATTACAATAATATAATAACAACAATGGCTACCGTGTATTGAACTTTTATAAGCCAGATGCTGTTAAATGTTTAATATACCATATTTAATTTTGTGATAGCCATTTTTCATATTTTTATATCTTTTGAATAGATTCGTCTAAAAATAAATGATCTCTTACAATCTTTGTGTACAAAACAACAATTGTCTACTCAATATTGCCTGCACACGTGCAAACTTGGTCTTTGTTGCTCAAATTTGTCTTGGTTTCAACCCACTTATTCTACCACACAAGTTAAGCTTAATTGCTATTTTATGTCTATATTATGACATAGTATGAGTGTGTTTTGTGTTTGGTAATTGCAATCATTGTTGCTTCTGTTGTGGTCATCCATTTACAATGATTGGTGTCAGTTTATTTATCTCTTGTAAAAATAAAATACAGTGTGTGTGTGTGAAAAAAATAGTTTTGGAGATTTTTGAAATCTATATGTATTTCTATATATCTGTAACTATTCAAACACACAGTGTGTATCCTTTTGCTCAATATTTTATCTGTGACATTCATCTATATGGTTGAAAATACTTATAGTTAATTCATTTTCATTCTATACAGATTCCATTGCACAAGTATGACATTTTTAAATCCGTTTTACCTTTGATGTACCTTTGATTCAATGCTGCTATACGTGTCTTGTACATATCTTTTGGGATGCATGTGCATGCATTTCTGTTGGGTATATACCTAGAAATGGAATCTCTGGCTCATAAGAAATAAGTATATTCAACCCCAGTAGAATATGCCAAATTTTTGTTTTCCCCAAATGGATATACATACTTACATTACCACCACAAGAGTGTGTAAGTTCTCATTGTTTCACATGTCCATCAATATTTACTCTCATAAAGCCTTTCTAATGTTGGTCATTCTGATAGAAGTATAACGAGTTCTCATTGGAATTTAATTGGTATTTCCCAGATTGCTGGTGAGGATTAGCACCGTTTCACTTTTTGGTTGACTATTTGAATAATCTATTTTGTGAAATGCCTGGTCAAGCCTCTTGCCAATTCTTCTATTGAGTTCTCTGTTTTTCTATTAATTTGAATAACTTTGTATGTATTCTGAATATGGGTGCATTTTGGTTATATTTTTTGCAAACATCTTCTTGTATGTTCCAAGGTGCATTTTTCACTTGCTTAATGATGTCCTCAACTTTCATTAATATAATCAAATAGAGTAAGTTTTTTTGATGGTTAGTGATATGGGTATCTGGCTTATTAAGATACCCACCCTGAGATCTATACTTTTGCCTTTACCTACCCAGAGATCATAAAGATATTTTTCTATGCTATCTTCTAGAATCTTCATTGTTTTAAATTTCATATTTAGATGCACAATACAAATAGAATTGATTTTCTGTGTACAGTATGAATTGTGGGTCATTTCATTTTTGATATCCAGTTGACCCAGCACCATTTACTGAAAAGATATTGTCCTGAAATGTAATCATTGCTGTAAGTCAAGTGTCCATATTTGCATGGGTTAATTTTTTCGTTCCCTATGCTTTCTCATTATTTCATTATGAAAATTTTCAAACATACTGAAAAGTTAAAAAAATTGTTCATTAAACATCCATATGTTCACCTCTTAGATTCTACAATTTAAAAAAAATTAAAAATAAAAAAAATGAGTTTAAAAATTTACATTGGGTCAAGAAATTGAAAAGAAATATGTATGCAGATGGGCATAGATATGAAACAGTGTATGCAGATAAACATGGAAATGAACTCTAAATGTGATATTCATGATTGAAAAATTCACCAGAGAAATGAGCACAATTCCATATTTTCTTGAAAAGCCACAACAAAATGCTTTCAGTATCTAAAAAAGGAAGATACTCATAACCTCAATAATCTCTGTTATGTATTATTTCTGAGTTACATAAGGATTGCCTATCATAAACAAGGCGTTATAACTAAAAGGTAGGAATATTGCTGGATTCCTTAAAAAAGACGAGGGAAACTTCAAAGAAACCAAGATGTATTTTTCTTATATTTTAATTTTACTATTTTAAAAAACCTTAGAAATCTCTTTACGTATGTACAATAGAAAATAGAAAATTCTAAATGAAATAAAGAATTACAGTTTTTTTCTTTAAAGACTTGCACAAAAATGCTCATAGCATCTTTATTTCCTACTAAATAAAGGTGACTATTAGAATAAATAATGCATTAGATTTGGTGAAATATAAGTTATTTAAATTATTCCTCAAAATTTTAGTTATACATGTTAGTATTTTCAGTTTACATATGAAAAAACTGAGTCTTAGAGAGTCTTGGTACCACGTCAAAGGCCACACAAATCATTCTGTGCCTGAGAGTAACTCCAAAGACTTTTTTGTTGAAATGTTGGCTGTCTTTTATGATGCAATCAACTTTCTACACATTTCTGAGGCTCAATTTCTTCAAGTATAAAATGAAAAAATTGAACTAAAAATACTATAAAGCTCTTTCCGCTGCTGACATCAAAGATTCTGAGGAAAACCCAAGCTATTGTCCAATGTCAACTGCAAAATAAAGGAAATGTTTGTAAGTAATGATAATATTAATTCAATATGCAATTATGGCTCAAATATCCAATTGTTTCTCCAGAATCATCTCGATTAAATTTAGTACGTTTCATGTACTCTGTACCCCATAAGGTGATAATGAGCCTCATACATTGCAATCTATAGTAGAAAAAAGAATTTATTTTTGTTTGTCCTAAAATCAGCATTATGTTGTAGAATCCATGGATTTCATGAACAAGTTTTCTTTAATTAATTTTAAATTTCAAATATAGAAACTCTCAGCTTTTATTTTTTCTTTTGACATTGACTAATAGTTTTTTATCTTTTCAGTCATAGACATTCAAAGAGAATCTCTAACATCTTGTTTAATTTTCCCTAGAATATCTATAGCTGTATTTTAATGTCTACAGCTACAATGAACAAAGAGAAAGGTTTGTAGGTGTGGTGAATCTCCATTTGATCTATGGATTATATATATATATATATATATATATATATATATATATAGTGCTCCTCTTAATAACTTGGCATTTGAGCTAATATCTCTAAGAATCAGGTTGCAACAAACCAAAACCTTCTTCTGAACAGAGCAAGACTTCATAATCGATCACTTTAGTACAATTTTTTCTTTTTTCTAAATGTGTTACTTGACCCTTGTGGATCCAGTGTGCCTCTGCAATATTTTGACCAGTCAACAATCTTTTTATATCTTCCTGTGATTTATCCCTGTTAGCTTTGAATGACACCACCTGCAAGCTGAGAATTGGGAAATCATTCCACTCATTTTATTACTTCTCCATCTAAAATACAGTAAGATATTTCAGAGATGTAATTTTTCTTAGAGTTTTTCTAACACAGTCTCATCGGAGAGATGTTAAATGAAGTCAGAGAAATGAAATAACTTGACCAAAGTGTCACAGCTGTTCTGTAGTCGGCTTGTACAAGAACCATAGCTCCAAAATATGAGTTCACTACGCCGTGCTGATTATTCCAAGTCTGATTATTCCATCTTTCTAATCACTCTTATTACGTTAGCTTCCTGACCTCTAACAAGGAATTTCTTTCAATACCATTAAAACTCAGTTACCTCTTTTCTTTGCAATTGGACTTTTAAAGAAACCTGACAATTCAAAAGACTATCTTGAAGAAGCTGAAAACATAGCCTTTGGAGTCAGAAATACATTGAATCAATTCTGGGTTACTATGATACGAGCCTTTTCTAAGTCATTTGTTTTTTTTAAATTTATACAAGGGAAAAATAATATCTATTTATAAGATTATTGAAAAAAATGTATAAGATATATGAGACTATATATCTTAATCCTGGGCCATACCATGTGTTTTTAATAAATGTTAGTAATTTTATTATGATTGAGAAAATGAATAAATTAGAGCAAAACGTGAGCAATAAAAATTTCAATGTGAAAAAACATCATAAATATTTATTCTTTTTATGTAACTTTTCCAAATACTGCATAAAGTCATTATAATAGTGAATAACAAATAAATCAATACAGTTAAATTGTAGAGAGAATAAAGAGAAAATAAATAATTCTTCCAGGTTCTCTGAGTTGCCTGTGGTGATGGGGAAGTCTGGGAAACTAAATAGTTTTACTCTTGTCACTCATCACCCCAAGGTCCGTCTTTCTGACAAATAAGCATAGAAGAATTGAAACAACAGACCAAAAAACACAATAAGATGCACTACATAGCTATTGGAATGACTACAATTTAAAAAGACTTATACCAAATATTGGTGAGGATGTAGAGGCAGTAGAATTTATTTAATTTTCTGGTGGGAATGTAAAATGATACAACCACTGTGGAAAACATTGTGTTAGTTTTTTTTTTTTAATATCAAAGATACACATATTCCACTTCAAGATATTTAACCAATACCTAGGAAAAAGGTATTGGAAAAAACATATCCATTTAAAGACTTACACAAAAATGCTCATAGCATCTTTATTTCCTACAGCCTAAATGGAAACAATACCAATGTCCATCTACAGTTGAAGAGATAAACAAATCATGATACATCTATACAGTGGAATACTACGCAACAATAAAAAGAAATGGACAATTGATACTCATGTGAATAAGTTGTTCAAATAATTATGAGCTGGGTGAAAGAAACAAGACACCTTCCCTGCCCTAAAAATAGTGTGCATTCTGACTAATTCCATTTAGTGTGGAATTTAGAAAATGTATGCAAAATTATAGTGATATAAAACAGATAAATAGCCATCTGAGGGATGGGGGTGGGAATAGGGAGTGAGAGTATCAGACAAATTTGGGAGGTGATGCATATGTTCACCATGTTGATTGTAATAATGGCTTCACAGGTATATACACAATCTATCAAACTGTACACTTTAAATAGTGCAATATATTGTATGTCAATTACAGTTGGCCCTCCGTATTCACAGGTTCTGCATCTGCAAAGTCAACCAACCATGGATAGAAAATATGTAATTTTTTAAATCCATAAATTTCCAAAAAACCAAAACTTGAATTTGTTATACTCTAGAAAATATTTACATAGCATTTAGATTGTGTTTACAACTATTTACATAGCATTTACATTGTGTTAGGTATTATAAGTAATCTAGAGATGATTTAAAGTATATGGGAGGATGTGTGTAGGTTACATGCAAATACTGGGCCATTTTAGTTAAGAGACTTGACCGTCCTTCGATTTTGGTCTCCATGGGGGACCTGAAACCAACCCCCTGTGGATACCGAGGGATGACTGTATACCTTAATAATGTTATCTTTTCAAAGATTATGCTCTACAGAACATAATCTTCTCTCTCAAACAAATGTTTTGAGTCCCTATCTTTACACATGACAAAAGTTGAAGCATAGAGGCACAATTAGAAAAATCATATTTTTAAGACTATCTCAGATATTTTATTCTAAGAATTAAGAGTATTATTTCACTTTTATTATTTTTATAACATCTCAAAAAGATCATATTTATTTTCCTCATTTTTTATAATAAGATACTGACCCAGCACATGCATGAAAGTGTTGCAGTGTGTGATCCTCAGGGTTCTTCCTCCAATCTGTATTGGACTGTGTCTAACTTGGCAACTGGAGGACCCATAGGAAGTGTGGTAAGAAGCCTATTTGGGGAGAATGTAGCCACTTCACAGATTTTCCAGTAGCAAGAACCATTTTATGAAGGAAAAACAATACCTGAAGTAAACTAGGGGAAAAAATTCCCACCTCACAGTGCAATCAAGAGATGAAAGAGACATATGGGCTTTACATTTTGTTAGAATGCAGGCTGTAAACAGTGTAAATTGTGTGATCGCAGTTTTTTAGCTTCTCGTCTTCTCCATTTTTCTATACAAAGAAGGTAAGAATCAGTTACAGCTGTTTTCAACAATGGTCTATACTTTTAGACTTCTGTGAAAAGCCTACCCAAACACACTTAAAAGACTGAACAACAAATATCCTCCTTTATGAAAATTAAGAAACCGGCAGAAATTAAGGTGCAGTCAAGATTCCTTTATAATGAATACCATAGGAGTGAACAGTTTTATCACAGTGGAATTTCACTCTATATAAGTAAATTGCCATGAATCAAATTTCCATCCTACAGAGCAAATACTCAGCTTCCTATCTTTCTTTATAAAAACTGTCAAGTCTCAGGCAGGGAATTAGTATGTGAAGAGAAATATTTTATATAGGGCAGGTGTTCTGTGAATGTCTTTGACTGACAAGAATCCTACTAAAACCTGGACTGAAGAAATTAAACCCTACTGTTTGTTGTCATTTAAATTTGAGGGATGCCGGGAAGCTCCCCACTCTCAGAATATTTCTCCGCTGGCCTGTCAAAATGCCTATAATTTCACCATTCGAAATTCACTCCTTTCAACCAGCTGAGGCCGTGAGCCAGCAGAGGCATGGGAGAGGCAACACGTGGACGCATGCTCAGACCTGGGAATCTCTGATGTGCCTGAATGCTGGACAAAGGAAAACATCATTGCCACCTTGTGAAGACTTTCAGCTCTCAAAATTGTTCAGTTAGCCCATTTAGGGTGGAGCTGAAGTGATACCAGTTTAATCACTTAGCATTATTTCAACCTATTTCATTACAGTGTAAAAAAGGAATTTTCTAGAACACAGAAATCAGTGATAATTTTTTTAAAAGCACTCGATTTAACTGAGTTGAATACATTAGTGAGAATGTGTGTATGTACATTTGTGTGGAAGTGGGAGTAATTTCAGTATCCTCACACAATTAAGGGATACTTTGAAGAGACTGTTAGTATTATATCATAGTTTATGCCCATGGAAAGCCAAGGTTTTAATTATTCCTGCCTTAAGGCTCTTGAGTCACATAACAATAGCGAGCATATACAGCAATTAATAAACAGGCAAAAGCCAACGTCTCAGTCTCCAGAGCTCTGACTCTCAGGAATGAGGCAGAGGAAACAAAGAATACCGAGAGGCCTGCCCAGGAAAGCGATTTTGAAACCCTAGTCTAAATCTCGGGTGTGTGTGCTGGGTCTTCCCTGGCCTTACTGTAAGCCATCCTTCCGTCATGTGATTGCCAGCAAATTCCATGCAGGGCAGGTGCTGAATTATTGTTGCCTCCCTGCCCGTACTGTCCTGACATTTGCTGTTTTCTGGGCGCTGTCATTTGCCTCTTCCTGAGGCTCACCTGTATTGACGTGGTTGTCACACAGAGGTCAGTGACCAGACACCCACAATATAAAATGCTCATCTCATCACATTCTACGCATTTCGCTCTTGGGGTGGAGGGTGTCCAGTCTGCAATGAAACCATTTCTATCTTATGTTCTTCGGACAGGCTTTACACCTGTGTGATGTCATCTGCTTAGAAAATGCAAGTCTTCCCTCTTCCCTCTCTACGTCCTCTTGCAACTATTGCCTTCAATTACTTTTCATTCAGACCTCACATTTACTAAAATTGGAATAAAGTCAAAAAGCTTTAAAGAGAGAGGGAGATGCATTCATCAGGATGCATTTGGTCAAACTGCTGGGGTTTTTTTTTCTGCTTCCGTTCAGAGAGGGCAGCCTCTTCAAATGCACACTTTGCTTTTGACAGCTCGGCAGTGATTGGGTGCAGCAGGAAATAATGCCTGACACATAATACCCACTGATTCAACCTTGCAATATTTATTTCATAGCCAACATAAATAAAAATAAAATATTTCCTTGAACGTTTTGGTCACATGCTGCCTGGCTGCATTGCCAGCAACTTTGCAGATCCTTCTGTTAGAAAACTTTTATTTGCTTTCCTCTCTACCGTAAATCATCTTCTCTGATCTGACTCTGACTGGACCATCCTTTGTTGGATGCATTGTAGATAACACAATAAAGATAGAATGAGTACAGTTTGATGAGGAAACTATTAGATTCATATAAGATAAAGCCTTTCAAGAGAAAATTAAAATTTCTTGCTCTAATTATCAATTCCCTGGGCCTTGCTGTAGTGCACTATGAAGCTCAGGGATTTGGGCTTTTAGGTGATTGGGGTAACCACGACCTCGGTGAATCCAGATCCCAATTATTAGAGTGGGACCAAGGTAGTTCAGGAAACTGTAAACAAAATCAGAGAAATCATCACTTGTGGTAGATTTTATAGTCTCAAGTGAGTCAAATAAGAGCAAGCCTGATCATCACCAGAGCAAGAAATCTAACTGAGTTTCGCAGAGACAGAAAGGTGGGAAATCTCTGTTGCTTGGGAAAGCATCCGTGAGTATGGTACAAGTTTTCCTCAGGTGGCAGGAAATCACTAGTCATAAATGCAACAAGGCTTGGTTACAAGAAAAAGCCACAGAGGGGTAGAAATTAAGTAATAGAGGGATGCCCTGATGGGGACACTTTTGGTGAACGTAATTGAAATCTCTCCATAATTTGGCAACACTGAGGCACTTTATTTAATCTGCTCACTAATAGGGATTTGGGTTATTTAGTAGCAGTTTTCAAAGTTTTTTAGTCTGACACCTTTAAAATAATTTTTTAAGAATTACATAATCCTTGCAAAAATTTTAGTTGACATCTAAAAGTTTTTCATAACTTAATTGTAGCAAGTGATATAATTTAGGTGTATTATAAATATTGACATTCTAAATTCACACTGTTATGTTTTAATTGTATGTAACTAAATATAAAGACTATAGCATTAAATGTACACCTCAGTCCATTAAAATTACATTATAGTAAAAGATTGTTTTAGTCAAAAGTTACATTAATTTTTTATATTTGTGTATTCCATTTCACTTTTACAACATAATTTTATTTTAATGTAATATATTTTTAAGTTTGAAAGATGTTAATCACAGATCACACATTTCTGCAGTTTAAATGTGTGTTATGTGTGTCTGTGTGCTTGTAAGTCTCTGAATTTTGAAAGAAATTGTGAAAATGTCTACAAGATTAAAATCATGATTATTTAAACAATTGATAAAAAGTATATGATCAGTTTTGATAATTAATTATTAAAAAATAAAACATATTGGAAAAGTATGTTAATGTAGTAAGCTGGATGTTTCAAAATTGTTTTATTTATACACAAATGAATACTTTAGTTAGAAGGAAGCAGTGTTCAGCATGAGTTCTGTATTATTTGTTTTCATGGCTATGAGATTTTCAAATACTTTTTCTTATAAGATTTAGACTGAAATGGAAGAGTTTAGCTATTTAAAAATGCATCTGTTTTATGTCCTCATCAATGGTCCCCAACCTTTTTGGCACCAGGGACCAGTTTCATGGAAGACAATTTTTCCACAGACTGGGCAGTGTGAGGGTGGATGGTTTGGGGATGATTCAAACACATTACATTTATTGTGCACTTTATTTCTGTTACTATTACATTGTAATATATAATGAAATAATTATACAACTCACCATAATGCTGACAGGAGGCGGAGCTCAGGCGATAATGGGAGTGCTGGGGAGTGGCTGTAAATACAGATGAAGCTTTGCTCGCTTCACCGCCCACCTCCTGCTGTGCAGCCTGGTTCCAGGGGTTGGGGACCCCTGCTCTTAGCTATATACTTAAAATCATATAGTGGCCCATCATAAAAATTATTCTTATTGATCTAAAAGCTCCTTCAGGTTTAACTAAAAGCAAAGAATTAAAAGCTGCCTAAATGGCAAGATGATTTGTTAAGCAGTCACCATGGTCATTTACTTTCTCAGTTTCCAAAAATCCTTTCAAAAGATTCAGCAATGATTATTGATGATGCTCACCACCTTTTCAGTTAGAGGCATTTTATTTAGCCCAGTACTGTCAGAAAATGTTGGAAAAATTAAAATATTGCAAATTTTATTATCGTTTGCCAATGCAGTTTTGTTTTGTTTAACAAATTTATTTATTTATTTATTTATTATTTTTAAACAAATTTATTTATTTATTTTTGGCTGCATTGGGTATTTAAAATATATTTAAATATATTTTATGATTGCCGTGTGCAGGCTTTCTATAGTTGCGGCAAGTGGGGGCTACTCGTTGTTGTGGTGCGTGGGCTTCTCATTGCGGTGGCTTCTCTTGTGGAGCACAGGCTCAAGGCACATGGGCTTCAGTAGTTGTGGCACACAGGCTCAGTAGCTGTGGCTCGTGGGCTCTAGAGCACAGGCTCAGTTGTTGTGGCACACGGGCTTAGTTGCTACCCGGCATGTGGGATCTTCCCAGACCAGGGATCGAACCCATGTCCCCTGCATTGGCAGGCAGATTCTTAACCACTGTGCCACCGGGGAAGTCCCGCCGATGCAGTTTTTAAACAAACTGCATTTATCTTACCATGTGCTTTAAACATATTTCCATCAAAACCTTGACATATACATTTAACTCAAGTTATGGGATGCAAACTGATTAGAAAAGCCAATTCTTATCATAACTACAATGAACCAAATGAGATTTATGTTCCATCAGAAAGAGTCTAATTTTGTGTTCAATTAAAATAATTATTTTAATATGCATCATTTTGACTGCCTTCTATATTCTGAAGTAAATTCTAAAACAGGCAGACATAGATAGGTATTTACATAGATAGCTAGATAGCTAGCTAAATAGATAGAGTCACAAAACCTTCCCATGAGTTTGTTGCCTACTTAATACAATTTGCTGCCTCCTCTGATATTTTTTAGTGGTGCTTTCCTTGCTTTGTTCTCTTGGGACTCTTCCTGGGCTAATATATACTTTCATAGAGATGGTTAATCGAAGATGCTAGGTCACTAAACAGCGATTATAATTTTTCCCACCACTCTCTTGTAAGATATATTTAAGAATATCTTTAATGTAAACTACAGTGCAGACACCCAATTTTTAATGTCACATTTTGCCTTTAACAAATATATATATATATATATATATATATATATATAAGACTAGAAAGATTCAAAAGTTTGCCACACGTTAACGATATATTGTTTAAAGGAGCTTCAGTGACACCAACATTTTCCATTTGTATTTTGTGTTCGAAAACTTTTTTACGTTTCTTATTATAAAAATTTTCAGAGATATACAAAGTGGAACGAGTAATATAATGAATCCTACATATCCATTTCCAGCTTCAACAATTAACAACACATAGTCAATCTTGTTTTATCAATACCCCACCCATTTTCCCCAGCCTGAATTATTTTGAAGCAAATTCCACATACTTTCATCTGCATATATTTTATCATATATAAATTAAAAAGAAAAGACACTTTACAAATAAGTATTATCAATTATTTAAAAAATAAATAACAATTTCTCAGTGTGACCAACTAGCCACCTTGTAGTCATATTTTCCTGTCAATTTTTTAAAAAAATTTTATAGTTTGCTTAAAACAGAATTTAGAGAAGATCAATAGATCATAGTTTTTGATATCTCTCTTAAGACTTTTCAACTATGTTTCCTTTCCTTGCCTCCCTCTCCTCTCCTCACTTCTCCTCTCATATTTTTTTCTGTTGTTGTTTTTGAATAAAATATATAATCCTATAGAATTTGCTACAGTCTAGAGTTTGCTGATCGTACTCCCGTGGGGTATATTAAAGTACATTAAATATTTACATTTTCATTGTGTTAGCTGTAAATTGCTTTAGACTCATAAACTTGATCAGATTCTTCTTCCCCTTCTTCTTCTTCTCCTTCTTTTTCTGTGTCTAATTCTGCTTCTCCTGCTCCCTCTCCTCTTCATCCTCCTCCTCCTCCTCCTTCTTCCTCTTCTTGTCTTCTTTTTTCTTTTTTTTTTTTTTGCGGTACACAGGCCTCTCACTGTTATGGCCTCTCCCGTTGCGGAGCACAGGCTCCGGACGCACAGGCTCCGGACCGGGGCACGAACCCACATCCCCTGCATCGGCAGATGGACTCTCAACCACTGCGCTACCAGGGAAGCCCTTCTTGTCTTCTTTTTCACAGTTGTGCTGTGTGAACTTTATTCAAGAGTCACATAATGTTGGTGATCCCATTTTAAGAACTATTACCAGCTTATAATGATTATTACTTACATCCGTTAATTTAATAAGTTTCATAGGGTTGTAAAATATAAAATTCCAATCCTATCTTTTCTTCTTCATTAATGAGGTGGAATATTTCTACAAATATAAAATTATCACTTTAAGAATTTTTTTTATCATAAGGTACAGTTTGTATAGAAGCAATAAGATGAATGTTTGATTCTTCCCCTTTTCTTAAATATTTTCATCTGGTAAGTTGGTTACTAACATCTTCCACAAGTAGCCAGAGTGTTTTTGAATATCATCATGAACTCATGGATTTAAATATATTTTATGATCGAGTCCATTGTAACTGTAATTATTATGGAAATTCAAGTGGTCCCATCTTTTGCCAGTAGTTTGCATTCTGAGTCCTTCTGCCATGATTTAATAGTCTTTTTTAACTTTATAGCTTTCTAATATGATCTGATGGTTCAGATCTATCTTGCATATTTCATGCTTAGGTCTGAAATTAACCATTTCTCCAAAGAGAGCCGTATAGTTTTATAGGGAATGGCATTTGAAAACCAAACTTTAGATACTAAAAGTTACTCATTCCACAGGATTGATCATTGATCATTGTTTCTAGGCCTTTTTTTAAATATAGTTCAAGGTTTTGTGGTTTTTTTTTAGTATAAAATACATCTTGAGTTATTCTTATACTTTCAAGTCAAATTTAGCACTACACAAATTATACTGACTCTCATTTGTATCTTCTTTCACCCATGATGAAATATTATTTCTTAATGATACCAATATAATTCCTTTTATTGTTTCTAGAATATACCCTAACAACTTCATAGCAATCATATTAACACTACCACTAACAATGTGATTACTGATTTTTACTGAGTTCTTTTGTCTGTAGCATATATCCCATTAGTGATGTAAAATCAAATAACTACTTTAAATATAATTATGTAATTTGAATAATTCCTCCTTCTATGGTTATTCTGTTAAACATAGAGTTAAGCTTGTTTGTTTTTCTATTTCATTTAGGGGATATTAAATGTAAAATTGTATTATTAATATGTGAAGTATTTACATGGTCTGAAAGTTAAAATTATGAAGTAGAGTATATTCAAGTCCTGTATAATCCACTTTATCCCTTCTACACTCATAGGTAATCTTTTCTTTTTAAGTTTATGATTTACTTTCCATTTGAAAATGCCCTTTCTGCCCTTATTTAAGTAGGGAATGATATGCTGAGGTTTATATTTTTAAAAGACCACTCAATTATATTGCATGAAATACTTTAGCAGGGCAAGTGCAAATATAGGGAAACTAGTTAGGAGGCTATTGCATAAATTTAGGACATGGTAGCCTGTGTTTGACTCTTTGGTACTTTGATATTTTGTCCTTTGTGTTATTTTTGATATCTGTGGCACCTGTATAGGATATTTTGATTATGTGCTATGGATTAATTTTTATTGCCTTATTTCTTAACTTTCTATAACTTGTTCATATGATTAAGATGTTTTGGGCTTTATTAGTTTACTGTCAATAAAGTTCAATAATTTGACAACTCTAAAATAGATTCTTGTTTTCCAATTTGTCTAAAAGTTGTAATTTCCTTGATCCAGTGGGAATATTTAAGAAGGCAGGATAAAGTTTCACTGGTTTTCATATCCAAACTGTGGCATCAAGACTCAACCTCTAAATGCGAAAGAAATTACGAATCAAAATGGATATATTTAAATATATTGAACTATTAATGTTAATATGGCCCTCTTAATACCAACATCAGTGAGTCCATTCTTAAAAGCGCATACTTATGCCCTTTAATTTATCATAAAACTATTTCAATTGTGCTGATATATTCTGAATATGATCTAAGCAGCTTGATTAACACACTAGCTAGGTAGGCTTGGGCTGCTTTACTTAAGCTTTGGGGAAATGAGAGGACAAGGATGAAAGAATTGTGTGCTATCTCAAGTCTATAATGGAGAAATTACTTTTCTTGAATATAGTCTCATGTTTGCAAATTCCCAATCAAGGGAAATAGAAGGAAGGAAATAAGAAGCAAGGGGGAAATAAATGAAATTGACACTAAAAGACAATAGAAAATATCAACGAAACTAAGAGCTTGATTTTGAAAAGATAAACAAAACTGACGAAACTTTAGCCAGACTCATGGAGAAACAAAGAGAAAGGACTCAAATAAATAAAATCAGAAATGAAAGAGGAGACATTACAAATCATACAGGGATCATAAGAGATTTCTATGAACAATTATATGCCAATGAAATGGATGATGTAGAAGAAATGGATAAATTCCTAGAAACATACAATCTACCAACACTGAATCATGAAGAAATGGAAAATCTGAACAGATGGATTACTAGTAAGGAGATTGAATCAGTAGTCAGAAACCTCCCAACAAAAGAGTTTAGAAGACTTCTATTGTCATTTTAGTCTCTGTTTTATTTATTTCTGCTCTGATCTTTGTTATTTGCTTCCTTGTGCTAATTTTCTTACGCTAATTTTGTTTTTCTTTTTCTGGTTTCTTTAAGTGTAAATTTAGGTTGTTTATTTTATACCCTTAGGGCTTTTTTTCCCTAATGTAGGAGTTTATCACTGTAAACTTTCCTCTTAGAACTGCTTTTGCTGTATTCATAAATTTTGGTATAATGTATTTCCATTTGCATTTGTCTCATATTTTTCCTATTTCTCTTTTGATTTCTTCTTTGGCCCTTTGGTTGCTTAGGAGCATATTGTTTAATCTACAATTTGGAAATTTTCTGATTTTATTCTTGTAATTGATTTCTAGCTTTATACCATTGTGGTCAGAAAAGATTCTTGATATGATTTCAGTCTTCTTAAATGTATTAATACTTGGTTAGCAGCCTGATATATGATTTATCCTGGAAAATGTTCCATATGTGCTTGAGGAGAATGTGTCTTCTGCTGCTATTGCATGGAATGTTCTTTAAATGTAGAAGCTGGATGTGACTTCAGAATATCTCCATTTAGGAGATTATGAGTGCATTTATAGTAGTATGTATGACAATGGACATATGTCATGTGGGGGAAGTTTTTGAATTGTGAATAAGAGAAGTATGTATAAGTTGAGCAACTGAGAGATAAATTGTACAGTGGAGTAATTATAACTGCCCAACTTACCCTCCAAATATGTCCTCAGCAGTCAGGTTTTTATTTGTCCACAGGACAAAAAGTGGATACTTCACGTGAGTTGGCACAATTAAACTTCTCCCTCTCTGTCACTCCTCTGCACACCTCCTCCCACCCCAGGGCTTTAATAGAGACAAGGACGCAGGGGTTTTTTAATAAAGCAAATATCAGAGGACTAGAGATGTTTTATTTATTCCTTCTGCTGATATCATTAATGTTTCTCTATTTTTAGTCCTTACTGAGCTTTAATTTTTCACTTGTTCTGTGAACTCCGTGACTATCTTTGCATCCTTCTACTCCCATTAAGTTGCCCTTCACATTTAGGCCAGTCCAAACTGGCATCTGATACATGCAAGATAATAAACACATATTTCTGTTTCTGGTGCTGCTTGTGATATTGAAGTTTGAAATTTTGGATAAATTGATCCTGAGATTGCAATAGCCATGTCCTGAACTATGTGGATTAGTCTTACATATTACCAGTCTATGATTGGAAAATAATTATTTATATTTTTTAGACATACTATTTTTATGTAGAAGTAGGGAAGGAGACAAAGAAAGAACGTAGGACATGAGAAAATTTTCTGAAGGGTAATTGTTTTCAGGCCTTTATATCTGTTTCATCAATGGTGTCTTATGCATGCATTTGAGACAGAAACTTCCAAGGGCAAGAGCTAAGTTTTCCCTGGAATGACACGGTACTTCAGCGGCTGTGCTCTTTAAATCAGAAAGCCTTTTTTTCTTTTTTTTTCTTTTTTTTTAACATTTTTATTGGGGTATAATTGCTTCACAATGGTGTGTTAGTTTCTGCTTTATAACAAAGTGAATCAGTTATACATATACATATGTTCCCATATCTCTTCCCTCTTGCGTTCTTTTCTTTTTTTTTAACTTTGTTTGTCTGTTTGTTAGTTTCAGTTGCTTCAAGTTACCCTGCCACTACAAAGAAGGATAGAGTTACATGAATCCCTCTCTCCTGAATACTCCTTTTGAAAGGGTAATACCTGAAAACAGAAGTTTTTATAATGTACTGCTAATAGAACTGGCCATGTTCCCTCATACATTCCACCTCCTCCCCCCAACAAAAAAATTTTTTCCATCATCTTGTTTCCTATTTGTTTTCAGGTAATAATACAAACATGTGCAAAATACACAATGCAGGAAATTTGGAAGTTACAAAAAATATAGGAGAAAAATAAAAATTGTTATCTTCCACCTAGAAATAATGTCTTAATATTTCTAGTATATTTCCTTTCTTTCTGTGTATGCTTAGATATGCCTTTATATTTAGAAATTTGAGATTATAACATACATTCTGACTTACATGACTTATCTGTTTTTTCTTACATTGTAATATCTTCATAAGTCTCTGGCACCAGAACCAAAAAAAAAAAAAGAGTACAATAGAAGATAATTACATACAACTATATTCTATGAACTTAGACACAAAATTCTCAACAACATATTAGTAAACTGTTTTCAACAATATAGAAAATAATTAGCCAGTTCCACATGTAAGGAGTTTGGAAGTCGACACTCCATCCTAAAACAACTGAAAGCCAAACAGACTGAAAAACCATCTCTTCTTGGACCCTACAGAAAAGGAGGGACACAAGACAAATCACTGCCACAAAGAGACAGGCAAAGACAGGGAGTCACAGCTTATCAGAGCAGAGAATCACTAGGAAAAATCACCCAGTGAACAAGAGCCAGGGAAACCTGAACTGTAATTGATGGCTTGCTAAAGGCAATGTGTGGAAAACTGAAAGTTAGAAACTTCAGGGGAACCTATTCTTAACGAGGTCCCCATAATATATGTAAGATTTACATCCAGAAGCTCAATCAGGTTTCCACAGTAAATATTGGGGGGAAAAATCCTCTTGAGCTTCCAGCAGGGGGAGGCAAAAAGAAACCACTTTGAAATATGCCAGAGCATTTCTTCTTCTTAACAAGACCTGCCCTAATGGGAAACTAGTTAACCAGAGCCTGGCCTGCTGGAGTAGTATTGAAGCCAAATTGACCTAGGGGAAAAGAAACACCCAACTCCAGCTCACTTTAGCCATCCTGTCCCACCTACATGGGAGTCTAAAAAAAGAGAGAAACACTTGTGAGGTTCATAGTCTGGACACATAGGCTCACTAAAAGACAGAGATCTAATCATAGGACTATAGAACGCTTCCCCTTCCCCCACAACTTATACCGCATTACTAAAAATCTATGTGTAGCAGTTCTTTTTAACCAATAAAACAGGTCTGGATATCAACAAAAAATGACTAAGCATACTAAAATTCAAAAACCATAATTTGAAAGGATAGAGCAAGGATCAGAACAAGACATGACAGGGGTGTTGGAATTATCAGACTGGAAATGTAAAACAACTATAATTAATATGCTAAGAGCTATAAGCATGCAAGAACAGATACGCAATGTAAGCAGAGAGATGGAAATCTTAAAAAAGAGCCAAAAGAAGTGCTAGAGATCAAAAACACTGTAACTGAAATGAACATGCCTTTGATTTCTTAATAGAATTTTAGTCTTTTTATTAGTGGGCTGGACATGGATGAGAAAAGAATCTCTGACCTAGAGGATATATCAATAGAATCCTCAAAAACCAAAAAGCAAAGAGAACAAAGATGGAAAAACACAGAACAGAATATCCAAGAACTGTGGGACAACTACAAAATGTGTAACATATGCATAATAGGAATATCGGAGAGAAGACAGAGAAAAACAATAATGACTGAGAATTTCCTCAATTTAATGTCAGACACCAAACCACAGATCCAGGAATCTCAGAGAACACTTAGCAGGATAAAAGCCAAAACACTACTCTCAACATATCATTTTCAAAACAGAAAATCAAAAATAAACAATCCTGAAAGATGCAGGGGGAGCAGGGAGTGGGGGGAATCCTACTTGTAGAAGAACAAAGATAAGAATTACATTTAACTTCATGAAAGCAAGAAGAGAGTGGAATGAAAACTTTATGCTGTTGAAAGGAAAAAAACAACCCACCAACCTAGAACTCTGTACCCTATGAAATTAAAGACTTAAATATAAGGCCAGACACTATCAAATTCTTAGAGGAAAATGTAGGCAGAACACTCTATGACATAAATCACAGCAAGATCCTTTTTGACCCACCTCCTAGAGAAATGAAAATAAAAACAAAAATAAACAAATGGGACCTAATGAAACTTCAAAGCTTTTGCACAGCAAAGGAAACCATAAACAAGACCAAAAGACAACCCTCAGAATGGGAGAAAATATTTGCAAATGAAGCAACTGACAAAGAATTAACCTCCAAAATTTACAAGCAGCTCATGCAGCTCAATAACAAAAATACAAACAACCCAATCCAAAAATGGGCAGAAGACATAAATAGACATTTCTCCAAAGAAGATATACAGACTGTCAACAAACACATGAAAGAATGCTCAACATCATTGATCATTAGAGATATACAAATCAAAACTACAATGAGATATCATCTCACACCAGTCAGAATGGCCATCATCAAATAGAACTACCATATGACCCAGCAATCCCACTACTGGGCATATACCCTGAGAAAACCATAATTCAAAAAGAGTCATGTACCAAAATGTTCATTGCAGCTCTATTTACAATAGCCCGTAGATGGAAACAACCTAAGTGTCCATCATTGGATGAATGGATAAAGAAGATGTGGCACATATATACAATGGAATATTACTCAGCCATAAAAAGAAACAAAATTGAGCTATTTGTAATGAGGTGGACAGACCTAGAGTCTGTCATACACAGTGAAGTAAGTCAGAAAGAGAAAGACAAATACCATATGCTAACACATATATATGGAATTTCATGTCCATATATGACATGAATGTCATCATGTCATATATGTCATCATGTCACTATGACATCATGACACTTTTAAAAAAGTGTCAAAAAAAATGTCATGAAGAACGTAGGGGTAAGATAGGAATAAAGACACAGACCTACTAGAGAATGGACTTGAGGATATGGGGAGGGGGAAAGGTAAGCTGTGACAAAGCAAGAGAGAGGCATGGACATATATACACTACCAAATGTAAAATAGCTAGTGGGAAGCAGTCGCATAGCACAGGGAGATCAGCTCGGTGCTTTGTGACCACCTAGAGGGGTAGGATAGGGAGGGTGGGAAGGAGGGAGACACAAGAGGGAAGAGATATGGGAACATATGTATATGTATAACTGATTCACTTTGTTATAAAGCAGAAACTAACACACCGTTGTAAAGCAATTATACTCCAATAAAAAAAAAAGAGTAAAGGAGAAATAAATACTTTCTCAGACAAACAAAAATTGAGGGAATTCTTTCCATTAGAGCTGCTTTACAAAAACATTTTAAAAAGTCCTTTAGAGGAAATAAAAATAATATACATCAGAAACTTGGACCTACATAAAGACCCTCAAAACAGTGAAGGTTAAATGAAAACATTTTTCTTATTTGTAATAGATCTAACAGATAAAGTTCGTGCAAAATAATAATAGCAACAATGTATTCAATTATATACTTATGTATATATCTTGTGTGTGTGTATATATATACATGTTTAGGCAAAATGAATTACAGCAATGCTACAAGGGATGGAGGGAGGGATATTGATCTGACTATATCAATAGTTACTTTGAATGTTAATGGTCTATGTGCACTGACTAAAAGAGATTGTCAGAATGGATCAAAAAACACAATCCAAATATATGTTGTCTTAAAAGAAATCTACTTTACATATAAAGACAAATATAGATGAAAAGTAAATGGATGGAGGAAAATATACCATGCTAATACTAACCAAAAGAAAACAGGAGTAGTTAAATTCATTTCAGACAGAGTAGACTTCAAAGCAAGGAAAGCCATCAGAGATAAAGAAGGGCATTGCATAATGATAAATAGGTCAGTTCTCTAAGAAGACATAATCCTTAACATGTATGCACCTAACAAAGTGTCAAACTATGTGAGGCAAAAACAAATATAATTGCAAAGAAAAATAGATAATCCATTATCAGAGTTGGAGACTTCAACACCCCCCTAACAAAAAAAAGGAGAGATCCAGTGGGCAGAAAATCAGTGATGACATAATTGAACTCCACAACACTAATTAACTGGATACAGTGGACATCTGTAGATTACTTCATCCAAGAATAGCAGAATACATGCTCTTATCAAGCTCATATTGAACTTCACTAAGATAGATCACATTCTGGAACATAAAAAATGCACATTAACAAATTTTTAACAATAGGAATTATACAAAGTCTGCTCTCAGACAACAATGGAATTAAACCAGTAATCAATAACAGAAAGGTAACTGGAAAATTCCCAAATACATGGAGATTAAGCAACACACTTCCAAATAATACATGGATCAAAGAAGAAATCTCAAGAGAAATTTTAAAATATTTTGAACTAAATGAAAATAAAACAGAATTTATCCAAGTTTGTGTGATGCAGTGAAAGCAATGCTTAGAGAAAAATGTATAACAATAAATGAATACATATATTACAGATGAAGAAAGATATGAAATCAATCATCTAAATTTCTATCTAAGGACACCAGAAAAAGAAGAGCAAATTAAATTCAAAGTAAGCAGAAGAAAAGAAATAATAAAAATTAAAGCAGAAATCAATGAAATTAAAAACAAGAAATTAATAGAGAAAATCAATGATATCAAAAGCTGGTTCTTTGAAAAGATTAATAAAATTGATAAGCCTCTAGCTAAGCTAACTAAGAAAAGAGAGGGCACAAATTACCAATATCAGAAATGAAAGAGTATATATTATTACAGGTCCCATGAACATTAAAATGATAATAAAGGCATACTGTGAACAATCTATGCCCACATATTGGATAACCTAGGTGAAATGGACCAATTCCTTAAAAGACACAATCTGCCAAAACTCGTGCAAGAAGAACTAGGCAATCTGAATAGGCCTATATCTATTAACAAACTTGAAGGACTTCCCTGGTTGTCCCGCGGTAAAGAATCCACCTTCCCATGCAGGGGACTCAGGTTCGATCCCTGGTCAGAGAACTAAGATCCCATGTGCCGCAGGGCAACTAAGCCTGTGTGCTGCAACTACTGAGCTTGCACACCTCAACAAGAGAGCCCGCATGCCACAAACTACAGAGCCATGCACCCTGGAGCCCATGTGCCACAACTAGAGAGAGAAAATCTGCACGACAAAACTTGAGAGAAGCCCACGTGCCACAACGAAGAGCCTGCACTGCAATGAAAGATCCCGTATGCCTCAATGAAGATCCCGCATGCCACAACAAGACCCAACACAGTCAAAAAAAATTTTTTTTAATTTTAAAGAAAAGAACAAACTTGAATTAATAATAATAACCTTACAAAACAGAAAGCACCAGGCTCAGATGGGTTCATTGGTGGATACTACCAAACATTTAAGGAAGAATTATAGCAATTCTCTACAATTTCTTTTAGAAGATAGAAGCAGAAGGAACACATTCTAACTCATTCTATGAGGCCAGCATTACCCTAACACCAAAACCAGGCAAAGAAATTACAAGAAAAGAAAACTATAAACCAATATCTTGCATGAATATAAAAATCCTAAGTAAAATATTAGCAAATTTAGCCCAATAATTTATAAAAAGGATTATATACCATGACCAAATGAGATTTACCCAACATATGCAAATCTGGTTAAACATTCAAAAATCAATTAACGTAATCCATCACATAAAAAGGTTAAAAATATAAATCACATAATCTTAACAATAAATGCTGAAAGAGCATTGGACAAAATCCAATACTCATTCATGATAAAAACTCTCAGTAAACTAGGAATAGAGGAGAACTTCCTCAACGTGTTAAAGAGTATCTACAAAAAAACCTACAGCTAACATCATACTAAATGGTGAGAAACTTTCTCACTTAAGATCAGCTATAAGTAAGAATGTCTCCTCACGGATTTTTCTCAACATCGTCCTGGAAGTTCTACCTAATGCAATAAGGCAAGAAAAGGAAATGAAAGAATGTAGATTAGGAGAGAAAACATAAAAGTGTCTTTGTTCACAGATGACATGATCATCTAGGTAGAAAATCTGAAAGAATTGACCAAAAAACCCTCCTGTAGCTAATAAGCAATTATACCAAGGCTAAAGGATACTCTAATATACAAAAGTCAATTACTTTTTTATATACTAGCAATGAACAGGTGGAATTTGAAATTAAAAAGAATTATGCACTCTAATCTCGCAGGGTTTTTCCTAGTTATCCAATATTCAAAAGTCAGTCAAACCAAAATTGAAATATCAGATGATCATAACCGTTGATGAACAAAAAGTATTTGACAAAATGCAACATATATTTATGATAAAAATGCTCACCCAACTAGAAATAGAGGGAAATAACCTCAGCTTAATTTGTTTAACATGCCCTACAGCTAAGTTCACACTTAATGGTGAAAGACTGAATACATTTCCCTAAGACTGGGAACAAGGCAAGGATGTCCACTCTCACCACTCTTATACAATATAGTGCCAGAAGTTCTAGCCAGTGCAGTAAGGCAGTAAAAAGATAGAAAAGCACATAGATTGAAAAGGAAAACAAAACTGTTGCTATTTGCAGAGGACATGATTGTCTAGAACAGAAATTCCAAGACACCTATATACAAATATCCAAAACTTCTGAAACTGATGAGAGATTTCAGCAATGTCAAAGGATATAAGATCAACTAGTAAAATCAATTATGTATCTAAATACAAACAACGAATATTTGGAAACCAAAATTAAAAGCACCATACCATTTACAATTGCTCCAAAAAAAATGAAGTACTTACATATACACTTAACAAAACATATATAGAAACTTTGTGCTGTAAATTACTAAATGCTGATGAAAGAAAATTTTTAAAAATCTAAATAAACAAACATACTGTGCCACAAATTGGAATACTCCACGTAGTAAAGATGTCAAGTCTTCCCAGCTGATGATATATTTAATGCAATTCCTATCTAAATCACAGTAAGTTTTTTTTTTTGTAGACTTAGACCAGTTTATTCTACAGTGGAATGGTGCAGGCTCTAGAATAGCTAAAACAATTCTGCCAAAGAAGAATAAAGTTAGAAGGATCACTTTGTCCAATAGTTAGGTGTACAATATAGCTACAAAAATAAAGACTTTGTGGTATTGGCAGAAGGACAGACACATGTATCAATGGAACAGAATAAAGAATCCAAAGATAAGACCACGTAGATATGTTTAACTGATTTTTGACAAAGGTGTAAAAGCAATTCAGTGGTACAGTGGCATGATAAACCTTTCAACAAATGATACTGGAGCAATTGTACATACATAGACACAATAATAAACCTCGAATATAATCTTACACCTTATACAAAATTAATTCAAAATGAATCATGGACTTAAATGTAAAACTATAAAACACTTAGAAAAACACATAAGAGAAAATATTCACTAGCTAGACAAGGCAGAATTCTTAGATTTGTAAGGATTATCCATAAAATGAAAATTGATAAATTGGACTTAATCAAAATTTAAAATTTTGCTCCTTGAAGGTCCATGTAAAGAGTATGAAAAAACAAGCTTCAGACTTGAAGAAAATATTTGCACACTCTGTGTGGTCGATGAATAACCTCCCTCACAGAGATATCTGCATCCTAATCCCAGGACCTGTGGCTGTCACCTTATATGACAAAAGGGACTGTGCAGTTGTGATGGGGAGATTATCTTGCATTATGGGGAGGGGAGTTATGGGCAGCAATGTAATCAAGGGTTGTTATAAGAGGGATAAAGGAGGACCAGACAGGGGGAAGAAAATATGATAATGGCAGTAGAGACTGGAGTGATGCAGTCACAGTGCAAAAAGTGAAGGTGTCCTCTTGAACCTGTAAGAGGCAAGGAATAGGTTTTCCCCCTGTAAGACTCCAGAAGGAGCCATCCCTGCTGACATCTTGGATAGTCTTGTAACACTCATTTTGGACTTCTGAACTTCCGAAATGTGAGAGATATATTTGAATTGTTTTAAAAGTCAGTAAGTTTGTGGTAATTTGGTATCGCTGCAACAGGAAGGTAATACACCACATACCTGACCACCCCTCCCCCTCAGCCCCGGAAAAAGAGATCTAGATTATATAAAGAAATCTCAGACTTAATAGTAAAAATAACCCAGTTAGAAAAATGTGCAAAAGGTATGAAGAAACATTTCACTGAAGAGAAGAAAAGTGTTAAATAAGCACATGGTCAACTTCATTAGCCTTCAGGAAATGTAAATTAATAGCACAATGATATAGCACTATACACTTATCAAAATGGCTTAAAAGTAAGTTACAGCACTAAATACTAGCAAGCATGAACAAAAAATGGGTCACTCATACATTGTTGATGGGAATGTAAAACTCCCCTCTGGAAAAAAGTTTTGACAGTTTCTTATAGAAATAAACATTGTTGCCAAAAGACCCAGCAGTTGCACCCTTGGGCATTTATCGCAGAGAAATAAAAACTTGTGTACACATAGAAACCTGTACATGAGTGTTTATAGCAGCATTATTTGTAGCAGCCAATGCTGTAATCAGCCCAGATTTCCTTCAACAGATGAAAGGTTAAACAAACTTTAGTGCTTGTAGCGTGGGTACTACCTATCAATGAAAAGAAATGAACTATTGATACATGTTGCAATTTGGAGGCTCTGCAGGGAATTTGCTGAGTGAAAAAAAAATTAAAGTTATATGCTGTTTGATTCAGTATATATAACATTTTTGAAATGACTAAATTTTAGAAATCAATGACAGATTAGTGGTTACCAGATGTTAGTAAGAGCTGGGGAAGTGGATGTCGTTATAAAAATGAAATCCAAGGGACCCTTGTGATGATGAAATTGTTCAGTATTTTGACTGCCTTGGCAGTTACACAAACCTAGATGCAATAAAATTGTATAGAACTACACACAACACACACACACACACACACACACACACACATACACACACACATACACACACACTCAAGAGCAAGTAAACTGGGAAAATCCGAATGAAATCATTGAATTGCACCAATGTCAATACCCTGGTTGTTATACTATAGTTTTTCAAAATGTTAACACTGGAAGAACTGGATAAGTATACATGCACATGGATATCTCTATAATAGTTCTCACAAGTACTTGTGAATCTCCAATTATTTCAATAAGAATTTCAATTAAAAATCCAGCTGTGAAAGTGACAATGAGCCCAAGTGAACACCTTTGACTTATTTCTCCTTTGGGAACATGAGTCTACAGTGAGAATACAGGATTCTAATTCCAATTTGAGAAACACAATTTCTTCTGTGGTTATAATTCTTAACTTTTTTGTGTTTACATATTTACCTTGTTGTGAAGGAATTTTGTTTGCCAAGACTTTGTTGATAATTATCAGTTTCTTGTTTCCATAGGATAGGAAAAAAACATGCTGCTAAGGAAAAAACTGGTGGGGAATTTTTAAATGGTAATGCCTTAAACTGGGAATCAGTGCCATTTTTGTTTTAAGTCATTTATTTTTCCCATATTAATCATATATCTTGAGGACAAATAATGCCTAAGATCATTTCTATATCTCCCAGTGCTTGGCATAATGCCATCCTTGAACATAGGAAATTGTTATACATTTACTGACTCTGTTGCTAATTAACCAATCATATAAACTGTATGCCATAAAAATACAGTGAGAAATGAAAATGTAAGTATTTTTATAGAATTTTGTAAAATTTTATAAATTTTACATATAAAAATTGTAAAATTTTATAAAATTTTATAAAATATTTTATAAATAGCTGTCTCAAATTTTCATTCATAAATACAAACTTTATTTAGAATATACATGATATAATAAGGTAGAACAGGACAAAGATATTTTGAAAGCAGTAACATCATTTCAACTATATCAAATAACCCCTCACCACACACATACACACACACACACAAATACAATTTGAAACCCAAAAGTGAAATAAAGTAAGCAACTATGTGCATATTACAATGGGATAAGCTATATATAAAGAGCTCCATCTCTTCTTTTCCAGTACAGACTATCATATTCAGATTCATTTCTAACATTCTTATTAAAATTGTTTTGAGTATGGCTTCAAGAAATATTGCACAGTAAGCATACCCCCAGAGAAGCCCCCTCCTAATATGTTGATCTATACATTCGATGACTAAAATAGAAATAAATTTGTTAATTAAATGTATAGTGTATGTTTGTTTTCTGACTTGAATTGTTTGAATAAATAGAACATTGTGAAAATTAATTCCTACAAATATATATTTCTACATTTAAAAAAAAAAAGATGTATGTTGGTTCACAAATTGGCCCCCATGCATGGAGGGGAAGGAGAGACCAAAGAAAGAGGCAGACCACTCCAGATTGGTAGGTGGCAGGCTTAAAAAACAAGGGAACTTACTTATGTCTCAGGCCACCGCAAAATGAGTAGATCTCCGCAACCACCTGCTAGAATCTTACAAGTTTGTATAGCAGCCTTAACTGCGTTCAGTCCCGTACACCCTTCAGATGGTCTCAACAACACATTGCTCTCTCAAGCCTGCATCCTTGAAAAGGCTCCAGCTATGGGAACAACGAGGAGAATGAGAGGATGAGAACGGAGCTCACGAGTCAGCCACACTGGTCACCTCACCTTGATGACATCCTCCAACAATGTATATGATCTGGAATCCTGGAAACAACAGATGAGTAAGTGCTGGGAAGTCATTCTGATTGCCTGTTTAATGTTTATCCTAGTCATGATTTACCTGTCATGATTGTGAACACACTCTTTCCTTTTCTCTCTCTTTCACACATACACAGATGGAAGATGTTTGTTTTTATACTCGGACATTCTATATTGCTCTTGATGTGAAAACAAGTCACCAGACAAAGAAGATGCAGAAGAGAGATCAAACTAAATATGACTAAATGGGAAAGAACTACTAATGCCAACCTGAAGGAGCATATCTTTTATTGTGTGTGTGTGAGCTGAGCTGGAGGTGTTCGTGATCCATATTGTTTTATTTTATTATTATTTCTTTATTTATTGGCCACAGCACGCAGCTTGCAGGATCTTAGTTCCCCGACCAGGGATCGAACCCATGCTCCCTGCAGTGGAAGGGCAGAGTCTTTTTTTTTTTTTCTTGGCCACACTGCACAGCATATGGAACTTCCCCGACCAGGGATGGAACCTGTGCCCTCTGCCATGGAAGCGCAGTCTTAACCACTGGACCACCAGGGAAGTCCCTGGAGGAACATATCTTTGCATGCAAATATAGAAATCTCAAGCATTTTCTGCATCTAAAAATAGACTTACTCACCAAGCAAAATTTATCCTCCTTTACATTGTTTGCTTGCAGGCAGCATGATAGGAAAAAAATACCATAAAAGGACTATAGAATTACTTAGGTAATTTATTTTCAAATTCAAGGAATAATTATTAATGAAATTAGTGAAATCACTCATTTCACAAGAAAAATTTAGAATCAGGGAAATCAACTTCATAATTGGTGTTATATTTATTAGTCCCTTAATTTTTGAAGGCCATTTTATATTGACCCTGAGAACACACAGTCTATGTAATTAAACATGCGAGAGTATCAATTATTTCAACTTGGTTTCATAACTTAAAGCTAAAGGAATTGCAGTTTCAATGGATGCTCCTTGGAAATAGCAAATTCTGAGTAATTGTTGTAATAGAGAATATTATAAAGAAAAATGAAAATGTTGTGTGGTTGTTCAAATAATATGATGAAGAAAGAGTGAATTACTAACTATTGAAAAAACACATTTAACAATTTTTGAACAATAATCTACTATAGCATAGTAATTGAGAGTGTGTCTTCTGGGATCAGGCTGGATTTATGGCCCAACTCATCACTTATTACTGTGTGACCCTGTACAAGTGCACTGCCATTCTGTGTCTCAGTTTATTTCTTATAAGATCAGGATAATTTAGTGCTTAACTCACTGGGTTCTTGTGGGGATTGTGTAAAATAATCTACACTAACAACAACAACAAAAACTTAGTATAGTGTCTGACACAAAGTAGACTCAGTAAGTGATAGCTGCTATGACGATGCCATTGTTTGCTAACAGAGTAAAAGGCAACAGGAAAAAATAAAAGCTAAAACTTTTAAGAGGATGCACAAAATATTGGAGATGCAGGCATATAAATAGCCCTGCTAAAAATAAAGCAGTAATTTCTAGGAAATGATCTGGAAGGAGCTAATTACAGTGGAAATAGTAAGGGCGATTTCAGAAAAGAACATAATTTGAGCTGAGAATTGAAATTCAAATAGAATTTCTGTGGTTTATGGAAGTAGTGGAGGAGCGCAGGATGACAAAAATTTCCCAAGACAAAGTAGCCCTAGAGACATAGGGACATCTCAGTAAATGGTACTCTGAGGGGAAAAAAAAAAAAGTAATGTGGTGAATGGAATTTAAGGGCTGTGAACAGACCAGGTGGAAGTTGAAACTGAAATGTGAGATTGAGAAGACCTTCCTTCAGGTAGTCTACTGTGGAATTTTGTTAGTTGTGGTAAAAAGTGTACACCCGCTGTTCACCAAAGATTTGCAGTCCCGTTCTGTATTATAGATATAATTTGGAATAGCTGATTTGGGGAAGCTGTTGCCAAGGCAGGGACCCTGCATTTCTGCCCAGTTTGCATCTAAGTGGGACCACATGACTAAATCTTAACAACAGAATTTGAGTAGAAGTGATGTGAGTCACTTCCAGTCCATCACGGCTCAGCACAGATGTGCTTCCTCCACCATCTCTTTCCCAGTTCTTAGCCTGAAAGGGAAGAACCCTGAAGTCCTAGAGATGAGAATGCCAAAAGATGACGATTGAAGAAGCTTATCTTCCTACTGGCCCCTGAAACCTGCACGTGTGTGTGTGTGTGTGTGTGTGTGTGTGTGTGTGTCATAATAGCTACTGTTACCTTACCTAACGATAAAAGTAATTTTGACTTTATTCTCATAGTCTCCTGAATTTTCTAGAAGAACTCAAACAGTATTGTAGAGGTAAGCTGGTTCTGATGTTAGTGAAAAACTGTAGAGCCAATAAGCTAAAAGTAGGAAGGCCACTCAAGAATCTATTCCACTAATTCTGACAGAGTTGGGAAGTGTACAGTTAGGGAGGTGGCATAAGAACAAAAGAGAATATGTACAAAGCCAGTCATTGGAGATTGGACTGATCGTGGTAGAACTGGGTGACTGAACCTGAGGAACACGTGAGAAGGAAGAGAGGGAAGAAAAATGGAGGTTTCGTGTCTCTGTGACCAGAAAATAAAAGTCACAAGATAGCAAATTTTGGCTTAATTTATGACGTTGGCTAATTATACGTGTTATCAAAAAAATGACGGGTAGCCTCAAGAGGGAGTGAGATCGCCACTACTCAAATATATGCAAATAATATAATAATAAATGACTATTTAGCAAGGGCTTGTAAAGGGGCTTTCCATGAGGAGTGGATTCTTATAAGAATATAACTTCTTAAATTTATTACAATTCAAAGATTTTATAAGTTAGCAGTGATGCTGGGCAATATTCAAAATACAGTAATTCAATAATTTGTAAGAAAAAGTAAGGCAAATTTTAAAGAACAGACATTTATAGAGTACAAATACATTTCATGTATCATTTTTTAAATAAAGATTTTGTTTAGATCAGAATGATGCAGCAATTACAAAGGTATTTCAAATAGCATTTATTGAAATAATCTAATTAATAGAACTTTCTTAAAATGATGAACAATTATAAATCTTAAATGTAGCAATACATATTTTTATTTTTTTCCTGAAATAATTACCAAAAGTGTGTTTTTGTGATTTCCATCCAGTGTACAGGTAGTATTTTAGAAGACAATCTAGCACTTACCATTTCTCTTTTTAAGCCCTTCCTCAGTCTTCACAGGGTCTTTGATTTATCCACCTGTGATATTTCATCTGAGGCAGAGCAGCATTTTCTCTGCATTAAATGGTGTCAGGAACTACACTGTACGTTATTATTTCTGCAACTGCATGTTCTGTATCCACTGCTGATTTGCATAGTATCTGCTGTCACTTTGTGCTTTCTCTGTAGTTTTTTTGCATTCTTGACAGCTGCTTCAGGAGCACTTTGCCATTGGATTGGCTGTGATGAGGAGAAGATGTGACATGTTCAGATTCTGATGACACAGCAAACTGCAAATTACCCATTGGCAAAATGAAGTCTATTGCTGGCAAATAGTCTCTGGAATTCCATAATAGGCAATCTGGGCACTGCGGTACTACAGCACAGCAGATGCTGTTGTGTATAACAGTTCCATTTTCTAGTAGTCAGAGTGGTAATCAGCCATAGCAAGGTATTCATGACTGCCCACTGTAAACAAACACATCCTTTCCTTACTTCAAGAGACTCTGGTGATTTCCCGAACATAGCAGGGTAACGTTGGTTGTTGGCTAGAAGTATTGTCACTATCTTTATAAATTCCACATTTATAAGTCTCAGAAACCTACTTAATTGGTTATCATGGAGTTTCTCCAGCATTGGCTGACAAACACTTCTGAGCTAATAAAAGTATCAATTTTAATAAAATAAACTATATTTTAAATTATGCAATTGCACTATTAAGGTGTAACATAACTGCAATTTGTTTCAGACTAGAGAAACTTTATAGCAGTCAAGATGGGATGTGAGAAACCTGTTCTTCTCATACCTGGTTGGAAAGCTTTAAAGTCCTGATGGAAATAAATTTAAAGATGTTTTAAACCAAAATGGATATATTTTATTATGTCTTTTAAAACATCTGCTGTAAGTTTCTTGAAGGCAAGGGAATTGTCCCACCATACCACATCAGAAAATGTATAACACAAAACGTAAATAGAATACTGATTTTACATAAAAAATAAATTATACCAAAAAAGTTCTCTTTTATACTATGATGCATTCCAAACCTAGACAATATTCCATTACTGTCAGAGAAAAAGCTTTTAAATACATATATTGAATACCAGTTATAGGTTTCTTCTATGCTAAATCCCTTTGAAATTAATAGATTAGAATAATATCCACAAAATCTGAAAGGGCGAGATTCACAAAATTAACAGAATTTTTGTGTTGAGATACCACAGCAGAGTTTAAAATTTAAAGGACAAGGTTGATTCAGTGGCAGTAATGAGTGGTCCATGTTGGGGGCAGTGTAGAATACAATGCTCTCAACAAATAGCATGGATGACATTTTTCTACCATAAGTAGTTAATTTAACAGATTCTGTTATTGTGAAAATTGACTAGGTTTATATTGACCTACAAGTCAAAAATCTGTTTTATGGGATACAGCGTGATGTACTCCCTTTTTAGAAGCCCTGGCACCCAAAAGGCCAATTAGTTCAGCAATTCAAATTTTGACCACAATTGTGCAAACATTCATTAAATTCAACAACATAAATTTGAAAAGGCAAACTTTTTTGTTGTGACTGATGTGTGCAAAATTGTGCGTTTGAGTTGTGGGGTACTTATCAGTAAATTGGTTGGACAGGAATAAATATATAATTAAGAAAAATTAGTTTAACAGGATAATCATTAAAATCAATTTCAAAAATATAAGATCCAAATAAAGTGGATATGTCCAGAGGAAAGAATAAATTGCATTTCTCTTTTGCAAAACAGGTAGCCATTAGTCCAAAGATTACAAAAATATTAGGACAATGATTTTGTCTTCTTTGCACTTTTTAAATTTTTTTTCCTTACTTATTAGATTTTAGGTCGTGTTTGGGATAGTGAATTTAGTGAATAAATGACTCAAAGTGATGTGTTAGGTCGATGATAATTACTTCAGAAACACCAGATGAGTACTGATGAATCCATCTTAGATAAAGAGTATTTCAGTTAACTCTCTGGGGTCCTTAGAAGCACTCAGGACAGAACCCTAGAACCATAAAAAAAGAGGAAGAAGGGAAAGGAAGGAGATGGTCCCTGGTATTTGTAGTCAATGTGCATAGCTGCAGGGTTATGGTGGGTTAGGGAAAATTGTGTATTAGGGAAAACTTGGAGATAATGAAACGTTATACATTTTAGCTTCAAGGTAGATTAATAGGATAAAAGCTTTAATGATGAAATTACTTTAGTCAGATATCTATTTTTACTCAGAATTGCATGCTGTTTTTAGTTTCATTGGACTTGAGAAATTGGATCAGAGAAATTTCTTGCTTTGGTGGAACACTAGAATCTAAATATAAAGAACTGATGAATCATAACATATAGAATAATATAAAATATTTATTCAAATTTTATACAATCATAGGGACCTTAAAACCATTATTCTTAAAACTGGAATAATTTATTCTTAAAAACATATGTTAGAAGTTCTGTCATGTATGATACTGTATCTCCCAGGCTCAGTGAGAGTGCAGCTGGTTAACTGCTTCAGATAAAATAAAAACAAATGAAAGTGAACAACAACAAAAAGCCAGCAGAATGAGGGTCTTTTAGTCTGCTTTAAAAAATGCAAACTAGTCGCCACTTTTGGCATTCAAAAATTGGAAGTGCTATGTGACTCCCCACCTCTACCCCTCTGGCTTTGAAAGTGAAGGCAATGTTTCTAAATGTGCTAAAATATTTCAGAAATAAATTGTGAAATGAGAGAAGATATAAACATGCTTCTTCAAATTATTGCACCCCAAATTCCAGCTGAAAAAAGTTAAAGATGCTTATAATAGAATGTTGCCTTTAATATCAGAGGTGTACACTAACCTATATGGTTCTGTATGTTAATTGTGAATTCAATTGCATTTTTCTTTATTTTTTTGGCCTTGGCAGTGCCCCGCAGCTTGCAGGATCTTAGTTCTCCGACCAGGGACTGAGCCCTGGCCCTCCGCAGTGAAAGTGACCACAAGGGAATTTCCTCAGTTGCATTTAAAATTGAAGTTAGGAAACATAAAGACAGAGGCTAAAAACTCTACAACATATTACCTGTGCGAGTTTGGATGAGTAAATTAGACTTTTAAATCACAGCTTTCTCAATGCTAAAGTAGGAAAAATTATAGAACTTACATTTTAGGGTTATTGAGTAAATTAACTCATATAATGTATATAAAATATCTAGCACAGTACTTATATATAAAGATATTAAAAAAACATAGGCTATTATTATTAATAGCTTCTGAAATGAATTAATTCTAGTTTAAAATGTGCACCTGTATAATATTGCTTTCTTATATTGAATTTCCAGGCAAAAAATAGGTATTTTTCATATTTTGTTTATATAACTAATGTTCATAACTAAATTTAATCCTTAGCATTTCAACCTTAAAATTCAATTATAGTTCTCAAATTATAACATTTTAAATCTCCTGAAATCATTGTTAACCTGAACGTATTTGATAGATTAACCATTCCACTCTCATTAGAGATTTGCTTAACTGATAAAAAGCATTCAATTAAACAGAGCTAATGAAGGAAACTCTGTGACTTGTCACCGAAGGGCTCACCTTAGATTGTCATGACTCCATTTATTTCTCCTTTCTGCAAAGATTTTTAAAAACTTGTTATAAATTCAGGTAATTGCACAATTCCCAGTATTTCTATACCTTTAACATAAGTACAGATAATTAGATACTTTGCCTTATAAACTGCTGAAATCATTCTTCACATTCCACTCACCATGTATCCCTGAAAAATGGGAAGTAAGTTACTTCTGCATGGCTTGCTCTCATATTGGTTCCTAGTAATGATGGTTCTGTTTTCTTATATATGTTTTCATATTCCTTTGTTTAACAAATCTTTATTGAATAACTCCTATGTTTTATTTATGTTAATAAGTGATATGATGGGAAAACTTTTGTGGACAAGGAAAACATAGGTACTAGAGGTGTGAGTCTAGTAGGGGGTTACGGGCAAGAAGACAATTATAATACAATGTGATAAATTCAATTATAGACCAAATTTATGATGACATATAATTCAGATTATGTGTGAGAAGAAGGACCAGTTAGTGAATATTTCCTAGGAAAAGTAAAAATTGAATATTTAAGCCAAGAACAGAAAGAGAAATACAATTTAGCCTCATTGAGGAAAAAAGAGTATTTAGCACAGAGGAAATACATTTACAAAAATAGAAGCAAAAGAAAATATGGACTATAATCATAATGAATAGGTTAGCTGTGGCTGGAGTGAAGAGAGGGTCAACGTAGAGAAAGGAAGAGGCTGGAATTGTGAATCAGCTGGAACATAAGGCACTGTGCAAACTATTGTACCTCTTCTGTCTATAGCTGTTGCAATCAACTTTCCTTGCCCCACCTTTGAGTACTAGAGCAAGATTTGTACATTTCCATGTCACAAGCATATTTTCAAATTCCCATTTATTTTAGTTTTATTTAAGGATTAACTTGTGGTAACAGTCACAAGTTCAGTACATTGTCATATAATGCATTAATTTATTCTTTCATTTGTTTATTCATTTATACTATATATATATATATATGGCTGAATTCTGTCCCCAAAATTCATATATTGAAGGCACTAATCACTCAAAAAAAAGTAATTGAGTTAAAAAGAGGCCTTTAGGTTGGAACTTAATCCAATCTGACCCGTGTCCTCATAACAAGAGGACATTACAACACACAGAGACACCGGGGATGTGTGCACACACACAGAAAAGCCTATGTGAGGTCACAGTGAGGAAGCGACCATCTGTGAGGCAAGGAGAGAGGCCTCAGGAGAAACTAAACCAGTCAACACTTTGATATTGGGGATTTCTAACCTCCAAAACTGTAAGAAAATAATATTCTGTTGCATAAGCCACAAAGTCTATGGTATTTTTGTTACAGCAGCCCTAGGAAACTAATACAAGATATGTGTGTGTGTGTGTGTGTGTGTGCGCGCATTTATATATATTTAACTATGTTCTGTTCCCTGCACTGGAGTGTTGGTTAAGAATATAAAGAAAAGAGCTTCCCTGGTGGCGCAGTGGTTGAGAGTCCGCCTGCCGATGCAGAGGACACGGGTTCGTGCCCCGGTCCGGGGAGATCCCACATGCCGCGGAGCGGCTGCGCCTGTGAGCCATGGACGCTGAGCCTGCGCGTCCGGAGCCTGTGCTCTGCAACGGGAGAGGCCACAACAGTGAGAGGCCCGCGTACTGAAAGAAAAAAAAAAAGAATATAAAGAAAAGAAATATTATTTCTTAAATTCTTGAAATTTAAGAATTGAGGGAGAATGTATTAATGAAACAAAAATTACAAAATATTCCTATACAATAATATAGGAATACACATAAAGGAACTGCCAAGGAATTAGCTCAACACGATATGTGGATGTTTCTTAGAGATGGAGATGCTCGGGCAAAATTTTGAAGGAAACTCTGTGTTCAGCAAATGAAAGGGCTGGTTCTACGTAGGAAGATGGCCTTGGCTTTCTGGCTGGTCGCAGAAATGTGAGGGCGCATGGCGGATTTTATAACCTGCAGTACACGGTGCTGTCAGCACAGGTGTGTGCATATTAAGGCGTAATAGGCACTTCTTCGGTGATCTTGAAGTGAACTCTAATTACCTTTTGTCCTTTCTGGGGCTTCAGTTCCAGGATGCCACTTTTTTAATCATTTTTAGTATGCTGATGTTTTCCTTTGTGAAAGAAAGGAAACAAGTTAGCAATGAACGAATCTTGTCCATATCTGTTGCCAGTTTCCTTTATATGACCTTTCCCGTGGAGTGGTTCTGGCACTTCTGGGTCCATACTTTTTACTCTAAAGGAATACTTTAAAATATGGCAATTCTTTTTCAGGCTTCAGCCCTTTTCCTGTCCATCAGTTGATACTGAGGTTCTGCCTCTCAGCTTTTAACTTATTTTAACCTGCTTTAAGTTAATGATTAATACCTACACCAGCTGTTATAGGCTATCAGTACACACGGTAGCACAAAAACACTTACCCACACTTAGTCATAACACTGTGGGATATTTACTTGCCTTTCTTCCCTTTCCCCACATTTGTTTGTCTTTTGGATCAGTTCCTTTATGCTAGGTTTTAGCTTTTTCCCCTTGGATCTATTGTTCTTAAACTTTAGTATGTATCAAAATCACCTTGCAGTTATTGTTAAAAATGCAGATTCTCCCCAAATGTGCTACTTCAAAATCCTTGAAGGAGTAGCACATGAAATGGGAAATCATGTCTTAGTTATTAACTGATATGCAGGGCCTTTATTAATAGTACTCAGCAGTAGGTACTTACAACCTTTAATGTGAACACTGTAGCACCATGTTTTTTCCCTGTGTTCTTGAGTCCACCTCTCATGATCACAGAATAAATAGCAGGGTTTCATTTGTAGACCGATGCCATGAAGAATATTTAACAGAAAGCGCTTGGATCCCTGCTTTTGTAAACCATGTATGCACAAACACTGACTTCTTGTTTTTACACCCTGTGTACTACAATTCATGCTTTTCAGTCAGGACAACTTTTGATGACAAACATTGAAGCAGCCAATCAATTTCTTACATTAGGCTTAGTTTTAAATCTATTGAAAGAGTTAAGGGTCCTATATTAGGACCCTTGGTTTATTTCAAGGTTCTCCCTAGAAATAAACCAATAGGAGATAAACATGGGAAAAGTTTTATGATAAGGAATTGGATCACATAATTATGAGGCTGGTCAAGTCCAAATTTGCAGAATTGATGTCCCAGCTCAAGTCTGAAGGCTGGCAGGCTGTTACAGAACCAGGAAAAGCTGAGGTCCCTGTTTCAAGCAGGAAAATTCTCTTTTGTTTGGGGGATGGTCAGCCTTTTGTTCTATTCAGTCCTTCAACTGATTGGATGAGGCCCACCCACTTGGCTACCTTGCCTGCTTGTCTTTCACCTTCATTGGCTCCTTCCTTCCTTCTATATTTCCCTTTCATTTGAGGGGAAGAGGAGAGTTCTTCTTTCTTTTCTTCTTTCTACCCTTACTTGCTCTCCTCCATTTCAATCATCTCTGACTTTATGATTTTCTTCTCTCTTCCCATCTCCTTTTTTTGCTTCCTTCTTTCCTACATAGCCTCTTTCTGTTTCTTTTCATTACGTTCATAAAAAAAGGGAAAGATGATTTACTTCTGGCAAGTTAATTTCTAATACCATTTTAAAGAAAAATATTCATCACATATACATAAGTTGACATTTCAGTTAGTAGTCATACAAATTTATACTATTATCTTCATGTTTCTCACACATTATAAATTAGATTGGTTCTTCCCTTGGATGTGATTTGACTGTAAAACCTCAAATGTTCCAGCAGGGGCTGAGGTTGGGGGTGGGAATAGCTTCTTGCCAAAGTGCCACCCCCTTGTGAATTCCAGGATAAAGCTGTCGTGTGAAGACTCTTCCATTCCTTGAGTGATCTGCTAGGTCAGATTCCCTCATCAAATTTGTCAGTGTAAGTAGGTCTTTACTACTGTTATCAGCTTAAATTCCAGCCCTCTCATCACCATTTAACATTTCTCTGGCATGATTTAAATGGATTTTGACGGTATTCCAATATCAGAGAGCATATTCTGCCAGTATAAAACATGTTCAGTAGCTACAATCACAAAACATCTAAATTTATCCAATTTCATTTCTTGGATGCTTTTTCCCCTCACCCCACATGCCAAACTAAGGCATTTTTCCTGCTTAGTGGTACAAACAGGCCCCAAAGTATCCAATCTGAAAACATTAAGATCGATTTAATGCTTTCAACTTTCTTTCCATTACTCTTGTAACTCTGCATCCTCAAATACTCAAGGTAATAGTTTACTAAAATTTGAATACTGGTTATACTATAAAAGATTTTTTAAATGTTAGGTCTCATGTATCTGTCTTCCAATCACCCAATCATACAGACGAAGAAATGTGATGCAGAGAAGATAAAAGATTTGCCCCAAATCATACTTCTAGAGAGTGGCCAAATTGGTTATAGGCATAGATAGGTTCCAGGCTCTATTAGTCAACATCAGTATACATTTGAGGGCAGTCCAGATGCTGTTCTAAGTGTTTTGGGGTAGGGATGTTGACCATCTGCTGGATAATATTCATGCTTGTAGATTACTTATCAGCTCAAAAAGAAAGCATCTCTTCTATAAATACATATTCTCGATACTGCAAAATCTCTTTGCCATTCATTTTAGGAAGTTATGGGACATACTGCAGTCAGTCCTCAGAGACACACCATTTCTTGGTGTGTCTAATAGTAAGTTGAACCTTATGAAACCACTGAACTATTTTTTGAACTAAAAGTTATAAGTTAATATTATCTAATCTAATACTTTGATGACATAGTAAACAGCCTTTGGGAATAAAATAATGCCAAAACCTGTGTCATTTCATTTCCGAAGTGTTAAAGTGGAGGTGGGTGGGAGTGGGTGGAGGAAAATAAGAATTTTGACCAATTGGAAAAGGGAAATAATCCAAAGGGAAACATTTCTTTTGTAAATCTTTCAAAAGAGCATTGCACCCAATGGAGAATAGATAAGAATTAAAATCTAAGCATTACAGATACCTGACAATATCTCTTTAACATCTTCAGATTGATTCATTTTTCCCTGAGTATCCTGGCTTACTCTATCACATATCTGTAGCTTGACTGACTCCCAATTTTTGTTGATGAAGCATGTGGGAATGAGTTCCATTATCTTTAGTTTCCAGGACTATAAAATATCTAATAAACTTAGCAACCAGAATGCCAAGTACATGCAATGCAGCCAGCTGGTGAAGTCTTGTTGCGTATTAAAGTGAAACTGTGCTTTCATTTTGAAAGGAGGTTTTGGAATCTTTTCTTTCATATGTAATGTCTCTTAGAGTTTTGGATGCATTAATTTAAAACTTCTCATCGTAACAATGGCTTTTCTGTCTGCTGCCACAAAGAGGGAATACAAGTCATTATTGAGGCAACTCTTTTGTTACTAACTAGAAAAAAAAATGAAATTTATTATGAGATGAGCAAATTTATAAATTGTGAGGAATTATCTATACAATTAGGAAACAAGTATCTGACAGAGGATATTAAGGATATTTGAGATGCATAACCAAATGCATAGTATGTTCTCAGATCTATCCCAGTATTTCCAGTTCTCTATTTTTGATATGGGTGCATAAATGTTCAAAGTTATCATTTGTGAATGTATAGTTTATGTCACTGCTAATTAACTCATTGTTTTCTTTATTTACCAATTAGTATCCTGATTTATTATAAAAATTTTTTTGAGATGACTCTAACTCAGATAGAAGACCAAAGTGGAATAAAATAATTTGTTAACAGGGCTGAGACAATCTGAATTCATAAATTGAGACACATGAGGAGACATTTAAAAGCTGTGACCATATGGATTAAATATAAGATATTCAGAATCATACCTTTGTGAGAGAGAAAATGAAGAATAGATTCATAGACAAGAAAGATGCATAATCCAACTTCTCCCTTCAATTTTTTGGAAATATAAAGGACTTTTTTTTAAACTTCTAAAGTTACTTTGTGATAATCAAGGATTTCCAATCCAGTATTCTTCTCCTATGTGATAGAGACATAAAATTATCAAGGCAAAATTCCTTCGGATTCACTGAAAGCACAGGAGATACAAGTGCTATTTTTCTTCATAAAAAAAAAGATTAAGGCTGGGAGAACTGATTTTTGCAGATGGAAAATTAGAATATTTTCTTGTTGTCCTAGAATTTCCCCCACTGAAGGTGCCCAAGAGGGAATACAACTGCAAAAATTGCAGTAAGTGACAGTGTGTAAATGATAGGCCTGATGCTAGGACATATGGTCCAAAGAAATTAGGGCAATATAGTTTTCTGTTGTGTGTTTGATCATTTGAAGAGAGAAATAGCAAAGAACATGTGATAGTTCTCTGCAGCAGCTGGAGGGTGAAGGGACACACAAACATCTTGCTCACTGGTATCATAAAAAATATGATTTTTAAGGAAGTGTTTAGGATGTCTCTGTTTATGTCATGACTGTGAGAACTTGGCTTAATAAGCAAACATTTTTCTCAACCATCATAGGCATGATTTTTGCTGGGTAAGATAACTGTCTAAAATTGATTTTCCTTAAAAAAATGAAAACAGATCATTGCAAATCTAGGAACAATGTTTACATTTAACTTGGAAAGAGAGAGATTGGTGGTAAGGAGTAATCCAGGTATGCAACTCTCAAGAAAGGAAAAAATCCAGTGAGGTGAAACTTAACGATTTTTTAAAAGAAGGAAGAGACACTCCTGAAAGTTGGGAAACAGGACGTGTGTACTGTGTGGAAGTGACAGCAAGAAATGAGTTGAGCTGAAGCCATCCAGATTAAATCCCCTAAAGGAAGAAAAGAAAGACTGAATAAAGATGGAACATTATTATTTAAAACTAAGTCATTATTTATGTGTGGACACATGATGACTATATAGGGATTTGAAATGCAACCGATGGCATGGATCTGAGAGCTAATTTCCAAACGATATCGAAATGTTTAATGTTCATTGAGTGTATGATCTTTAAGAATGAAACCTTAGTTCAGGTTGACCAAAACCCTAAAGGACCTGCCAGATTACCATTCTATATAATGATGCCACAGAGAACTGAAGGTTCTGGTAGCTTCCATGAATACACATGCATCCTGTCACAGAAAGTAGTTTTCTCCAAAGAATAAAATATTGGGGATTAATGTTTGTCCAAGAGGTAAATTAGTGGCTATTCCTTAATGTACATCTTCAAATATGCAACAGAATTAATAGAGCAAAAGTGGTAATTAACTTCCAGGAAATTCACCTTTTTCACAAATGTTAACTTTGGCTTGTTTCTTTATCTTCATGAAATAGAAAAAAGATTTCATATTAAGAAGTATTGGGGGGGTGGAATGAATTGGGAGATTGGGCTTGACATATAGGCACTAATATGTATAAAATATAGATAACTAATAAGAACCTGCTGTACAAAAAATAAATAAAATAACATTTTTTAAAAAGAAGTATTAAAAATGGATTTTAGCAATTACTATTAGAGTTGCCAACAGGAACTTTGCTTTTCCCCTCAAGCCTAAAGCCTCTTGGAAAGAATTTTTTTATTTTAAAGTTGTATTTAAATCAATAGAAATGGGTAGGAAAGACACGCACTATTTAGAGATTCCAAGAAACAACATTCTCTCCAATGTTTTATATATCGCTTTTACATCTTAAACAGACCTCACAGACCCTGAAGATTATACCAACTGAACACTACCAGTCCATGACCTTTAGATGAAGCATACCATCAAAGACATGTAGTCATTTCTTCACAAGAAACTGTAATTTGTATGTTTTCACATAGATATCTGTGCACCAGTAAATCTTCACATCTCCAGCCCTATCCCCAATCCTTTCATGATGTGATGTGCACTTTTTTTTCTACCAGCATTTCTCAAGAAATGAATTACACAGTTGCGCTAGTCTCTCAAACTCTGAAATCACATGATTCTGAGATTAACTTCACCTTTCCCCGACTGTGTAACAATTTTACGACATGACCAGAATGCTTGCTGGAATTCTTACTGTCACGTTTGAGGTATAGAAAAAGCACAGAGATTTAAACCATTAGGAGAGAAGGAAGGCTGTGGTATTCATAGCAAGACAGGGTGGTACCGGTAACATTAACAGAGTAAGTTATAGCATCGATTTAGTTGGAAATGGCTCTTCCAATTTCTGTCCTTGTGTAATTTTTTGTCTAGTTTTATTAGGGTTATTCTGGATTTTCTAGGTATTATGAATTGAAGCACTTTCCAACAGAGATCTTGTAATCATGAGCTAGAATCTTTTTGCGATTATCCTAGATATTTTTTCCATCTCCTTACCATTGCTATACACCACAATTGTTGGTTTTCTCCCCCACTCCTCCCTTTTTGTCAATATGGTGACAGAATTGCTGTGTAATTTTGTAGAGCTTTATGATTCTAGCTACATATTTTGGAAAAGAACACTCTTTAGTATGGGAGGTAGAATTTCCAGCAATTTTATTTATGTTCATCTTTCATTTTAATAACTTTTTGGTCATTCTTGAGAGAAAAGCATCCCCTTTAACATATATTTCATTGTCAGGGGTTTTAGGATGAATATTTTCAGGGTAATTTTCACCTGGTAGCATTTGGAAAATTTTTACCTCCAAAGCAACTTATAAATTCTGAATTAGCTCATTGATCTTGACCACTTTGTGTTTGACAGCTACGTTCAGGCTTGCTACCTAGGTATTATCTCTAAGTAATTAAACCACTAGGCTTGCATTGTTAGATTTTTTTTTTTTTTTTTTGGATATATAGAGAGTAGATTATAAAAGAGCTCCGATAGCTAAAATTGTTCATACTCTTGAACTGGCATTACCCAAAGTGTGCTCCTTATCTTGGGTAATAGTTACTTGCAGGGGAAAAATGCTGGCAAGAGGGCAGCAGAAGAGGCATTTAGTGGATCAAGAAGGCCGAGAAACACAATGCAAAACCGATGTCTTCTCAAAGTCTCAAAAGTGCTAAAATTCATTCTGGTCATCTCAAGGGGTTTATGGTATGACATTATTCCCAAAGAAAATCACAGTATCATCCTCTTAAATTTAATGGAAGCTTTCATTATGCTAATATTCACAGGAATATATTTTGGAAAGCACAGTTTTGGTCAATTTCCTTACTTAGGCTAGAAATCATCTCTTGCTTTCTACGTTTTCTCACTGTACTTATTTGTTTACCATGCAAAGGATATTTCTCTTTCGGATCCATCTAAAGCTGTCTGTAGGCGAGACTACGAGTATACCGGCTTCTTCTCTGGATTGCCTTCTTTCGATATCTGCCCATTTGGTGCTTGCCCCTCCGGGCCTCTTCTTAAGTCAGTTAAGACTGTGACGCCAGCCTGTACTCTGGGCTTATTCTTGCCACAGTCCCTTGCCTCTGTCTACATCTGCTGAGCTATCAGCTCCCTTTGCTTCAGAGAACAACGCCATGCTGCCAGCTCTTATGGACCCGGAAGATGTTTATGGAGATGTTTATGGATATATGGAGGGTTATGCAGAACCCTCTCTCTTCTTCTGTGTCAGAAGACAAGGGCACTTACTTTTCTTGTTGGACTCAAAGCGGCGTTTCTAGTTGGACTTTTAAGTTACAGGCTATGCCAGAATGACTGCTAAAATGGGAAGTCTGAGGCATCAGTCTAGCTAGTAAATATATGTATATATATTTGACTGTGCAAATCAATGAATCTCTTTAAATCTATCTTTATTCAAAGAATATATTTGAGCACCTTTTTTGTGTTATTCCTAAGATAGGTTTTGTGGGTAGAATGACTGTGATGTTCACTCTGGCATCTTGAATTAGTAAATTCCTGAGGAACGGGGATGTACCATACCTCGGTAGAACAATAAGAAGATGATTTGGGGGAAAGTATGATCTTAAGATATTCATTTCGAAAATGATTTTTGTGGGGAAAGAGTTAAGCTATATCTTCTTGGGAATTACCATACATGATTATATTTACCTAATAGACTGAATGCAAGCTTAGAAAATTAGTAAAGAAATGGCATTTTAAAAGTATTTGGAAAGTATTTGATGCTTCTAAAGGAACATGATAATAGTTCTTATGATGAGAATCAGAATTTCGTTGAATTTTCACATATTTTATTGTGCACCACAGTGTTGTCTCATTTTAAATTACCTGTGTATTTGTTTTATTGGGCTGCTGTGAGAAAGTATCACAACCTGAGTGGCTTAAAACTACAGAACTGTCTTTTCTCACAGTGCTGGAGGCTAGAAATCTGAAATCACAGTGTTGACAGGACTGTGCCCTCTCTGAGGTTATTGGGAAGAGTCTGTTCCATGCCTCCCTCTTAGCTTCTGGTGACTTCTGACAATACTTAGAGTCCCTTGGCTTCAGCTTTATCACTCCAGTTTCTGCTTTCATCTTCATATGGCCTCCCGTGTGTGTGTGTGTGTGTCCATGTCCAAATTTCCCTCTTCTTTGAAGGACACTAAGTATATTGGATTTAAGCCCATCTTTCTTCAGGATGACCTCATTTTAACTTGATTACATCTGTAAAGACTTTATTTCTAAATAAGGTCATATTCACAGGTTTCAAATAGACAAGTATTTGGAGCGAAGGGCACTATCCAACCTAGAACAGTAAGTGTGGCATGTTTTAATCAAAGAGCAAAAGTGCCAGAGAAATAAAGAGTTAGTGTAGAAAGTTAGCAGGAATATTTTAAGTCAATACAATGATTTTCTTTCATAGTTTTGCTTTTGATCCCAATATGAGGATATTCTTCTTAATAAAATTATTCATATAACTTACTTATATTTAACCTTCCACTCTCTCTCTAGAATTAAAGCCCCAAGATTGTAGGATTTTTTTTCTCTTTTTTAAAAGCAAAAACCCCTAAAGTGTTTTACTTATTACAGTGATTGAAAAACTATTAGTTGAATTAATTAATTATCAAAAATTCCCAAAATGATTTTGTAAGGATTACCTCTATTTCTATTTTATTCTTTTTACTCTTATGTTTCTTTAATGTTGCCTTTCATTTGTATTTTGTCATGTGAGTCATGTTTTATTTGCTTATTTTCTCTTGTATTTTGGAAAGTGACTTTAACCTTTCCTTAAAAAGATTCTAACTAAATTTTCCAGATGATCAAAATGCAGAAATAAATAATAATTTTACTTTCCACTATGAAAGAGGGAGAATTAAAGCTGCCACTTTCTCCAAATTCTCATGTTTTCTTAATTTATTCTAGAAAAATAAATCTAAACTATGGTTGTGATTATATATTATATAATTATATGTTAATATAATATGATTATATTAGTATAATCTAAAAGATATAACTGTATTAAGTAATTACTACAGGCTCTGGCATTTAACTTTATAGCCAGAGTTGCAGCAATTATTTGAATTTATATCTAAGTAGGTAATTGGTATTAGCACTCTCCAACAGCTCTTATTCTACAGAGTTCCTGTTCTCTTGGCTTCTTAAATTTTATTGCTCACTTGATCACTGGTAGGCTAGAAGGTATCCTCTAAATATTTTATTCAGAAAAATGAACACAGGAATACATATTCTTTACCATATTTGTAAACACCTTTCAGTAAATTTTGCATAGGTATGAATGACAACTTGGCTGGGTATAGAATTTTATGTTCACAGCCCTTCCTTTGTGCCTTTGTAAAAATGATTTTAGGGCTTCCCTGGTGGCGCAGTGGTTGAGAGTCCGCCTGCCGATGCAGGGGACACGGGTTCGTGCCCCGGTCCGGGAAGATCCCACGTGCCGCGGAGCGGCTGGGCCCGTGAGCCATGGCCGCTGAGCCTGCGCGTCCGGAGCCTGTGCTCCGCAACGGGAGAGGCCACAACAGTGAGAGGCCCGCGTACCGCAAAAAAAAAAAAAAAAAAAAAAAAAAAAAAAAAAAAAAAAAAAATGATTTTATATGAAATCCACTTTTATATGTAAAGTCTAAGAGAAGCCTTTTTTTGAAGTAACTTGTTTTCAGTTTTGGATATTTGGTTGTTTTTCTATATCTGTCAAATTGAAAATTATGACTAGGATCTGTGTAATTTTATGTCTTTTAATATTGTTTTCTCTTTTTTCAGGAATGTAGTAGGCTTTTTCAAAAAAATCCTTACTAAGGGAAAATTTTTAAATTATCTTTCTATGTAATAGTTCTTATATAGTTCTGACTTTTAAATTACCTTTTTATGTAATAGTTCTTATATAATTTCTTATAACATAATTTAATTATTTATTCTCTGTATTTATATCTATGGCATCCCTTTAATATGTGTGGGCTTGATTTTTTTGTACATTCTGAAACATCTTCTCTCTCTTTTTAAGAACTTAGTTTTTTGGGTTTTTTTGAAATTATTTATTCACTAACAAATTAGTTTCAACATAGTGCTCAACGATAAATAGTGCTCTTCAAAAATTATACAAATAAAATTCTTTTTAAAAATAGAAAAGAACATTGTTCATGTGTGTAAAGCAAAATCTTTAGATAAACAATTTTATATGGATTAAGAAAATACAAGCAAAATACAATACATGCATACCTCGTTTTATGGCACTGTACTTTATTGTGCTTCCCAGATATTGCACGTTTTTTTTTTACAAAATGAAGGTTTGTGGCAACCCTGTGGCAAACAAGTCTGTTGGGCACAATTTTTCCAACAGCGTTTGCTCACTTCGTGTCTCTGTGTCACATTTTGGTAACTCTGGCAATATTTTAAACTCTTTCATTTTTATTATATTTATTATGATGATCTGTGATCAGTGATCTTTGATGTTATTATTGTAATTGTTTGGGGCGCCATGGACGGTGCCCATGTAGGACCTTGAACTCGATGAATACTGTGTGTTTTCTGACTGCTTTACTGATCAGCCATTTCCCCTTCTCTCTCCAACTCTTTGGGCCTCCCTATTCCCAGAGATACAGCACATTTGAAATTAGGCCAATTAATAACCCCTAGGTATTCAAGTGAAAGGAAGAGTCACATGTCTCTCACTCTAAATCAAAACCTGGAAATGAGGGAATTTCCCTGGCAGTCCAGTGGTTAGACTCTTTGGCCCTTTCACTACCGAAGGCGTGGGTTGGATCCCTGATCAGGGAAATAAGATCCCACAAGCCACACGGCACGCCCAAAAAAAAAAAAAAAGTAGAAAAACAAAACCCTGGAAAAGATTAAGCTTAACGAGGAAGACATATCAAAAGCTGAGACAGGCTGAAAGCTAGGCCTCCATGCACCAGTTAGCCAAGTTGTGAATGTAAAACTCTTGAAGGAAACTAAAAGTGCTACTCCAGTGAACACACAAATGATAAGAAAGTGAAACAGCATTATTGCTGATATGGAGAAGGTTTTAGTGGTGTGGATAGAAGATCAAACCAGCCACAGCATTCCCTTAAGCCAAAGCCTAATCCAGAACAAGGCCCTAACTCATCAATTCTTTGAAGGCAGAGAGACGTGAAGAAGCTACAGAAGAAAAGTTTGAAGCTAGCAGAGATTGGAAGAACTTAGTTTTAATGTCACTACCAAAAGAATTCTTTCCTGATTGTCCTAGTCAACAATAATATATCTTCATGGAGGAAGGTGAGTAGGTGTAACGAGCAATAGAATTATTTTTATAGCATAGTGAAACATTTTTTCTCACTATTAATTATATATGGAAAGTCTTCTATACATATGCATGCAGTCACAGGCTTGACCAGGAATGTTTGAACAGCTTGGGCCTACTCTAATGTCAGCTGGACACATGCACAGCTTCAGCCAGTAACATGCTTGGCCCAGTCATATCCACAATCTCAGCCTAGCAGAACCAAGCAGTTGGCTCCTACCTGTTTGCTTGCCTTTAAGAAGTCACTTCCACTAATAATGCAAACGGGTGTGGGTATCACCCAACATTCCAAATAGAAAGGTTGTTGATTCTCACAGCTTTTCAGTCCTGATAGAAACACCACACTGAGCTGAGAGAATGGCACAGACCCCTGCTGCTCTTCTCCATGGTTCAGCAGTTGTTCAAGAATAAGCACTTCTCCGTTTCTATTCCTTTGGCTAATTTCCAGAGCATTGAAATAATAGCTTCTGTCAATTTTGTGACAACATATAGTTGCTTTTTGGAGAAAGAACTTGCCGATCTCCTCAGTTAAAGTAAGAAGTCTTGACTTTTTAAATTTGTCTATATTTTGCACCAAAATGAACAAAAACAAATCCAAATATATCTTCATGGAGGAAGTTGAGTAGTTGTGAAGAGCAATAGAATTATTTTTATAGTGTAGTGTGTTTTTGTTGTTGTCCCAAAATATCAACCATTTAAAATGAATTTTAAATTCTAGATGTCCACCTTATAAAAATAGTACAAATGTAAACTTTGCTGAAAATTCATGACAACATGGAAAGGGGCAAATTGGTATATAAAAGGAATACTGTGAAAATATGGAGGAGTTGAGGATTAAAGCTAAAAATTAAAAGATTGAATCTAGGTAACGTGCAAGAAAATGTTGAAGATTGTCTGTACTCATAAAAATAGAATTTTATACATTAGAACACAAGGGTGTTATACAGATCACTGAGACATTACAGGAAATGGGAACTAAAGCACAAAGAAAGATGAAATGTGAAAATTATACTCAATAAGCCACTAGTAATAGTGAGTATACATGTTTTGAAAGGCAATGACAGCATCTTTCCAAGAAAAAAATATTGTTAAAAGCATACACGGTCATATTTGAATCTGTGCCATGAAGAAAACTTTTAGAGAGAGTTGATAACCACTGGGAAATGATAAAAAGAAAGGATTTAGGAATCAATGTTAAATCTAATGCTATCTAAGAAGAATAAATGGCATTGACCCCAAAGACTCTAAGATAGCAGCAATGTTGAAACAAATAAATATATAAAGTGTTTGGAAGAGGACTTGAATTAATGAGAAAAGACGGGAGAGCTTTGTGTTTTCTGTATTTTTAAGGAACTGGCTGAAATAAACTAATGTATAACTTTTTAAAATTTCTCAACGAGAATAAATGTAAATATGCATAAAAATTAAAGAAGTGTTATAACAGAATATCTGGAATTGTACCTAGAAGTCTTGAAATGACACATACCAAAGTGAAAGAAAGTTCATGTTTAATTATACTTGAACATGCATACAGGGAAATAAAACAGTATGGCTTTGGGGTTTTTCTCCACTATTATGTTCTGTAAAATACAAAGAGATGATTAGAAAACTTAAGTGTTATATTACCATTTGAAGCAACAAAACAAATGTTTGTAAAGTATATTCTATATTCTTTGAAACACGCTAACTACTCACTAAAGACAGTGGATACGAGGGATTGACAGCCTTACAAAGGATTATTGTGAAATCTGAAAAAAAATAATGCTTAGGTCTGTAATTACATCGGGACTGATTTGTAGGTAATATCAGCTAAGAATAATTTTCTAGTGTAACATGAATAAAGAATAATTTTCTAGTGTAACATGAATATTACATAAATATCTTTAAAACTCGTATATTAGCTAAATAAATAGCAAATGTGGAAAGTAGGTTTTCCTAAACTGTGCATATAGTCATTAGTACTCTTATTACCTCTTGAAATGGCACAGGCTATTATGAAATGCTCTCTTTCCAGTCCAAACTAAAAGACTATTCACTGGACATGGAATTCCAGAAGAGCTGCTAAGTGATAATGGAGCCCAATTTACGTCACTGAAGCTCCAAACCTTTCTTAGCTCAAATGGAGTGAAATACATTCATTTTGCACTACACAGCCTAGCTGCTAATGGCCTCATCCAGCACTTTGGACCGTTGTTCATGTAACTACTTTTTGCTTGAAAGTGAGGGGGCTGTACAGTGCAACAGCAGCTGCCTAATGCTCAGTTGTCCTTCTACTGTGTCGAGGGTTTTCACTTACCATTAGATGAATTTCCCACTCTGTTACTTCTGGTCAAAGACAAGCACTGCCTTTTTTAATTTCAGAGAACCAGAAAGATGAATAAGATCTTTCAGAGCAAGATGATTCGGAGGAGAAGGCATTAAAAAATGGGCCATGGGAACACATTTTCAAACTGCTCCTTTAATACTTGTTGTTCTCGGTGCCTGAGGAAAAATAAGACTATGCTTCCTAATAATAAAAAGTGAAGGCATAAATGAAGAGATGCAAACGAGAGAAACAAACAAAGGAGAAAACATATTTTCATAATAATGGATACCCATTTTCTTATCTGGTACTTTCAGATATCGGTATATTGTATGTGTAATTTAGAAGTCAAATGTCTTAATTCAACAAGAGGTCATGGATAGGACTCCAAATGAGATTAGAGGAGTTTACCTAGAGGGAAGAGTTAATGATCCACTAGGATATGTAAAAAACTCCTGAAAGTTTTATTTTCTTCCATTTTTATTATTTTTTGCATTTCTTTTGTATTTTAAGTGGAATGTACATGCTGAATTAATGTAGTTAACACCTGCATGTAATTTACAAATAAATCAGTACACATACTGGGGGTAAATACTGAATTCGATTTTTACTTATAAAGACATGAAACGTTGGAGATTATCAATCTAGTGGAATGATCTATGAGATCATAATCAGAAGACCTAAGCCCTAATACCATCATGGCCTTGATTTATTCAGTAATCTTGGTCCCATTGTTGAATTTTTTGTGCCCCAAATGCTTTATCTCTAAAGCAGGGATAATAAATATCTTCTTTGCACGTTTTCTTATGTTGCTATTGTTGTGAGAATAATGATATAAATCATGAAAACCTTTTTAAAAGTTATAAAAAATATAAAATACATATACATTAATTTTGAATGGATTTTCTACTTGAAAAATACTGCTTTATTGGTGTGTATGTGAGTTAATCATTTATTCATTTTATTTATTTAAAAAGAATTATAAATCTTTCAGTCAACTATAAAAGATATAATATTAGCTGAGGTACACTGACACACAATTCCAGCTATAAGAGGACCCCGAAAAGTCAAAGTAAGACAAATGGGAGATTTGTTCTAACTTAAAATGGAAGATTAGTTACTTAAGGTTACCAGACAGAAGAATCTAGCCGCAAAATGAAGCTCAAAGAAGGCAGATTGACAAGGGAAATAATAAAAAGAAGGTTTTGGGCTTCCAGGTGGCGCAGTCGTTGAGAGTCCACCTGCCGATGCAGGGGATGCGGGTTCGTGCCCCGGTCTGGGAGGATCCCACGTGCCGCGGAGTGGCTGGGCCCAAAAGCCATGGCCGCTGAGCCTGCGCCTCCGGAGCCTGTGCTCCGCAATGGGGGAGGCCACAGCAGTGAGAGGCCCGCATACCGCAAAAAAAAAAAAAAAGGTTTCATTTCAGAAGAATGGCCTATCCTGATGGTTTTTGATGACGTGGAAATAGTATTCTGGTAATCAAGACAGGATAAACCAGGCCTTTCACAATCTCATGGCTCTTAACAGAGTAGTGGTAGGATTGAACATGGATGTCTAAGCAGAACTTTGAATGTGTAAGAAACTAAACACAAATTTTACAAGAAGAAACAGTCCACATGTACTTTATGTTTTCTTTTGTGCTTTGGTTTAATATGTTAATTAACCATAAGTTTGTGATCCATAAAGTGATAAACATCTTTATCCTCTTGGAAGTAATATTTTGATTGTATAACATTTGTATGGTAATTTTTGGACTGTAAGAAGTTGTCTAATTCTAAATCACTAAGTTGGATTGGTTTCTCTGTGATTAGGAGAGTCATAACGTAAGTTATAACCTAAACAAAGCAACTAACAAGCCCTGATAGAATATGTCCCCACTATTGACAAAGAAAAATGTATGGCTATCATAATCCTTAATAAATAGAAATCATACCTCTTTGGATTTTGAAATTAACTTAAAAATCAGGAAAAAATTATTCATATGGTCAATGACTTTCAGATTGTTAAAGTTTTATTGAGTGTCCAACATGCTTAAGGCAACGTCTTCAGATAGGAGTGTATGAAAGGGAACAGGACTTGTATGAGGAGCTTCTAAAATGAACCTAGCATCATTTGGAATTTTCCTTCTTTTTCTCTGCTTTGTAATAGTTTATATAGCATCAGTATTATTTACCTTAAAAACTTTAAAGAACTAATTCAAAAAAATGTCTGGTCTTAGAAATATATTTGATGATGTATATCTATTTCTCTAGTATTATCATTGGGCAACAGTTGGTGATAATGAATTATCCACTGTTTGGTCATTAAAGTGGTTTCACATTTTCAATATTATAAAAAATGGAGTTGCTACCATTGACTGAAAACAAATTAGAAATAAAAAACATAAATCCACAAAATGAAATTAGAAAGATTCAAAGATATAAAGAGAAATCTTTATAGATGCACGAAGGTGGCTACAAACTCTCCAATGACCATGCTCCACTTGGATTTGAAATCCAGAAAACATTACAGTCATTTCTCTAACAGGAGAAGCTATTAGTTATATAAAGCTTGAGCCTATATAAAATCCTATGAGGGATTTTGAATTTTTAAAATAAAGGCAACTATGTCTATCTGATTCATATTTCTGTACCTTCAATCTGTGAACACTGTTGTTTCAGAGATTGCCAATTTCCTTGGCCAATATTCATTCCCTTTTCATCGATATAAACAAGCATTGTGATCAAGTACACGGGTCACCCAGCTATGCATTTTCAGTCTCCTTTCTTGCCAGCTAGGGTCAAATGACCAATTCTGGCCAATGGTATATGAGGAGAATTGAAGTGTGCAACCTCTGAATCACGCCTTTAAAATAGTGCTTCTTTCACCACTCCTATGGGTTATAAACTGGACATTGTGACTAATTTCAAGCAGGCTGATGAGGTAATAGCCTAGGGATGTCAGAGCCAAAGAAATGGAAGAGTTTTGTGTCCCTGACACCTCTGAGTATCTTGCGAACCCTAAATCACCTGCCTGGAGAGTTTCATCACAGAGAAATTCCTGTTTATCTTGTTTAAGCCACTGTACTTTAGGATACCTTGTCACCATGGCATAGCCTTTATCCTAATACAACTTTTGCTGAAGGTACACTGAAGGACACATAAGAACTCAGGGTTTTTTTGTTTTTTTTTTTTTTTGTTTTTTTTTTGCGGTACGCGGGCCTCTCACTGCTGTGACCTCTCCCGTTGCAGAGCACAGGCTCCGGACGTGCAGGCTTAGCGGCCATGGCTCACGGGCCCAGCCGCTCTGCGGCATGTGGGATCTTCCCAGACCGGGGCACAAACCCGTGTCCCCTGCATCGGCAGGCAGACTCTCAACCACTGCGCCACCAGGGAAGCCCAAGAACTCAGTTTTAATAAGATGGAAAATGTGGTTTCTAACTAATTTGCTAAGATTTTTGAGCATGTTTTTCCATAGTAGCCAATTACGGGTCAACAGCACTTCAGAATTAGGAATATCAACTGTGAGTTCCAGGCAACATTTCTGTTAACTTAGATATATGTTAACTGCAATTATTATTTAGCACAATAGAACAGAAATTACATGGTGACAGTAAGTTTTTTTTATGCTTGTCCAGACATGGTTGCCATCTGTTGATTACATTAGACAGTGCTATTTAAATTTTTGTTAATTTGAAGAAAGTCACAGGCATTCTTTCACCCCATCCCCTTCTAGATCCCTCTTGACAGCTTGCTGGGAGTTTTTACCATGCATTTATACATTTAGAAAAGAAAAACTTTTGATAGCACAGGTGTTGTAGACTTGACTAATACTGTATTGTAAAGGCCTTCTCAGGATGCACAAGCTTCTTAAGCAAGTTTTGTCCATTGTTGTTCTACATCAGATGAGGACACATCTTCAGGATGGTACATTGTAAAGTGGTTTATTACCATAAAATAAACCACAGTGTAAGTATCGGATGTATTATTAACACACTTCTCTTTGCTTCTGCTTTGACCTCCTGATTTCTTATAATGGTGTGGTCTTACAATTCTTTTCACTACTCTCTTTCACTTTCAATGTATTATCCCAGTAAATTCTATTAAATGTTAGCCACTGTTGAACGAGATTTCATGCCATCAGAATAGTCACTGCTCTCTTTTTGATCATCTTCACTTCAAAAGTCTCCTATTCCAGGTTTTCTTTATTTGAATTGTAACTTTCTTTCCTTTGAAGCTCTTCACTTGCAGGATGATTTTGGCTCCTTTCAGGAAATAATAATAATAATAAACATTATCCAGCAAAAGAGGTTCTATGCTTTTATGTAATAGCCTAGCATTTCTGTGGCTTTTAAGAACAGTCTTCTAGTTTCTTGATACTAAAATTCCTCTAAGATCCACATTTACTTTCCTTTTAGTGCCTCCACTGGTACATGTGATCCTGCATAATACAAGAATTTCAGGCAGGATTTCTGATGGGTGAGACTGAAGTGTGACACGGACAGGTGTAGTCTCTGGGAATGCTGCCGACAGGCTGCAGGCTCTGAAGCAAATATTGTGAACATATCACAGGGGAGCTGCCCCCTGGTGGAGTTCACCAGAGAATTTCTGATTATATGCATTATTTCAAAAATAGACCTCCTCCACTCCCTTCTCTCAGACAAATTTGAATTCTTATGTGTTCTGGAGCTGATAATATTAATTGCAGTCTATAGCATTGGGTCTGGTCCAAACAACTAGGAATTAATTTAGAAGTCTCTGCCCAAACAGGAGAGAGGATTTGGCTAGAAAAAGCATTTTCCTTCAGTCAGGCAGAAAAAATACAGGGAAAACCAACACAATGTAGCCAAAGCTACCTCTGCCTAGACATAGGTGTGTCTCAGACAAGAAAGCACGTGGCCTCATAAAAGGTTTCCAGGTTTCCGAGAGGAAGTGCTGTGAATCGCCTCATACGTAAGCGAGCCAGCTCATTCCCCATGGCTCAAGACATCCTCCCATGGATTTATGATGATCCTGTGGCATAGCCCAATAAATTGCTGAGGGTGTGCAGTGAACTCAGAGCTTAAAGAAACCTGCCTCGTGGACAAATCATATTTTTGTAATAAAATGTTTTTCATGCTCAAGATTCTACATTTTTCTTCCCACCTGATATTAAAAATGTGCACCTGGGCTTCCCTGGTGGCGCAGTGGTTGAGAGTCCGCCTGCCGATGCAAGGAACACGGGTTCGTGCCCCAGTCCGGGAAGATCCCAGATGCCGAGGAGCGGCTGGGCCCGTGAGCCATGGCCGCTGTGCCTGCGCATCCGGAGCCTGTGCTCCGCAACGGGAGAGGCCACAACAGTGAGAGGCCGCGTACCGCAAAAAAAAAAAAAAAAATGTGCACCTGAGAGTTTCAGGTGTCCTTTGAATCATTTATTATGCACTTTCATTTTCATGAACATCACTATTAAGAGGAATTAGTAATCTCCAGGATGATTTCTTGGAAAAGAGTTATTTTCCCCTTCATCCATGACTTTTTTCTCTTCTACCCATCCTCCAACATTCCTCTTTTCTCACTTCAATTTTTTTCCCCTTAGGGAGCTAGCCAGATCACCCTCTAGTTCTGTGCTAAAGCTCCTTGCTCTTGCCTGACCTGGCCTGGTTTTCTGCATGACCGTGAAAATGAATAGACCTGCTATACCAAGTCTGTGACTGATGTTATAGCATTCATGCCCCATACCTGATCCCCAAATCCATAGCACATATACCATTTAAAACAAAATCTGGGGGTTTCCCTGGTGGCACAGTGGTTGAGAGTCTGCCTGCCGATGCAGGGGACACGGGTTTGTGGCCCAGTCCAGGAAGATCCCACATTCTGCAGAGCGGCTGGGCCCGTGAGCCACGGCCGCTGATCCTGCGTGTCCGGAGCCTGTGCTCCACAACGGGAGAGGCCACAACAGGGAGAGGCCACAACATTGAGAGGCCTGCATACAGCAAAAAAAAAAAAACAAAATCTGCCAAATTAGTTTTGCTATTGTCATATGTTTTTATACATATAGGTCCTGGGAAACCTTGCAACTAACTTAAAGAAATAGTATATACCACCAAAGCCACATCAAAATTTGCAAGTTGGATAGAGCATTTCAAAAATCTGACTAAATGAAATGAAAGCGTGGACCAAAGGAGAGAAAGTTTGCTGATGAAAAAAAATTTTTTTAATTCACTAAATTGATACGAATTGATAATATTGTAACTTTATAATAATATTAACATTTTAACATTTTTCTTCTGTATCAGCTATTATTTTGTAAGTATAAAAATCATATTTATCTTTTTTATTTTTCTAGGTGGTGTATTTTATTAGTTTGAATGACTATTAACTCAGTAATGAAAATGCAAATTTCAGCTTATTTACCATCTTTCAGCCTAGGATCTAACAGTTGTGGCTGCTAATTTTTTTTCTACTTAGCACGGAGCTTTGAATGACATCTATGTGGATTTGAAAGCATTATTTTTGCCTTTACAAAAGCCTGGAGTTCTCCCTTGCAATCACAGGATGGATGCACTCTCTAAATAATTCCCTGTTTTCTAAAGGAGATATTGCTTCAGGCTGTAGGATCTTCACAATGAACAAGGCACAAAGAGAAATGGACCCTATGTCTAGGCCATTCTATTCAATCATTCATTTTCAAGAAGGACAGAGAAGACAGGCAGACGGGAGGAAAAACATAAACAAGCAGAGTACATTTGCTTTATTTTCTGTTTAGGAATGTACATAAGGGATTACTTTCTTAACAGTGCCCCTTTATCTGTGACATAACGTTTAAAATCTTGATAATAAAGAATTAGATAAATAGTGCAGCTTTTATTTTGTCAATATATCACAATTAACTTAACCTCTAGAAATATAAGCATATATAAGCTAACAGGAATATGATCATTTTTTAGCTCTTGGTATTATTTGTGTAAGATTTGTGTTATGAAATTTCAAGTGTCATTTATACACTAAAATAAGACATCAAAACTTTTCATAATATTTTTTAAAAATGTGATATTTTTAAAAAAGTACACCAAAGACTTCCATTGTAGTCTCTTAATTGAGTAGAACACACTAAAATTAATGGTGAAAGGAAGTTGAAGCATTGTTGCTAAGTGTGTAAAGTCAAAGAATATTCACTTTAATCACTCAAACATTGACATATATCAAAGTTATCCTATCTACTAATATAATAAACATTAAAAGTATCAAGTAAATATCAAATATATTATTTTTATCAACATCTATCAATTGTATAGTATTAAATATTTATATAGGAATTCAATCTTGCCTTTAGTGTCTATGAGTGAGGAAACAAAAAAACCCTCAAAATAAAGTGTTTTTCCTAGATTTCAGGTATCTGAGCTATCAAATCAGCACCTCTCTGTTTACATGATTCACGTGTAAAGTGTCAGAAATTACAACTATGTGATTGAACAAGATATAGTTTTCATTCAATATAACTCCACTTAAGTGAAAAACAAAATAAGGCCCTGTCTCCAATTTTAATTATAATTCAAAAAATACCTCCCATTTGAAGATTTCTAGATTATATCAAATAATGAGGTAGGTATACAGTTTTTGTAGATGTGTCTAAGCTTTATCATAAAAATTACTAATAAAAAATATAGTAGACATACTGATTCGAGGGCAGGTCTATATGGAGACCAGAAATATTAGAATACAAAATGCTACCTAGTCAGCCTTCTGTATCTGCACGTTCTTCATCCACAGACTAAATCAACAACAAACTGAAAATGTTCCAAAAAAAATTTCCAGAAAGTTTCAAAAAGCAAAATTTGAATTTGCCACCGCTTAGCAACTATTCACAAAGCATTTACCTTGTTTTTACAACTATTTACATAGCACTTACATGGTATTAAGTATTATAAGTAATCTCGAGATGATTTAAATTATATGGGAGAATGTGTATAGATTATATGCAAATACTATGCTATTTTATGTAAGGAACATGAGCATCTGGGGATCTTGGATCCACAGGGGTCCTGGAACCAACCCTGATGGATACTGAGAGACTAGTGTGTTTCCTCAAAGTAATAACTCAGATAAAATCACTGTTTAAAATAAAACTTTGAAATTATATTTTAAAAACCAAGATCCCATAATACATTTAAAATATCATTTAATTTTTAAAAGATGATTACACATCTTTCTTGAGCACTATGTCCATGGAGTCCATTCTTCTAGTATATTAACAAAATGCTCCCCAAGTTTCTATGGTCACTCTTAATTAGGATCATATTCACAAAGGGGCTTCTAGCAGATATGGAAGGGATATTGAAATTCATTTCAGCACATTAGCAACAGGAAGGCGATAATATGAAATTATCATACAATGGCAGCTAAAATAATATCGGATGCCCTACCCATTTCGAGAGGTGTTCTCACTACAAGGAAAAGAAAGAAGATGAGGATGGCATGGATATCAGGCCAACCTGTGATCAGATAGGGAAGAAAAGGAAGAGAAAAGGAAGGAAAGAAGGGTTCCTCCTTGAAAAACTAGTTCTAGATCAGAGTGAAATTCCCAGTGCCCGAGAAGAGGTCTTGTTGTTCAGCAACAGCAATAATGAAGCAGCCGTCTACTCCATCCTGTTCCTTCTGGGAGAAGAGACTGTTAAGTCTATCTCACTTAACTTGCTCCACCCTCTGCCACACTAACACTTATTTATCTTGTTGATTTGCTTTACATATGTTTTAATTTTAGGACTCTACCACCCACTTTACTGTTCTACCTGACATCATAAAATTTATATGGAAAGCAGTAGTTTAAAACTAAAATACCTAGTTTGATGTTTGCTTCAGATCAAGATCAAATAAAAGGGTCAAATTTACTTCTCCATCTGAAATAGACAAAATCCACACAAAATATTTAAACAACAGTTTGCGAGACAGTGGACATCAGAAAATGAAGGAAGATGACTCCTGAGAAATTAGAAACAAATGAAGTGACATCTACAGGTGTCCCAGCTTAGTGTCTTGGAGAGTTTCCAGGCCATGACACAAGAAGGAGGAGCTAAGGTGGAGCCCAGAGCATACCCCGAGGTGAGAAGATTAACCTGAGAATCTAAGTAGATCAAAGTACCTAGAGTTTTCAGGACAGATGCTGAAGAGAAGAGATCTACACAGGGAGAGAAATCCATTGTTCTGCAGATGGGCCCCTTGAGTAGTCGGCAGTGCGCTGATCATTACATGCACTTCAGGAAACTACCCGAGGCCAGGGAATCACTGGAAAGGATTAGAGGTAATGAGGCCCAGCTCATACCCAGGGAGAACAGTGCCTGTTGCCATGAGCCAGACTGGAAAATCTCAAAATTGGGGCAGAGTATAAAGTGCAGAGAGGCTCTTGCCTCAGAAATGGGGAATAATTTGGCCTAGTCTGAGCCCTGCTCCTCTCTCATCTGACAAATTCTAAAAGCAAGATGCAAAAAAGGATCAAACCATTTCTAAGTAATTTGACTGCACCCCTGAGTAAAGGTCAAGAATATTTATAAAAATACATCCAGAACACTATAAGGTAATACCTGCGATGTCTGGTATCTAGTCAAAGATTACCAGGCACACAAAGAAGCAGGAAAATATGAGCCATGATAAAGAGACAAATCAATCACTTGAAACTGACCCACAACTGACAGACATGAGAATGACAAGCCAAGGACATAAAAAAAGTTATTATGACTCTATTCCATATGTCCAAAATTGAGTCAGAGACATTGATGATAATAATGAAAAAAAAACACAAATTGAAATTTTAGAGATGAAACTACAATGTCTGAGATTCAAAATACACTGGATGTGATGCCAGATTTTGAAGATTTTAAGTTTTCCTGTGCTATTATTCATAAGCTGTAATAACTTTTTTTAACCTTAATCCACTACTCTGTAAAACAAAACTAATAACACCTGGTTAAAGGTATTGATGCAAAGATTAAAATGAGATGATAGTAAAGTGAGTTGATAAGGTAAAACACTTAGCATGGTGTCTGGCACCATGTAAACATGCAAAAGCTTTGTATCTATTATGTTACTCCCCTGCTCAGATTCATTTCTGGTTCCCTAATGCTCGAGGAATCAAGTCCAAACTTTCTAGGTTGATATTCAGTCATATAATCTGGCTTCAGTCTTTTGTCCAGCCTGATTTCTATATTAGTTTATGCAATTATATTTTAGTCAAGCTAAAATTTACCGTTCTCTTTATATATCCCACAATTCTTTCCCTCACTGCCTGTTATAGGCTGAATTATGTTTTCCCCAAAATTCATATGTTGAAATCCTAACCCCACTACCTAAAAATGTGGCCATATTTAGAAAGAGGATCATTAGATAGATAATTAAGTTAAAATGGGGGTCATTAGGGTATGCCCTAATCCAATATGACTGTGATCTTATAAAGAAGAGAACATTTGGACACTGACATGTACAGAGGGAAGACCATTTGAAGACACGGGAAGAACACAAACATCAACAAGCCAAGGAGAGAGCCCTGAAACAGATCCTTGCCTCATGGCTCTCAGAAGGAACCAACCCTGCAGTCACCTTTACCTAAGAATTCTAGCCTTCAGAACTGTGAGAAAATAAATTGCTATTGTTTAAGCTCCTCAGTCTGTGGTACTTTGTTACAGAAGCCCTAGCAAACTAATACACTGCCATATTCACACTTCCCTCTCGGCCTGCCCCTGTAAACATAGCCAAACTATGAACTTTATTCAAGATTTAGATAGTTTGTCAATTTCCCCATCAGAATGTATTTTTTCTCCCACTAAAATGTAATCTCTTTCTCTTCAGGAATCCTATAGTACAATCTATATTCTTATGGTACTTACCTTTTCTACATTTTGAATTATCATTAGTTATATGCCCTATTGCTCCAATTGAACTGACATTTCCTACAGAGTGGAGTCTATTTCTGATTCATTCTTTTATTCCCCATAGAATCTAGCAGTTCCAGCATGAAGTAGGATCTCCATTAAGATATTCTGGATGAGTTAAAGCATAAGTCATATGTCAAAAGACAACTCATATAGGTATGTATCTGTGTGAGTGTGTATTGTATAATTTTAAATTGTGTTTCTCTTACCAGAGAATAAACTCCATGCACACAGGGGATTTTATCTGTCTAATGAAAGTGTTCATTCAGCTTTCAAAAAAGCCCATACTATTCTCAAGCAGTAATGGGTTGTTTTTTATATGTATTAGTCAAAATAATACATTTTTTAACAACTTCAAAAGGAAGTATAATTAGCAATTTTGTAATTTTTGCTACCAATTGTACTTCTCTTTTCAGGACTAATAACTTTAGGCATAATTTATCTGCTTTTAGGCAGTAATCCTGCCATTTCGGTGAAGGGGATCATTCTGAAGCATTCTCTAATGTACGATATTTTCTCTCTTTTCTCAAAGCCTCTATATTTTGGTTCATCACCTCAAATATCACCACCACCTCCATACTGACCCAGCACCATACCTTACCTTTTGTTTTCTTCACCTCTAGAGCTAACTTATTTATATTTCTTCTCTCCCAAATCAACGGAGAAAGGTAATAGTAATAATTCTTAATTAATTTACATAATCAAAAACTGAAAGGACAGGGAGACAGAGGTTTTACAAGATTTACCTTGAATTGCTTACTCTATGAAAACTTTCTTTACCTGAAAGTACAGTTCTTGTACAGTTCTTGTCTATAAGACAGAGTATAATTCTTGTCTTCATACTTCTTGTAGAGTTTTTGTCTTCATACCTCTTGTCTTGTTCCTCTGTGGGGACATAATATATCAAATGTAATGTTTTATAACAGGCAATTTTTACCATGTTTCACCTCTTACTAAACTCTAAGCCCAATAATTACAAGAAAAACGTCTCAAGAATTTTTTGTATGTATCTACATTATACAGCACATGTCTGACACATGAAAAGTTCTTCCCATGTAGAAGTCACTAGCAACTCAGGCAAAAAGAGTTCAATAGAGAAGTCAGGATGCTGTGGGATTTATCGTTTATTATTTCTCCTTCTTATTATTATTATTGCTACAATTACTACTACTATTCATTGTTGTTGTTGCCCTCATTTTTTGCTCTTCATTTTTTGGTCAAGTATTCCAAGGGAAAACTCACAGCTGGTGGAGGTGACAGCAACAGCTGCTGTTGCTTCTTTTTCTTCTTCTTCTTTTATTATTATTGTTATATTTTGCTGCCATTATTATTAGTGTTACTCTTCTCTATCAGGAAATCCAAATTCAGTTTACAAATGATTTTTTTAAATATAAGTAACACCAATGTACTCAGTGTAGGATGTTAGAAAGTAAGAGATTTGTTTTTATGAAATCCATGGTCCCCTAGCTCTTAATAAATAATGCTCACCAGAGTTCCTTGCCCTTTTACCATGAGGATTTGGCTTTCAGGTAAAGGCACTTCATTGTGGTTCACCCAGAACTTAGCTGTCTCAAGAGGTGCCTTCTCACTTTCTAATTGGAAGATTGTGGTCTTATTGACATTTATGGGGGTTGCAATGGGCAAGTAAAGAGTCCCCAAGGGGTTTAAAATTGTAGGAACCCTACAAGGTTTAAAACCCTTCTCTGTATAATTAAATGCTCTGTATTTCAAGATCTTTTTTTTTTAACATCTTTATTGGGGTATAATTGCTTTACAATGGTGTGTTAGTTTCTGCTTTATAACAAAGTGAATCAGTTATACATATACATATGTTCCCATATGTCTTCCCTCTTGCGTCTCCCTCCCCAGAATCTTTTATGGCTGTTTGCAGCCATAAAATTAGTGCCCTCTCACAAGGAAGCCACCATAATTGGGCTTCTGAAAACAAAGATACTGCCATCACTGGGAGCTACTGGTTCTAGGACCTGGGGGGCATGGGCCTAGAGTCCAGCAGATCCAAAGGACTGGTTAATGTCTCTGAGACTAAATATTTTACTTAATTGCACACAGGGAAATTTGAACTCTTAACAGAGGAAATAGACCTAAAAAGATGTAAGCACAAGTAGGTAAGTTCTAGGGAGAATCCAAAAAGGCAGGATAAACAGTCAGTGAAGATCCAAACAGCAAGATATGAGTGGATGTTCATAGCAAAATGGATTGGAGGCACAACAAGTACAGAACATGGTATAATTCTGGATATTGGTTATCAGAAAATAATAGTGGAAAGGCATAAGCCCAGAGACTGGTGACTGTGACATCAAGTTAAATTAGGACCAACCATAAAATATTCCTGTTGATGATAAAGTGGCTACTGATACAAAGCTTCCTTAATTTCTCCTTGTTTCCTTTATTAGATTCACCATTCCTCCAAATGAAAATCTGATACAGGTTGAGCTTAGGCTGATACAGCCTCAGGAAATGTGGATATAAGCTGCTGGAGTAAAATAAATGAATAGGAGACAGCAGGAAAAAATCAAGATTTGACTCTGGCTTATCAACTCCCTTTTGAGAGAGGCTGCTGGTGCTTTGCTCAGGTTCCCTTTACTGGGCCAGTGCATTTATCACCTATCAGCTGTGAGTGTGGACCATTATGAGGTACAACTGCACCCTTCTCCAGATGATTGTCTTTGGCTGGCAGGAGCTATCTCACTAGAAGATGCCTGAGAACTTCAGCACACTCTAAAGAGGAAGACAGAAAACAGCCAATGACTAGCTGATATGGGGATGCAAAACTGGAGCCCCCAAGACACTTACTTCAAGGCATAACAACTCCATGGTGCCATTCACATTCCAGAGCTCCCCGTGGGATCAGACTCTGTCTAGACTTCAGTGAAAACCACAGTTTTGCTTAGCTTCTTGCCCTGCCATATCCTGCTTATGTTTATTTCCTAATAGGTTTCTTCTGAGAGCACTCCAGGAGTGCTTGCACCAAAACACTTGTCTCAGGCTCTGTCTCTCAGAAAGATGATATAAGGCATTCCTTTACTGATGTTTAATTACAAAATTAAAAAAAAAAACAACTTAGATATGGTGTGGGTTCTGAACTTAGAGAGGAATAAGTCTACCAGGTTTTGCTGCATGCCTCTCTGAGCCTCAGTTTCCTTATCACTAACATGGAAATAATAACATTAACCTTCTTACAAGGTTTTGGAGAGGACAGTTAATAATCTTTATATTAATTATAATAGCCTGCATTTACATATTAAAAACCACATTAATTATATTTCATTTATCCATTCATTTATAACCCCTAAGTTCCTTCTATATGCTAGGCACAGTCCCATACTATATATATATATATATATATATATATATATATATATATATATATATATACTCTAGTATACTATACATATAGTATAGTATATATATGCTATATACCATATGCTATATATATCTATATACTATAGATTTTGTAGTAAGGTGATGAACAAACTGTTCTTATGAAAAATTAAGTGAGGACAGCAAATGCTCAAAACAAGAAAAACATACATTGATTTAGATAAATACTATGGGAAAAATGCAGAAAATAGGTGTACTATTTTTTTTTTTTTTTCCTGTATGCGGTCCTCTCACTGTTGTGGCCTCTCCCGTTGTGGAGCACAGGCTCCAGACACACAGGCTCAGCGGTCATGGCTCACAGGCCTAGCTGCTCCACAGCATGTGGGATCTTCCCGGACCAGGGCACGAACTCGTGTCCCCTGCATCGGCAGGCGGACTCTCAACCACTGTGCCACCAGGGAAGCCCCAGTGTGTACTAATTTTTTAATCCTCACAACACCCTTATGTGTTTTACAGATGAGAAAAATGAGGATTAGAAAGGTTAAATACATTATTCAATATCACACAATCAATCAGGAATAAAGGACAATACAAATCCAGACATATCTAACTTAATGGCTAAGCTATGGTACCTCACAACATATGATAAATGCTATCTATAGTAACAACAACATTGAATAAATGAAAAACTAACTATCCCACCTACTGTCATGGAGATTTTCCCCTATGTTTCATTCTAGGAATTTTATAGTTTCAGGTCTTACGTTTAAGTCTTTAATCCATTTTTAGTTGATTTTGTGTATAGTGTAAGATAAGGGTCCAATTTCATTCTTTTGCATGTGGATGTCCAGTGTTCCCAATATTGTTTATTGAAAATACCATTATTCCCTCATTCTGTATTCTTGACACCCTTGTTGAAGATCAGTTGGCTGCATACGTGTCGGTTTACTTCTGGGTGTCTATTCTATTTCATTCATCTATGTCTGTCTTAATGTCAGTACCATACGGTTTTGATTACTATAGCTTTGTAGTACATTTTGAAACCAGGAAGCTTGACACCTCCAGCTTCGTTCTTCTATCTCAGGAATGATTTGGCTATTTGTGGTCTTTTGTGGTCCCATATGATTTATAGAGTTGTTTATTTTCTGTAAAAAAAAAAAATCCCATTGGGATTTTGATGGGGATTGAATCTGTAGATTGCTTTGGAAATTTAACAATATTAAGTTTTCCAATCCATGAATGTGAATGCTTTTTTTTTTTTTTTTTTGAGATATGTGGGCCTCTCACCGTTGTGGCCTCTCCCATTGCGGAGCACAGGCTCCGGACGCGCAGGCTCAGCGGCCATGGCTCAGCAGCCATGGCTCACGGGCCCAGCCACTCCGCGGCATCTTCCCGGACTGGGGCATGAACCTGTGTCCCCTGCATCAGTGGGCGGACTCTCAACCACTGCGCCACCAGGGAAGCCCATGAATGCTTTCTTATTTATTTGTTTCTTCTTATATTTTTCATCGACATTTTGTAATGTTCAGTATACAAGCCTTTTACCTCCTTAGTTAAGTTTATTCCTAAGTATTTTATTATTTTTTTGATGTTATTGTAAATGGGATTGCTTTCTGTAACTTCCTTTTCGGATAATTTGTTATTAGTGTATAGGAACACAAGTGAATTTTGTATGTTGATTTTGTACCCTGCAGTTTTACTGAATTTATTTATTAGTTCTAGTATTTTTTTAAATGGATTCTTTAAGATTTTCTATATATAAGATTGTGTCATCTGCAAAGAGGGACAATTTTAATTCTTCCTTTCTTATTTGCATGTCTTTTATTTATTTTTCTTGCCTAATTGCTCTGGCTAGGATTTCCAGTACTGTGTGGAACAAAAGTGTCAAGAGTGGCCATCCTTGCCTTGGTCCTTATGTTAGAGGAAAAACTTTTACTTTTCACCATTGAGAATTATGTTAGCTGTGGGCTTAACATATATGGCTTTTATTATGTTGATGCGCTTTTCTTCTCTTTCTAGTTTGTTCAGAGATTTTATCATGAGGGGGTGAAGAATTTTATCAAACACTTTTTCTGCATTTATTGAGAAGATCAAGTGATTTTCATTCTTTATTCTGTTAATTTGGGATATAATATTAATTGATTTTCATGTGTTGAACCACCCTTGCATTCCAGGGACAAATCTCACTTGGTATTGATACATGGTCCTTTTTATATACTGTTGAATTAGGTTTGCTAGTATTTTGTTGAGAATTTTTACACCTATATTAATCAGGCTACTTCCTACTGTGCCTCTGTCTGTCTTTCCTCTCAGGGTAATGCTGGCCTTATAAATGCGTTTGGAAGTGTTCCCTCCTCTTCAACTTTTTGGAAGCATCTGAGAAAGATTGGTGTTAATTCTTCTTTAAACGTTTGGTAAAATTCACTAGTGAAACCATCTGGTCCTGAACTCTTCTTTGTTAAGAGATTTTCAATTACTAAATCAATCTCCTTACTTGTAATTGGTCTCTTCAGATTTTCTACGTTTTTCATAATTCAGTCTTGGTATGTTGTGTGTTTCTAGGAATGTATCCATTTCTTCTAGGTTATCCAGTTTGTTGGCATATAATTGTTTATAGCAGTGTCTTATGATTCTTTTTACTTCTGTGGCATCAGTTGTAATGTTTCTTCTTTCATTTTTTACTTTATTTATTTTAGTGTTTTCCCTTTTAATCTAGCTAAAGGTTTGTCAGTTAAAATTAATAATGAGGAGCCATCCAACCATTATACAATTGGATGCCACATTCTAATGTAGTATGCCTCCCCCTGCCCTCAGAGTGTCCTGTGGTCAAAGGATTATGTCACAAGCTAGTTTGTCTACTGATAAAATACTTTCTTTTCTGCAAAAATTATATTGCCACTGTAATGAATAATGATTCTCTTCCATTGGGAAGATTTTACATCTACATAATTGGGAAGATTTTACATCTACATAGTTGGGAAGAAGTTAGAAAATTATTCTTATTTCTTATCACTCTAATAATGATTTTCAGTCACCAGGGTATTCATCTTAAGTAGCTAAGAAATGTCTCTTTTTAAGACAAATTATAATAACACAAATAGGAATAAATAATAGCATAGGTAAGGAAAAATAAAGAAGGAAGAACTATATTTATTGAGGCTAAATCTAGTTAAGGATATTCTGATATCTTTACTTGAAATCATTCTATCCCATTTCATATTATGTTGCCTTTAATGGAAAAATGTGTTCATCATAAACTCCCAGTGTTAATAAAGAAGACAGATGAATAGATTTCAACTCCTCTTAAAAAACAAATATATGTTAATTGACCGTAATTCAGTGACTTCTCTATGAGGGATTGAATGGATGTAGAGGGAAGAAAATGGGACCCAGAATTCAGAAACAAATTATTATTTTCCCAGAAGTCTTAAACAGATTTTTTTTTTTTTTTTTTTTTTTTTGGTACGTGGGCCTCTCACTGCTGTGGCCTCTCCCGTTGCAGAGCACAGGCTCCAGACGTGCAGGCTCAGCGGCCATGGCTCACGGGCCCAGCTTCTCCGCAGCATGTGGGATCTTCCCAGACCGGGGCACAAACCCGTGTCCCCTGCATCGGCAGGGGACTCTCAACCACTGCACCACCAGGGAAGCCCTATGCGGCGAGCCGTTTCTGACCGGCAGAATAACGAGCCGCCACACGCAAGATTCTTCTCGTATCACACTTTATTGGAGCACAGCTTGGTTGAAGAAAGATGGAAGGAAGACCCCGCAATCCTAGAGCAGTCTGCTTATATAGGGATTAAGAACATGTGTCGCTCTGTGATTGGCTTTCGCCGATGGTGCGATTTGTGAGCCAGCATCGGATAGGTCGCTACTTTAAAACCTCATTAGTATACTTAGCGCAAGCGCAGTGGCCACAGGAAGGATGACTCAGCTTATTTCAGCTTCCTGCTGCGTAGCAGTTAGCTGACCGCGCCCTACATCTCCCCCTTTTTTATTTATTAGAACACCAAACAGAATGTAGCCCGTACAAGTGTTCACCTCATGATGTGCTCACTGTTCGAGGGCAGTTTTCTGTTGGCATGTTTGAGACTCAGAATAATGGCTGATTCCCTATAGAGGTGCAATGGCGACAAGGCCTCTCTGTGCAAGGGCAATCAGGACAATGAATGACTCCCTATAGAGGTGCAATGGCAACAAGGCCTCTCTGTGCAAGGGCAATCAGGACAATGAATGAATGACTCCCTATAGAGGTGCAATGGCAACAAGGCCTCTCTGTGCAAGGGCAATCAGGACAATGGATGACTCCCTATAGAGGTGCAATGGCAACAAGGCCTCTCTGTGCAAGGGCAATCAGGACAATGAATGAATGACTCCCTATAGAGGTGCAATGGCAACAAGGCCTCTCTGTGCAAGGGCAATCAGGACAATGAATGAATGACTCCCTATAGAGGTGCAATGGCAACAAGGCCTCTCTGTGCAGGGGCAATCATTTCGAATTATTCAGGGCGGAGAGCCAGGCTGCGGGAGAATCTCCTTCATTAATAGCCAGAAGTGCCTGAGTGAGCAGGACCCCATCTCGATGTGCCCTGATGCGCACACGACAGACCAACCAGAGACACAGCATAATCCCAAATACACAGCAGACTCCAAAGATTCCTACCCCCACCCACTCCCCAAAGAAAGAAAAGGCAGAAGAGAGCCAAGAGGCAAAATCTCCAAAGGCAACGGGCTCCAGCCCGGCAGCACTCAGTTGCACAATTTGAATAATCCTTTGTGGAATTCCAACTAATACAAAGACTTCGATTAAGAATCATCAGGAACATCCAGCTCAGCATCTTCTCTGAAGTTTTCTTCAACAATTCTCGTCAGTCTTGATGGCACCCAGATCGGATCTTGATCCGACGGTTACCACTCCGTGTGTCGAGTTCTGAATCGGTCCTCCATGCAGGGCGCGAAGTTCCCGGGTTTCGGCACCACTTGCGGCGAGCCGTTTCTGACCGGCAGAATAACGAGCCGCCACACGCAAGATTCTTCTCGTATCACACTTTATTGGAGCACAGCTTGGTTGAAGAAAGATGGAAGGAAGACCCCGCAATCCTAGAGCAGTCTGCTTATATAGGGATTAAGAACATGTGTCGCTCTGTGATTGGCTTTCGCCGATGGTGCGATTTGTGAGCCAGCATCGGATAGGTCGCTACTTTAAAACCTCATTAGTATACTTAGCGCAAGCGCAGTGGCCACAGGAAGGATGACTCAGCTTATTTCAGCTTCCTGCTGCGTAGCAGTTAGCTGACCGCGCCCTACAGCCCTAAACAGATATTTTTAAAAATTAGTACCTAAGAAATGAATGAGCTACTCTATATTGTAGGCAATATTTCAGTATCTTAATTTTATTAGAAAATAATTATCTGAAATAATTTTGCTTTAATCAAGGTAGATCTCATATTTTATCACGTAAAGGTAGGATGGAAAACTAAGTGAAGAATCTGAAAGATGCTGTATTAGTTATCTATTGCTGGTTATAGATTACCCCAAAATTTACCCCAAATTATCCCAAAACTTAACAAATTTAGAAAACATTTATTATCTCTATGAGTCCAGAATCCTGCTGTGGCTCAGTTGGGTGTTTATGGCTTAGTCTCTCAGGAGTCTACAATCAAGATGTTTTCTGGGGCTGCAGTACTCAACTGGAGGGGAATACACTTTGAAGTCCACTCAGGTGGCTGGCTATTCACAGGTCTCCGCTCTTTGCTAGCTGAAGGCTGGAAATATCAGCTCCTTGCCACGTGGCCTTCTCCATGAGGCTTCTCACATCATGGCAGCCAATTTCCCCCAGAGTACAGATTCAGAGAGAAAGAGCCCAAGAAGGAAGCTACAATTATTTTTAAAACTTGATCTTTGAATTGACATCCCATTGCTTCTCTTATATTCAATTCATTAGAAGCAAGTAACAAAACCCACCCTAACTTAAGGCAAAGGATTACATAAGGATGTGAGAATGAGGAGTCAGGGATCATTAGGGGCCTTCTTAGAGTCTGCCGTTCACAGCCAGTATCTACTTATGACCCTCAGTACTAATAGACATATTTTCTTTTCCTCTTGAACATCCGAAAACAGTTCACTTTCTTCTCTGATGTTTGGGCATCATGAATGAATGAAAAGCAGTGGGACCCAAGGGTAAGGGATGAGTAACTCTAATACTACAGTTGGGTTTCAAACCTTAAGGTGGACTAAATGGGGCATAGCCATGTCATCTCAGAATGGCATTAATTCCCTAATGTATAATAACAAGATTCCTGTCTTTAATTTTTCCAGGTATCTAACAAGACTCTGTGTTTTTTCTTTCTTTGTTTTTTCCTTTGTTTTCCCTCAATTATATCTTGATTTTGATTCTCTACTCTTTGATCTTCATTGGAGGTCGTTTACCATACATCATCACTATAAAAGCAAATTGAACAGATGGAAAGCCTTACAAAATGTCTTGGTCTCTGCCAGATATGGCTTCTAAGGAGAGGAATTAAGGAGGAAACATTCCTTTGTCTAATTTTTTAATCTAGCTAAATATAGCCATTTTTGTCAGAGGTCACTAAAACTTTCTGTAGATTGAATTTCTTTAGGCACACTCTGAGTATACATACTTGAGAAATAAATTTAACCACAACAGAACATGCTGTTATTAAAAGACTAAAATATGCACTTTGTATTTTATTCAGGAGGCTTGGCTGTTCCCACGAGCTAACAGTAGGTTAACACTAGGGCCTGGTTCTTGTCTATTCTGCTGCATTTAACTCCCTATTATAATGACTAAAGACTATAAACATATAAGCATAAGTTTTTAGTGGTCTGGAAAAGGTTGAATACAGAAGTTCTGCAGTTAAGTTCTGTAGTTAAATACAATTATTTTACAGGGCTCAGTCTCCTTAATGTATCTTACTTGTCACACGCAATTCATAATTATGCTGGGAGAAAGGAATTAAAAGTGTAGAATTTTAATAGCATATTATGCTTTCTCAATTTTCCTATTTTTTACTCTAAAACCTCAAGTTCCATTTTGCTGCCATTTTTCTTCCTTTAATGACCTTCATTAAATTCTAAAATTCTCACCCCACCCCCACTTGTGAAAACGTAACGATAAAATGAACCAGTAGCAAAGTTGAATGGAATCCAGTTCTAAAATCCCTTGCCTCACTCAGCGGCTTCTTAGATACCTGAAATGTGCTTCTTAATTTAGAAAGGAGAATAGCAGTGAGGCTGCAATCCTGCATTTCAGAGACAAGGGAGCAGGAAATGATTTGCGGTTGATTGAAAGCTGGTGTTTGCACTTAGGATTTCCTGAGCTTTCCAATTTTAACCTTGGAGCTTACCTACCTTTGATTTTAAGAATTAGATCCAACCCATATTCTGGTTATCGCCTCACTTTCAAGGTGTATCTTGGCTGTGGATAAGAAAAAATGAAGGCTACATGCTGAAAAAGCAAAACAGAATGTGATAGAAATAAATGGAGGCTACATTTAGCTTTTCTCTGAGCCAAGGACAAGGAGCTAAAGTCTCCTTTAATTTAACCCTTGGATTGTCACAGAGAAATAAGGAGCTCTGGAGAAGATTATTGAATTTGCCATTTTCAAGCAGAAAAATAAAGTTAGAGAATGAGAAAACGTTTTTTAAAAATGTTCTTTGCAAGATGTTGTGAGTAAATATGGTAGAACTGAATGCAAAATATTTATGCATATATACATATTTTTGTATGGGTAAATGTAAATAAAGTGTGAAGCAAGGTATAAATCTCATTCTTTACCTAAAATGTAGGATAATGAGTTATGCCTTGAAAATAAACTTTATCATTCTTTGTTTAAAAGGATAGTCTGGGAAAATTGACTCTTGTCCAAGAGACTCCTATTAACTTCTTATTCAAGGCCTCCTGTATCTGAGTTCTGAATTAACTAGCATAGCACACCTAGCAAGCTCTCAGTTTATATTGGTTAAGTATCTGAATAAAACAATGAAAGAAATAAGGAAGAATAAAGGAGAGAGATTGAGAGATAGAGATAGGGATAGAGATGGGGAGAAGGGAAGAAGGATATAAATGACACAAAACATTTTATCAACTGGATATCACAACTAGAAAAGCTTTCTTCACCTGACTTCCAGGAACACTACTTTTCTGTTTTTCCTCCTGCTTCACAAGTGCCTTTATCAGTCTCCTATGATGGTTTATTTTCCTCTCCATAATTTCTAATATTAAAGTGCATTAGGGCTTAGTCCTCAGTTATTGACTTTTCTCTCTATATGGCCAGTTCCTAAGATGTCTCTTCAAATGTCATGACTTTATTACACCAGTAATCCAACCCACCTACCCAGTATATCTCTAAACTGAAGTTCTTTCCTAAACCCTGGATTAATATTCTTAACTTTCAAATTGAACCCCCATATAGATATCAAATGGCCACATCAAGGTCAAGTTTTACCAAACAGAACTCTTTTTTTTTTTTTTTTTTTTTTTGCGGTACGCGGGCCTCTCACTGTTGTGGCCTCTCCTGTTGCGGAGCACAGGCTCCGGACGCGCAGGCTCAGCGGCCATGGCTCACGGGCCCAGCTGCTCCGCGGCATGTGGGATCTTCCCGGACTGGGGCACGAACCCGTGTCCCCTCATCGGCAGGCGGACTCTCAACCACTGCGCCACCAGGGAAGCCCCAAACAGAACTCTTGATGGACATATCCTCCCTTCTAATCTCCTCCTTCCTCAGTCTTCCCCATATCTACCAATGATATTGCCTTTACCCAGTTTTTCAAACTAAAGCTTGAAGACTTAAAATTTCTTTTCCTTTACTGCACCAGTTATCCAGTCCTTTCACATGCCCTGCTAGTTCTGCATTCAAAGGAGATCCCAAATCTCATCATTTTTACCTTGTCTATGGCTGTTCTAGAAACTTGTTCAACTTGTTCTTCTCTCGTTCTGATGACTGGAAAAGTCTGACAATAATCCTGCTTCACCTTTTGCCTCTTGTTTCAGTCAATGTTTGACAAGACAAACAAATCACTCTAGTGAATTTCCCATCCATAGGTTTATGTTCAAACGGAGGAGGCATAACCAGAACCCAAAATGATGTTCACTGCTGATGCAGAACTGTAATTCACTCAGATGGTACTCAGTGATGAAGCAGACAGAAGGAAGATTTAAAAAATAACCTGGCTTCTCTCTTTCTTCCACCTGCTAGTGTCTCACCCAGCAATTTCAAAAGGAGGCCTAGAAAATAAAGTACCAAGGGCCCATACCATTCCTCCAAAGATATAGAAAGGAACTCAAGAAAGGACAGCATGAATCTGAAAGCAATTGGGCCAAGGAACAATGAGCTCTGCCCCCCTCTCCACCCCAAGCATAGCTTATTCGTCCTTAAAAAACAAGAGTGAACTGTATGAAACAGAATACATATCACGCCAAGTGCCTAGTCTCAACTTTCCAATGGCTTTACATCATGCTCTAAATAAAACGCAAAGTTCTTACCATGACCTACAATGCCTCATGTGACCTAGCCTCTGTCTATTACTCTAATTTCTTCCTAATACTTTCCTTTTCTTACCTCATTTTGGCACATACGTTTTCTTGCATTTCTTTGAATATGCCTAGCAAAATTTCTTCCCCAAGAGCTTTCCCATTTGTTTGATAAGTGGTTTCCCTTGTTTACTAGGTTTGTTTCCTAGCTCTGGTCAGGCCTGTGTTCAAATGTCCCCTCCCCAGAGGGAACTCTGAACACTCATTTGCAAGAGTGACTCCCCCATTAATTTATGTCTCCTTGCCCTGACTTATTATTTTTCTCAGCATTATCACTACCTCACACTATATAGAATTCATACTTTTTATTGTTTTTTTTCCTTCTAGATGATAAACTTCCTGAGGGTAAACTTCACTTGTTTACTAACATATCCCCAATGCTTAGATCAGTGTCAAGCAAATAATAGGAAATCAATAGATATTTGTTGAATAAAGGAATAGAAATAAATTTCTCTTATTATCTTTATGTGAATTTTTTGTCTTAGGTTTCAAAATTGGTTGTTACCCAATAGTTTATTTTGAAGTAAATTCTTTGGAACCCAGAACACTTTTTTGGTTTTTCTTGTTTTTTTTTTTTTTTTTTTTGCGGTACACGGGCCTCTCACTGTTGTGGCCTCTCCCATTGCGGAGCACAGGCTCCGGACGCACAGGCCCAGTGCCCACGGCCCACGGGCCCAGCCGCTCCGCGGCACACGGGACCCTCCCGGACCAGGGCACGAACTCGTGTCCCCTGCATCGGCAGGCGGACTCCCAACCACTGCGTCACCAGGGAAGCCCCCAGAACACGTTTTAACAAACAGCTCTATTGATGGTAAGGTGGTGAAAAGCTTTTCAGATTATTCTGCTCAGAGTGTGGTTACGTCATCAATTAAAATCAAAATGAATGGGAAACCGAACAAGTAGATTATTGGTATTTAAATAATATAAATTTTTGAATACCAATCATTATAAAAAGTATATTTAATTAAGGAAAACATAAAAATCTCACCATACATACATTTTTGCCATTAAAACTAATCTTATATGTCACCTAGTCAAAACTCCAAGCCAAAGAGGAAATTGCATTTTGAAACAAACGTGTGAAATGGTCATCCACTCTGTGTGAACATATCTAATGAGAAAAACTAACTGCATTGTGAGGCACCATCCCTACCAGAAAAATCTGAGCTAGTTCTACAATTTATTTATTCTATTACAATGTCTCTCATCACCTAATATCTGCCAATGTTTACCATTTTGTCTTCTGAATTTAAACTGGGTAAATACAATACCCTTTTACATAACAGTTCATCAATTAAATTCTAAAATTCTTCCTCTCTATGCTAAATATCCTAATTCTTCCAATCCATTCTCATACAACTTGATTTTCAGACCTCTTCATAGGTTAATCACCCTCCTCTATATACACTCCAGCTTTATAATTTCCAGTGCTGGATTTCTTTATCAGTCAGCTGTTGAGGTATAACCTCTTCAATACCCAGCGGCCTAAAACAAAAACCAATTTTTGTTACTCATGAGTCTATGTATGATATTATTTTTCTGGTCTCGGTTAGGTATATTCTTACATCCTGGCCAGCTGTGGGTCAGGTAGGCAGTTCTGATGATGTTGGCTGAGCTCCCTCACATGTTTTCTGTCCGCTAGTGCTAAACAGGTTTTGGAAGCTTCAGCTGGGGCAACTGGCCTCTCTTCCACATGGTCTTTATCTCCAAGCAGGCTAGCTCAGGTTTGCACAGACCACTGAGAGAGAGAAGCAGCACAAGGACAATAGAGACCCAAGCTCAAGACAGGCACCATGCCATTCTACTGTAATCTATTGGCCAAAGCTTGTTAAGAGTGCAGCCTAGAATCAAAGAATGGGAAGAAGACTCCACCTCTTCATGGAAGGAGCTGCATTGTCATATTGTAAATGTGGTAGATAAATGGAGAGAAAAAATTAGAACTATTTTTGTAATCAATCTGCTACAATTCCCAACAGTTAGACTAAGCATGTACAGAAACATCAAAAGGAGAGAGACAGGATAGAGACAATTTGAAAGAGTTTTGTATTTAATATATTGCTTTCATTTATTGAAATAATTATCTTAGAAATAATTAAAATTTAGTTTGGGTTATTTACATTTACTTTACAAATTAGTATTGATATTTATTTTGAGTTACTTATGGGAAAGAAGGCCACCATAAGCCTTTCAGTGCTTCTGGCTAAAAAATTTCTTAATTCAAGCTTTTAGTTGATGCCCTTTGCCACCAAATTGCACCATCACCTGGTCCCAAATTGAGGAAATTTTTGGTAGCTCAAAGGACTGCAGGTTCCACTCCAACAAGACCTCACTAACCACATGCAAAACCCACCTCACTGCACTGCCTGGTGCCCAACTTTGACCTTCAGAGAGGATTGACTGTTTTATGCTCCTACTTTCCAAATCTTACAGAAATTTCTTTTGCAGCCAACCCGCTGTGAATTTAAGTTAATGTTTGTTAGCATACAGTATTTGTTTTTCTGTTTCTGACTTACTTCACTCCGTATGACAGACTCTAGGTCCATCCACCTCACTACAAATATCTCAATTTCGTTTCTCTTTATGGCTGAGTAATATTCCATTGTATATATGTGCCACATCTTCTTTATCCATTCATCCGATGATGGACACTTGGGTTGCTTCCATGTCCTGGCTATTTTAAATAGAGCTGCAATGAACATTTTGGTACATGACTCTTTTTGAATTATGGTTTTCTCAGGGTATATGCCCAATAGTGGGATTGCTGGGTCGTACGGTAGTTCTATTTTTAGTTTTTTAAGGAACCTCCATACTGTTCTCCATAGTGACTGTATCAATTTACATTCCCACCAACAGTGCAAGAGGGTTCCCTTTTCTCCACACCCTCTCCAGCATTTATTGTTTGTAGATTTTTTGATGATGGCTATTCTGACCGGTGTGAGATATATGGAATCTAAGAAAAAGAAGAAAAAAAAAAAAAAAGGTCATGAAGAACCTAGGGGTAAGATGGGAATAAAGACACAGACATACTAGAGAATGGACTTGAGGATATGGGGAGGGGGAAGGGTAAGTTGTGACAAAGTGTGAGAGTGGCATGGATATATATACACTACCAAACGTAAAATAGATAGCTAGTGGGAAGCAGCCACATAGCACAGGGAGATCAGCTCGGTGGTTTGTGACCACCTAGAGGGGTGGGGTAGGGAGGGTGGGAGGGAGGGAGACACAAGGGGGAAGAGATATGGGAACATATGTAGTTGTATAACTGATTCACTTTGTTATAAAGCAGGAACTAACACAACATTGTAAAGCAATTATACTCCAATAAAGCTGTGAAAAAAAAAGTTAACGTTTCTTAAGTAGTGCCCCAGGGTGTTGATGGTAAACCAGAGTTCAACAAAAGACCATAAGGGAATAGAAATAGGGAAGTTTGTAATTCACAGGTCCTGGAGGAAGTATGTGGTGTGCCTTCCGGGGTCAGGCAGGGATGTCAAGGCAGTGGGCAGACAGAGGGAGTGCAGCAGGACTTGCCACACGTGCCTTTACCTGGGTCCACAGGTGGAGTGCTTTGGTGTTCCCAGCCTAAGCCTGGATTGATCAAGTCAAACCAAAAAAAGGTGGAGTTCTGGTAAACTTCCTGGGGCGTCTTTTCTAATTGGGCACAAGAGGAAGGCCCTAGGAGGCAGGGGAGAGGGCTTTTTAAAAGGGCAGTTGGGGAGTCATATCAGGATATCCGGAGTCACGTCACATTTACTTGTGACTCTGTTTTCTAGGCCCTGTGCTAAGGGGTGGGAGGTGGCCCTACCATCAGTTCAAGGCCTTCCGCAGTCCACTTGGCTACACAAAATGGATGCCATGGCAGCAATATTATGGAGTAGTTTAGCTAAACTCTCAACACAACTCTAAACTGAAACCATAAGGGAAAGAAATTCTAGGAAATATTGTTGAGTCTAGCTAAGTTGATAAAATTGGAAAACAACCCAATTCACCTTTTTCCACTTGAGATATATGTATCTCTTAACCATAGCTATCCCCCAAAGAAAGATAAAAACAAAGTCATGCTTCCAACTAACATGAGGGCAGTGAACGTCATACGACCAAAAAAACACTAAACTTCTCTCCAAAAAACGATAAAAGTCCTCATGTCACTTTATCTCTTTTTCTTCTCATTGAACTGAGGCACATTTTAAATGCTGAATAAAGTTAAGTAGTATTAACACATTTTATATTAAATTATAGTGGTAATGGAATTTAAAAAAAGGAACTGATGAGTTCATGCACGCATATTCATATAAAAGTAAGGAAGAAACACTCATAAGTATTTAGTGTGTAGCTGATAGTTATAATTTGACACTTCTGTATTTCCTTTGCCCTCAGTGAGCCCCTTTGCAGGCCATGATTCCTTGCCTACAAGGATGACACAAACCTGCATTTCTGAAAGGTCTGGGCTTTAGCAGTCCTGCTTGTACTGAATACTTTGTAGTTTTCCATTTCCTTTATGACAAAACATGGGGCACTAAGAGGGTACCCAAGGCATCTACTTCATTCCAGGCACATGTCTTCTTACCCCATAGTAGCAAATTGATTTCCCCTGAAGAGTCAGGATCACTTATTTCAGAGAATATAGTAATCCCCTTCTTTGCCAGTGGATTCATTATCATGAGAATTCTAAAGTGGCCATGTGGCAGTCTCTACTTCTAGTTTAATAAAGCAATTGTGTCCCCTGGTGGGAGCATTCATTCCTTAGGAACTAAGACATATCAGGCAGCAAAGCCCAAAGACTCGAGGGCAGGAAGTAAAACTTTCACTAATAGTTCATTTATTAGGGGTAAGAGTAAGAGAATTACCCCCTAATTTTATCCCTTGTTTCTTGAGTTATGAATGTTTGCTGTGGGACAAATAGCACTAAATATTGGTCACAACATATACCACATCCTGGGGGTTATTCTAACCCCAGAAGCTGATGTGCCCATCTAGCCCAGTAACAGAATCTCCTAAAAGCTTTTTCACTATTTTATTATGCTAGTTGCTTCAGAATGATGAGGACCATGGGAGTGAATAAATTCCATAAGCATGAACCGGTTTCCAGATACATCAATTTCTCCTTCACCCTGAAAGTCTTATCTTAACATGTTCCAGATATGTGGACTCTAGAAATTTCACTAAAGCAGCAAACTGTTGAATTTTTTATGGCATTTATCTCCTTTCCTCTGGTACACATGGATATTATCAATGTGTCTAGAGAAGCTACTTCCCCCTCCTCACCATGTCCAAGGAGAACTCTATCATTAATTGAATGACTTAGTGATGTTCTGCAATGGAAATGCCATCAAAGAATCTATGGATGAGATTATGATATTGGACTAGGAAGCTGATATTGCCTTAGTATAGGGCAGTGAAGCTGTTTTCCTGGCTCTGCAAGGTGAAAGCAAACAGTTCCCAATAAAGAGATAGCATATATAAATCAAAGTAGCATTTGTTACATTAACTGATGCATTCCAGGTACTGGAGATTATGTCTGTTTGCTCCAGCGTCCAAATCACATCTGAAATGGTGGCTACAACCATACTCATAAATGACCATAATTGCCTCTGGAAATTAAATGCCACAACTTGGTCCCTGCCATCATAGGACACATCATCCTTATTGAATCAAGGATCTTGATTCAATGGTAGTAGTTTCCACTGTCATTCCTGGCCTACAGAGAATAACCAGCACAGGGATCTTCAAGAATACTAGAATTCCCTTCTGGATATATTTCTCATAGCTTTTGTGAAGGAAATCATCTCTGGACGTTACAAAAAATATAATAAATTGAGTGGGTGAGACTTTCATGATAAGTTCACTCTAGAATTCTGATTCCCTTTAGCCTTTGGATGCCTTCCTCTACACTGCACCAAGGAAGTTATGGCATTTCAACTTCATTTAGTGTAGGCCATATTTGAGTTCAAAGTTTAGTTGCTATTCCAAGAAAACTGTTACTCCCAGTCACCAGAGCTAACCTATTGAATCCAGAATCTATGCTTAATGCAAACATATCAACAAATTCAACCTGACCCAACACTGTATTTCCTCCATCCTGCCCTGGTAGCTTTAGGATCTATTCCCATATCTGGAGTGGTAAATCTCTGATGATTTTCATCTGCCTTCTACCTCCTGGGTCCTGCCAGAACTTGAATCTGGTTATAGGTCTACAAGCAATGCGAACTGGTTACCCCTTCCCATGTTCAGGGTAAACTCCTCCCCAGTCATTGCCCTACATTTAACACATGCAACCTTGTGATTTTACAAATTAATTTTGTACCGTAATGTAGCACTCTCATGATTAGATTTGAGGTTTGGTTTTCAGAAATCTTGGCCCCGTGCCTGGCTAAGGGCCTTTATTTTAGGGCAAAGTCCTAAAACTCTGCTTTCTTATCCACAGTTTAAGGTGGAAAATTAAAGCCCCATGGTCCTCATTTTCTTCCTTCAAGTTCTCCTGTGTACTCTCAAGTAACCAACAAACTCCTTTACGGTCTTTATTTTCACAAAAATGTTCTAAACCAGCACCACTCGACCTAAAGTATAGCCTTTCATAATCACTTGATTTTAGGTGTCCTCATAAGCACTTGACTAACTGCTTTGCCATTGTATGGCACGGACAACCACTGTCACTTTTACCATTTGCAACAAGGTTATTAAGGCAGTTAAATTTAATAAGATCAGGGAATCAATTCCAGATATCCCAGAAAATATTTGGATAATACATCCTTAAGTTTTTATTTCCCTAGAACCACTTTAGTACCAATTTCAGTGTCAGGGTTTTAGCAGGGAGCAAAACCACAATATGGAGTATGTGGTTAGCAATACGGAATAAGATTTGTTATAAAGATTCCACAGATGTAATTCTTGGTAAAGTTTACAGGAAGTTGTTGCCTCTCAGCTAGTGGTGGATTAGAAGTCACCATAGGTTAGCAGAGACAGTAGTCAGGAAGAAAAGTTGCACGTGAAGCAGGGGGAGATAGGGCAAACTGGAATCATTGCAGACAAGCTAGAATCTGTCTCTCGCCACCTCCAACCTGGGTAATGTGGGAGTCCTGAAGAAGCTGACATCTTTTACCTCCAATCTGCACATACCTGGCCCAAAGGTAAAATAAGCTGAAGGAGGAGATCCAATGGAATCTGTGTGAGCTGTAGTGCTGACTGTTGCAGAGGCCATCAGTTCAGTCCCAAATGCATGAGCTTCAGGAATGTCTGGTGACCTGCACCAACTATCCAAACACAGCAGATGCTGCCTCCCTTCCACTTTCCAAATCTTATATAAATTTTTCTTGTTGCCAACAACCTTATAGGGAAAAGAATTCTGGAAAATCTACTTCTAGAATAGCTGATCACCACAGTAAAAATGTGAGAGATATTTTTCCATCTTTTTTTTTTAAGGAACTTCAAAGCTAAAGTTGAATACTCTGGAGCTTGCAGTCCATATACTGTCAATCATACTGGGAAATCACTTTCTACATTTTGAGGAGAATCCCTGTCAACAATCATTAGGCAATACTGGTTACTACTGATTTTAACATTTTCCCACATATTAATTTATTCCATGTACGGAACAAAGAAATGTTAGAAAAAATGCAGCAACCCTGATGGCAAGGCTTCAGGCTCCCTAGGTAATTCTGCAGCCATCCTACTATGACAACCCTAATATTTATGTGTGTGTGTTTTACATATTTTTGTCTCTTCATGTTTCAGTTTGGATATTTTTCTCTGCTCTTATTTTAGTTTAGTAATTCTGTCTTCACTTATACTTACTTTCTGTAAAGTCTTCCACTGAATTTTGCATTTTAATTTTTAAAATTATATTTATGTATATAATTTTAAATTTTCTATTGGTTATTTTTCATGCATCTAGCTCTCTGCAAAAATTCTCAATATTGTCTTATATTTCATTTAATATATGCAGTATATTTATTTTAGTCAGATTTTGACTGTATTTATTACCTGAATACCCTGTGGAGCTGTTCCTACTGTATGTTTTATTTATTTGTTTTAAATTGTGATTATGTTATCTTGAGTTTCTGTATGTCTGGTTATTTTTGGTTAGGTATCTTCCATTGAATATTTTTAAATGTACAAATAATTTGATTCTTTAAGTTATTTTTTTTCCTCCATACAGTATTTGAGTTTCCTTCTGGTAAGTGGCTAAGGTAGTAAGGATTGATCCATATCAAATATATAAAGTTCTAAGAACTTACAATAATAAGAAAAATACTTTCTCTGGTCAGCGTTGAAGGTTCCTAGAGCACAAAAACATCATTTTAAAATTAATAAGAAAAAGAATATATATTTAATCATGATTTTTCTACATAAACTGTAATAAAAGCTAACCAAACAGTTGATTAAATGTTTTTCTAAGGAGAATTATAGATAAAAAGTAGAAGGAAAATATGAGAATTGAAAAACACCATTTGAAGACTCTAATGAAACAATTTTTTGAAAAACTATTTTGCTAAAATTATTAGGGTGAAATGCTGATGGAGGAATTTACAATGGAAGAAAAGATAAAAATTAATTTATAAGTTTGAAAACCAGGGGTATGTATCTCATGAGCCCTTGTTATAGGGGAATCCACAAAAGCACTGTTACAGATAGATATACTGCCACTCCAAATTGATCGAAATATGATAAAACCTCTAGATATAACTAACAGTTTAAAGACACTAGTGACTAACTTAACAATCAGATAAACCTAAAATAGGGGGTATTACATATATATTTAAAAGATCAGGGCAAAAAGAAAACTGCAAGGAATAATAAAATAAAACCATTTTATTATGGAATAAAAAATATTAAAGACATAAGAAAAGAGAAAGTGTGGTAATTTTATTTTAGTAGAGAAGCTGTACTTATCTGATAAGTGGTTTTTATCCAGGAGTTATAGATGTGAGTTATTTACTTGTATTATTTGGTTAGTGATATCGTTTTACAAGAAGTAGAATATTTTTGTAAATTCAGTCACATATCTAACATTAACTTATTTTATGCACAAAGTTTTAGGAATATATCTGATTGATTTGAAACCTTTAGTTACTCCTAAAATTTTAGTTTCCAATTTTTTGTCCCTTCTTTACCAATCCTAATACCTTTATAAAAATGTAAATTGTTTGTAAATACTGATTGCATGCAGGAATTTCTGATATTAAAAGATGAATGAGTTATATTTCTTAACTCAAAAGCTCCCTATAAGTAAATATAAATGTGTTATATTTCTTCTTGTGAGTTTATATTAGGATGTAAACTCCAAAGCAAGTCATACTGCAATTTTTAAAGTTCTTTTTATCCTCAGTGGAAATACACTGATGTTAACATACTTCAAAAGCAGAAAAGTTCAATGGAGAGAATTTTATATTGATATATAGAGAATAAAGGGCAAAAAGAATATCCTACAGCATCTCTGAAATCACCTGAGATTTCCTTGAAATTTTATTTCACTGAGATGAAATTCAGGGAAATGTGTAGGTGCCACTGTGAGGTTGACACATGCATTCACTTCATTTCTGCCAGCAATCCTTTAAACACCCTTGGTTATTTCTGCACGTAACCATCCATTGTGAAAAATGGGTATTTTTAGATGCCCATTCCAGGGCAAGAGAATACACTATTCATGACAGGATATACTAGTTTTTATGGCCTGAGGCCTAAAAGGAATTAGTGTATTCTAAATTTAGCAAATCAGATAAGGCTAAAATAAATATTACACACCACTTGTCTGTTTGTGTATTCATTTTAAAATGAAAGTTTTCTTGGTAAAATATTTGTGAAGTAACTGTGTTATCTGGGTACAGAATTTTTATTTATGTACTTATTTAATCATTTCCCTAAATATAATAGAAATGGGAGAAATAGGGATGGGTGGAAAAAAAGGAGGGAAGAGTTGGCCTCTTCAGTTTTGCACCAATCTTTAAGTAACATCTTACCATTTCTTTCTCAAAGCAATCAAGGGAGGAGAAAACAATAGTACTTATTCTCTAGGGAAAGAATAAAAGACTCATAAATTACTGAAGATAAAATTGGAAAGGTGGAGTAAATTTTTTGACCCACCTTCTAGAGTAATGGAAATAAAAACAAAAATAAACAAATGGGACCTAATGAAACTTAAAACCTTTTGCACAGCAAATGAAATCATAAACAAGACGAAAAGACAACCCTCAGAATGGGAGAAAATATTTGCAAATGAATCAACGGACAAAGGATTAATTTCCAAAATATACAAACAGCTTATGCAGAGCAATATCAAAAAAACAAATAATCCAATACAAAAATGGGTGGAAGACCTAAACAGACATTTCTCCAAAGAAGACATACAAATTGCCAACAAACACATGAAAGGATGCTCACCATCACTAATCATTAGAGAAATGCAAATCAAAACTACAATGAGGTATCACCTCACACTGGTCAGAATGGCCATCATCAAAAACTCTACAAACAATAAATGCTGGAGAGGGTGTGGAGAAAAGGGAACCCTCTTGCACTATTGGTGGGAATGTAAATTGATACAGCTATTATGGAGAACAGTATGGAGGTTCCTTAAAAAACTAAAAATAGAATTACCATATGACACAGCAATCTCAATACCGGGCATATACCCTGAGAAAACCATAACTCAAAAAGAGACATGCACTCCAGTGTTCATTGCAGCACTATTTACAATAGCCAGGTCATGGAAGCAACCTAAATGCCCATCAACAGATGAAAAGATAAAGAAGATGTGGCACATATATACAATGGAATATTATTCAGCCATAAAAAGGAACAAACTTGGGTCATTTGTAGAGATGTGGATGGACCTAGAGACTGTCATACAGAGTGAAGTAAGTCAGAAAGAGAAAAACAAATATCATATATTAACATATATATGAGGAATCTAGAAAAATGGTACAAAGGAACCTGTTTGCAAGGCAGAAATAGAGACACAGAAGTAGAGAACAAACATATGGACACCAAGGGGGAAAAGAGGAGGTAGGATGAATTGGGAGATTGGAACTGACATATATACACTAATATGTATAAAATAGATACCTAATGAGAACATGCTGTATAGCACAGGGAACTCCACTTCACTGTACAGTAGAAACTAACACAACATTGTAAAACAACTATACCCCAATTTTTCAAGAAAAGATAATCTTCAATAGCTTAAACATGAGAAACAGCCTACAGAGCTTGTACATGGCAACCTCCTGCATTCAGGTGAACTCAACATGTAAGACATACAAAATGGGAGGTGCACACCCATCAATGGTCGGAGTGCATGGGGACTGAACATGGCCTTCACACCTTCATGGGACTGACAGTGTCAGGACACACAGTTGCTGTCCTCAGATCCTCTGCACTGTGAGCTGCAATGCAAAGGAATCTCTGAATATTGTTCACTGTTACTTAGAACTTTCTGATTTGCATCTTAATTTAGAGGGTGCTTTTTGCCACAGGCACTGCCCCATGATTACAGAGGTTATACCAGAAAAATGATTTTGAACACGACAAGGTTTTGGCACTTAACTGGTGGGTGCTGGGGAAAAAATTAAAATCCTGTTATTTTCACTCTTGAGTCTTTATTCTGAGGTTCCAGGAAAATAATGCATGGTATTTCTGGAAAATGAATGCAACATTCTGTCTTCCTCTCTTTCAAAATAGACTTAATCAGTCAGCCAGTATTTATGAAATTGATATTCGTAATAGAGGACCATTGTATATTGGTTCAAAGGCTAGAAAGTGTGTTCATGTTTCTTTGTTACCTTTCTCTCAGTTCTAAAGTGTAGATATAGGATAAGTGTTTATGATCCTCATTTTTTACAAAGGAGCTATTTCAGATTGAGGGAAGTTATTGATTTAATTGGTCAAACAGCTGGTCTGGCTTTCCTTGTAGCTGTCATCCCAAAATAGTTCACAGTCTAGAGCATTCAGGTGGAGCATAGTGAGATAGAATGACTTTCTGCCTCTTAACAAATTTTTTATTTCACCACTTTTAGTCCACGTATTAGATTCTGCTTGAAAGGAATATAATAACACTAACAAAATAATAACTGATTTTATTGAGCTTTTATTATGTACCAGGCACTATGCTAACCACTTTGCATGTCTCATTTCACTCAAGAATTGCAACAACCCCATGAAAGAGGAGCTATTATTTTTGTTATTTTAGAGGTAAGAAAAGTTCCCAACTCCAAAATCTGTGTAGCTAAATACAGATAGTGATAGCTCAGTCAAAAGGTGATTCAAAAAAGTCAATCTCTTAATGTAAACAAATTGGAAATACCTTAGCCAAATTATTTTGTTTACATTCTCCTATTATGTATTTCCAGGACTGTTAATTGTGTAAAAATGTTTAATTCTAAAACAACTCTTGCAATAAATATAAAATACAAGTTCTAAGTGAGAAGAACACACTGTGTTGCAGATTAATGACACTGCCTTTTCTTTTCTAAAGGTATATGAAAATACTGGTGCACCTTATAATCTATGAGTTTTATATCAGACAAAATGTGGTACTTTTAATCTACTGAAGTCTTAGTATTTTAACATCAGCAAAGAGAATAAAGGATTCAAAAAAATATAAACCTTTATTTGATATTCCACTGCTTATTATCTCTGAGTATAATTGGGAGGTAAGCCAATTGAATTCTATAATTCTATAAATTCTGTTTAGTCCTCATAGAACTTCAGTCTATAAACAAAGTCATTGCTAGAAGAGAGAAGAAATGTGTGTCTTGTTGACACAGGTAATCATCTGGCTATGACCTCCAGCAAGAGAACATGAACACCACAAATGCCCAGGGTAAACCCAGTTCACCTTGGAGCACTGGAACCCCATGGTCAGTGCACATGTTTCAACTAAATGAACATGAAATCCCAAAGGGTCACCAGAGATTCACACCATTCTGCCCTAATATTTTTCCTTTGTATATTGTAAATATTTATATTTTCACATGTAAAATATTATTTAATTTATGAGTTTATGGTATCTGATACTCCTCTCAAGTAAGCAAAGTCTACCTGCAAGCAGAACATTTTTATCTCTACATTCTCAAGACCTAGAATATGCTGAACCTATAGTAATGACTTAACAGATACTTGTGGAACTGAACTAGATACTACTTCTATTTTTCTTATTTACCTGGTTATTGACCATCAGCCAAAGATATAGATTTGCTGCTCCTAAACCACAAGCACAGTCTCAGAAGTCTCACATTTTAGGCAGCACTGCAGAGTGGTTAAAAGCAAGGGCTCCAGACTTGAACAGATTAGGTTTAGAGTCTTGATGCTCCCTAATGAGCAGGGGAGACCTTGGGCAATAATGCACTTTCCAAATCTCAGTTTAATCTCTATAAATGCATATAATAAGTATTACTTATCTTCTGGGATAAGTGATACATATCCCAGAAGAATAGTTAAATGATTCGATTAAATAGAACATTTAAAACATTTAGAATAATGTCCAATATGTGGTAAGCATGCAGAAAGTTCTAGATATTAGTATTAATATTATTGTTATTATCATCAGTCAAGGCTCCAACAGAAAACAAATCCAAAATAAGTGGTTCAAAGAAAGAGACAATCATGAGGGACAATTTACAGAGATTTGGGCAGGATTCAGGAAGCCAACTGAATCTGCTGGAGCAAGCAGAGATTAGAAACAATGGAGAAAGGCTGCCTCTAGTACTGATGGGGCAATGGGAGAAAGTGCATTCCTAGAACACAGAGGGCTTGAGTCTGGGCCGGAAGGATCTATAGTCACGAAAGCATGCAGGTACTGCTAGAAGTGAGGCTCTAAAGTTGGAAAGGTGCAGGGAGGAAAACCCCATACCTTTCTCCTTCCACCCTCCAATCTCTCGCCAGTCCCAGTCATTAGTTGAAACCAACAGGGTGACACAATTCAAAAGGTAGCCCTCTGGAAAATTAAGTGGGGCAGAAAAAAAAAGATTAATTTGAAAGGGTAGAGGTGGCAAATTAGTACACTCTCTACACCCACATTGAGACATAATAAAAAATTCTTTAATCTACAAAACTTTCTCCCCCATGGTCCACCAGTTCCCATATAAATTTGCATGGTGTCCCTGAGAATAAATTAATAATTTTTCTCACTACTACAAAGAAGAAGCAATTTGACTGAATCTGAAATACTTGAATATATTATGAGAATGCATTTTAAAAATGGAATTGGGAAATAAAGCTATCGACAACCAGTCTCCGATACGGTCTCCCTTATGTTTTAACAGCAGCGTCTGAGTGGTCTTCTAAGGAAAAATTAAATGAAAAATTCATTGAAGTCAGACTCGAAGAGCTCAGTTTATGCTCAGAAATCGTGTAACACTTCAAACCATGGTGAAGCAGCCCACGCTGAGCTGATAATGAAAGGTATTTAAGATACTCTGGCCTTGGTTAATAGCAGATATAAGAGAAAAGATATTAAGAACAGGATTTAGGGAGGTGTAAAGACAATTTCTTCTTGATCTGTTTCTCTTTATTGTTTTCTGGGTTGTTTCTTTCTCTGACTCTCTACTTCCTTCACTTTCTCTACCAAATCCCCCCCACCCCCGTAGCTAGAGTTCTTAGAATACTGTCTCCAAGATAGGAGAGAATCCCTGATTTGGGGAACATTATCTAGAGATCAGTAGTTATACAAATTTTGCAGAGAAATCAGATTTACTAGTACACAAGTTTAGTTTGAAGCTGCAAATGCTGTAACTTAAAAAGCCTTTTTATACATATTTCAGCCCAAAGAACCATTGGACTTCCTCTAAAAAGTGTTTCTTTTTTCAAAGAGAAACGAACCACCAGCCAAATAGGTATCTGTACATGGAGAAAACTGCACAAAGACCCTAATAACTTTTCCCCTGGAAGCTTTGCATTATAAAACCATCAGAGGTTCTGCACATAACAACAAAGCTCCAGGAAAGCATGATTGGCAGTGTTCGTTGGTAAGAAGCTGTCATTTAAAAATCAGGCAAAGTAATCTGCAGGGCCTGAGACTGGGCAGGTACCTAGATATCTTGTTAAGATATTAAAATTGTCAGAGCTCTAAAAAAAAAAAGAAGGGAAACATAGAATGTATAAATATTTTAATATTTAAATTATTGTTACACGTGTCCTCAGAAATGCATATAATTTTGGATTTTGCCTGGAAGAGGGGGATAAAATAAAGTAGCTCTATTTTTTTCTCTCCACTCGTATTATTTTTGCATCACCAATGCATTTATCCTAACAGTTGTCAATCTGATCTCCTTCTAGACCATGATATAATATACTTCTTGCTTAAAATTCCATTAATAAGAACAAAACAGATAATTAATTAAAAAATCACCGACAGCATTCTATGAGACAAAGGATGTGGTGATCAACTAACTGGACATATCCATATCAATACTTTAATCAGCAAATTAGCATTTCATTGTATACTATTTTCTATTGTTCTTCATTTGTGACTTTCTCCAACATATGCTGTTTCATCTTTTCACTTTCGAAAGACAAAGCATAAAATAATACCAAGCTGTTAGGAAGTTAAGAAGTAATCACAGGTGAATGGATAAGAAAATGTAGTATACACATGCAGTGGAATATTATTCAGCCTTATGAAAGAAGGAGATCCTGCCATATGTGACAATATGGATGAACCTGGAGGACATTGTGCTAAGTGAAATAGCCAGTCACAGAAGGACAAATACTACATGATGCCAATTATATAGAGTATCTAAAATAGTTAAATTTATAGATGCAGAGACTAGAATGGTGGTTGCCGGGGACTTAGGGAAGGAGGGAGAAATAAGAAGTTGCTGTTCAATGGATGTAACATTCCAGTTATACAAGATGAATAAGTTCTAGAGATCTGCTGTGCAACATTGTACCTATAGTTAACAACCAAAGGAACACAAGGAAACTCTTAAAGGAGATGTACATGTCAATTACCTAGATCATGGTGATGATTTTATGGTGTTTGCATAAGTCCAAATTCATCACATTATGTACATTAAAGATGTGAAGGGTTTTTTTGTATACCATTTATATCTGAATAATGCTGTTTTAAAAAAACATATTTTTAAAATTTACTTTTTAAAAATATTTACTCATTTTATTTTATTATTTATTTTATTTATTTGTTTGGCTGTGTTGGGCCTTAGTTGCAGCACGCATGATCTTTTTTGAGGCATGAGAGATCTTTTTCATTGTGGTACGTGGGCTCTTCGTTGCAGCATGCGGGCTCAGTAGTTGTGTCATGCGGGCTTAGTTGCCCCGCGGAATGTGGGATCTTAGTTCCCTGACCCAGGGTCAAACCCACGTCCCCTGCTTTGGAAGGCAGATTCTTTACCACTGGACCACCAGGGAAGTCACAAAAAAGACATATTTTTTAAAAGGATTAATCAAAATGCTAACAGTCAAATAACTCACCTGGTAATTTCTTCTTTCTGTAACTGTGTATCATATACTGTACCATATAGTGGTCAGCCAAGATTGTGTCCAACAATGGATATAATTGATAGAGTAGTGAACTGTTATCCTGAGGTTCTGAGTAATAATCTATGTGTAATATATTCATAGGCAGGGAAAGGAACTCTTGATTAATATTTCTTATAATAAGAGATTGTATATTGAATGTTTCAAATTCACATTAATGTAAAAGCTTAACTTCCTTCCAGGTTTCTATATGGAGCAGAAGAGAACTCTTGAGGCTCCATCTACCTAAATCACTAATAGTTCCAATACCTCATATTAATATTAATGAGTGATCTCAAATAATTTTCCTACAGCAGTAATGTATTTCAGTTTCAATAATTTTATACTTTATAACCCCCAAATATAAGTAATAAAGAAAACTAACATCTATTGCTTGCAATCTTACTGTAGATCCAGACCTGGTGTAAGTGTTTTTATCTAGTTTACCAAACTGATTTAGGCCCTACAGCTGCATTGGAAGCTGTGTGGGATTGGATTTCTTACTACTTTATGAAGTCTCCTCAATCAATAAGGAAATAATAAAACAAATAAATATATGAATGTTTCCAAGCCACATGTAAAAGAAAGTTGATGGATACAAGACTCATTTTAGCAAGTGTCTCTTGGACCCATGGATTGCTGTATCCACTGATGATACATCAAACAAATGAATAAACATCTACACAGCCCTATCTAATGTGTTCTTTTTACCTGCTGATTGGTTTTCTACCAAAGGTGCCTTTCCATCTTTCTTAATACAGTTAAGCCAAAAGTTTTGCAACACTCCAGTGACAACTGTGGTCAAGAGGGAAAAATCAGAAAGCCAGAAAGACATGTGTGCATACACATGCAAACACACACAGACAGAATGCAGATGGCAAGGCCAGGAATTGTTACTGCACACCTAAATTAGTATGATGCCGCTCCATTACCATCCCATTCGTCTGGGTATGTTACCATTATATTTACCCGCCATTTTTACAAGCAGTCAGCTGAGAAGATAACTGGATAAAACCTCAAGACTGGAAGTAGTATTTTCTGAACAAGTTTCTCAAGGCAAAGATTGTAATGGTTTTTTAAAAGAAATAACCACTAAAGAAATACATATTGAGATTTAACTTTATGTGGTTGCTATAATCCTAAAAGTCTTCATATATTTTCTAAATATTTATTACTGAACCATAAAACACTAGTAAGATACTCATGAAGTTTAGTTATTGAAAAAAGAGCATACTATGCATTTGGGGGCGGGTACTGAGGGAGTCTATTTGTTGCTGTAATAATTGCTTTTGGAAAATGACCACAATGAGTAAATAGTAATTGCTTTCCTGAGCTTATTAGTTTTAATCGTGAATTATTTTGAATTCAAGTGTTTCTTTCTGACTGCCCTCCTGCTCACTACTACTGAAACCACACAGGAGTCTTTCCTTTAATTAATTACGGTGTAATTAAACAGCAGGTACCTACACAGAAGCGGAAGAGTCAGTTCCATCTGTTCTGCAGGGTCTCAGGGCGGTGACAAGAGAGTTCCCTCACGAATTTTACCTTAAGCAGTTGTTGTATTTTAATTTCCAGCTATCCCTTTTATAAATTGCTCTTATGATTATACTTGATAATTCAACACTTCAAAATTGGAGCCCCTCCAGCATTTACCCTGAAAACATATAAAAAAGGATTATGAAGGGGAGGAGAGAAGTTCTTTTATAAAATTCACATTGGCAAATGCAATTAAAAGAATATATCATTCATTTATTAATGTAAAACAGTGGGCAGACACCATTTCATGAGAGCAATCAATTTTAATTTGAAGATATAGGGCATTCATAGACACAGAGAAGATTGACAATATTCCAGAATGTAGAATGTAGAGGGTGGGACGAGTTTAAGGGGAGGCATATATTAGTATCTTATTTTTAGCCTGGAAGAGTCCCCAAACTTCTGAAACCGGAAATGTAATTTTTGCTAAAAGAAAATTTTCAGAAAGGAGAAGTAAAAACATTAACATCTGGTTCTCAGATAACAGGACATGTATATCACTTGTTAATGTATATTCTAATTTTTATGAATCTCTTATTTCTTCTGCAGAGCTGTAAGTTTTGTGAAGAGAAGATATCTATTTTGATTCATTTCTTTATCCTCACAGAAGATACTGCAGTGCTCGCTCAGTGGCTAGTTGCTGAATGGCAATAATTCAATCATCTATTTATTTCTGGCCCATTATAAAAACCCTACCTTTCTCCTTGATCACAGTATGTTCAGGTCTGGAGAGGGGTGGCTAGTGCTTTGAATGATTGTCAAGGTCACAGCTTGGTCTTCTTTGAAGACAAAACTGATGTATTCCAGTTATGTTTTCAGGACACTTACCTCTTAAATAGAAAGGTTTTAATGAATATCATGTAGTGTAGGATATTAAGGGGATGACAAAAATAAAGGAGATCTATAAGGTCTGAGTTTGTAATAGATGCTTATTTTGTCTGGATATTAGAAAAAAAATTAAATTTATTTGCCTACAATAGTAAGTTAAAACAATGCCGCACTTTAACTAAGATTAAGAACCAAGACACATATTATCAATTATAATGTAATTATTAAACTAAACTATCAATCATCGATTCAATGAATATATATTAACTTTATGTGGTGAGTAAACACAAACTAATCCCTGCACACGTGGAGTATACAGACCTTTGTTAAAATTGACGAAATGTTCTTAGGACAAGGAAATTGCAAAATAGTAAACAGCAAGAGATCATGTAGTAGAGGTGTTTTACCAAGGCAAGGAGAACAGGAGATGACCCCTGAGTTGAGATGAGAACAGTAAGTCAGACCTGACCAGGTGGAAAAGGAAAGGAAGTGTTTCTGAGCACAGGGAACAGCACACGCAGAAACTGTCTGTAGGTTTTCATAAAACAGCGAGAAAGCTGTTGTGGTAGTCCAATGAGGAGCAATGGCAGATTTGACTAGGATGGTGGTGGCAGTAGTGATGGAATGATGCAATGAAATTATGGACATACATACCAGTATTTTTATGTGACATTGCAATGGTTGTACACCACTCTGAGTTTCATCATCTTTATTGTTTTTTTATTATTTTTTAACATCTTTATTGGAGTATAATTGCTTTGCAATGGTGTGTTAGTTTCCTCTTTAAAACAAAGTGAATCAGCTATACATATACATATATCCCCATATCTCCTCCCTCTTGAGTCTCCCTCCCACCCTCCCTATCCCACCCCTCTAGGTGGTCATAAAGCTGATCTCCCTGTGCTATGCAGCTGCTTCCCACTAGCTATCTATTTTACATTTGGTAGTGTATGTATGTCCATGCCACTCTCTCACTTCGTCCCAGCTTACCCTTCCTTGTCTGCGCCTTTATTCCTGTCCTGTCTCTAGGTTCTTCAACCATTTTTTTTTTTTTTAAGATTCCATATACATGTGTTAGCATACAGTATTTGTTTTTCTCTTTCTTACTTACTACACTCTGTATCACAGACTCTAGGTCCATCCACCTCACTACAAATACTCAATTTCATTTCTTTTTAGGGCTGAGTAATATTCCATTGTATATATGTACCACATGTTCTTTATCCATTTATCTGTCAATGGATACTTAGGTTGCTTCCATTTCCTGGCTATTGTAAGTAGTGCAGCAATGAATATTGTGGTACATGACTCTTTTTGAATTATGGTTTTCTCAGGGTATATGCCCAGTAGCAGGGTTGCTGGGTCATATGGTAGTTCTACTTTTAGTTTTTTAAGGAACCTCCATACTGTTCTCCATAGTGGCCGTATCAATTTACACTCCCACCAACAGTGCAAGAGGGTTCCCTTTTCTCCACACCCTCTCCAGCATTTATTGTTTGTAGAGTTTTTGATGATGGCCATTCTGACTGGTGTGAGGTGATACCTCATTGTAGTTTTGATTTGCATTTCTCTAATGATTAGTGATGTTGAGCATCCTTTCAGGTGTTTATTGGCAATCTGTATATCTTCTTTGGAGAAATGCCTATTTAGGTCTTCTGCCCATTTTTGGATTGTGTTGTTTGTTTTTTTGGTATTGAGCTGCATGAGCTGCTTGTAAATTTTGTAGATTAATACTTTGTCAGTTGCTTCATTTACAAATATTTTCTCCCATTCTGAGGGCTGTCTTTTCATCTTGTTTATGGTTTCCTTTGCTGTGCAAAAGCTTTTAAGTTTCATTAGGTCCCATTTGTTTACTTTTGCTTCTATTTCCATTTCTGTAGGAGGTAGGTCAAAAAGGATCTTGCTGTGATTTATGTCATAGAGTGTTCTGCCTATGTTTTCCTCTAAAAGTTTGATAGTATCTGGCCTTACATTTAGGTCTTTAATACATTTTGAGTTTATTTTTGTGTGTTGTGTCAGGGAGTGTTCTAATTTCATTCTTTGACATGAAGCTATCCAGTTTTCCCAGCACCACTTGTTGAAGAGGCTGTCTTTTCTCCATTGTATATTCTTGCCTCCTTTATCAAAAATAAGGTGACTATACGTACATGGGTTTATCTCTGGGCTTTCTACCCTGTTCAGTTGATCTATATTACTGTTTTTTTGCCAGCACCAAACTGTCTGGATTACTGTATCTTTGTAGTATAGTCTGAAGTCCGGGAGCCTGATTCCTCCAGCTCTGTTCTTCTCTCTCAAGATTGCTTTGGCTATTCAGAGTCTTTTGTGTTTCCATACAAATTGTGCAATTTTTTGTTCTAGTTCTGTGAAAAATGCCATTGGTAGTTTGATAGGGATTGTATTGAATCTGTAGATTGCTTTGGGTAGTATACTCATTTTCACAATGTTGATTCTTCCAATCCAAGAACATGGTATATCTCTCCATCTGTTGGTATTATCTTTAATTTCTTTCATCAGTGTCTTATAGTTTTCAGCATACAGGTCTTTTGTCTCCTTGGGTAGGTTTATTCCTAGGTATTTTATCTTTTTGTTGCAGTGTTAAATGGGAGTGTTTCCTTAATTTATCTTTCAGATTATTCATCATTCGTGTATAGTAATGCAAGAGATTTCTGTGCATTAATTTGTATCCTGCTACTTTACCAAATTCATTGATTAGCTCTAGTATTTTCTGGCAGCGTCTTTAGGATTCTCTATGTATAGTATCATGTCATTTGCAAACAGTGACAGCTTTACTTCTTCTTTTCCAATTTGTATTCCTTTTATTTCTTTTTCTTCTCTGATTGCCGAGGCTAGCAGTTCCAAAACTGTGTTGAATAATAGTGGTGAGAGTGGACAACCTTGTCTCGTTCCTGATCTTAGTGGAAATGGTTTCAGTTTTTCAACATTGCAAACGATGTTGGCTGTGGGTTTGTCAGGTATGGCCTTTAGTATGCTGAGGTAAGTTCCCTCATGCCTACTTTATGGAGGGTTTTTACCATAAATGGTGTTGAAGTTTGTTAAAAGCTTTTCCTGCATCTATTGAGATGCTCATAAGGTTTTTACCCTTCAGTTTGTTAATATGGTGTATCACACTGATTGATTTGCATATATTGAAGAATCCTTGCATTCCTGGGATAAACCCCACTTGATCATGGTGTATGATCCTTTTAATGTGCTGTTGAATTCTGTTTGTTAGTATTTTGTTGAGAATTTTTGCACCTATGTTCATCAGTGATATTAGCCTGTAGTTTTCTTTCTTTGTGACATCTTTGTTGGGTTTTGGTATCAGGGTGATGGTGGCCTTGTAGAATGAGTTTGGGAGTGTTCCTCCCTCTGCTATATTTTGGAAGAGTTTGAGAAGGATAGGTGCTAGCTCTTCTCTAAATGTTTGATAGAATTCGCCTGTGAAGCCATCTGGTCCTGGGCTTTTGTTTGTTGGAAGATTTTTAAGCACAGTTTCAATTTCAGTGCTTGTGATTGGTCTGTTCATATTTTCTATTTCTTCCTGATTCAGTGTTGGCAGGTTGTGCATTTCTAAGAATTTGTTCATCAGTGATATTGGCCTGTAGTTTTCTTTCTTTGTGACATCTTTGTCTGGTCTTGGTATCAGAATGATGGTGGCCTCATAGAATAAGTTGGGGTGTGTTCCTCCCTCTTCTCATCATCTTTAAATACATACACAAAACATGACTCATGAGGGGCAAATCAAGTTTGATATGAATAAGATTTTACATGGTACACATGGAAGAATGATTTCTGGCAGGTAAGGTTTCCTTGCCATTATAAGTCAAAATGCTATAGATTTAATGCAAAGGAAAGATTAGAAATCTCTATGCTGTCAGCAGGATATGCTTTATAACAATTACAGAGAAGCCGAAGAAGTTATTGAGGCCAATAGAGTTAATATGTGTGTGTGAGCAGTGATAATATAAGACTTTGATTAAATGAATGCATTTAATTTGGGCGACCTTAACACAAAACTTACAGCAACAACCATTCACATGCACCTAAAATTGCAAATGAAATATAAACTGTCCAAATTAAAGTGTAATGGAAATGACCGATAATTTGATCTATTCCAAAGAACATGACATTTTACATTACAGACACGGGTCATTAAAAGTCATTAACACTATTCACTTTGAGATAGAAATATAACAGAAAAATTTATCAGGAAATTTGAAAGCAATATAATACAAAATTCAGACTAAAAAAATGATTTCAATGATTCTTAACCATATCTTATGCATTATGTAGGATAAAATGACATTCTATTTCTGAAATCAAGCATCCATGATAGCAAGTGACACTATAAATTGTGTGTGTGTGTGTATGTGTGTGTGTGTAGGGGGGGTTACCATGGTACTATAAAGTCTATATGGTACTGAATGATGCAGTTATACTACTAAAATGTTACAGAAAATGTTAAGCCTCAAATATTATCTAACTAGTTAGCAAGCTACCTATTATTAAGACCATAATACACATTGGATGGCAAAATTATTGAAATTCATCTGCTAGAATAAATTTTGGAACAAAGACTTTATAAAAGATGAGCACTTTGGCCAATTCTCCAGTTGTTATATGGTGTGTAATTTAAATACAACAATAGAGGATGTTGATAGTTTTAGTACCACCCATCTCTATCCCTATTTCTGTTTTTCAAAGGCCAATACTTGCAACTCCTGCTTTTCACTCTTTATCCCTTTTTAGACTAGTACATTTGTACTACTATTTATTGATTCACCAATTGTCTTCCTGTTAAGCTAGAGAAGGATTAAGCTCTTTTGCACCATTAACTCCCTTCACTTTCCTCTATACTGTCACCTATTTGTAATATTTAATTCAGACAGATTTTATACTGTTACGATTATGCAAATGTCGTTCACCATTAAATCCAGTAGTTTTGTGTTACATTTCATTTGTGAACATATACAGTGAACATAACATCCAGAAGCTACAAGTTGCTTGTGTTTCATCTACTTGTTTGTATATATTGTGATTGATATTCTTTCTCCATCTATTCCAGTAGATTTTGTTTTGTGTGTGGTACGCGGGCCTCTCACTGTTGTGGCCTCTCCCGTTGCGGAGCACAGGCTCCGGACGCGCAAGCTCAGCGGCCATGGCTCACGAGCCCAGCCGCTCCACGGCATGTGGGATCTTCCCGGACCGGGGCACGAACCCGTGTCCCCTGCATCGGCAGGCGGACTCTCAACCACTGCGCCACCAGGGAAGCCCTATTCCAGTAGATTCTTAATATCTGTTTTCAAATATGAAATATTTCCAAATGCCTCGACTGCTTTATCAGTTCTCTAGGCTTTTTCACTTATCTGTCAGAAACAACTTCCTTACACATCAGATTTTTAATGAGAACTTTACTCTTTTGCATGAATCAGCTCCATTTCCCCCACTAAATATCTTTTTTTCTGGAAAATTTCTTATTTCTTTTTCAATCTGAATTCTATGCTGTCCTGAAGCCATCAACCTAGGAACTTCCCTCAACACTTTCATGGCTTGGATATCTGTTTCCTCGGTTCCTAATTTTGAGTCTGTTCCCTTGCCTGAATGGAGTACTTTTTGAAGTATACATTTTAACCTTCTTTTGTTCTACTTCACCATTAGTAATGACTTTGGGTGTAGAATTCAAGATTTAAAAAATTTTTATTGCAGAATATATAGGTATTGCTCTACCATCTTCTAGTGAAGTTAAAGATTCTTACTTGTTTTTGATACTCGAGGCTTTGCCTGAGACAAATATTGCTTTTATTTGGGGGTCTTTTATTTTATGCCTAATGTTAAAAAATTCACAGTGATGTGATTTAATATTTGACAGTTTACCTTTTGTACTACGAGACACTTTCTATGTGAACACTCATGTTTTAAGTTCTGGAAATGTTCTTTTATTATTTCTTTGATAATTTCCTTTAAGTTTCTTAAAAAATATGTGAGACTCCCCACCATGAATTGATATTCTAATAGCCCTATATATATAATTGTTGCAAGGATCAAATGAAATAATGTGCTAGTATTTAATAAAAGTCAGAGACCATAATCAATGCCTTTTCCAAACAATACTCTGAGTGCCACATGTACTTACACCAAAGTCAATGAATCAATTGGTGAAGACTCCAAGGCTTTGTATTGATACATTTGGAGGTCAGGTATCATGAGAGAACAAAGATTATTTTCTAGATTTTTACCTGCTATTGCTTTTACTAATAATATCCTGGTCTCATATATTTGTACAGCTTTAACTAATCAAATTTTATTTATTTTTTATGAAGTATGTATGACTGCTTTTTAAAAAAGTCTCCTGCCATTTTTCAGCCATATTTTTTCTATATCTGTGTAGTATTATCTTGCACTTGTGTCACTTGTAGTTTCTATATTTACGAGAAACCATTTTCCTAATATTAGGGTAAATTGATTCGTCAATCCACTGTTTTCTCAGAAATAATTTGTGTTCAGATAGGGCAAAGATTATAATAATGCTATGACTACAATGTACACCTAATAAAAGGAAAGTGTTGTTGAAGGATAACTTCTGAATCCCCAAGATACACAAATGTGGAATAATTTTTAAGATAATTGATAGCAAAAGTTAAGCAGGTGATACACATCTGATTCAGCTAGATATGGTAATAAATTTCCAAAAATATGATGCAGAATTGAAAAATTAAGCCATGGAATATGTCATTTGGTATGTAGCTTAATTGAATCACTAAGACTGATTATATTTGGCCAAGAAACATATGGTTTTTGCCCCGACATCTTATTCAAGTCATTACAAATTGATATCTTCTGCATAAATTGATGTTAAAAACATGCAGAAATATGATTATGTAGACTCTAGGATTTTGTTTCTCTTGCCACTTTTATAATATTGTTTAGAGTTTATGATATGGGTATTTCCTATATGGCAATATTCGTAAACACTAAATTGCATATTTTTGGTCTCCTATTAGCGAAAAAGAACCAGTGCACACACTTCAAACATACTGTGATAATTGTCACACCTCCTTCCTGGTTGGTACAAACATTTTCAAGTAAGAACAGAAAGACCCTGAAAGTTAAATTTCCTATTCTCTCTAAGAATACCACCAGTATCAAAAGGGTAAAATTAGAATAAAGTTTGAAACAGAGCATCATGTTAGGAAACTCAAGTTAGACTGAGTGTTTCATTGTATGTCTTTTATATAAAAGCTTCCTGTGGGGACAAAGAGGAGCCTGAACAAAGATGGCAGAGTAGAAGGACGTGCTCTCACTCCCTCTTGTGAGAACACCAGAATCACAACTAGCTGCTGGACAATCATCGACAGAAAGACACTGGAACTCACCAAAAACGATACCCCACATCCAAAGACAAAGGAGAAGCCACAATGAGAGTGTAGGAGGGGTGCAATCACAGTAAAATCAAAACCCATAACTGGTGGGTGAGTGACTCACAGACTGGAGAACACTTATACCACAGAAGTCCACCTACTGGAGTGAAGGTTCTGAGCCCCACGTCAGGCTTACCAAACTGGGGGTCCAGCAACGGGAGAAGGAATTCGTAGAGAATCAGACTTTGAAGGCTAGTGGAATTTCATTGCAGGACTTTGACAGGACTGGGGGAAACACAGACTCCACTCTTGGAGGGCACACACAAAGTACTGTGCACATTGGGACCCAGGGGAAGGAGCAGTAACCCCAGGGGAGACTGAACCAGACCTACCTGCTAGTGTTGGAGGGTCTCCTGCAGAGGCAGGAGGTGGCTGTGGCTCACCATGGGGACATGAACACTGGCAGCAGTAGCTCTGGTAAGTACTCCATGGCATGAGCCCTCCCAGAGTCTGCCACTAGCCCTTTCAAAGAGCCCAGGAAGGCTCCACTGTTGGGTTGCCTCAGGCCAAACAAACAACAGGGAGGGAACCCAGACCCATCCATCAGCAGTCAGGTGGATTAAAGTTTTACTAAGCTCTGCTCACCAGAGCAACACCCAGCTCTACCCACCACCAGTCCCTCCCATCAAGAAACCTGCACAACCTCTTAGATAGCCTCATCCACCAGAGGGCAGACAGCAGAAACAAGAATTACAATCCTGCAGCCTGTGGAACAAAAACCACATTCACAGAAAGATAGAAAAGATGAAAAGTGAGAGGGTGATGTACCACATGAAGGAACAAGATAAAACCTCAGAAAAACAACTAAATGAAGTGGAGATAGGCAACCTTCCAGAAAAAGAATTCAGCATAATGATAGTGAAGATGATCCAGGACCTCGGAAAAACAATGGAGGCAAAGATTGAGAAGATGCAAGAAATGATTAACAAAGACCTAGAAGAATTAAAGAACAAACAAACAGAGATGAACAATACAATAACTGAAGTGAAAACTACACTAGAAGGAATCAATAGCAAAATAATTGAGGCAGAAGAATGGATAAGTGACCTGGAACACAGAATGGTGGAATTCACTGCTGCAGAACAGAATAAAGAAAAAAGAATGAAAATAAATGAAGACAGCCTAAGAGACCTCTGGGACAACATTAAATGCAACAACATTCACATTATAGGGGTCCCAGAAGGAGAAGAGAGAGAGAAAGGACCAGAGAAAATATTTGAAGAGATTATAGTAGAAAACTTCCCTAACATGGGAAAGGAAATAGCCACCCAAGTTCAGGAAGCACAGAGAGTCCCATACAGGATAAACCCAAGTAGAAACACGCTGAGACACACAGTAATCAAATTGGCAAAAATTAAAGACAAAGAAAAATTATTGAAAGCAGCAAGGGAAAAACAACAAATAACATACAAGGGAACTCCCATAAGGTTAACAGCTGATTTCTCAGCAGAAACTCTACAAGCCAGAAGGGAGTGGCATGATATACTTAAAGTGATGAAAGGGAAGAGGCTACAACCAAGATTACTCTACCAGGCAAGGATCTCATTCAGATTTGATGGAGAAATCAAAAGCTTTACAGACAAGCAAAAGCTAAGAGAATTCAGCACCACCAAACCAGCTCTAAAACAAATGCTAAGGGAACTTCTCTAAGTAGGAAACACAAGAGACGAAAAGGACCTACAAAAACAAAACCAAAACAATTAAGAAAATGGTCATAGGGACATACATATCGATAATTACCTTAAACGTGAATGGATTAAATGCTCCAACCAAAAGGCACAAGCTTGCTGAATGGATACAAAAACAAGACCCATATATATGCTGTCTACAAGAGACCAACATCAAACCTAGGGACACATTCAGACTGAAAGTGAGGGGATGGGAAAAGATATTCCATGCAAATGGAAATCAAAAGAAAGCTGGAATAGCAATACACATATCACATAAAATAGACTGTAAAATAAAGAATGTTATAAGAGACAAGGAAGGCCACTACATAATGATCAAGGGATCAATCCAAGAAGAAGATATAACAATTATAAATATTTATGCACCCAACATAGGAGCACATCAATATATAAGGCAACTGCTAACAGCTGTAAAAGAGGAAATCAACAGTAACAAAATAATAGTGGGGGAATTTTAACACCTCACATACATCAATGGACAGATCATCCAAAATGAAAATAAATAAGGAAACAGAAGCTTTAAATGACACAATAGACCAGATAGATTTAATTGATATTAATAGGACATTCCATCCAAAAACAGCAGATTACACTTTCTTCTCAAGTGTACACGGAACATTCTCCAGGATAGATCACATCTTGGGTCACAAATCAAGCCTCAGTAAATTTAAGAAAATTGAAATCATATCAAGCATCTTTTCTGACCACAACGCTATGAGATTAGAAATGAATTACAGGGAAAAAAGATGTAAAAAAACACAAACACATGGAGGCTAAACACTACTTTACTATATAACCAAGAGATCACTGAAGAAATCAAAGAGGAAATCAAAAAATACCTAAAGACAAATGACAGTGAAAACACGACAATCCAAAACCTATGGGATGCAGCAAAAGCAGTTCTAAGAGGGAAGTTTATAGTCATACAAGCCTACTTCAAGAAACAAGAAAAATCTCGAATAAATAATCTAACCTTACACCTACAGGAGCTAGTGAAAGAAGAACAAACAAAATCCAAAGTTAGCAGAAGGAAATAAATTATAATGATCAGAGCAGAAATAAATGAAATAGAAACAAAGAAAACAATAGCAAAGTTCACTAAAACTAAAAGCTGGTTCTCTGAGAAGATAAACAAAATTGATAAACCATTAGCCAGACTCATCAAGAAAAAGAGGGAGAGGACTCAAATCAATAAAATTAGAAATGAAAAAAGAGAAGTTACAACAGACACTGCAGAAATACAAAGCATCCTAAGAGACTACTACAAGCAACTCTATGCCAATGAAATGGACAACCTAGAAGAAATGGACAAATCTTTAGAAAGGTATAGCCTTCCAAGACTGAACCAAGAAGAAATAGAAAATATGAACAGACCAATCACAAGTAACGAAATTGAAACTGTGATTAAAAATCTTCCAACAAACAAAATTCCAGGACCAGAGGGCTTCACAGGTGAATTCTATCAAACATTTAGAGAAGAGCTAACACCCATCTTTCTCAAACTCTTCCAAAAAATTGCAGAGGAAGGAACACTCCCAAACTCATTCTATGAGGCCACCATCATTCTGATACCAAAACCAGAAAAAGATACTACAAAAAAAAAAAATTACAGACCAGTATCACTGATGAATATAGATGCAAAAATCCTCAACAAAATACTAGCAAACAGAATCCAGCAAGACATAAAAAGGATTATACACCATGATCAAGTGGGATTTATCCCAGGGATGCAAGGATTCTTCAATGTACACAAAACAATCAATGTGATGCACCATATTAACAAATTGAAGAATAAAAACCATATGATTATCTAAATAGATGCAGAAAAGGCTTTTGACAAAATTCAACACCAATTTATGTTAAAAACTCTCGAGAAAGTGGGCATAGAGGGAACCTAACTCAACATAATAAAGGCCATATATAACAAACCCACAGCAAACATCATTCTCAATGGTGAAAAACTGAAAGTATTTCCTCTAAGATCAGGAATAAGACAAGGATGTCCACTCTCACTGCTATTATTCAACATAGTTTTGGAAGTCCTGGCCATGGCAATCAGAGAAGAAAAAGAAATAAAAGGAATACAAATTGGAAAAGAAGAAGTAAAACTGTCACTGTTTGCAGATGACATGATACTTACATAGAGAATCCTAAAGATGCCACCAGAAAACTACTAGAGCTAATCAATGAATTTGGTAAAGTAGCAGGATACAAAATTAATGCACAGAAATCTCTTGCATTCCTATACACTAATGATGAAAAATATGAAAGAGAAATTAAGAAACATTCCCATTTACCATTGCAACAAAAAGAGTAAAATACCTAGGAATGAACCTACCTAGGGAGACAAAAGACCTGTATGCAGAAAACTATAAGACACTGATGAAAGAAATTAAAGATGATACCAACAGATGGAGAGATATACCATGTTCTTGAATTGGAAGAATCAGTATTATGAAAATTACTACCCAAAGCAATCTACAGATTCAATGCAATCTCTATCAAATTATAAATGGCATTTTTTATGGAACTAGAACAAAAAATCTTAAAATTTGTACGGAGACACAGGACATCCCGAATAGCCAAAGCAGTCTTGAGGGAAAAAACGGAGCTGGAGGAATCAGACTCCCTGACTTCAGGCTATACTACAAAGCTACAGTATTCAAGGCGATATGATACTGGCACAAAACCAGAAACATACATCAATGGAAAAAGATAGAAATCCCAGAGGTAAACCCACACACCTATGGTCAACTATGGTCACCTATGGTAATCTATGACCAAGGAGGCAAGGATATACAATGGAGAAAAGACTGTCTCTTCAAGAAGTGGTGCTGGGAAAACTGGGGAGCTACATATAAAAGAATGAAATTAGAACACTCCCTAACACCATACACAAAAATAAACTCAAAATGGATTAGAGACCTAAATGTAAGACCGGACACTATAAAACTCTTAGAGGAAAACATAGGAAGAACACTCTTTGACATAAATCACAGCAAGATCTTTTTTGATCCAACTACTAGAGTAATGGAAATAAAAATAAAAATAAACAAAGGGGACCTAATGAAACTTCATAGCTTTTGCACAGAAAAGGAAACAAGACGAAAAGACAACCCTCAGAATGGGAGAAAATATTTGCAAATGAATCAACGGACAAAGGATAACCTCCAAAATATATAAACAGCTCATGCAGCTCAATATTAAAAAAACAAACAACCCAATCCAAAAATGGGCAGAAGACCTAAATAGACATTTCTCCAATGCAGACATACAGTTGGCCAAGAAGCACATGAAAAGCTGCTCAACATCACTAATTATTAGAGAAATACAAATCAAAACTACAAAGAGGTATCACCTCACACCAGTTAGAATGGGCATCATCAGAAAATGTACAAACAGCAAATGCTGGAGAGGGTGTGGAGAAAAGGCAACCCCCTTGCACTGTTTGTGGGAATGTAAACTGATACAGCCACTATGGAGAACAGTATGGAGGTTCCTTAAAAAACTAAAAATAGAATTACCATATGATCCAGCAATCCCACTACTAAGCATATACCCAGAGAAAACCACAATTCAAAAAGACACATGCACCCCAATGTTCATTGCAGCACTGTTTACAATAGCCAGGTCATGGAAGCAACCTACATGCCCATCCTACATGCCCATCGACAGATGAATCGATGAAGAAGACGTGGTACATATATACAATGAAATATTACTCAGCCATAAAAAGAAACGAAATTGGGTCATTTGTTGAGACGTGGATGGATCTAGAGACTGTCATACAGAGTGAAGTAAGTCAGAAAGACAAAAACAAATATCGTATATTAACGCATATATGTGGAACCTTAAAAAATGGTACCGGTGAACCAGTTTGTAGGGCAGAAATTGAGACACAGATGTAGAGAACAAATGTATGGACGCCAAGTGGGGAAAGCCACTGGGGGTGGCGGTGGTGGTGTGATGAATTGGGCAATTGGGATTGACATGTATACACTGATGTGTATAAAATTGATGACTAATAAGAACCTGCTGTATAAAAAAAAACAAGAAAGAAAAAATATATTTATTAGGTTTATGGACATGTGTGCAATTAAAAAAAAAACAACTACCATGCGACCCAGCAATCCCACTATTGGGCATATACCCTGAGAAAACCAGAATTCAAAAAGAGTCATGTACCAAAATGTTCATTGCAGCTCTATTTACAATAGCCAGGACATGGAAGCAACCTAAGTGTCCATCAACAGATGAATCGATAAAGAAGATGTGGTATATATATACAATAGAATATTACTCAGCCATAAAAAGAAATGAAATTGAGTTATTTGTAGTAAGGTGGATGGACCTAGAGTCTGTTATACAGAATGAAGTAAGTCAGAAATAGAAAAAGAAATACCACATGCTAACACATATATATGGAATCTAAGAAAAAAGAAAAAGAAAAATAGGTCGTGAAGAACCTAGGGGCAAGACGGGAATAAAGACACAGACCTACTAGAGAATGGACTTGAGGATATGGGGAGGCGGAAGGGTAAGCTGTGACAAAGTGTGAGAGTGGCATGGACATATATACACCACCGAACGTAAAATAGATAGCTAGTGGGAAGCAGCCGCATAGCACAGGGAGATCAGCTCGGTGCTTTGTGACCACCTAGAGGGGTGGGATAGGGAGGGTGGGAGGGAGGGAGACGCAAGAGGGAAGAGATATGGGAACATATGTATATGTATAACTGATTCACCTTGTTATAAAGCAGAAACTAACACACCATTGTAAAGCAATTATACTCCAATAAAGATGTTAAAAATAAACAACTATTGTTACCTTGAAAATAAATAAATAAATTAATTAATTAAAACAAACCAAAAAAAGCTTCCTGTGCCTCCAGGAAACTACTCTTCTGACCAGTTGACCCTTTATAAATTCTCTGCCTTGTACACAGTCTAACACTATTGATATATGTTGATTAATAAATGAGATTTTTGTCATTGCTGCTGATAATTATGATAATGTGCACTGTGGATTGGAGTTTCCTATATATCAAGGCACTACTTTTTCTGCTCTCCAAAAAGAATTTCTTTAAAGAAATAAATGGATCTCATCTCAAGATATTTAATTTAAAATATATTCTCTCATGTATGGCTTTCAGAATAACTTTATCATTCCAATGAGAGCTGACTCTAAGAAAATGTTCTCCTACATAACTTTTGATACTTTTCAATCCTACATTTTTATTTCAAACATACAGTTTTCCCTACTTCACTTGGATGCTCAAGTGCTTCTTCCCCTAGAGTGCTGTTCCAAGGCAGGAATGGAGTCTCTAGTTTCTCTAATATCCACATATCAGTTTCATTCTACAGGAGTAGCAGAAACACTCTCCTAAACATTTTTCACTTTAACAAAGGAAGGCAGAAATTGTAAATGCCTACCAAATATGGGCTCTCCTTATCTTTCAAATAATCAGAACACTGATTTCCTGCTGAAACATTGCCACTCAGCTGTAAGACTCTATTTCCCATCGTCTCTCAAGTAGACAGGCCTGTGTGACTAAGGCATAGATAAGGAGATATATGTAGACGTGTGGTAGAGGCTTTCAGGAAACCTCCCTCCAAGTGAGGAGATACAGCCTTTTGCTCCCCTCTCCCATCTCACTGCTTGAAACATGGATATGATGACTGAGGCTCCAAAAGCATCTCAAACTATAAGGATAAGGGTTACATAATAGCTACAGAAAACTGTTCTATTGCCTTCCCAGTGGTAGTATTACACATTCCTAACACAGTGCAACATAAGGCTGTGTATACTCTAATAAACGAGCACAGAGCTCAAAAAGAAGAGCTCAGCCCCATGCAGAAATTAAGAAGCAAAGATTGTTCAGAACTTTTAAAAACTATTGTGAAAACTTCTCTTTCTAGACTATTCCATAGAACATATTAAAACATTTGATCATTGTAATCATTATGTTATTTTCCATATATATATAAAATACATGCATATGCATATATATGTATTTAACACGATGATATGAAGTGAACTTATTTTTACAGATACTTTTAAATTTAATAGTAAATATATTCAGTAAACTCCTTATCTGGTAATAATTTTAAGGTATTAATCAGTTAAGCATCAGAAAAATAATCAAGGTTAAATTCTGATAACGTTTGTGACTTTGTAACTGCTTACATTCTTGATATGTTCAGGTTGCCAAAGGCAAACTCTGTATAATCTTTCTAGACTAGGGTCTCTAACACAAAACCCTGTGTTTACTTCTCCACTTCAAAAATGCTTTGCATATCTTTTCCTCTTTTGCATTTCTTAATTTAAATTTTCTATGTATGCTTTCATTTTTTCCTGAACTTTTTCCCATTTATGATCTCATCTTCTTTCGTATACATTCCTTCTCTTACTTCTCAGGCATCTTACATTGTTTAGAATAAGCTTGTCCTGGTTACTCCCTTGCTCTCCCACTCTCCATTCTATACCCGTTCTGCCTTGATTTATGCTCCAAGAGACAGATTCTCAAGGACTGTACTCCCAAGGTCAGGGTTTGGTGCTGCCCAGGTTTATATTTTGTTCTGCCAGTGGAAGGATGAGGAGATAGGAGGCTGCAGGGAGAGAAGCAGAGCTTTTCCTCTACTTCCCCTCTCTGCTGTGGGCCATGTTTCTTGCAGTGGCTGATCACTGCATAGCCTCTGTGCCCACTGAGGTCCTCTATTTCCTTCCCTTTCCTCTTCAGATCTAGGGATGGGAAGAGGGTAAACTTTGTTGGTTCCTTTTACTGGTACTCAAACCTTTGTAAATAGTCCCTTTATTTTACATTATTTGATAGAATGCTAGCACTCATCTTGCCTTCACTGACTACCCATTTCCACATAAAAGTTTCTGTCAATCATTTTCTTAAGTCATGAATATCTCTATGTATCTATCTGTATCTAATCATCTAACCTCTTTCTTTTATCTCAATCTCTCTTTCACTAGCAAACCCACCAGTTTTAGAAGTAAAGTGAATACAACGTGACTTTGAGGCTCACCTACTCAACTACAATTATTCCTCTGAAGTTCCCCTATAACCTCTGTAATCTCAGTCCAGTGATATTATTTATGGCCTCCTTCTCCTTAATATCTCTTAGGAGCCTAACCTTGATGACCATTTGCTTATGAATACTTTTTATCTCAGTGTCCTCCTGTAATTCCCTTTCATTTTTCTCTTTCCACAGCTCTTCTCTGTCTTCCCTTTATCTCATCAGTGTGACACTTTTCAAAATTCTACTCATTCTTCCAGGTACTTGCATGGTCTTAATGATCACAGATAAATCCCCAAACCTGTGCCATTTGCTGAATTCTATATCTCCTTTAACTGTATAACACTTCCACAGTCACTCCTTCTCAAAACCTTAGGATCATCTTGATTTCTTCCTTTATCCCTTCATGTAAACTCAAATCATTTATTTCACATCTATCTTAGCTTCATCTCTTGACTCAACCCTCCTTTTCTTTCCCTCTTCATTTTCCCTACTGAAGGCACAATTTCTTCTATATTGTATCATTGTGGGAGTTTCCTCCCAGCTTTCTCTAGCTACACTTTTTCCTGTGTATGATATCCTACCACAGTGTTATGATTCCATTACTCACAATTCCTGATTGGCTCTCTATGACATAAATCTAGATTTCTAAAGGTGATGCTAAAGACTCCATTTGATTTGGCCCCAGTCTGACTTTCCAGTTAATCTTAATCTTCTCCAATTCCTTAACTCATTTCACTGTTTTTATTCACCCATCCCTCAGCCTGGTAAAAACCTTCACCCCTAACTTCATTTCTCAAAAGCATGTCTATATTTGAGACTTAACACAAATCATGGTCTACTTCCTGATCTCCACTCAAAAACAGTTCCCCCCCCCCAGTACTCCAACAACAAAAATATCAATTTTTTAAAAATTACTAACTGCCTTCCTTTAGAGATATGCACAGTGCAAATCTGATTTCATCTATTATTTTGTATGCAAAAGAAGACAAGAATTATGTTATCACTGTATTCCTCAAAATGTCTAGCAAAGCACCTATAAGAATGAACCTTCATCTAAATAATTTACATTTTGATGGCTGTAACACTGACTCACTGAGACGCTCCTATGAATATTGTCAGATTCCCAAATTCTCAGCATTAAATCCATTAACCTAATCTTTCAGTGATGCTCTCTTCTATTGTAACCTAAAACGGGGTTGGTGATTGCTCAGTGTAATTGGATGTGCCAAAAGTTCACTTGTTCTGATTCTCCGTGGACTACCTAGACAGATGGTCAATTGGCAGGAGCCCAGAAATGCTAGTTTTACTTATTAAGGACCATCTAAACAACTAAATCTTACAAATTCTGACATAACTATTACATTTTATTGTGATGATTTGCTGATCGTTGCAACCATTTGCAAATAACTGTATTTCTTAAGGAAATGTATTTGGATGAATGAAAATATTTTAGAACTTGGATTTCAAGAATCACAACTTATAATTTCTTCTTCCTAACTTTGACTTATTACTTTTACTTTCATATTTTTAGTTAAGTGCTTCATTATGCGGAAGGGGGCACTATAACTTGAATTGTTGCAATTTAGTCTTGATTTTAAAATACTAAATTGGAAACTGTGTAATAAAGGACATTTGCATCCCACCAAAGTTAAATTAACTCAGTCAGCAAATAAGAGCCCAAGTACCAGAGGCAGGTAATACAAGAATCCAAAATGAATTCTATTCTCAGAGGTGACAGAGCACTGATTCTCCAGCATGTTTGGAGGAGGCCCTGAGGTAAGATCAACTTGGATGGAATTTCCTGTTTTGCTGCATGAAATTTCCATGATGAAAATGGAAGATGAGAGAAAAGAGAGGGAAAAAAGAATGAAAACAAATGAAAAAAAAAAAAACCTCACAAAAATTGCCTGGTTTCAAATTCCAGATATAGAGTTTTAAATAGAAATAAGTAAAACCACATTAACTTTAGATACCCCGTTTAATTTGGGTTTTATTTTCACTATGGTGAGCATGCTCACACACACGTGCATAAAAAAAGGAAAGAACTGAAGCAGAAACCAGATTCAAAAAGATTAAAATGACCACTTATTTCTGAAGTACAAGATGCTTGCGATCAAGGACATTTATCAGAAGAATATCTAAATTCTAAAATGTGACTAGTCTGATTGTACCAACTCAATTTATCATGCAAATATAATAATACTGGGGCTTCCCTGGTGGCGCAGTGGTTGAGAGTCCGCCTGCCGATGCAGGGGACACGGGTTTGTGCCCCGGTCTGGGAAGATCGCACATGCCGCGGAGCGGCTGGGCCCATGAGCCATGGCTGCTGAGCCTGCGCATCCGGAGCCTGTGCTCCGCAATGGGAGAGGCCACAACAGTGAGAGGCCCGCGTACCACAAAAAAAAATAATAATAATATTAATAATAATACTGGTACTTCTGGGACTCTGTTTAGAAGCAGTTATAAGTAATGGTTACATAATTTTAAAAATCTAAAATTTAGATTTTTAATATTTTGACTCAGGCCTTCTGTTCTTCACTTGACTTGTGAAGATTAGGCCCTGTTGTAATGTCATTAGGTCTCAAAGTTTCTTTAAAATAATTTGAATGGGATTTCCTATACTTCTTTACTTCAGCAACATAGCAGCAAGATTCACAATTTATAGGAGAATATAAGTGTTTAAGTATTAAATTTCTACTAGTTCAGATACCTACTGTATTATTTTCAAGTTCATTTGAGAAATATTTTAAAACAAGTAATGATATTATCTATCCAATGGCAGTTGTGTGTGAGGTTTAAAATGTTAGAATTAAACAAGGAAAGAATAATATCATAGTAAATCACAGTCTCCAATGTCTACACTGTTTTTTTTCAAAATAAATTAAAATAGAGAAAAAAAAAACCCAATACTCCCCAACCCAAACAAGAAGAAGATCAGATAGCAGATTGAAAACCACAGGGTGAAAAATTCATGGCTGTAAAGCTGTAAAGGTTTTCATTCTTAAGAGATACAAATCAGGATTACTATTAGGTCAACAGCATTACACAGAATTTTAAAGAGAGCATTAGTGGGGTGGTAACCGGCAATACTTTGCGTCTGTAACCTAAAAACAAATTAGCTTTGCCTTTTTCCACCATTGACTAGTTTGAAAAAAAATATCTGATTTTCCTGCTTCCATTTTTTTCTCTGGATAAACAATTAATGAATAGTAAAATCATCCACCACCTTCATGAAGGCTTTAGTCTAGCAAACACTTGTGAGCTGTTGACATGCATTTCAGGTACCAACTTTTTCTTAAACTTTACCTAATTGGTCTGGTGCTTATATTTTTCTTATCATACTATTCTACCATACATATTTTTTAAAAATAGTGTGGCACTGTATGTGTTTTATGTCACTTTATTTTTTATTTATTTTCTTTTTAGAATTTTATGGAACACGCTAAGGGAGAGCCATTTTTCAAAAATCAAAAAACCTATCGTAAGGCTTAGAAAGGGTAATGGGAACAGCAGAAAGAAGCTGCTGGACCTTGACAATCTAATGCTTTCAGATGAAAAACTTTCTTGTTTGGCTAAATCAGAGCATGGGGTAACCACTCTGGTTTACCCTGGCCTATCTTCTCAATAGAGTTGCCTGTGCAACAGTCATGTCAACCCTCCAGTGACCCGTATTGATCATCAAGACAGCTGAACTAAATGGTTCCGCTGTGCTTGAGGGTCTGTTTGTTTGGACATACAGTCACAGCAAGATATGCAAAGGAATATTAATTATGGAAACAAGCAAGAAGCAAGAGAATGCATGCTGGAAACCCCTGCAGAAAGAAGCAGTCTCATCTCATGCAGAGTTCTACCACAGACGCTCTCCTGCTCACTGAGCACAGGCAGAGCTGTTGCCCTGCTGCTTTATGTTAATTAGAGAATAAATAAGTGGCCAACTGGAGTCTGTGGGCATATGTTGGTCAACTGTCTCTGTCTAATTAGGTTGTAAGCCCACTGGGCAGGGGCCTCATTTAAATCTATGTTCTGGAAAGGACTTAGTGCCTTTTTGGAGGCCTCGTGAATGTGAGAGATTGGGGCAAATAACTGAGGTTTAATAAGTAAGAAAAACTTTTAAGAGTGAGTGTGTGTGTGTGTGTGTGTGTGTGTGTGTGTGTGTGTGTGTGTGTGTGTATGAGTTTGGTATCTTGCACAAAGCTAACTAAATCCTTTGGGCAAATAATGGAATTTTACTTTTGATAGAAGAATGCCAATACGTAGTTCTATGTAGCATAATAAGCAAATATGTAATTTATATAAAATTTGTATATAATTTAATAGATTTATAATTTAACAAAATCAATTCTATATAACATTATATGTATAATTTAGAAATTATGTAGAGCATTTGCAAATGTAATAAACAAACAACAAACGGAATAAATACTAGTTTAATTTGAATGCCAAAATATTTACACCATATATTGCATGTAGGTGTGTGTGTTACACATATAAGTGTGAGTGTGTGCATCTGTGTTTACAGAGTGCCGTAATGTACTGTGTGGTGCATTTAACTGCACACATAGTTAACTGAGCATTCAGACATTTATTAAAATGTTTAAGTAGTGGGTATTCTCTATTTCATATTTTTGTTTGTGTAATTCAGGGAAGTCTCTTGTCTCCTCCTGTGTCCTCTGATGTCTGTCACTCCATCATGTCTGTTGCTCTTATTTCCAGAATAGTGAGGTTAACTACCAGCAACAAAGGGCAAGAAAACAGAAATTAAAATATACACATTTATATATGTTTATAGGATTTTTTTGTGTTTAAAGGCTCCTTATTTCCTGTGTAGAGTCATCATTCACTTCTTTGCACACCTACAGCATTAAATAATATACTGTCTTCCATTTACACTTGTGTGCATGTGAATGCATCTGTCTGTAACATGTTTTTTTCCTCAAGAGGCTATAAGATATCCAAGGATAGAGACCCAACCTTATTTTATTTTATGTTTCTAGCATTTCCCCCTTGTGCTACTCAAAGTAATTTCCAACAGATACTTGACAGTTTATTAAAACTATGTTTATCTACTGTGTATTTTACAATTTCTACATTATGGCAAATTTTATAATTACGTGAATATTTAAACTACTTTATACTTTGATAAGTATTAGTATACACATAATAAATAAGGAATAAAACAGTGGCTCTGGCGAGAAGAACCTTGTTTAATGTATTCACTCATGTTCAATTATAGAATGTAAATATTAATGTATTCCAAACACCAATATCATTAGAAAACTATTGTCTAAAACACCTACTTTTTATATTCTTTCCCCTAGATTTAAAGAAACTTGACATTTTAGATTATAATTGAAAATATATGTTGGTCTTAAGGCCAAATTTATATTTTCTTCCATGAATCTCTCATGCTGCTCTATGGAGGTCCTCTGAAGACAGAAGACAGCCATTTGTGGCAATAGGAGAGCTATGACAAAGAAGTTCTATGGTTTGGTTATCATCCTCATATTTTTGTAGAGAATAAAGTAGAGATTTAAAAATTGGATCAATTTATTCACTTAGGCATTTTCTTTAGTACTATATTGTTTGAAGTAGTTACCTTCATATATCAAATTTGCCTGATAAGGTGTACATACACTGCTTGTTCATTCTTCACCTGAAAGCTTTTGTTCGCTATTGCTCTCTGCCTCTTCTTTTTTCCTCCTCACAGTGAAAACCACTGGCTTGCACAGTAATTGCTTAGACTCTCAGGAATAATTCTAGGAAAAGAGGTCAAATTCCCCCTGAAATAATTCTCAGACACTCCAAAGCAAACCAAGAACTCAACTATGAAAAATAAACTCTTGCTTTACTTCTGAATCTCCGTCTTTGCCACATTCTGCTCTTCTACTCTCTATCTACCTTCCGTTAACCACGTGTTACTTCTTAAAACTGAGCTTTAGTACACTCTGCTTACCATTTTTTTTTAATTTAA